>NC_140322.1:342500-993409 GCF_964211825.1 Aythya ferina | reverse complement strand
CTCCATGGAAGAATAAGAGAAGCAAACAGCAACACTTCTACCTCAGTCTCCTCCAGCCTCCTCCAGTTTATGACTTGGCAGCTTCCAAAGGCACGGGCACTTCTGCATGGAACTCTCAGGTCTGTCTGTGACCACGTCTGGTACACCCCTGCACCACTCACCAACACTTCACATCCACAACAGCCTAGGGCAAGAAGTTCCAGTGCCTAATCGCACGTTATGTGAAGAACCACATCCTTTGGCTTGACCTGCCAGCTTCATTCGCTGTCACCTGACTCTCTTAGCAGAATAAGCAGTGAACAATCAGCCCCTATTGATCCTGCCATGATTTTAGAGATTTCCATGGATCTCACCTGATTATTTTTTTTTATTTTATTTTACTCATTTGGATACCTCACACTCATTAGATATTTGTACAAAGCTCTGGCACACTTATATCATTTCTCCTCTCCCTCTCTGAACAATGACAGGTTCCCACATACATTCCTTAAGGTGAGTGACACCAGGGTTGCAAACAGAGTTCAACATGCTCTATTAATTAATGGTAAGAATCGAGAAGCTGGGTACTGGAGTTGTGTTGGGTTATCCTGAAAAGGGAACGATGAGCACAAAGAGGGCTGCTAACGATCCTCTGGGCTGGCTTTGGGATCAGTTCAGCCCAGTTCAGTACACGGTTCTGACTCGGATGTAAAAGCAAGATGGATTGTGTGACATTTGCAGTTGACACTGATCAGAGATGACTAAGAACCAGCAATGTAGCATGGCTGGAAAGGGCTGGTCAGTTGTAGGTACATAGTTTCAAATGTTTCCAGTTGATAATTAACACCATTGTCCAGTGGACTGAAAAGATTCATGCAAAAATACTGTGTAAATTCCAGACACTTTCTCATGTTCAAGAATGATTAATTTAAGCTGGTCAGCACAGAATGGAGTCTTGGACAAGCAAATGGGTCTCATGAAAGGTTTTAAAAGCGTGGCCTGCATATAAAAATGTGAGAGGAGATGGAATTTACAAGACAACAGATGTTGATTAAAAAGGCAGTATTAAGATGATGAAAAATATTGTTACAAGATAAACGGATATAAATTGAATATGAATGCATGATATACGGGGAGAACGTTTCTAACTATCAGAGGAAAAAGTCTTTAGATATCTTTCTGCTTTTTCTATAGTGGGGAAAGGAACGTAAATTGTTTCAAGATGGAATGTCTTAACTTTATGGAAGGGAGGGCTAAAAGGACACAAAGGATACAGTGAAGACAGAATGGCTCACATGGGAAAACAAATATTTATGACAAATAACTGGGGTGACAAGACAGAAGGGAAAAGACCCTGGCGGTAAGAAGAGGAAGGAGAAAGATACCAAACTTCCAGTGAGAGAAGTTAAGAGGTTTAAGTAGTAGGATTTCAGACATTATGCATTTTTTTTCCCCAGAAGGTAACTGAGATACGAGAACATAAGATATTGCATCTCCTCTTGAGTAATCCGCAGGCACCTTAAAGAAGGATTTGGGTCACCAGGACCCCTGCTACACATAAAGCTGCGAGAAGGAAGCATCTAGGGCATCGCATCCCCTCCTGGGCAGCATGTGGGTGTGGGAAGAGGAAAGCAGCCCAGACTGCGGGGCGAGCAGGCGGAGGGAGCTGCTGGGCTGCGCCTGCATTCGGTGCGTTGCCCCTTTAATTGTGTCCCCAGCCCTCGGGCGTCTCTGTCCAACGCCCACGTCAGCAAATACCTTTTGTTTCTCTCACGTTCGGGCTGCCAGGGCTCGGGGCTGCGCGACCAGCACGGCGCCGTGAGCCGCAGCGAGCCCCGAGCGGGGGCCGGGACCCCGCATCCTCCGCCTGCTCCTCCCGGCCGAGCGGCAGCCGCCCGCGGAACCCAGCCGGTGAGTGGCGGCTGCGCAGCCCCGCTCTTGGGCTCGGGCTCGGAGCGGGCGCCGGGGCCGGGGCAGCCCGGGGCGGGCTGCGGCGAGGGACGTCGGGGGCTCCGGGGCGCCGGCAGCCGGCGGCAGCCGCCGGGAGCGGGGGGCGGCCGGGCTGCGGAGCGGCGGGGAGAGCGGCGCGGGCGCCATTTGCAGCCCCGGGCGCGGCTGGAAGGAGCCGGGCGCGGCAACAAAGGGCTGCGCGGGAGCGGGCGGCGGGTGCGCGGCGAGAGGGGCCGCGCGGGGCGGGCTGGGGCGCTGCCAGCGCGGGGCGGCCGCGGGCAGCGGCAGCGGGGCCGCGCCGGGCACCGGGCGGCGGGGAGCGCCCGAGGCGCCGGCTGAGCGGGAGCCGGGGCTCCGGTGGGGCGAGCGGCTCGGGGGGGCTGCGGGCTCCGCGCCGTGCTGAGCCGCAGCCGCCGGAGCGGCGTCGTGCCCGGTGCTGCCGCCCGCGCAGCCGGGAGGTGGCTCCGCGCCTGCCGGGCGGGGGCCCTGCGCCGCCGGGCGTCCCGGGCTGCCCGGGCGCGGGTGAGCGGCGGCGGCCTCTGGTGGTGCCGCGGAGCCCGGCCGGGAGCGCTGCGGCCGCCCAGGGCTCGGCCGCCGGGTGCCCGCTCGCGGTGCCTGCGGCGGCGGGGAGCCGGGCCCGGGCGGCGCGGCCAAGGCACGCCGGGGATGGGGGCAGCGTCTGAGCGCGGCGGCCGGAGGGCTCCGCGGCTTCTGGGCTCCGGTCCGGGCGCTGCGCGGCTCCCGGTGGCTGCGCGCATCCCGCATCCCGCAGCCCTCGCGTGTCCGAGCGCCGCGCTGGAGCACAGACGTGGCTGAGATTATCGTGGTCAGGCGTAGCGGGCTCTGCCATCCCCTGGGGCTTTTCTTTTCGAAAAAGGATGAATGATCGTGGATATTGTAACTTAAATTTAAGTCTATTTATATGTTTTTTTCAAAATATCTATACAACTGGTTTTTGACATCTTTTACGGAGTTGCACAATGCTGAAATCGAGATTCTTTATTTTTTTTCTATTTCTTAGAGTGACTTGCATCTTGTCTGGAATGGAGATTTCTTCTCATCAGTTTCACCTCTTGCAGCAACTAAATGAGCAGCGCAGGCAGGACTTGTTCTGTGACTGCAACATCCTGGTGGAGGGAAAGGTCTTTAAAGCACACCGAAATGTGCTGTTTGCCAGCAGCGGGTATTTCAAAATGCTCCTTTCACAGAGTTCGAAGGAAACTACTCAGCCAACGACAGCCACCTTCCAGGCCTTTTCTCCTGACACATTTACGGTTATCCTAGATTTTGTGTATTCAGGCAAACTGTCCCTCACCGGTCAGAATGTCATTGAAGTCATGTCAGCAGCAAGCTATCTTCAGATGACCGACGTTATCAGTGTGTGCAAAACATTCATTAAGTCTTCGCTAGACATCAGTGAGAAGGAGAAGGATCGCTACTTCAGCCTGTCAGACAAAGAGGTAAATTCAAATGGCGTGGACCGATCCTGCTTGTACAGCGCTGGCTGGCGAGCAGAAAGCAGCCCCCCGCATTCCCACTTAAATCCAGATCAAGGGACTTGCATGATGGGTGGAAACGCTTGGAGCAATTTCAACTACTATCCTGCTTCTCAAAGAAATGCGCAGCAACAGCTGTCCAAACATGACCAAAGGCAGGATTCCGTCAAGAAATCCCGGCACCTGGGACTACAGCAACCTTCTGACATTCCTCACTATAAATCAAGCAAACTGGAGGACAGGGCTGCTGAGCCTGCTGGCCACATTACTCAGTCTGAGGAGCAAGTTCAGATTGAAACAGAAGTTGAATCTCCTCATGTGGGATACCAGTACGGTCAAGGGTCTGATGTGATCTCAAGAAGCTTGGCTGTGTCACAGCAGGAGCACGAATCACCCCGTTCTTCGAGTAAATCCAAGTCTTCAAAAGCAGATGAGCCGTATGCAAGCATGCCCTCTATTCTAGGTGTCATGGGAGGCTGGACTGAAGGTAAATTTGTTTTAATGCTGCAATCATCTGTTAATCATCTGGTGTCAGTGAGAAAATACACATTGCTGAAAGAGTGTGCGTTTACCAGAAATACATTTCCGTTTTCCAGAAATGTAAGCTTGGAAAGCAAAGCTCTGTTTTTCAGTAATTATGAATAAATGAAGTAAATGAATAAAGAAATAATTACGAAGAAATTAAATCAAGGTAGTCTTTCAAAATACATAATCTTTAGTGTCTCTACAGCTCCAGACTCATGATCATCTTGTTTTTTTAAGCTCGTTTTAATATAGCTAATGGTCCACTCCTTTTCCTTTGTTGCATTACTGTGTAATTTATAGGAAAACACAAAATCTTTGTATTTGAAAAGACCTATGATATATTTTTTTAAAAAAACAGGAGTGATTTTCTGTTCTGTTTCTGTTGCTTTTCATAACTAGAATACAGTTTCTTAGAGCGTGACTGGAAGTGTTATGACTTTTTTTTTAAATAAAATTATTTCCTAACAGATGATCTGCCCAGGATGAGGTTCAAGTGCCCGTTCTGTACTCACGTGGTAAAAAGAAAAGCAGACCTAAAGCGTCACCTTCGCTGTCACACAGGAGAGCGCCCTTACCCTTGTGAGGCATGTGGGAAAAGATTTAGCAGGCTAGATCACCTAAGTAGCCATTTTCGAACAGTATGTATTTTTAGTAACTGCATGATTTGTTCAATGTGTAAATCTGTCTCAGTAAAATTAAACACAGTACAAGTGTATCTGGTTGATACATTGACTCCCATAAAGAAGAGGTAGTAGATAATTAAGCTGGTTTTGTTTAAGTCAATTTGAAGCATAATTCCTATGAGAGGGGATGCATTTCTTTGTTAATTGATGGTTTGCAAAGGTAGTGTGCTAAGTCCTGTAATAGAGCTTAAGTGGACAATCACAGCACTCATGATTGTTTTATTTTTAAAGTTTGATGACTTCCTCAAAATGAGTTAATGCTACCACTTGATGCTACTCCAGCGCTACTTCTGTGATCTTAAAAACACTTCTCTCTGGATAAAATATCAAATTTATTCATTTCAATTTTCCCAGATTCATCAGGCTTGTAAACCTATCTGCAGAAAGTGTAAACGCCACGTGACTGAGCTAACAGGACAAGTGGTCCAAGAGGGGACAAGACGTTACAGACTCTGTAATGAGTGCTTGGCTGAAGCTGGCATAGACAGTATTCGCATTGACTTGGAGGCTGAAGCACCCCTTGAATTTCCAGCAGATGGGGATAAGGATTCCAGGTGGCACTATGGAGAAGACAACAGATCTGATGTGGAGATTGTGGAGGATGGGTCATCCGACTTGGTCATTCAGCAGGTTGATGACAGTGAGGATGAAGCAGATGAAAAGGATGTAAAACCAAGCATTAGGTAGTTGCAAGATGAGCGTTAGTACGTTCTCCGTTTTACATGGAATTCCTGTCCTGACCATAAACCCTCCACCAGCCTGTTATTGTACAAAGACTTATTGGTTTCTCTTGAACAGGTCCGGACTTGCATGTTTATGGACATATCATTGGGTCCATTCTGAGTTTTGCTATTGAAATACCCATACTTTGCTTCACTAGAAATAACCCATTCTTGAATGAAATGATGGCTGAACATGGACACTGACGTACTACATGGATAGAAGTCTACTACTTTCTGTAGTAGACAGTGGGTCTCTTCTCAAAACCTCTTTCATGGGGGTAGGGTCTAAATACTCTTCTTGAAAAAAAGTCGCACACCATTGTAAATTACCCAATTTTTACACTTTTAGAGATGTTTGCTTTATATGTGGTATTTCCCAGTGATGAGAAAAGTCTAAGTACCCCACCGCCGCCATCTCCACTGTAGAATATAAAGGCAACTGCTCTTCAGCATTCAGAAATGAAGATAATCTTCCAGGAAATTTCATGAAGTCTTCATATTATGATTAGAAAAGCTGGGCAGAGAATTAAGAAAAAGCGCATAATTTTTTTTAGCACATATATCTGGAAAAGCACTTTCTTGTAAAAAAATTATTCTAATAAGGAGAATCTTTAGCAGATCATTCATTCAAGACTTATTTCCTTACAAGAAAATAAACACATGAATGCTAGTCCCAGCCAATGCATCAGAGATAAAGTGGTTATGAATATGGATCAGTAATTGATGCCAGTAGATGTTTTATTCATTCTGAAAATTGGGAACTCAGATTGGAGTGTGTTTTAATAGCCATTGGTAAAATAATTAATTTTTTTTTTTTATAAAACATCTCAAAAGTGGCAAAGTGGCATGACTGGTAGCCCTGCATCCACAGCGTTGCTATTGGCAGTGGCAGCTTTTCAATGCCAGCATGAATGAAACAATCCTGACAAGGTTACTTTGGCTGCTGTGTTCTCTCTTTGTTCCCTGTTTTATTCACCATTAATGGAGGCAGAGCCAACTTGTATAGCATGTGTACTCTATCGTTAGAAATGGAACTGATGACGTTTTACATCTGAAACCATTAACTACTCTTGTTTGTATTGACCTGCCCTCAGTTTAAACTGGTGAGTTTTAAGATGGAGTCCTTATCGATTTATATATTCCCAAAGTCACCCAGTCACCAAGAGAACATATTCCAACCTTTTTCAGTCTATGCTGTATGCCAGTGAAAAATATGTATTGAAAGTTATAGGCATCATATTTGTTTAACTTCACCTACAATTAGACTACAAGAGATGAGATGATTAATGTTGAAGAAAGTTTCCTTTTAAAACAAAATTAAGTCACTTTGTTTTCTAACTTGGTGAGTTCTGCTTAACCAGCACTGCAAAGAGGAGAGGAGGAGAAGTATGCTGCTGGGTGGTTTTACTTGGCATTTTCTTGGACAGAAATGAGTTTTACTGGTCTTTATATTGTGATCGTTGAACTCGATGGGTACAGGCTTAGGAAACTTTGTCTTTTTTTAACAATTTTGTAAGCATGTTTGGCTGAAACCTGGGGTTAATTACAGAGCAATTACATATATATATACACTATATAATCTCTTTCCCAGGGACAGCTAAGAAGTCACTATTTTATTTTTATTTCTGTAAAAACTGTATAGCCTTGTTATTATCATATTTACCAGAGTGTGCAGCATTTTCTTACCAGGCTGCAGATGGCCAGCCTAGGTGCCTCACAACTGAGAGCTGGAGCACATCCTCAGTTGATGGTGCTAGCATTAAGCACTTCCCTCAAACATGCAGGGTGTCGAGCAGCACCCAGTCTGTATGTTCCAAGGAGACTGTTCTTTTTCCATTTGTCCAGTTGGGAAGTGATATTTTATTGCTCCTACAGAAATTAGTGTCCATTGGCTTAGACATGGGGAGGAGAGGAGGAAAAAGGGGAGAATTTACCAAACTTTCTGATGAGCTGTACAAAAACATCTTTTCCAAACAAACTTGCCTTGATTTTATGCTTCCCTTTGCTCAGCAGTCCACAAAATGGACTTGACATGAAAACAGCTAGTTATTTTCTTGGAGCTTATTACTCCTAAAATTCATAATATTAAATGGTTAAGAAATACTCCGCAGGCAACCATAACTAAATCAAATATATAACAAATATATATATAAAGGAATACAGAATAACTTCAATCAATGGCAAATTTTGACAGAAAATGCTTGCCAAAATAGAATTGAATAGATTTTTCATTTCCCTTTAAATTAAGCAGTATGCACAATGCTGGGTACCAGTGCCTGCTGTCCCAGAATACAAAGTAACTGGAATTAATTTCTGTCTGTGTTTGGGGACTGATTAAAGGGAAGTACATTGGGGGATATACAGTGTCACTCTAGGCCTGAAATCTTAACTGCCAACTGCAAAGGTGAGACTATTAAGTGTTCTTGTATACCTGAGGGAGTTTTTAGAAGCAAAGGGATTTCTGGATCAATACTCAATTTAATTAGATATTGTAAATCTAAGAATAGTGAGGACCAGATGCTTCAGAAAAAAGATGTGAAGTGGCTATAATGGGCAAATGGAACAATCTATCCATATGAAGACATTAACTGTAGGCAAATTAATTGCTGATTTGCCTTGGCAAACAAGGGTTTTTACTGCTTTTATACGTTGTTATTCTCAAATAGCGTACTTAAATATTTGTAGTCATTTTTAAAGTATCTTATTAAGCTTGGAGTTTTAGCCCAAGGCTGCGATACCCACAGGTCAGTTACTTTTTATATTTTAAAAAGGTTACCATTTTTACATTTGTTGCTTTCATTTCAGTTGTTGTTCCGTTATTTTTGTATTACAAGACAAGATAAATGTTAAGTGCCTTATGTTTTCTATGTCATTCATTTTACATAGCCGGTCATGTATTTTTGCTTGTTTTTCTTTAAATGAAAGTAACCCTATTTTGATTTCTTTTAATCTCCTTGCATTGCCTCTGATAACTGTCTTCATACTCTTGTCAGGCTCACAGGCTGCTCATTAGCAGAAGTAACATTTTCTTTTTTTTTCTCCAAGGACGAAAGCAAAGGGCATAAAGGATTGTTCCCACATAATTTAATTTACCTGACAACAACTGTTTTGAATGATGCTTCTAGAACTTTGTCAGGTCACAAGAAAGACACCTGGTTTTATCTTTAGATGCTAGAGAAGGCTGTATAGGACTGCATTGGCTTCTGCTGATATTGATCCGTTCAGATTCTGTTTCTGTACTGCCATTGTACATCCAAGTCAAAGTTCGGAAGGTTTAAATTGTAGTGCAGCATTGGAACAGGCAGTTCAGAGAGCAGCCTCCTAGATTGCTGCCCTTGAAGGTGTTCCAGATTTGGCTAGACAAAGCATGGCTGATCCAAGATGACATTGGTGCTAGCCTTCTTCCTCTAGGAGGTGGGACTGGAGACACTCGGAGCTCTCCTGTGACCAGCAGTTCTATGATTTTTGCTATTATTTTTATTTTTCCTTGTACATTTTTCATCATCATCATGACTCTGATTGCTTTGAATGCTCTTAAGTGCTGCTACTTAATGCATATTTTGATTCTTCACTGGTTTTCAATATGCCATTCTCTTGTCTTCTGCTTTTCCATTCCTCGTTTACTCTGATTAGGTGGTGGGTGTCAACTTCAAGAAACGTTTCTCTTATACCTCTATTTTTCTGTGCAATCCTGGGTTCCTTGTCCTGTTCCTCCGTCTGTACTTTGTCATTGAAAGACTGTCTCTGTTTGCTTGGTTTATGTTTATTGTGTTCACAAAACCACAGTCAAGAGTAAAGACATAGATTCATCATCCCCCATTTAGTGTCTCAGCTTTAACTGTCTTATTTTCTGGCAGCTATCTTGCTGTTCCTTAAAAAGATGAGACATGGAATCAAAAACATCTTCCTTCTCCTGTTTCAGGTAATTCATAAAAAATTCCACATGCCAGGTAAACCTATGATTTATGTGATACTTGATTTTGTTTTCTCCTTCAACTGCTGCATAAATATACCCCAAATTTTTGTTTTCCATTAAGTTATCTAAAGTTATGTATTTATTATAAAAAAAAAAAAAAAAAAGACACTTGTCTTTTTTTTTAAAAGGTTTGGGAAAACAGGCTTTCAGCTGTTATTTTCACAATTAATACCAAAAAAATACCCAAAAGCTCAAAATGAATGTCCTTTTCCAAACATTTGGTATATATTCAATTCTCATTCTGAAGAACTGAGATGAAAAAAAAAAAAAAGCAAATATATTTGTTTAGTGTGAGCTATGAAAATATTTGAGAGCCCCAGAGATCTCTGTAGCAGAAAAAAAAATGATTAGATACTGACAGTGACTGCTGCATGTATAATCCTTTCTTTACTCCTGGCTCTTCAGAAGAAATACGCCATCCTCCATGATTTCGGCACTCTTTCAATTTTTCAATGAAAATTTATATATATATATATATGTATGTATATATATAATTCTGCTGGTATTATAGAATATATTCAGTTTCTTCCCTGAAGCATCTGGTCACTGTCAGAGATTATTCCATTACCTAGCTATGCCGATGTCTACGTTTCTTATATTTTGGTTCCTACAGTCTGCAGAAGTACTTGGCTTTGAACTTCAGATAGCCTAACCGGGCTAATAGCACTGTATCTTCAGCTCCATTTATTATTTAAATTGACCTCGATGAAACTGAAAAATGCCCGACCTGCCATCTGGCTACAGCTGAATCAAGGACTGTTCCTGGGTCCCTCTCTGACAGTCATTAGCATCTGTTAGCATAACAACAGTGCTATATAGCTGAGCGTCTATCTAAAATCTCAACTGCTGAGGGTTAGCAGAGTTAAGGGAGGACTGCAGCTATTTTTATGTATTTTTTAACCCAAGTCTCTAGGTTAAAGTTATCAGTCAGACTAGGATAAGCACATGTGCTCAGGGTTTAGTTAATGAATTTACAACTTCATTAGAAACCATAACTGGACTGCAGAGGCCAGCAGTTTACATATACGATCTGGTCAAGCTGGCAGCGGGGACTTCTAATAATTTGCAAGGTAGAGGAACACGCGTTATAAACCCAGAATAGTTACTTCTATGTTCCTTTTAAGCTTCTACATGGATAGGTACAGCAGAATTGTAAGGGCAGTAGTTCCATATTCTAGCACAGACGTTCCAACACCACCTTGTTGATTTTTCTGAAATATCTCAGGGAAGTCTGAACTCGATTTGAGGGTTGCTATTAGTTGGAAGGCAGCATAAATGTGAATGAAAAGAGAAAAAACTAATTGTAGCAAAAAGGGCTGAGTTTTGAAACAAAGAGTCATAATCATCCAGTCCTTGCCTGCAGACATTCAGTGTAATTTTTCCATTAGGTAGCAGGGTCCCTATAACATACTTCTGTGCATCAACACACATTTTTGCATCACAAATGTTAAACGCGGGACAAAAGAAATTGTAAGGAAGAGCTGGGAGGAGTTGAAGGAAAAACATTTCTGTCTCTTCATCTAGCTGTTGTACGAAATGAAACCCTAATGAAGTTCTATGTCACATTCCAATATGATTTTTTTTTAACTGTGAAAAATGGCAATTGTTCTTTTACCCTGTTCTAAATGAGCCTAGTCGAGGAGGGTGCTATACCAGACGACCTCCAGAGGTCCCTTCTCAAAATTATTTGACGATGTCAAGCAACAAGATTGAAATCATCTTCAAACAGGCATCCAGATTATTTTATCCACGTGGAAGAGGAAGAAAATATCTGTACTGTTG
The DNA here is from genome assembly GCF_964211825.1 of Aythya ferina. NCBI lineage: Eukaryota > Metazoa > Chordata > Aves > Anseriformes > Anatidae > Aythya > Aythya ferina. The sequence goes on along the minus strand of NC_140322.1, from coordinate 982,296 downwards.
CACTCCCACTTGCAGTACGTTGGTTTTGGGTGTCCTCCATTGTTTGAATACAAAACTTTCCTATTATAAAAATGCTGCTGTATTGAGTAACACAATATATCCTACTGCACAGAACTACAAATATTTCCCATTCAGGTGGCGCCTTCCTTCCACACACAAAAGCTATCTAGCCGTGCCGTTAACAATAGCAGTGCATTGTGTACGGTAAGGTAGCGGGCCTCCTGGGCAGCATGTGGGTGTGGGAAGAGGAAAGCAGCCCAGACTGCGGGGCGAGCAGGCGGAGGGAGCTGCTGGGCTGCGCCTGCATTCGGTGCGTTGCCCCTTTAATTGTGTCCCCAGCCCTCGGGCGTCTCTGTCCAACGCCCACGTCAGCAAATACCTTTTGTTTCTCTCACGTTCGGGCTGCCAGGGCTCGGGGCTGCGCGACCAGCACGGCGCCGTGAGCCGCAGCGAGCCCCGAGCGGGGGCCGGGACCCCGCATCCTCCGCCTGCTCCTCCCGGCCGAGCGGCAGCCGCCCGCGGAACCCAGCCGGTGAGTGGCGGCTGCGCAGCCCCGCTCTTGGGCTCGGGCTCGGAGCGGGCGCCGGGGCCGGGGCAGCCCGGGGCGGGCTGCGGCGAGGGACGTCGGGGGCTCCGGGGCGCCGGCAGCCGGCGGCAGCCGCCGGGAGCGGGGGGCGGCCGGGCTGCGGAGCGGCGGGGAGAGCGGCGCGGGCGCCATTTGCAGCCCCGGGCGCGGCTGGAAGGAGCCGGGCGCGGCAACAAAGGGCTGCGCGGGAGCGGGCGGCGGGTGCGCGGCGAGAGGGGCCGCGCGGGGCGGGCTGGGGCGCTGCCAGCGCGGGGCGGCCGCGGGCAGCGGCAGCGGGGCCGCGCCGGGCACCGGGCGGCGGGGAGCGCCCGAGGCGCCGGCTGAGCGGGAGCCGGGGCTCCGGTGGGGCGAGCGGCTCGGGGGGGCTGCGGGCTCCGAGCCGTGCCGTGCCGCTGGAGAGCCACAGCCGCGCCTGGCCGGGCGGGAGCTCTGCGCCCGCCGGGCGTCTCGGGCTGCCGGGGCCGAGCGGCCGGGGCGCGGGTGAGCGGCGGCGGCGGCTTCTGCCGGGCCCGGGGGAGCCCGGCCGGCAGCTGGGGGAGGCTCTGCCCGCTGCTGGCCGCAGGGACTCGCACCCGGAGCGTGGCAGTCCGTGCTGCTGAAGGACTGAGTCGTTTTTGTCCTGTCCGTGAATCCTTTCTGTCTTCTCGGATGCAATCTTGGACTTTCAGGTTATGCGCTCTTCTTGCCGAGGCATCTTTTCACCTCTTTTAGAGTTGTTCAATTTACTCCGCTATATTATGCGGGGCGCGGGGGTGGAGCTATATGGGGCATGCGATGCTTGCAGCTTCATGTCTTTAAAGATAGTGCCCATCTCTTAAAATAGCATTCAGCAACATCGATTTAGTTTTAGATTGTCATGAATATGCTTTTTATTTTTTTTTTCTTTACTTTAGAGCAAGACTTCCTGTTACTCCCTCACTGGAATGGAGATTTCTTCCCATCAGTTCCACCTCCTAGAGCAGTTAAATGAGCAACGGAAGCAAGACTTATTTTGCGACTGCAGTATCCTAGTGGAGGGGAAGGTTTTCAAAGCGCATCGAAATGTCCTGTTTGCCAGTAGTGGGTATTTCAAGATGCTGCTTTCGCAGAGCTCCAAGGACACGAGTCAGCCAACAATAGCTACTTTTGAGGTCTTCTCTCCAGAGACATTTATGGTTATCCTGGACTTTGTGTATTCAGGAATATTGCCTTTAACTGGTCAAAATGTGATCGAAGTAATGTCAGCTGCTAGTTATCTGCAGATGACAGATATTCTTAATGTCTGCAAGACATACATTAAATCCTCTCTGGATATTAATGAAAAGGAGAAGGATCAATACCTTAGCCTTTCAGCCAAAAGTACCAACAGCGAACCTGCTCATCCAACTCTTTATCGGTCCAGAAGAAAAGCAAAGAGCAACCCAAGGCGTTCCTATTCAATTCCAGATGAAAAGGCTAACACGGTGAATGAAAACTCGTGGAGTAGTTACAGCAGCTACCTGTCCTCACAGATGATTCTTCAGCGGGCAGACACACAGCTATCAAAGAGGGGCAGAAAACAGAGCTCAACGAGAAAGCGCCGAAAGCATCTAGGATTGTCCCAAACTCGTGATTTTGGGCAGTGCAAATCAAACAAAGCTGAGCGGCCTGGCGAAGGTTGCAATGCATCGGACTCTAGTCACCTCTCTCGGGCGAGAGAGGAAGCTGATTTTGATGCAGAGAATGATGTGGATCATAATGATTATGGATATAATCACGAATCAGAAGTAATACCGAAGAGGTGGTCTGTTGCTCAGCTAGAACAAGAACTTTCGCGAACTTCTCCTGAGTTCATGGAATTAAAAGCAGAAGAACTGTACACCTCAGTGCCCACAGTTTTAGGTGTAATGAGTAGTTGGAATGAAGGTAAAAAAATACTTCTGATTTTGCAAAGTTGGCCTTTATTTAGAAGTCAGATAAGAGAATCTTGTATGGCTGCATGAGAACCAAAATGATGCCTAGTCTGTCAGGTTACTGACATACCACTTACTCTATTGTAGCGCCTGGCAGAATGAGAGGCTTTGAAGCCAGAACAGGACAAGAGAATTAGAATCAGAGAGCCTGACCCAGGTATTCTGTAGTTAAAATAATACGTGCCTGATTATTTGGACCTAAATGGAGTTTTATGATGCCTAAAGGGCTGCAATTGACTTAGGGACCTGAAGGACTGGATCACCCATGTAACACCCCTGGTATGTGGCAGGAGTAGAGGTGTTCCGCCTGAACCTGTGCTCTTTACAAGAGAAGGTTCCTGGTGTTGGTGCCGTGCTGCATTTCCCTTAAGGTGCAAACCAACCCAGAACTTCACGATCGCTTGGTTGCACTGCATAAAGCATCTAAGCTCTTGGTGAACTGACAGCATGTGTCTGAGGTGGTGGAATAAAGCTGACAGCTATATTCTTACACACATTGTTTTGGGAACTAATCTAATATAGCTTATTATAAAGGCATAACTTTAAGACTTCAAAATCCTACTATACTACAGAGATTACAAATACCTAATTTCTGAAGTAGTAGCTAATGCAAGAGTCAGCTATAATATACATTGTCATCTATGTATTCATGTTCATCTGTATGTCTAAAATTAAACACCTGGAATAAGGAAAAATATGTCATCAAATGCCTAACATATTCAGTAAGAACTACTGCTTTCTAGGGATGATATTTTGTGATTTTTTTTTTTATTTAATGACAAACCAGAGGAAAAATGACCTGCTACTTATTTAAGCTTAAAAATAATCAAATGTGAAGAAAGACTACAGTGTTTGACATGTTCCCTGTGTTCCTCTGTGACAGATGACCTACCTCGGATGCGATTCAAGTGCCCCTTCTGCACACACACGGTGAAACGACGCGCAGACCTGAAGCGACATCTTCGGTGTCACACAGGGGAGCGACCGTACCCATGCGAAGCGTGTGGGAAGAGATTCACTCGACTGGAGCATTTACGTAACCACTTCCAAACGGTACGCCATGTCAGCAGGAGATTCAGCCTAGGAAAGAAAGCCCGAGATTTCATTGGTACCAGCTGTTCGGTCATTTCTATAACTAGTACCAGAGAGGTGTCCTAGCTGAGTATCAACTTCAATTATTCAGTATTTAAATTGGAAATTTTGATCTTTACTTTCTAGAACAATCCAGTGAATTTTCCTTTTTTCTTTTATTTAAAAGTAAAAATAAACTGTGTTTGGTTGAGCACTGACCTTTTCAAATTTTATATCTTTTTAGATACATCAAGCCGGCAAACTGATCTGCAGAAAATGCAAGCGGCATGTAACTGACCTAACAGGATGTGTTGTTCAGCAAGGAACAAGACGCTACAGACTGTGCCATAAGTGTCTAGCAGAAGCTAATTTTGACAGCAACCCTGATGATTTAGATGCAGAACATTCTCCTGTCTCCTCCACAGGAAACAAACATTCCAGTTGGGCCTTGGAAGAGGAACAGAAATCAGATGATGAAACAATGGAGGAACCGTATAACTTGGTTGTCCGACATGTTAGTAGTGATGATACTCCGAATGAGGCAGATGAAAAGGTGAAACCAAATCTTAGGTAGATATATTTGTATATTTGTTATTGCGGTATTCAAGATTAAATTACTTGTGTTTTACCAACTAATGCTGGTTTATTAGTTCATTAAATATTGTTAAAATGATGTTGTTAGAAACAAAATAGGGCTACAAACAAGTTGCTTTGTACTCACAGACACACAACAGTGTAACTACTTCTAAACATCATCCAGAAATTACTTATTATCTGGAAACTATTTAGGAAAATTGCTTTATATTTCTTCGAAGACTTACTCAGAGCTCCGGTTCATAAGGAACGAATAAACTATTTTACAGTTCCACAAGGAAGATTCTATACTACATAGATTTAAAAAAATGATAATTTGCTTTGAAAAAGTCTTACAAAAGCATCTAAGAAATGTAAAACAATTTTGTTGACACTGTAACTAACATGTATATACACTTAAACTTCCTAAGAAAGGAGTAAACAAATAGAATTCTTCCTGCTGTACTGCAGCTTTGTTTTCTGATCGATCTGTTCCTCACAGTTCTGAAAAGCATGAACCATTTTAAAGAATAAACACTGCCATACAGAGTAGAATAATGAACAGCACATCTGTAGTGCATTTCCATAGTATGAGTTTGCCTTTTCAGGTATGAAGTTTTTTTTTTTTTGTACTGTGAATTTAAAGCAAAGATAAACTAACATGGTTCCAAGGAAATAAAAGCGCAATCACAGTTCTCAGATTTCTTCCATTTTTTTCAGGACTGGTGCAAGATTTGCTTAAACTCTTGTCTGTCTTATGCTAAAATACCACAGAGGACAAGCCTCTTTAATTTCAATGGGACACATCATGCATCATGTAGCTATTTTAGAAAAGCTATCCTAAAAAGAAAATAGGATGCTCAAAGGCTGCTTGACCAAACAATAAAAATTACAATTTCCTTTAGAGTTTAAGCAACCTTTGCACTTCTGGAGTCTTCAGCTTTAGTAATGATATTCTTTTTGCAGTCTTACTCTCTTCTGAGTAAGAGAACCAAGCCTCCCTAGAGAAACTGAAAATGGTTAGTGCTTTTTTTATATTAAAAGGTGAAGTGAAAAAGTAGAAGCTTTTTGGACTAAGTAGAGAATGGCATTAACAATGGGAACTCTTTATAGAGACCTGCTGTTTGCTCTCATGTCTCTTTTTTATTCCACTTTTCCTTAGAAAGGAAGGTTAGCAGGACCTGTAGCTTAAGGTTACTGCCAAATGAGCAAAAATTCCCTTTGGAGAATTTAAGAGCAGTCATACTGATTCAAGGTTCTGTCTCCACTAGCGTCATTAGCAGATAACTACTAATCTGAAGTAGAAGAGGAAAACCCTATGTAAGAATTCCCTAATGCTCTCCCTGACTCCAAACATGTTCAGTTTAGGGGATTTTCTTAATTCAGGATTTAGTACATCTAGCAATCACCAATGCATGTCTCTTTGAAGTACTTCCCCACTCTACCCTTAAACTCATCTATACTTACATCAACAGTACCCTTTAGCAAACACCTCCACAGGTTTAGTGTGCCTGTGTAAAACCCTCTCCTTTGAACCACTCCCAGAACTGCCACTGCTGCCTCTAGCTGATCCCACAGGGACTGCACATGAAAAGCTTTTTCAACTAACAGCAAAAAAGGGAGGTTTTGCTGTTCAAGCATGTTTATGAAGTAGCTGCTTGCAGGTAGTGTTGAGCTGGGCCCCAGCTGGGTGAGAATATGGCCAGCTGAGAAAACACCTGCTTACTGAGGCCTGTCACTTCCTGCGGCTGTTAAAATGGAGAATTTCAGACCTGTGTTACAGTATTTAAATATTGAAAAAAAAAAAAATGAGTAACAATTAAGTGCTTTTTTAGTAAGTTCCTGTCAGCAGCTGTAAGAGCAGAGCTGTTGATGGTGTCACTACAGGTTGTGACTGATGGTGCACACGGCCTTTTAGCACTACCACGTTAAAGTTTAACTACATTAACATCCCTTCTCTCGTTTTAGTGGGAAAAAAAGAAAATAAATAAATAAATAAAAAGCCTCTGCACCCACCTCACGGCCCCGCTCTCGCCTCAGGCGCTGTGGAGATTAAAACCGCCTCACACTCGACGCCCGATTGGCTAACCCCGGTCACCTGACCCAGCCAGCCAATGAGGTGTCGAGGCCGCTGCTGAGGGGCGGTAGCGGCGCTGGGCCGGGTGAGGGCCCGGAGCAGTGACCCCCGAGCCCGCCGCGGCCGCCATTGGGGGCCCCGGGCCGGTGGGCTGGGGACAGGCCCTGGCCTCGCTCTTTCTCCACAGCTCCACCGTGCTGGCACTGTCCCCAGGCCCAGCAGGACACCACGGGCACGTGCTGGAGCCCTTGGGCTCCTTCAGTGGGGAGAGAAGACCCGCTGTGTGAAAATCGTATTTGTTCACAAAGGGGTCTGCTCACCTCAGCAGAGAGCAAAGCACAAATGTAATCTATTAGACTCAAAAATCCACCAGCCAAAGTTACTCACAGCCAAAGTTATTCACACAAAGCCGTTAATTCTTTTAGTTGGTTTTATTTCAGTGACAAAGGTTTCTCAAAAATAGATTTTATCCCTCATCTTCACAATAGGAAATAAAAACTGTCCGGTCCATTTAAGATGATTTTACAGCAAAATAAAGATGAGACATTACCTCCAGTGGCAAAGCACCTCTAAAATTTACCATAAAAAACAGGTCTTGGCAGCGCAGACCTTCCCTTACTGCGCCTATGTCACATTTGAATAGCAATGGCAGGTAATGCACATTTGCTGTCCTGTGATTTAAAACAAAACAATTTTTAATTTATTTTTGATTTAGTGATCTCAAGTTCTAGTGTTTGACTTTAAAGGAAAAGCTAAAAGAAGCTTTTCAGGGGTTAGGCATACAATCTCAGAATGCTGTATATATTGAAAAGAGATTAAACGCATGGACTCCTCTCAGTGGTAAAAAACAGTGTAATAATCAAAAAGAGTCAGTCTGACACGTGAATTGCCATGCACAGTCCTCCTACCAGAGGGATGCTCTACATTGTCCTTTATAAAAAAAATGGGAGCTGATCCAGATTGTCTGCTTCTTCTAAAAGATGAGAATCAGCTTTCACAACACATAGTTAGGAGCGAACCTGCAGAGAATCTGGTGAATTCCTTTCAACAGTGGCAGCAAAGCAGTCTACTTTTTTAGGATAATAAATGGCTATTAGTATTCCTTGTACACCGTCACATGCTTTAAGGTTTTATATGGAAATTTATTTCCAGGAAGTCAGCACCACCTGGTGGCATGACTGATCCACTGAAGATATTTAGGACCCTTCAGATAATACAAAAGAGCTCAAAATTATTCTATTTAAATTTGCAAATGAAGTCATGTAATTATCTCCTGCCACCCTACAAAAAGCTAGTATTTAGCTAGCAGCTCCACTACTTTATCTTAGTTCATACAGCACCCAACACACGTATCAGCTTTAAAAGCTGACTACCAGCATTCCTGAGAGACTTTCATCCCATTAATTCTCTTCTCGAATCCCCCCCAGACCCAACTAGCTCTTTTTTTCCTGGCATGCAGGTCTTGGTCTGGCTCACCATCCTCAAGTCAAAATACAGGATAACATTTCCCACAACCCCCTTCAATTTATGATTTGAATCAGCTAATTCCTTAGTCCCATTCATGGGGGTTACAGTTTTCTTGTGACTTTTGTCAGCCAGTGACAAGTATCGGCTTAGTTACATTTCTCTTGCTTTAAATATCAATGATGACAAAGACTTCTGGCTTTTCTTCTTCACAGATCTGCATTGCTGAGTAAGTTATGGCTTTGACCTCTGTGCCCTAGAATGAAAAAGACACAAAAGCATGAATTTTCTGAGCAAAATAAGACTAAGCAAGAAGTTGTGATAACAATGTGTGAACCAAACTCACGTAAACATTCTGAGTATGGACTGTTTCACTATTTTATCATACATCACAAAAACAAACAAACTGTTGAGTTTGCCAGTGTGAAGGAAGCATCAGCTCAACAGTTCAGAAATGTACTACACAAAAAAAAAAAAAAACAAAAAAAAAAACAGGATGTAAGACCTTAAGTTATTAGTGCCTGTGATACCACTCAAATATATTTATACTTGGATCTCTTGCCAACTTAGAGGTCTGACTTAAAAGACACCACCCCCTCCGTATCCCCTAAAACATAAAGATGTACAGGTGAATCACTGCATACCTGAGGGTGTTTTTGTAAAGAGAACTCTTCTCCCCACCTTTAAAAGCAAAAAGAAAAGAGGTGATCGTATTGGTAATATTTAATCAAATGTTACAACTAGTTTCATTGACAAGCATAGGACAGTGAGACTTTGATTTAAAGCCTCAAAGAATAGTAAAAGAGTCCACAATCCACTTTTTAGAAAGCATCAGTGCCCTCCCAGTACATCACAGTATCTCAGAGAGATGACTGAAGGCAACATGTGTCTTCAGTGGAAGATATTCATTACTTAGTTAACCATTTAAAGCTCACCCAATTGATCTTATTTTGAATTGCATTCGGTCAATGTAAAGCACTTTCACCTCCTGCAGAGAAAGCAAGAGAAAAAAATGTGTTAGAACATCTTCTATCTTCAGGCAGAATACCTCATTAACAAGAATATTCCACTATTTAAATGGAAGCTAAAACCAGAAAATCTGAGCATTCTCAAAGATGTATACTGCTACTTGGAACATATAGACAGCAGAGCTGCCACTCAGGTATAATGGCAGGTAACGACTGTTTTTTGTGGAAACAAAGCTAAGTGTTTATTTCTGATTTTTTTGTGCCTTGATATCTTCTGCCTTACACCTAAGTGATCTGTTGTGTCCCTTTTCCTTCCCTAAGGGGACAGTGCATTCAGAGCCCGTACTATCAGAGAATTGACTTGTCCCACAAAATGGAAATAGAACAAAACAAAACACTTACCCTGGGTATAAAGAACTCATTGGCACTGAATTTATACAGCCACTCATCCAAGAAGTGAAAGAGAAGAGACAACATGTCATGCCCTGCATGATTGAAGCAGAGAAGGTAGTCAGTCAGTTGACTGCCCCAGTAAGAACACCCAAACATTTTTAAGAGTGCAGCTGATGTACAGCTTCTGCCCAACTAGAAGATTCAGATTAGTTATGCTTAATTGAATTTTCATCCACTATTACAAAACTACATCTAAAAATCCAATATAAAAAGTCTTACCTTCTGCTTCTACCTCTACAGTATCCAGAGGTTCCACAGTCTCTGTATCAGTCATGTAGCCAAACATGGCCATAACACACTGCTCAAATGCTTCTTCCAAAGTGTCTCCCCATGCATGTAGCCTAAAGAGACACAGGATAATTTACCACACTGTAACAATAAATAAATAAATAGAAGTATTATGCAGGTGAGAAATGCGAACATAAGAACAAATACAAAGGAAGTGACTGCACAGAAATCCTCCTCTATATCTATGCATTTGGGTAGATCACATAGATTTTAGAATTTACATAGAATTTAGAAAAAAATTGTTGTAAGGGCAAGCATTTAAAAGAAGGTTTCAAAAGACACTCCCAAAGAACAGAAGCACCACAGCAATAGTACTTTAGCAAAGAAACCAAGTATGTGGTTCTATGCCCTCTGAAGAGCAGAAATGAAATAGACAATCAAAAAAACTCAGTACATGACATTTCCTAGTTCCATAAGGTCCATCTGTAACCAGTCTTTAACAGTCACCCCAGACTTGTATCAGTGTAAGAAATAACGCATTTGTCATATAGATAAATCCTACCTGCCCATACTTACTGCACATCTGCTGTGTGATCCAAATCTGAGGAGGAAGGAAAAAGAAAAGGCATGACATCACCACATATACTTTAAAACAAGGATAAAAAATATTGTTGTTATAATAATAACTTTCTACATTCATCCTGAGACAGTGAACAATGATCATCTATCTTCCAGTGTATTAGGAAAAATAGCATAGGTAAAGCCTTCTGCTCAGCAGAAAAAAAAAAGCGTTTAATACAAACTGTGGTAGTGCCCTACATGTACATGTACCCTATGTTCAGAGTATGGCTGGTGTAATGCAACAGGCTTCTACAAGTTAATTGACAAAAAAAACAGCAATAAAGAGTTTTTGCTGAAGTCTGCAGGACTTAAAATTGTTCATGCAGAGGATAAGATTTGCAAACGTTCACAGTTCAGTGAACAAGCGTACCTGTCCACACCCAAAAACACCCATTATGCAAAAAGGAGAAATTTTAAGTGTGTAATACAAAATATAAAGTAATCTTCACTAATAGCATAAGCTTAACATCCCAAGCATGTATCAAGTTTTACATGAACATCATTTATATTCCCTTAGAGAAACAAGAGAAATGGAAAATTGGGCCAGGTTGGTAGAAACAGGGCTATCTTGGGATGTAAATATGCCACGCTGTGATCACTCCAACTGAATGATGCCTCTGATGCTGTTTAGATCATTCATACACTATTAACGGTTTCTCGACAACTGTCTCTAAAGCAAACAAATTCCAGTGAACGTAAAAGAAGAATCAAATCTCTTCCAGTTATAGAAGCAACGCAACTATTGTAATATGTCACTGTATTTCTGCACTGCTATCAAATAGAGATCTGAACGCATCCTAAAAATACATCTTCTAACAGAGTAATGTAAACTGTCCCTGCAAACAGACACTGCTCAAATAGAAAACAGACACTCTGTGGTCTCCTGTGAGTGCCTTACGATGGCCCTTGGGCTGACGCCCTTTGGCTTGAAATTTCTTAGAAGTCATTCTAGGGGTGGGGAATACAAGAGAATGATCCTGTAGTAGTACATGTAGGAAAAAGAAAATACCAAACAAACAAACAAACAAAAACCACACAGAAGACCAACACACTCTTGCTTATCTCTTCTAATATAAGGGAAGTAGACAATGTAATGTCTAGCTAAGAAATAGCTCGAAAGGGTAAAGTTTTCAGCCTATGTCTCTTAACTAATTTATTCATAAGATTTCCTTAGCAGCCATAACAAAAAAGGCAGCCACCTTCCATAAAGAGAAATGGATGTATCTCATCTCTGTTTTCAACTAGAGATGTATCCCGCAGTCTAAACACACAAAATTACCACACTATAAAACCCCACAAGCACCTAAACAGCATATCCTGCTTTCTTCCTTCCTCCCCCGCCCCGACTGCACCATCACACTCGTGCTGTACGGGATAGCGTTAAAAACACTCACATTCATACTTCTTATTGAGCGGGGGGTATTTGGCTTTGGTGGCTCTCTGCTCCGCCGTCAGGTTGTAGTCCCTCTCGTCGCCTGCCATCGCTGCTGGGCCGAGCACCACTCACCCACTTCCTGCTTGCGCAGAACATGGCCACCGCCGCCCACGCTCAGCCTCATGCCTCTCGTGCTGCCGCTGCAAAAACCCTTTTTGGTGTTTTTTTCACCCGGCAGCAGCTTGGTAACAGCTGTATGCTGGTGTGTTTAAACCCAGTATGTTATGATGCTCGCTGTCAGAGCGCGGCGAGGCGAGGGGCTGCAGTCCTGGCGGAAAGCACACACCGCAGCCTTTGTGGGGAGGAACCACGTTTCTTCACCAGGCATCGCATTCAGCCTCAAAACACTGCAATAATGAAAAATAATGAAAACAGCTATGAGGTGAATTAAACGTTCATGCTTCAGGTATTCTCGGCTTCCAGGTTTTACAGCCGAGGGTGCTCAGCCCACTGCAAGCCGGAGTATCTGCTGCCTCCAGACCCTGAGCTGGGACGGAAACCCTGCAGCCTTCCACACAGCCTTAAAGAAAAAAGCATTTTCCCCTTCAAGAGAGAGACTTCATTTAAGGCTTCGATCCTAGAAAAATGGGCATGGCAAATAAAACCATGTTTGTTCAATTTCCTCCCAAATTCTTTTTTTTTTTTTTTTTTTTTTTGAAAGGGGAAGGGGTGATTTTCATTAAAAAAAAAAAAAAAGGAACTGATATTTAGAAGCCTAATTCTCAGATCAGACCTTAGTAGTTGCTGAGTTTCATACCAGTATGTATCTATAAATTGAACAGACTTAGATCAGAGACTCTGATTGACTTGAGTCTAATTAATTTTTCCTCAGATTAGATCTGTAGATTTTCAGGTATAGTAACTATTCTTTTTCTGTATTTTTGTGCATTTTCAGATTTACCCACAGCTGAACCCAAGACTTCCCCAAACAACGCAAACACTAGATTTTTAGGTGCCATGTAATATTTATTAACAAAACACTCAGCGTCTCTGCTAGTCGCAGCACCACACGGGGTTCTCCCCTTCAGGTACACTATATCTGCATACTCTGAAGGGAAATTGGGGAAAAGAAGCAGCGAGGGACGACTGCGGGCGGCGCAGGGCCCCAGGGGGTGCTCTGGGGGTGCTCAGGACGGGGCCGGGCCCCTCACACCGCCCCCGGTACCGGCAGGAGCCGCCCCCCCCAAGGCCGTGCCCGCGGGCGCTGCCCCTTTAAGATCCACTCGAGGGGCTCGCGCCGCCCTCCCCTTCCCTTTCCCCTCCGCAAAATGGCGGCTCCCAGGGGAGCTTCACCCCCCTCCCCCTCCCATCCCCCTCCATCCCACGTGACCCTCCCCCCTCCCCGCGCGCGGCTCGTCCCCGCCCCTTGCCGCTCTCTGATTGGCCGCGGCCTCCCGGCGGCGGGCGCTGATTGGGCGGCGTTGGCGCGCGAACGGGGGGTGCGCGGCGCGCCGGGGCGGCAGGCGGCGGGGGCAGGGAACAATAGAGCCGCGGCCTGACGGCTCCGCGCGGCCCCGCAGCGCCCGCCGCCGCCCCGCCATGGCGGACAAGGAAGGTACGGCCCGGCCCGGCCCCGATGCTCCGTCAGGCCTCAGCCGGGCCCCGCCGAGCTCGGGGGAAGCCTTCGGGGGCCTGGGGCGGCTCCGCCAGGGGGCGCGCGGCGGGCAGGGCCTCGCCGGGCCTGTGGGGCCTGCACCCGGTTGGGGGGGGGCGACCGGGGCCTGTGGGGATGCGGCGGGGCCTGAAGGGGCTGAGGGGGGTTGGGGGGTGGCACCCGGGCACGGGGAGCCCCGGGGGGTTGCGGGCCGCTGGGTCCAGGCTCCGGCCAGGCCGCGGCGCTCGGTAGCAGCTCGGGGCCGCCCCCGCCTGCACGGGGCGCTCCGGGCCCCGCAGCGCCTCAGGCAGCGGGGTTGGGGCCCGGGGTTGTGCCCGCAGGGTAGGCTGACCACAAAGCGGTGCCCGTAATGATTTTCTCTCCATTCAGTGCCCGTTTGTGACATTGCGTGCTTATTATAAATGTATTCGCAACGCTAATGTGTGTTTTCTTAAAAAAAAAAAAAATTAGCAGCCTTTGATGATGCGGTGGAGGAACGTGTGATCAACGAAGAGTACAAAATATGGAAGAAGAATACTCCCTTCTTGTATGACTTGGTTATGACCCATGCTCTGGAGTGGCCCAGCCTGACTGCGCAGTGGCTGCCGGATGTCACAAGGTGAGCTGCTCCTTTAAACCACGATAAATTGTAAATCTAGGATCCTTTTTTGTTGAAGTAAGGCATTACATGATTCTTTTCTGTCTTAATTGCTTTTTGTATCCTTACCTTGCCTTGCCATCAGCAAGTTGAGGACCACAAATACTAGAGTCAGTTTCATTTTGTGAAAATAAAAGCCTTTTATCACTGAGAAGACATTTTCACACCCTTGATTTTGATGCTTTTCTTCTTTCCACTTCACCTTCTTTAAAAACAAGTCTCCTTTCTTCTAACACAGAAATAAATGTAGATATAACTTCAGTATAATCACTGTCATCAAAAGCTATTGCGGTCAGCTCAGTGTTTATGTGAATCCCTTTTGTTTCTCATTCAACTTTCTTCTCTTGCAGACCTGAGGGCAAAGACTTCAGTATTCATCGGTTAGTGCTGGGCACCCATACTTCAGATGAACAAAATCATCTCGTGATAGCTAGCGTGCAGTTGCCGAATGACGACGCGCAGTTTGATGCTTCGCACTATGATAGTGAGAAAGGAGGTAAGGGGCCAAAGGTGTCAGCCAGACGGAATTTTAACCATTTTTTCCTCCTCCTCTCAGTAGAATATTTCTCTTTTCTTAACATTCAGGCAATAAAATTCAGATACTACTCCTGAACTGGCCAGTTTATTTCTGTTATCCTTACTTAACGGACAAATATCACGTTTGATGTATCTGCATAATGTCTTGGAAGACCTGCTGAAAAAGCATGCAGGGAAAAACTTCACCCCTCTATTTTTCATCATGAGTTGACAATGAATTTCTTGGAGAGCTGCTTAACCTGGTTTTTATCATCATTTTTGCATTACATAAACTCAGTGAGAAAGTCACTCACGTAAAAGGATGTTTTATTTCAAAGCAGTGTATCATTTCAAATGTTCTCCTCTAGTCTGAATTCTGCTGCCTGATACTTGTGCCAGCCTGGCTTGGATGAAAAGATGACTGTATTTTGTTCAGTGAACTGGCCTTGAATTTGATGCTTTCTGTAATCTTAGTTGGCTGTCAGCATTGCTCCAAGTTAGGCACTTCTCACATTTGTTTGGTTGAATCAATCTTTCTACATGGTGCAAGTCCTCAACCACCTAATTTTAGCTTTCGTTTTTACCAGAAGCCTGGATTATGCATTTTGTGTTTTGATCTTTGGGCTTCTCAGTTATTGATAAACACAATGTTGTCTAATAAATAATTTGTTTCCATTCTATCTTGATACTTCTCAAAAATACACTATTCTGATTTTTTTAAAAAAAAAAAAAAAAAAAGGAAATTGCAAGCCTTTTTGCAAGAATGTTGCTGTGCAATTTCCTTAAAATAGAAAGTTACTATAACTAACTATAGATATATAAGGTGGCTTTAGCAAGTTACGTAGTTTCACGTTTTAAACCTTGTGCAGCAATTTCTTTATATCAGAATTTTGTCTGTTCTGCAAGGCTGAACTTCGTTATATTTGAAAGTGCAATTACAACACATTCATTTCAAATACACAGCACATATCTTCATTACAGATCAAAATTTTAGGTAGGATGAATTTGGGTCTTGTGCTGTTTTAGGGGAAAACAGTTTGTCTCTCAACTTAGCCAAAGTCCTGATGTTTTTATGTTATAAATAGAGATATTTAATACAATGTGCCATTTGAAAACTGTGTTCTTCTAGTTGCTTGTTCTTATGACTATTCACCCAAAATAAGTCCTTGGTAGTACCAGTAACTGAGTCTGGATCTTTGTGTCTTGTTCTGAAAATGACTAATTATTTACAACTATTAAATACCTCTTTTTTTCCAGAGTTTGGAGGCTTTGGGTCAGTTAGTGGAAAAATTGAAATTGAAATCAAGATAAATCACGAGGGCGAAGTGAACAGAGCGCGTTACATGCCACAGAACCCCTGCATCATTGCCACAAAGACTCCGTCCAGCGACGTCCTCGTCTTCGATTACACCAAACACCCTTCTAAGCCAGGTGCCTGAATCTTTGTCATGTCTGTGCTTCAGAGGTCATAAGAATATAAACGACATCCTTTTCTTAAGAAAATACTCTTAAGAGAAAGCTGATGTAGTGCAAAAGAGGTTGAAAACTTCTGTGGATTCTATATCACTTGTAATTCTAGAGGAAAGTGGGCATTTAGTGTGAAAGGTTATTTTGTAGAGACGTGAACGTAGATATCTGATGTGTATCAGTACAAAGGTACGTGTTTTTTTCTTGCTGTCTTAGTGTGTTTGCCATGTCAGTGTATGTGATGATATTTGGAGTGGTAGAAGGTGGCTTGCTGGAAATGATACGATCGGGGTAGCTGAACTGTTGTCTTGATCTGCAAGGATATTACCTCTCATTTACTGATGAGCTTGGCAAGATCACACAGAGTAACTAGTTCTGCCAGTTGCGGGGAAGATCAGAAGTGTATTTATCGCTTTTGAAGTAGGGTTGGAGATGATGAGAGAAAGAACAATACTCCACCAGCAGAATATTTAGGAAGAATTTTCTGAGCAGTAATTGGGTTGGGCTGCTGCTGCTCCTTCATCCAGCTAGACCAGGTGCATCGTGCCAGAGTCTGAAGGTGGCTACTGGGCTTCTTTGACTCCTCAGCAGGTAACATAGCGCTAATTTAGAAAGGGCCACTGCTAGGTCATCCAGCCTAAAAATTTGCAGCTTTGAAAAAATCTGCAATTTGTGTCTGTTTAAGCAGACAAACTGCTCTGTGCTGTCTTGTTGCATTTTGTTTTAATGAGGTGATTCGTAGGGTGGGCATAATGCTCAAAAGGACAAAGAGGCATCCTGTTGGCAATAGAAAGCAAAGTTTAGTAAAGCACAGTAAAACTTAATGCCAGGTATTCCATGATGCACTGAAAGTGATACTAAGCATTGAAGTTCTTATGCTGCTGTTTTACAGACCCTTCTGGAGAGTGTAACCCTGATCTGCGTCTTCGTGGACACCAGAAAGAAGGTTATGGGCTGTCATGGAACCCAAAC
Source organism: Aythya ferina (assembly GCF_964211825.1). Classification (NCBI taxonomy): domain Eukaryota; kingdom Metazoa; phylum Chordata; class Aves; order Anseriformes; family Anatidae; genus Aythya; species Aythya ferina. The sequence goes on along the minus strand of NC_140322.1, from coordinate 965,682 downwards.
CTGAGTGGGCATTTGCTTAGTGCTTCTGATGATCATGTGAGTACTTTAAATATTAGCTGGGGTACGACCTGCACTTTATTTGTGACCCTTGGCAAAAGGTTAAAAATGTTTTTCTTTCTTGAGGGGGGAGGAGGCAGGAGAGGTGATGAGAATTTCTGTCTCAAGATTCAAATTTGTTTTGTTTTGTTTTTTTTTAAGACTATTTGCTTGTGGGATATTAGTGCTGTTCCAAAAGAAGGTAAAGTGGTGGATGCGAAGACCATCTTCACAGGGCACACAGCGGTAGTGGAAGATGTGTCTTGGCACCTGCTCCATGAATCTCTTTTTGGATCTGTTGCTGATGATCAGAAGCTCATGATGTAAGTGGGGTACTGTCTTTAGAAAATGAGCACTTCTGTATGCTTTGCTTTCCCAGTTGCCTCCAATTCCATCAGTAAAACTGGCTTTAAGCCTTTATTTCCATTCTCCTTTCTCCTTCCAGCTGGGATACGCGGTCAAACAACACCTCCAAACCTAGTCACTCGGTGGATGCTCATACAGCTGAAGTCAACTGCCTCTCTTTCAATCCCTACAGCGAGTTTATCCTGGCTACAGGATCAGCTGACAAGGTAGGTCTGCCTTGAACTTGGAACATATTTATTTAGTTTCTGATGTGTAAATGTGGATGTGTTATATTGGTTACTTCAGGAAAAAATGTTTTTGTGTCTTTGACTAGACTGTCGCGTTATGGGACTTGAGGAACTTAAAACTGAAGTTGCACTCCTTTGAATCCCATAAAGATGAGATATTTCAGGTACAACAAAATATCTTTGTCTTTTATGCCCTTAGTTCTACTTAGATGGCTGGGAAAAAATGAAAAGTATTCTTTTCCTCTATGTTTTTATTAAGTGTACTTGTGCTTGAAACCCTCGTGTTCTTTTCTCTCATCTGCTTATAATTTCCTGGCTTATTGTTGTGGAGATGTGTAGCTTTCCGTGTGGGGGTGACTCCAGCACAGTTCAGAGTATCCAGAAAACCAGGGTCAGAATGTAACAAGGAAATGTTTGAGAGTTTTGTCCACAATGTTAAGAGTGAAATACTAGCAGTACAGAGTAAATGTAAATTATTCATGGTAGCAGATTGAAGCAGGGAGGCACAATGAAATGGCTGCAGTGTTTTCATCTTCTCAGCTTGGTCCTGGAAGAAGGTTTTAGCTGGTAATCACTAAAAGGGACTGCTGGACCATCTTGTGACAAAAAAATAATTGCTAATTTTGCTGGTTGTAAATATAGAAAGTTAACATCATTAGTAGCATGTGCTTAGCAGTTACAATATTTCCATCTCCAGCTCATGCATTAGTCAGAACCAAAATATGTAGAAGGTTTTTTTTTTTGTGGAAGGGTTGGTACTTAAAAGATTCTGTACATAATTTTATTCAGAGGTAACCAGAGTCTTAAATGTCAGGTTAACATGCAGAATTGTCTTAATTTGTAATCCTGTGATCCTAGTGAGTGGTATGTTTTGGAGAGATTTATCTCCAGCAGCCATGGTTAATGTGAGCTTTTGGGCAGTTAAGCTGTATTACAGCGATTTTCTTCTCATGTGTAAACCATACTTACTATTTAAGGAATCTGCAGTTTATATTCGTGCAGTCCTTATTAAGGAGTAGCTAATATCCTTGAGAGTTGTTTATGCTTCTTAATATGTGGCGTTCATTAGAGGAGAGGTTATGTGTGGTACCATTTTGGTGCTCGAATGCCTCGTGACTATATAAACTAATCGCTATCTTAGAATGTAATTGTTGAGCACATTCATATTTTGAGTTAATAGCAATTTGCCTTTTCATAAAGCTCTCGTAAGATACAGTGGTGTTTGCTGTGAATGTCAGCAGTGTTATGGCTTCTTAAAACTAATCTGCTTTCTAAATTCATCCTTGTCTGTAGGTTCAGTGGTCTCCCCATAATGAAACTATATTGGCCTCCAGTGGCACTGACCGCAGGCTAAATGTTTGGGACTTGAGGTAAATCCCAAATTCGTCAAGTTGTCATGACAAAATATTATTGATGAACTGCATCACAAACAACAACAACAACAAAATAAACACAACCTTTTCATTTTCTCTTAAAGTAAAATTGGAGAAGAACAGTCCCCTGAGGATGCTGAAGATGGTCCCCCAGAGCTATTGGTAAGTCTTTTGAATCTCATTGATTGTTTTGACCTATATCACTCATCTCTGTAACACAGATTTGAAAATGTTACCACCACCACTTTTTTTTTTTTTCTTTCCCCTGTAATAGTTTATTCATGGTGGTCATACTGCAAAGATATCTGATTTCTCGTGGAATCCCAACGAACCCTGGGTAATCTGTTCTGTATCAGAAGATAATATCATGCAAGTCTGGCAAATGGTAAGTTGTTTGGGAAAGTGCAGGAAGTGGTAGATAAGAGAGTGTTGAACTGCCTGAATTTCAGCATTCTTGCTTTACAGCTCTTGGAATGACTTTGTAGAGCTGCCTAAGTCTCAAATGGGTTGTGAAATCCATTTGCTAGAAACAAGGGTTTACAAATACTGAGAAACTGTGTTATTTCTCTATTCAAAAGGAAAACAAAGGAGAGAGTACTGGTGTAGAAGTACTTCTTTTTCCTTCTGTGCTAGAATATATATATATATATATATTTATTTATTTTTTTTAAGTGAAATTGAGGTTTCTGTTAGTTACTGTCATAACAAATGAAATGTTTGCAAATGATATAAATATCCTCCTGTGGATGGAGAGGGGTAGCGGTGAGTAGAAAGAGCTTGCTTATTTAAATTACCAGCTGTTGAAAGTTTTGGAGAACAGTCTTGTGCAGTTCGAATAACCTTAAAGACCATTCTTCTAATTTTGGTTTATTTATAGACTGGTTCACGGAGGCTTTGTCTTAGCAGCATTCGGTATAGTTCTGGAAGGTGCTGCAGCAAAGTAAAGGATCTATTAAACATATACAAGGTAGTCTTAATTGAAATAAGCCCTGCAGTGGTCCCCACTTGTAAGAAGTCAGATTCCAACAAGCTATGGTAACTTAAGAGTACTTCTCAAATGTTTTGAAGACATTGCTATTTCCAAAAAGAAATCTGTGTTGCAGCCTTTATGTTAAATAGCCTTGAGGGATCAGGGGTAGGTAACTTACGTGTGCAGATAGAAGACTGCCAGAACTTTTGGAAGTGTTCTAGCAGGTGGAATCCTGTTAAATGAGGTGCTAAGTGCTTCAATTCCTCCGCTTCTGTCTTGCAGGCAGAGAACATATACAATGATGAAGATCCTGAAGGAAGCGTGGATCCAGAAGGTCAAGGATCCTAGATGATAACTCTTCCTGTTCTTAGTCTTTTTTTCCTTCTCTTCCTTCTCAACCTGATACTGACTTAACACTGGTTTTGAGACACACGTAGACTTTGTGTTCAGCCATCCTTCTGTAGATACCATCGACTGCTTTTTATCCCAGACAGTGAGTACTCCCTAAGAAAAGGGCTTAGCCCAACTCAGCTGGTTCTGCACTGTAGCTCCTTGGTCATATTTCCTACAGCAACCTCTTGTGTATAGAGCTGGCTGTCCCATTTTAGCTGCTTTCCTCATACAGAGCAAACTTTTTTTTTCTTCTTCTTCTTATTTTGTCTTTAGCTTGCTACGGCTACGGGCTTTTGCCTAATTTAAACAAAAGTTAAATCAGTAGAGCTGCCAGAATATGCTTAAGCCAATGGAGATGATACAAGTGTTAATCCACTGGCAGTTCAGAAATGGAGTGTGGAAGGTCTTGCCCTGTTCAGTACAGCTGAGAAGTCTTGTGATTCCTTTAGTTAATTTGTACCTGTGTGGCTTTTTCTGCCTCTGCAGATACAAAAAAAAAAAAAAGGGGGGGGGGGCGCAAAAAAAGACTAGCAGATTCTGACTTAAACTGAAATTATTTCTTTCTGTATTTTTTCTCTACTGGTACTTCTGGGTTTTTCATTCCTTCCTTTGGTCCTATCCCTCTTCTCCCGTCTGCTGGGCGACAGCAGTTCGGGTACATTAGCTGTTCCTGCAGAGCATTGCTCACCTTCCATGTATCTTGCTCTATTGTGTGTTTCTTGAGCTGTGTTTTCACATGTATTTCTTTCCTTTCTGTGAAATGGTTTTTAAAACTTGGGGCCACCAAGTTGTAAAGGTGTATGTTTTTACCAGCTGATGTCCCACAGATGGCATGCCCAGTAATCTAAAACAGCATTGGTAGCTGGTACATGTAAAGCAAATTACAAATTACATGTGGATGAACTACCTTTTGTAGGAGTTAGTCCTTGACCACTAGATCCTGCACATCTTCCACTAGGGTGTCCTGTTCCACCAGCAACCTGTTACTCTCCATGTTCTTCATGACTAATTGCGTGTAAGTGCTTCAGATGGAATAAATTTTTTCTACATAAACGCTGCATTGCTGTGTGGTTTTGTGCTGATGGTTTCCTTCTGCATTGGCAGTTTTCTTGAGAGTAAACTATTTTTTTCAGAAAGCAGAGAAAGCAAGCATAAAGCACGGGCGTAATCTCTACCTGCGAGAGGGTAGGTGCTGGGATGGATAGTCCTTACATTCATAATGCATGTTCTTCAACGCCACCTCCTCTTATTTCTGCTGCTTGCTTTGTGCAATAAGCACTTAATAGCTCCAAGCAGTTGGGAGTGCACGGGAGGGAGTGTGCCTTACCCCCAGGTGTGCTGCTGTCTGAATACTAGGTCTGTCTTTAGCTCTTACCCAAGAATATTTTTTTAAGTAGTCTGCAGCATGAATAGTTGGACACCTTACACGCACCATGGTTTGACACACAAGCTTATTTTTCTTTGAGACACAACGTTGAGAAATCAAAAGCTTCTTAAACTGACCTTTATTTTCAGTGTGAGACTTTATATAAAGTGGAAACCTTTTTATCCACAAGCTTCAGTTTCTGTGGCCCACATTGGAGCATGTCACAATACAGCAGACAGCACTTGAGTTACAAAAGAGTCCTGTTAAAAGGATAAAGCTTCACCTGTATGTAAACTTCAAAAATCAACCCCCAACACTGCCTTCCCAAACACCTTCTGTGCAGGCTTACAATCCAGCTATGGAACAAGACAAGATAACGTTTTCCAAACACAGCAAAACATACATTATTATTCTTCATATGTGTCCATTTTTCAGTGCAAGTATAATTTTCTCTGCTCCTCTGTGGAAAAGCAGTTTGACTCGAAGATCAGCAGCACTCTGGCATTCCTGACTTCAGGCAGCTGCTGTACAGCAGGAGATAAGCAGTGAAAGGAAACGTCCCCTGCAGCTGCCTCTATCCTCCGCTTCTGCTGTGAAGAGGACGAGTGTCATTTCTAGCAGTCTTCATCTGCTTTTTCTTCTTTTTTGCAGAGGTGGCCATAGATTTCTAAGCAGCCCCTGTGTGGGTAGAAAGTGAATTTAGGGTCTGGAATATGGAATATATGCAATGTGTAAAGTATTCTGGCTGGAGAAAACGGGCAACAGGGACAGACTACTTCTGAAAAATCTTCCATTTCATGATGTGGAAGAAAAGCAATCAGCTGACACTAAAACTGGCTCAGTGCACGGTGCTGTGGCTGTGCAGACGCAGGGCAGCCCTGCCAGAGCCCTTGGCAGTCACACGAGCTCTGGCAGGAGGGAACCTGAGGTCTGGTGCAAGCTGCAGGAGGGGGCAGCTCAGATGTACCTAACTCAGGTCCCTGGTTCAAACGTGGAACTCGAGGTGCCCTGACATTTAAGAAATCTGGAGCCCTGTTGCTTCCCGTGATGGCAATTTGCAGATCCCCAGGAATTTAGAGCCTGCAGCTGCACCTGAGCTTGGATGTTGGCCTCTGCAGCCTGCGATCACACAGACCCCACGCAGCAGAGACGTGGGGTTGTTGGGATCTGTTCAGAGCTGTCAATGCGGTTACCCGCGTTAATAAATCCTGCAGTGACTGCTGATGTGACAGGCTGAAACAGGAAGATTGCCTCGCCCTGGCTTATCACGCTGCAGTCTTTCATGGAAAAAAGAGAACTGCAGCTGCTGGTGGTGGGGATGCCCTCCCGTGGTGCGTGGGGAAGGGGAAAAAGGAATCCTACAGCGGCAGTAAAGCTCCAGAAAATGTTTAAGGATGTGCACAGCTGAGACTGGAGTAACGCACAACAGTGCAAAGTCTGGCAAGTAAAATAGTCCCCAAACTGAGGGGCATTTTCTGGAGCTTTAGAAGCTGTGTAGTAAAGAAGTCTGGAGTGAAAGCAGCCGTGTAGGTTCATAGGGAGGCGGTTCTCTCTGTTGAAGAGCCTCTGCAGCAACGTTCCCCAACCGAGAACTCTCCTCTCCCTCCCATGTGTTCCTAGGGAAATATTTTTTTTCAAGTTGCCGCGCCTGCCTCTTGGAAGGCAGCCCCTGCTTCTATTTTGCACAGAACTTTCCATGACATCGCTGCATGGCAGAGGGTCGGACTTTCCACGGCCGCAGCCCGTGCCCGTGCCGTCCGCGTGTGCGGGGCCAGGAGCGCCGGGCTCGCCCGCTGCCAGCCCTCCCCGACCACCCCGGGACGGACAGACTGACTTGTAAATGGACAGCTCCTGGTGCAGGCTGCTCCGCAGCTCCTCCAGCTCCTGGTTCTTGCGCTGCTGGAGCTGGACGCCGTTCTTCAGCTCCTTCAGCCTGTCCTCCAGCTCCTCCACCTGCTCCTGGGGGCGAAGAAGCCAAGACCGGGTTATGGGGGAGCACCCACGGGGCTCTGCCCGTCCGTGCTCTGCTCCAGGCAGGGGCAGCCAGGCTGAGGGCTGCCAGAAATGGTGTTAAGAAGCCTCTGCAGAAAAGCTCTGCTTTCCTACGAAGGTGGGAGCCAGGGCTGGAATGCAGCGCGTGCTTTGGCTTCCCTGCTGGCTGGATTTGTCCCCTACGCTGCTAGGTGTGCGTTTGAAAAGCTGTCAGCGCTGTGTAAATCTAAAACCCTTGAGAAGATAAACACGGGAATGGGAAGAAGAAAACGTGGAGGCACACCAGGGGCTCCCCAAGATCCCAGCTGCCGAGCGAGGTGGGACCCTGGAGGTCCCCATGCTGCAGCCACAGCCCTGACCCGTGGGGACAGCAGCGGTGGCCGGGAATGTTGGCAGCGAGACGGGCAGCAGAGCCACCCTGCCAAATGTGCTCTTGTGGATATTGAATTGCATTTTCTCTCTGCACGAGGTGATGCGGGGGATGCCTGGCACGGCCCCACGTCTCTCTTCCAGCACCCACAAGCAGCTCTCATCAAATGCTGAGCTGCGGTGCTGGTGCTGTACCCGCACCTCCCTTCTGTCCCCCCGGGGTATGGGGATGTGTCTGCGGGTTTCTGGGCTGACACGGCCTCACCTGGAGCCTGCTGACCCACGCGTGGGCCTGCCCTGGAAGTCTTCCCAAAAGCCAGAATGTTTGCTCATGCCTCTGTAATGGTCTTTTCATGCTGAGCATCCAGACCAAGCGAGGCACGGATGCTGAGTCACCGAGTTTTAGACTTTGGGGCTTCTTTAGGGGCATGAAGTAAATCCTCAGGGAGGGGGACACATCTGACTTGAAACCCACGGGAGATATTTCACCTCGCTGCCCTCCTTATCCACCCTGCTCCCCCCTCATCCCTACGAGCCAGCCCTTTGGTTTCCCAGTCCTTGGTGCCCCCAGACAGTGACCCCCAAACCTGAACACACCGCCGAGGACGCCTACCCGGTACTGCCCGACCTCTTCGTCGCGCTTCTGCTTGACGAGGACGATCTGCTCCTCCAGGCTCCTGTTCTGCAGCCGCAGCCGGCTGACCTCCCCCTGCAAGGGCCGCAGGGCCTCCTTCATCCCCTGCATCTCCCCCTGCAGCGCCTGCAGCGCCTTGGCCCCGGCCTCGCGCCGCTCCAGCAGCCGCAGCAGCTGGGGCTCGTAGTGCTCCTCCAGCCCCCGGCGGCTCTGCGCCACGAAGCTCTCGAACTCCATGGAGAGCCGCCGGCTCTCCTGCAGGTACTGGTTGTCCTCTCGACGCGGAGGAGCCTCCAGCCGCTGCCGCAGCGCCTCCTTCTCCTTCTCGCAGGTCTCCTTCAGGCGGGACAGCTCGCCGGACAGCTGCCCGGCCTGGGTCTCCAGCTCGCCGCGGTAGGCAGCGTGCTGGGAGAGGTCGTGGCGCCGGCTCTCCAGCTGGTACTGGCAGGCCACGCACTCCTTCGTCACCTTGAAGAGCTTCTGCTTGATCTGCCGGATCTCATCCTTCAGGTTGTCTCTCTCCAGCTCCACCTTGGCCAGCAGCCGGCAGGCGGCCTGGATCTCCTCGTGGGCATGGCGGATCTCCTGCAGCGCCGGCTCCCGCAGCTGGGCCAGCTCCTCGATCAGGCTGTCGCGCTCCTTCTCCAGCTGCTCCACGGCTTCGATGCACTCCTGGAAGTAATCGCCCAGCTCTTCGAGGGTGAGGCACCGACACTCCGTGCCCTCCGTGTCCAGCGGGGTGCCTGCCCCCTCCGCGTCCATGTCCAGCGGGATCCCTGCCCCCTCTGCGTCCACCTCTGGTGGGATCCCGGCCCCGTCTGTGTCCATGTACAGCGGGATCCCTGCCCCGTCTGCATCCACGTCCAGCAGGAGTCCTGCTCCATCCACATCCAGCGGGAACCCTGTCCCACTGGCATCCATGTCCAGCAGGATCCCTGCTCCATCTCCTTCCACGTCTAACGGGATCCCTGCTGCATCCACATCCAGCAGGATCTCTGCCCCCTCTGCTTCTGCATCCAGTGGGATTCCTGCCCCATCCACATCCAGTGGGATCCCTGTCCCACTGGCATCCATGTCCAGCAGGATCCCTACTTCATCTGCTTCCACAGCTAACGGGATCCCTGCCCCATCCACATCCAGCGGGATCCCTGCTCCATCTGCTTCTGCATCCAGTGGGATTCCTGCCCCATCCGCATCCAGCGGGGCTCCTGCCCCGGCCTCGTGCTCGCCCAGCAGTGGCCCTGGCATGCTGAGGTTCAAGGCAGCGTCCCCGACGTCTGCCTGCAGCTCCCGGCAGGTGCCCGGGCTGCCCCCGTGTGCAGGAGCAGCCCCCGCGCCCAGCGCTGGCTCCGAGGGGCTGTGTGGAGCCTCTGGGTGTGGAGGAGCGCCCGCAGCCTCTCCCTGCGGGGCCGGGGCCGCTCCTGCTTCATCCAGCCGCGGTTCTGGAGGGGGCTCTGGCTCTGCCATCAGGTCCCTGTAAAGGAGAGGAGATGTCAGCCAGCGCGGTGCCGCTTGCGTGGCCCGAGGACAACTTTGACCCAAGCCTTTTGCTTCAACGTGGGCCAAAACAAAAGAGCGAAACCATCCCAAAACAAATGACTGGGGCAGAGGAAGAGTGAGTGCTTCAAAATCCAGCAGCACTTCTGTCCCCACAACGGGGAACGACCCGCGTGGGTCACCCCAGCAGCACCACCAGCACCGGCGGGATGGCAGCGGAGTGGCTGATGGCTCTCACGGCACGGCCGGTGAGGCGCTCCCAGTCAACGTGCCCGGATTCCAGCTCCGTGGCATAACCTCACGGCAGGGGAATGCGCTGCTAAAGCGCAGGCGGGCTCCGTGCTGGCTGAGGCCGGAGCAGAGCACGGCAGCGGGCCCGCGGCAGCCCCGGCTTTGCAGTGTCATCCGAGCCGGGCATTATCCCCGGCGGGCACCTGCTGCTGCCACCACAAAACGTTCCCAGCTCACGATCACCCGGGTGCTATTTGGGGCAGGAGCTGAGCACGATCTTGGGCCCGGCGGGGGCTTTTTTCTGCCACGGGGGCAGCGGGGAGATGCTCTCACCTCCCGGCCCCGCGGGCTGAGCTCATATCTCGTCATCCCCAAAGGAATGAGCGCGGGCTGGCACCGAGCGGCCTCGGCTCGCTGCAACGGCTTTAAGGAAAGAACAGATTTTCACCGGTACTTTCTCTCCTAATAAGGCAGTTTTCTGCAGCGATGACACATCGCAGCCTCGGACCCAGCGGCCTGACCGCTGGAGCTGGGGAGCGTGGGGAAAGGTGGGGAGGGGGCTGCGCAGTGCTTAGCGTGCCCCCCTCCTCTGCCAGCATTTATTTTCCAAACTTACTGACTCCGAGCTGCGCCTCCGGGGCGTGCTCCCCCTGCCACCCCCTCGCCCCCTCTCTGGGTGCCTGCGATGCCCCCTGGGGGGGCTGAGCCTCGGCACCCCCTCTCCAGCCCAGCACCCTGGGGTCTCACAGCGCCCTGCCCTGCCCCACGCCCCCCCCCATGAGCCCTTCTCCCCCCACGCCTCCCCGGCTCCTACCTTGCTCTCCAGGAGCCCGGTGCCCCCGGCGCTGTGCTGCACATGGGCTTAGCATGGGGCGGGTGGGGGTTATTAATACACGGGGCTGGAAATCAGACTCCCCCGGCAGCCGCTTCACCCGGCTGCAGCGCCAGCTGCGGGTGCTGCCGCCCTCCGCCCTGGGAGGAGGAGGAGGAGGAGGAGGAGAAGGAGGAGGAGGAGGAGGAGGAGGAGGGCGGGGAGGGCCATGCCTGCATCCCTGGCAGCAGCAGCCGCAGGGCTGGCTGCAGCCCCACGTCCCCAGAGCATCCCTGCCAGCCCTATGAGGGGGAAACGTGACGGGGACATGGGGGTCCCTGGGCAGGGGGGGGTCTCCCTGGGACTTGCAGGGGTCTGTGTCCAGCGGGGGCGTCTGGAAGGGGCACGGGGGAGGACGCAGCACGTGGCTGTGAATCTGTGCGGCCTTACTCTGTGCACAGAGCAGGGGCTTAGCGGGGCGCTGGCAGCACGGCGTCTTAACACACTTGTTATTTATTGAAGCACGCGAGTATATCAAACACCAGCACCTTAAGGTCTCCACCGTCCCAGTGCCTGCAGAGCACAGCCCCCGTTTCCCACCCGTGCCCCCCTTTCTGCTCTCCCCCCAGGGGCTGGGGGCCGTGGCCACGCTCCCAGGCGCTGCCGCTGCCATCACCGCTGCCCTCGCCTCTTGGGGCTCTGCTTTCCACCCTTGCCCACCCACCCGCCCTCCCTGCAGGACCCTAACCCCACCCTTTGGGGTGCTATAATTAACATACAGTTACCCGTAGTGCGTATTTTAGGTATATTGCCACACCAGCGTGCGTGCAGTGGCCCAGGGGGGCAGCGTGGCCAGTGGGCACTTGGTGTGGCCACCCCTAATGCGGGGCCGGAGGAGGTGAAGGGCAGAAGCGACCGATTAAAGCCAAATTAATTAATGTATCAGAGCGAAACGCAGCCTACCTCCGCCCTGGCACTGCCCGCTCAGGAAGTCGGCACTCGCGGCTCAGGAAGTCACCAGCTTACGTGCCCCAAAATCGCCCAGCAACGCGCACCACAGCTTGCAACATCGCCAAATGCCACCCCGGCCCCGGCCCCGCGTCACCACCTCCGTCACCTTGCTGGCCGCCGGGTTTAAAATAACTGCTCTTGTCCATCTCCCGGGCCTGCTGGCACACGCGTGCAGGGGAGCAGAGCTTTAAAAGGAAAGGGAAGATTTGGGTGTTTGGCTTTTTTCGGCCCTGTTGCTTTTTTCAGCACAACCCACCTTTTTTTTTTTTTTCCCTTTTTTTTTTTTTATTCCCCGCTCTCTCTTTTTTTCCATCAAGCGCCTCTCTTCGTGCTGAGGCTTTTGACTCACTAGGAGAGGAATGCTGTTAATTCGGACAAGTTGTGCGTATAAATATACATCTGTACCCGGGATTGCCAAGGGGGGGGGGAGAAACCTGCGGGGCAGGGGGGCCGGGGGCAGCAAACCCTTGTAGGGGACGAGGGGAGGACGGCAGCGCCTGGGCACCTGCCAGGGGACGGCCGGGGGGCTGCAGGGGCTCAGCTGTCCCCGGTAAGAGGAGAGCCCCGGCTGTTTTGTGGATATAACCAGGCAACGGCCGGCTCGGGTGTCAGACCCGCTGCGGCTCCGTGTCCCACGGGGTGCGACGCCCTCGTGTGCGAGCCGCCCTGGACTTTGCTCCGGCAAACAGGAGGGAGAGCGAAAGGCAGGAGCGTATCTGGGAGGGGAAATGTTCCAGCTGTTGGAACAGGATAAACCACGGCGTCTCCGGCCGCTCCTCCACCCCCTGCTGCGTCCTGGCACCGGCCTGGCAAGGGCTGAAGGCAGCTGGGAGAGATCAGTGCGTGGCCCCTTCGTGCCCCTGCCACTCATGCTGCTGGCCCCAGGGCAGGGATGGATCCTGGGCTCTGAGGGCAGGGCTCCATCCCGGAGCTGTCCCCAAAAATCCTCGGGGACAGGCTTAGGGAAGCAGGGAGGCTTCATGGCCTCGGCAGCTCCCGTGGCTCGGTCGGTGCATGCAGCACCGCAGGGCACCCAGCCCACCCGAACCACAGAGACTCGGAGTGGTGCCGCCAGCCCCGTGCCCCACACGTGGCTGACAAGGTCCCAGCATGGGGCTCAGCACCCCGGGCTGCGTGCCGAGGCTGCGGGAGTCTAGTTTCAGCCCCATGAGCAGTGCTGGATCCGGCCCTGCATGCAGGAGCTCAGGGGGAAAGCGTGATTCATCGCCAGAGCTGGGAGCGCTTCCAGGGAAAGATCCTGGGTGGGGAGGGCGCCTGCACCCTGCACCCGCTCCGGCCCCTGCCCTCACCTCCTGCCTCAGTTTCCCTGCTGAGAGCTGAGACGCCAGCAGCTGTGGGGACGCCGCTGTGGGAGCCAGCATGGAGCAAGCGCCGTGGCCATGTCCCAGGACCCAGTGCCTGGGGCTCACCCTGCTTCCACCGGACCTGCCTCCAAGCTCCCAGATAAGGATGCTCAGGGCCTGTGCGAGAGCGAGGCAAGGTCACCGGCGGGATGGAGGTGGAGGAGGAGGAGGAGGAGGAAGAGGAAGAGGGCAGTGTGGGCACGGACCCAGCTGGGCCTTGGGTAGAGATGAAAGCGGGAGCCCAACGGCGCCGTCCGCCCACGGCTCCAGCTCCAGCGGGGACCTTGGCGGCTGCACGGGAGTGGGGCTGGACCCTGCCCCAGGCTGCAGGCGCCGGCGGCTCCGCTTATCTGGGTGCTGCGGCGAGGGGGAACCAGGAAAGCGCCGCTCCTGCGACCGCTGCTGCTGAGAGGACGCTGGCCTGGACAGGGAGCGCAGCGGGGACAAGAGCTCTGTCCCTTTTGGGGACCCAGTGCCACAGCCTTCAGCAGTGCCTGCCCGAACTGTGCTGCTTCTGCTTTATCTCCCTTTGTACAACCCAGATATCGGCTTTAAATGCTTGCGTCAAGCCCGTTTGTCCCGGCGGCGCTCCTGCAGCAGCCACCCCCGCGATGGGATCGTCCCCCACATGCCGGCCACGCTCTGGCCATGCCTACGGTGTGTGTGTGTGTGCGTGTTTATGCACAAGCACATGGCTGTGTGCACGTGTGTGTGTGTACATGGCTGTGTGCGTGCAGGTGCCCAGCTCAGCGTGCGGGCTCAGCCCCCCACAAGCACCCCCGGCAGCCGCAGGGTTCCCCGAGCAGCCCCGCACGTGATGGGCACTGCAGGGGCTGACGTGGAGGGGTCGGGCCTGAGGCATCTTTAACACAGCGGTGATGAAGCCTGGTTTGGTGCCAGCCCTGCCCCGTGCACTGCTCGCTGCCGGCCCACGGGGCACTGATGGCAAATAACGCCCACAGCACCCACGCAGCACCCTGGGGTGCACGGAGGAGCAGGGACCAGGCCGGGGGGGATGCACACTGCCGCTAACCCCTCGCCCTTGCCCTCAGTGTGTGCTGAACACCAGAGCAAAGCGCCGTCCCCTTTCACTCCCCCGGCTTTTATAAAACACGTTTCTAACGCAGCAAGTGCAGAGCTAATTTTAAGCCCCGCAACAAACGGCCTCTGTGTCCTGGCGATCGCTAACGGGGGCACTGCTGCAGAAAGGGCTCGGCGCTGGGTTTTTCCATTTCCTGGGGCGAGCACCGGGGAGCAGCGGCTCTGGCTTCTGTCCCTTGTTGGAGGGGGGTTTCCAGCAACAGCTCTGGCTCTGGAGGGCCTTGGGGTGGGAGACGGCACCGCTGGGGCTCAGCAGGGTGGGCGGCTGGGCAAGGACCTTGTCCCCACTGCCCGCAGGCACCGCAGGCGTTAATGAGTCACGAGGCCATGCCCGTGGAGCCAGCAGGTGCCTGGCCCCAAGCACGGATCCGTCCCACTGCCTCCAGCCAGGGAAAGGGAACGTGGGCAGGGAAAGGGCCGAGGGAACCCAACTGCACTGAGCCCGGGCCAGCCACATGCGAGTGGCAGAGCTTTGGTGACTGCCCAGGGGCTGCAGCGTGTGGTTAGTGGCACCCCTGGGTGCTGCTGGGGATGCCACCTCCATGGGGACAGGCAGGGCTTTGAGCTGCTGTCCCCTCCTGTGCTCAGCATCGCTCCCATGGGAGCTGAGCTCCAGTTAGACGCTGCCACATGACAGTGACCGATCCTCGCTCTCCTATTTGGACAATGCCCCATAACTGTGTGCAAAAAATATTTTTTAAAACTGGTTCTGCTGAATCTGAGGAGCGGAGAGAGGAGAGAGAGGTGATCTTTTGGGGGAGGGCCCCACATCCCCGTGCTCCAGTGTTGTTAATGCTGAACGGCAGCAGGACACCGGGATTTGGGAGACCGCAGGAGCCGTGGTGCCAAGCCCCGGATCCCACCGCCTGCACCGGCCAGGGGTGTGCAGGGCAGCCCACGGGAGGGCAGGCTTCTTGTTTGGTAAATTCTTCTAGTCATTTCCAGACACTGGCACGCTCCCCCGGGCACGCAGCCAGGCCGAGCGCGAGCCTCCGGGAAGGATGCATTTTAAACACATCGCAGCCTCTCCCATTAGGAAGCGCATCCTCATGGGGAACCCAAACCCACAGAGTGCACAGAAACCTTCCCCGTGGGGCTGCTGCCAGCAATATGGGGTGCGTGGCGGCTCTGGCGTGCCCTGCCACCCCCTTTTAGCCCACCACGGCGGTTGTGCTCTGCGTATTTTAGGTTGGATATTAGGAAAAACTTCTTTACCGAGAGGGTTGCGAGGCATTGGGATGGGCTGCGCAGGGAAGGGGTTGAGTCACCGTGCCTGGAGGTCTTTAAAAGATGTTTAGATGTAGAGCTCAGTGATATGGTTTAGTGGAGGACTGGTCGGTGTTAGGTCAGAGGTTGGACTGGGGGATCTTGGGGGTCTCTTCCAACCTAGAAATTCTGGGATTCTGTGATTTTCTGTGACTGTGATTTTCTGTGACTCTGATTCTGTGTGAGGGCAGAAATCGCTCCTCACAGTTCCACCGCTGCTCCTGGGGAGAGCGTGACAGCTCCCTGCCTTGAGGGGGGAATAAACAACCCCCAAACCCTTTATAATTTATTTTTTGTGTGGGGGGGGGGGTCTTGCATCATTAGGGGCAGCTTTGTGTGGGTTCCACTGGGACCCCCCTCACACAAACACACGACCCCCGGTGTGCTCCCCCCTCACGAGAGGGGCTCGGGGGGTGGTGGTGAGGGGGGAAATTCGGAGGCCGACCCCGAGCTGCAGCCCCCAGCCCCCAATCCCCGGCCCCCAGCGCCCCGCAGGTGGCTCCGGGCCTCGGTTCCCCCACCTGCGGGGCCCGGGCGGAGCCGGGGGCGGTGCGGGAGGCCGGGCAGGGCCGGGCCGGGCCGGGCCTCCCGCAGGCCGGCGAGGCCTCAGGCTCCACCCAGACCCCGCAGAAACTTTCCGTCGGTGCTCGGAGCCCGGAGCTCGGAGCTCGGAGGGAGCCTGGGCTGGGCCCGGCCCCTATGGGCAGCGGGCGGCGCTGGGCCCTGCCCGCCGCGGCCATGTCCGCCCCGGCTGCACCTGCGGGGGGCGGCGAAGCCGAGCCCGGGGGCCCCGCGGTGGTGGCGGCGGTCGCCCCCCGGCAGAAGAAGGGCGGCTCGCTGCGGAGAGCCTTCAGCTGGCTGCGGGGGAGGAAGAGGAGGCGCAGGGCTGCCAGCACCCCAACTGAGAGCCCCCAGCAGCAGCAGCAGCAAGGGGCAGGTGAGGGGCGAGGGGGGGTGGAGGAAGAGGAGGAGGAGGAGGAGGAGGGCGAGGTGGTGGATGAGGAGGGGGCAAGGTGTGGAGGTGGCCCCCGAAAGGGTCGGGGTGCCGGTCCCCCAGGGGTCTGGGTCCTGGCTCCCAAAAGGGTTGGAGTGCTGGCCCCCCAGGGGTCGGGGTGCTGGCCCCATAAAGGGTCGGGGTGCCGGTCCCCCAGGGGTCGTGGAGGTGGCTGAGGACCGGGCGCAGCAGCAGGTTTGTAAGAGGTTGGGGTGGTGGCCATGGAGGGTTCAAGGTCCGGGCTGTGGAGGTGGCCCTGGAGGGGTCGGGGAGGTGGGCGAGGAAGGGTCCGGGGGGTGGCCGGGGTGGTCGTGGAGGTGGGCGAGGAGGGGTCGGGGTGGTGGTGGTGGAAGGGGTGAGGAGGGGGTGAGCGGTGGGGTGGGATGGGGTGGGGTGGGGGATGAAGGGGTGGCCGTGGAGGGGTCGGGGTGGTGGCTGGGGAAGGGTCAGGGTGATGGCTGTGGTCTGTGGAAGTGACCATGGATGTGGCCGAGAAGGGGTTGAGGTGGTGGCCCCGGAGGACTCCTGCTGGTGGCCGTGGAGGTGACCTAGGACAGGTACAGCAATGGCTGAGAAGAGGTCAAGGTGGTGACCGAGGAGTGCCAGCACTGGTGGCCACAGAGGAGGCCAAATTGGGGCCACAGTTGGCCAAGAATGGTCCCGACACCGGCCACGGTGGCAGCTGCAGGGATGTGGCCGTGGTGGCGGTGGCCACGGGGGCTGTGGTGGCAGTGGCCACGGCAGCAGGCCGGATCCGGCAGGCCCCGGCACGGTCTTGCCCCTGCCCCGAGGCTGTTGCCGGTTCACTGGGTAGGTTCGCTCTCCGCTGAGTCAGAAGGTCACTGGGGCTGAGGGAAACCTGGAGGGCCGCCAGCCACCTCCTTCTCCTCCTCCTCCTCCTCCTCCTCCTCCTCGGCCGGGTGTTTGCCGTGCTCCAGGTGTGGCCCTTCCTGTCCTAGATATGGCCCCCACCCCGCCGTTTGCGGGCGCTCTCCTCCGTAACCCAGCCGTGTCCCTGCCTCCCGGCCCTGCTGGTCAACCAGCCGCGGGTGCCCTCCCTGGGACACCCCGGGGCGATGTTACGGGGAGCCACAGGCACCCATGGGTGTTCCTGAGGCATCCCCGCCGGGCTGTGCGTGGCCTCTTCCCCGAGCCACGAGGGATCCCGGCTGTGCCACGCCGCTGCCCTCCCTGCAGGGCACGCCGGGCGGCGGTGGCACCTCCTGGGCCTCGCTCGGCCAAGGGAGCGGCCGCCTCCGCGGCACCCGAACGCGGCCGGGTGCTGTCGCCTGGAACTTTCTTCCTCGATTTGCCCCCGGGGAGTCGATTCCTGGGCGCTCGGGACCGCGTGCGGGCGTGTTCACCGCTTTGCGAGGTGCAGCGATCTCTGATAAGGAAGGAGGGGCTGTGGAAAGGCAGCAGGGCCTCTGACAGAGCACGGGAGGTGGGCGCGATGCTGCCCGGCGGGACCTTCCTCCTGGCACGCCGAGCGCGGCCACCGCCGCTGTGGGCCTGGCGCTGAAACTTGAGCAGAAAAAACGAGCTGTGCCAAAGCATGTGATATTCCTCTTTGCAGCATGGAAACGCCCGCACCAGCTCTGTCATCCTTTTCTTTTTTTTTTTTCCCCTTAAGTTTTAATGTTCGCTGGTTGATCCTCCGAAGGTGAGACCCAGGAGAAGTTTCCATCTGTTGGGGACCTTTTGGAGGCAGCCTGCAGCCCCCTGGCCGTGCTGTCCCTGCGAGCACGGAGCTGTGTGCCAGGAGGGCAGCATCACTGCCGTGTTAAGGTGTCTGGGGAGGTTTTTTTGTGCGTGTGGGGGCCTCGGGATCCCGCTGGCAGCTGCCTGCTGCGTCCCTGCCATGTTTCCAGCGGAGCTGCTCCGAGGTGTGGAGCGGGGAAGCTGCGCCGACGTGCCGTGATTGCAGCGTGCGCCTGATTGAATCACCCCGGCTGGCTCCAGCAGGCAGCGGCTCCGCAGCCCCACCCTGGTTAACCACCTCCGCCCCAGCTGCAGGGATATAACTGGGGGGCACTGGGGGGGGCCCAGCACAACAAGGAGATGTTGTGCTGGAGGGCTTGCTGCCTGCTGGCCGTGGGTCAGTCCCGTTCCCTCGTTTTCCATCCTTAAAACGGGGTGACGGTGCTCCCGAGGGCTCCTCTCGCGATGGCCCACGTCATGCCGAGGGAGATGAAGCTCTGTGCGAAGCTCTGACCTGCCTGGAGGCTGCAGGCGCTGCCCGGCCTGGGAAGGTTTCCAAATATCGAGCTGTGGGACGGGGAAGAGGAGAGCTTTTAAGCGAGTCATTGTGGGCTCTGGTTGCAGGCGCGGTGCTCGTCTTTCTCCCTGCGTCTGTGCGGTGCTGAGGGGTGGCTGGGGTCAGGTCGGTGAGCTCCGCAGCACCCTGCGGCTCTCCCTCACCCTCCGTTCATCCGGGCTGGGGTTGTGGTTGTGGCATGGGGCTGGCTGGGAGGGCGAAGCCGTGCCGGGGAGCTGCGGGTCGGGGCTGGTTCCTCGGCCTCACCTCTGCGTGGTGGCGACCTGGACCTGGCTGTCAGCAGGGTCTGAATCGCTCAGCACCGAAATTGTGGGACCAGGACGATGGGTGTTCCCATTTGGGGCAAGCTGGTGGTCCATGCGATCGGACATCCCATCTCTGGCTGCTCCAAGTGCTGAGCTGGGCATAGCACGGGTGTTGTAAGCCCTAAAGGCAACCTTCAGGCTGCCCCTCTGCGGGGAGCAGCGCTGGGCACGAGCGGCTTTATCCTGGGCGGCAGGAAGGGTTTCTCCCCTGATGGATTCTGGTGGCTGCAGCGTTTCCCTTCCCATGCCACGTGTGAGCAGCTGGGGTGCCTCTGCCACAGACGATTCCTCCCGTGAGTTTGAGTGTTGCCCCGCCGTGCTGTGACCTCCCCAGCCCCGATCCTGGTTTGTGCCGCTCCGTGCGCGTCCTGTGCGCTGCCGTGTCCCCCAGCCAGCTCCGTCCAGCCCCGTGCCCCGAGGCTGTCGGCTCTCCTGCAGCTGCCCAACCCCTGTCCCTTCTGGTTATGGTGGGGAAAACCCCACTGCCCCAACTCGTGTTGGCAACTGGAAGATGGAAAATGAGCGAAGTGCTTGGGCTGCCCCGATCAGCAGGTGTGCAGGGAGGAGTGCCCTGGGGAAGAGCATCGTCACAGCCTGTGCTTTCGGCACTTCTGTGGTTCCTGCTCCTGTGGCGTGAAAACACATCACAATTCTTAGGGTATTTATTTCCCCAGAAAGCTCTGGAGGCCGAGGGAAGGGAGCAGAGGCACAGGGAGATGGGGGCGACCTGCCCAGGGCGGTATAAAGGGGCTAAAGTGAAGCAAGAAACGGGTCCTCAGCTCGCCTGTGCCGCCTGCTCTGGTCTGCCACATGTGGCTGCTTTTCCCTGCTGCCTCTGAGAGGTTTTTCTGTCGGGAGCAAGAAAGCTGAAAGCCTTTTCTTTTCCTCTGTGAGCGATGCTTGCAAACCCACACAGATTACGCCGGGCTTTTAACCCTCGGCAGCGCTGCACGGACCACGTTTCGAGAGCACGGCGTGAGCAGGAGTCTGTGCCCGTGGGCTCAGTCCAGTTTTTGGCCACTGCCCTCTCTGGGTTTCACAACATCCTTCGTAACTCCCCAGTGAAGTAAAGGAATTGATGTTCCAGAAGCGTTAAATGAGGGCTGGCTCTTCTTATTTGATACCAGCGCAGTCCAGCAGCAACAGGCTTCCAGACAGCTGGGGTCACCGCGATGTTAAAAATAAAGCTTTGAACGCTCCCAGCTCCTCCTGACACAAGCGAGCACTTGTTGGAGGCCCCGAGATTGCTCCTGTGTGCCCGTGGTGAGGCAGCAGCACCCCCAGGACCTGCTGCGGGGCTCCGTGGGGCGATGGAGGCAGCATGGAGCTGGGGGCTGCCCCGGGGTGGCGTTCTGCGTGCTGCTCTGAGCTGTGCCATCTCCCCCCTCGCCCCGTTTCCTCTATCTGCTGCCATATGGCAGCGCCGTCACGGCTGGGTGTAAGCACAGGGTTTGTATTTTAGTCCCGAGCTTCACAACTTGTCTGAAGGGAAGGAGGCCGCGGGGAGGTGCAGGGACTCCTGCTCGTGGCCTCCTGGGGACAGTTCCCACGCGCGCGGTCGTGGGTTTGTTGGTCTGCAGAAGGCAGAGAGTGACACTTGAGAAAATCTGAACAACAGGAATCCAGCGGCTGGCCCGGGCTGGAAACTGCGAGCTGCTCTGCTGAACAAAGAGAGGTGTGTCCTCAACCACAGCTATTCCACCTGGAGACAACTGGAAGAATTACTCTTGCAAATAACGTTCCATAAGCTCCGATAAAACTATTTCGCCGGGGTCGGGTTTCCTTTCAGAAGGAAGGTTTTATTTCATAAGACAATATCATCATTGACTTCGTCTCCAGCGCCGGTGGGAACACAAGCCATCGGAAGGTGAGGAGCCGGGCAAAGATGAAGCAAAAACTCATTCACCTGCCAAAAGGAGCCGGAGCTCGGGCTGGTCCCCGCGTCCCCTGCGGCGAACGCACGAAAGCCTCAGGCAGAGCCAGGAGCCGAACCCGTTCCACCCCTGTGGGTGTTTGTTGGAGCTGTCACCTGCAGCACAGCACGAGGCCACGCGCCGCTGATGGCCCCGGCTCCGGCCTGAGCAGGAAATAATTTGAAACCCTCCTGGTTATGTATTGCTGTTAATGATTGGGGATCTCAAGTGGGTTTCGTGCGTTACCTTTGCCTCGCTGCGCTTTACTTCCCCGTTACGGGAACAAGGGCTGAATTCCTTTCCCATTCAGGCAGCTCGGCTCCCGCTCTGCCCCTGCTCAGCGAGGGGGTCGGAGGAGGCCCAAATCCTTCCTGCTGCTGGCGCAGGGGGGTCCCGGCCCCTCCGCAGCCGGGCAGGGGCAGCGTGTGACTCGGTGGGGATCAGATGTGCGCGGAGCAGTCATGCGGCGATGACAAGATCTGTATCTCCCTGCCAGCTTCCCTGCCCGACCCACCTCCTTCCTTGCTGTTGCTGGAGTCTGTCTGATGAATAAAATCAGGGGCCTCCATCCTGGGGGCTGCACGCCTCCTGCCCCCGGTCCCTGTCCCCTCTGGCTGCTCCGCAGTCGGGTTTGTAGCCAGGGAAGGCCGTGCTGGGGGAGCTGTGGGGACGCGTTGTGCTGCCCCGCTTTCACAGCGGGTTTCTGGGCACAATGATTTAAACGTGGGGCTGGAAGGCAGGCGGTGAGGCTCGGGCACTGGGGGGGGGGCCGCGGTGCTGGAGCAGAGGGGGAAGTGTCGCTGAATCTGGGGCAGCCTCTCCTCTCCTTGCAGGGGGAGGAACGAAAACGTTTCACTGGAAGAACTCGCGGTGAGGCTTAGAGGAGCTCCTGTGGTGTGGTGGTGAGGGAAGGGGGCAGTGCAGGGGGTCCCCAGCCCACCCGGCGTGGAAAATGCTCTCCGAGTCCCTGGGCAGGGAGCTTGGACTCTCCTGCACTCGTGCCCACGTCCTGGTTCGGTCCCAGCCCCAGGGAGAGGGAAATTCGTGGTCTGGGTGGCACAGAGCAGTGCTGGGAAGCCGGCCCCGGCTGCTGGGAAGGGTTTTGAACCAAATTCCCGTTCCCATCGCCTCTCCCATGGTGGGCAGGGGCTGGAGGTGGTGCAGGGTGTGGGGGTCCCTGCCCCCAGCAAAACCCAGTGGGGAAGGGGGGCGGCGTTAATCCCAGTGCAGAGAGAGCTGGGCTGGAGTCCAGAGGTTAACCTGCTGCAGATCACCTCGGGAGGTCAGGACGGAGCTGCTGGCTGATTTTTATTTTATTTTTTTTTCCATCATCCCCCCTTCGTCCTGCGCCTTTACCACGAAACCGTCCTTCCTATTTACCCGCTCCTCGGGCTGAATCACCGAAGGAACATAAACATTCCCGGCAGGAATTGCCCACCGCCCGACCAGCTGACCCCTCCCTGCCCTCGCTGCGGTTAATTTTCTAATTAAGAAGCGGCGGGGGGAAAGCTGTGCTCCGCGCGGGGCGGGCTGCTGGCCTGGCCCCCGCGTTTCACAAGGGCCCTCCTCGGGCTTGTCTGTGCAGAGCTGGCGCCTGTTGCACCAGCGCCGCTCCGAGCTGCCCTTGCACAGACCTCTGCTGCTGCTGCTGCTTGCAAAACCGCGCGCGTGGGGAGCGGGGTCACGAGGCAGGAGGGAGGCTGTGGGGCTGGGATCACCCCAGGAGGGAGCAGGATCCGGGCACAGCACCGTGGGGGTGCGTCCCGTGCCGCAGCGATGTCCTCGGGGTTCACCCAGCTCCGATTTGCCCCACGAGGCAGAAACACGCAGGGGAGCTCCCGTGCAGCCAAGGGGCTCTCGCCCCAGCGTGGGGACACGTCCTTGGGCTCTGTGGTCCCACCTTTGTCCTTATGGCCTCCAGGGAAGGTCCAGATGGGGGCGTCCCGATGGGATTTTGGGGTCCTGTGACCCTGCAGCTGCAGGGGCTGTTCACATCGCACCCGGGGTGCTTCGAGCTGCGCTCAGGGACAGGCAGGGATCGTCACAGCAGGGACAGAGGCGGGTGCTGTGCTGGTGGCAGGGGCAGCCGGCAGCACGCTGACAGCAGAGGGGGGGTCCTGGGGGGGCTGGACCCCCTGCCCCTTCCATCCCAGCCTCAGCACCCGCCGTGGAGCCGAGCTGGGAGGGTGCCACCGGAGCCGCTGGGCGCTCCCGGGAGGCCACTCCTCTCCCTGCCTGAGCCATTGGCTCCAGCAGAGCCGGCTGCGAGCGCTGGGATCCCGCAGCCGCGGGGATGGGAGCAGGCGGCCGGCAGCTCTCCGCCACGGGACCCCCCCAGAGCCCCCCGGGCAGCACCATGTAGCGCCGCGGCATCCTCCGCCCGGCAGCGGTGGAGGGCGAGACCGGCCTGATGGGCAACGCGCACCGCAAGAGGAGCCCCGCGGGCGTCAAGGCCGGCTCCTCCTGGCCCTGGAGCCGTGCCGGGAAGCAGAGGGCAGGTAGGAGCCTGGGGGGGGACCCGGGGGGGTTGGTTCTGAGCCCCTCGTGGGGCTGCGCTGGGGAAGTTTGCTGTTTGCACTCGCTCTCGTGCTGGATTTGGCGTGCCGGGGGGTCTGGGGAGGGAGCTGAGCACGGTGTCGGGGCAGGTTGCCGGTGGCTTCGCGGTCCCCTAAGGGAGCTGATGCCCCCGGGGACCAGCAGCCGAGCTGGGGGTTGGTTAGGCTCAGGCCCTCTGACTTCAGGAGCTGAAGAAAAAGCTCCTGACGTGCACGGGGGCTGCTCCCGTGGCTTTTCCTGCGCTATCAGGACAGCGATCGCCCGCTGGGTTGGTTTCCACCTTGTTTTTCTCAGCGGCTGGAGCAGGGACCCCGGGGCCACCAGCGTCGCGTTCCCCCTCGGCCCTGAGCCGCCTCCTCTCCCTTTCCCTGCCTCGGTTTCCCGGCCGTGCTGGAGTCGAGGAGCTCTCGCAGGAGCCCCCTGCATCCCCCCTGCCCACGCAGCGCTGCCTCAGCCGCTGGGGAGGGGAGAGAGCCGGGGGCCGGGCAGGGGCCGAGCTCGGCTCTCACAATGCAGCCGGGGGCACCGCTTCCACCGCTTTATTTATGCTCCAGCTCCACGCCTGCAGTTCAAAAGCCCAGAGGAGGCAGGGAGGGGGCCAGCTTTTTTTCTCTGGGGAAGGGGAAAGGAGAGGGGAGGCTCCTATACGGGCTGGGTGTGCTTATAGGGTTATCAGACCCTCGCAGTGCCCCCTTCCCGGTTCATCTGCTGGATGGGGTGAGCAGCAAAGGGTCTCTTGCAGTGCTGGTGTCCTCATCCAGAAGCTGCTGCCCTGCCCTGCTGGTGTTACGCTGTCCCCTTGTCCCCTGCGTGAGATGGGGACGTTTGCAAAGCCCCGGGGTCGGTGCAGGTGGGGTTGGGGGGTCCGGGGTGTTAACCGGGTGGTTTGGCTGCTTGGCTCGTACATCCCCAGCACCAGCCGGGTCCTGCCCCGCTCAGAGCCAGCACGGGGGCTCTGCCACCAGCCCTGCAGGGATGTCCCAGCCCTGCTGTCCCTCCTGCCCTTGGCTCCCCAGTTTCCGTCTCTCTTTACGGGGCCGCAGGGTGCCCAGCTGCAGCCGTGCCAGCTGTCCCCGAGGCAAACACCCCGCAGCCTGGATTTGGATCCGCAGCCAGGCTCGGGGAGTGACAAAGCCGAGTGAAATTCCCCAGGTGAAGCTTGAAGGTGACCCGCAGAGCCAGGAGGCTCTGCCCTCGAGGAGCTTTGTGGGTCCGGTGCGTCCCTCGGGCACGGGAGGGTCGGGGTTTGCAGAGCGGGCGTTTCTGGGAGCGTTCCCCGCGCCGCTCGGAGCCCTCAGCCTCGTAACCCAGGGGTGCAGGGAGTGTGTCACATCTGTAACAAAGCCTTCATTTATCCACACCATCAATTATCTGTTCAAGTCAAATGGGTATTAAGCAAAGCAAACAAGTCCCGAGGAGGCAGCTGGGAAATCCCTTTCCCAAAGACTTCAGCGGAGAAGCAAAGCGAGCACCTCCTGCCCCGCGGGCTCTCCGCCGTGCACCTCTCCTGGCTGTGGTCTCTCCACCAAAAGGTTCCTCTTGCTGCGGTCGGCAGCTGGGAAGGGCCAAGCGGGGCCGTGCAGCCCATGCTCAGAGCTGGGCTCCTGCCCTTTGCTGGCCCCACACCTCCCCGTGAGGATGCGCTGGGGCTCGTGGCTCTGAGCAGCCCCCAACACAGCCCCCAGCAGTCTCCTGGTCCCATCCCATATTGTTCCTCAACCTGGGGGCTTTTTTTTTCCTCTCTGGAAGTCCCTCTCCAGCTCGTGTTCTTGCCCTGAGCTTCTTCAGGAGGAAGCTTTCTGCCAGCCTGACCCGTTGGCTGGTGCTGTGTCTTGCTCTGAGACTTGTGGCAGCTGGAGGTGTCCTCGCAGGGCAGGGCACTGGGATTTCCCTGGGGACCACAGGTGGGTAGCACCCCACCGGGGGCATCCCACCCTACAAGGGGCAGCCACGCCGAGCTCGCCGTGTGAGGAGGGCTGAAGGGCACCGGGTGGAAGGCGCTGAGAAAACGTGGGGCGAGTTCTGTTTGTTCTCTGCCACGGCTCCATGGCAACGGCCGCGGTGGCCACAAAGCGAAGGAATTTGCATTGTGTCGCTTCAGCGTTTTGGAGGGCGCAGCGGGATCACCGGCTGGGGGCAGGGAGCGGGGACCCGGCTCCCTCGGGTCCCCAAGCTCCCCGCTCCTCCTGCCCTTAGGGGGATTCCCAGATTTGCAGGTCTGAAGCCGATTGCACATCACTTGTGAGCAGACCAGCAGCAGCCCCAGGTCCCCTCTCCATCCCCCAAATGCTCGGCCCCATCGCTTTCTCCCCCCTTTCCTGGGGCGCAGAGGGTGGCCGGGGCTGGGCACCGCTCCCCACTGGGGCTCAGGTCCGCGGCTGTTTTGCTTGGCCCGCTGTGTGCTTTTGGAGAATATTTACAAGCTCTCCCTCCCTGGACCCGCTGGCCACGTCTGCGTAACCTCCCTGCTCCTTCCGTTCCTGGGCTTTTTGTTTTTCCTCCCCTCCTTGTTGCTCTTTCCTCCCCCAGGGTTTTGGCTCTTTCCACGCGCTGCCGCTCCGGCCGCGGTGCCGCCGAGGCCGTGCTGCGGTGCCCAGGGCCGGTTGTAGGGGCAGCTCAGGCCCAGACAGGCACTTGGAAGCACAGCCCGGGCTGCGAGGCGGCTGTGGCTGCCCGCTGCCGTTTGATCTTGAAGGGCAGGAGCCGTGGGATGGAGCTGGCACAGCCAGAGGGTGAGCGGGGAGGGCAGGGCGGCCACGGGTGGCTGCCCGCGACCTGGTCCCTGCTGCCGGTGTCACGGCGCTCCTTGTGCTCAGCCCAACCTCCCAGACCTGCCTCAGCGGGGCTGGGATCCCAAAAGCCGTCTCCTTTTCCCCGTCCCCGTGGACGAGCAGGGCCCGTCTGTCTCTGGGGCGCATCCCCGGCCTCTCCTTCCCCTCCCCGTGCGCCGCGGAGCTGCCTGGGGAAGGTCCCCGGCAGTCCTTGAGCACCATGGAGACCACGGGCTCTTATCTCCTCCTTATCAGGACAGCCCCGCCGGGCCCTGCTGAGTCAGGGTGCAGGAACGTGGCGCTGGGCCAGGCTGCACCCAGCGGCAGCGAGGTGCTGAGCGCCGTCAGCTGGGGCTTGGAGCTGATGGGGAACCCCGGTGCTGGGCTCCCAGCCTCGGGCTGGCCCCAGCCCCGCTGTGGGGAGCAGAGCAGCCCCGGGAGCCCTCGGGCTGGCAGCCTGGCCATGGCTATGGTGCCGTGGGGGGTCCTGGCCCAGCCTCTGTGCCCACCAGAGCTGATAAGAGCCGGGATGAAAGCATGGAGAGGGCAGGCAGGGGCGAGGGGCGAGCCATGAGGTGGTGGGGTTGCTGGTGGAGCCTGCTGGCAGCCCTGGCTCTCTGCGGGAGCATTTTGGGGTGTCCTTCTGCTCTGCCCCCGCTGTTTGAGGCAGACCCACGCCGGGCTGGCTCCACAAACAGCAGGGGGGCAGATAAGGACCGGGGCCCGCCCCGGCAGGCACCACAGCGGGGTTGATGCGGGCATTCAGCCGGGATGGGTGCGTGCCGAGCCGTGCTCCACCACCGAGAGGCAGGGCAGGGGTCCTGCCCTTTTGCTGTGTGGCCTTTTTTTTATTATTATCATTATTTTTCCCTTTCCCCCATCGTTTCAGGGTCAGCCCCAGCCCCTCTGGCCCCGTTTCACCGCGTCCTTCCCCCGTTGGAGAAGTTCCTGCCCCGCCGTGCCGCCTCCTGCCAGCCCTGCCTGGCACGCGTGCGGGCAGGAGGAGAGGGATGAGGCTGCGGGGCAGGGGGTGCGTGCGTGGAGAAACCTGCAAGGTCTTGCCTCTAATCCATTTCCTGGAGCCGCTCCTGCAGTACCTGCTGCGGCAGGCATGCCTGACATTCACAGAGCACCTTCGGGACCTGCAAGCACGGCGGGCGTGATGGCACGCACCCAGGGGACGCAGCCGTGGGACTGGGCACGGGGGGGTGGAGGAAAGGGGAAGCAGGACTGAAAAAGCTGCAGATTTCGGCACAGCTCGGGGTGGATTATTGGAGAGGGAGCTGGTGGCGATGGCTGGTCCCCAGCTGAGGGGTTCCTGCGGGGCTCTGGGGGCTCTGTGGGGCTCGTTCCCCGGTCCCATCCCTCGCCGGCTGCGGCCACGCTCTGCAGCTGGGCTGTTCCTACCCGGATCCGGCTCGCGGCCGGCGGGGGAAGCTGCTCCTGCTCTTATTTACCTTCAAACCTGTTCGGTGGCTTCCCAGGAGGGGCCGAGCGGGGCGGGGACGGGGATAGAGGCCCTGCTCGCTGGGCTGGAACAGCCGAGCGGGGCTGGGAGCGGGCACGGGGCTGCCCATTGCCCTCGGCACCTCTGGGCCGCCCGCGGGGAGCACAGGGGCTGGGGGAGCGCGTGGAGACAGCACAGGGCGAGGGCTGGAGCGGCTTGGGAGAGAGCCGAGCTCTCCTGTGTGTGTTGCGTGACCCGGAGCAGAGGCTCGGTGCTTGTGTGTCTCAACTTGTCCCAGGTTTCTCTCTGCACGGGGATGTTTGGCCCCGAAGGCACGCGTCGGAGGCCGCTCGCTGCGCGCCCAGCCCTCGCCGAGGGGCTGCAATAACGCCCGGCTGGGAGCCGGGGACGTTGCCCACCACGGGGTCACCGCCTGGCTGTCCCCAGCCCTGTGCTCAGGAGGGGTTGGGGTTAGGGCCGAGCTGGCTCCACGCAGCCCCTGGAGCAGCACGGTGCCCTCCTGCCCTTCATCAGCCCTCCTCCAGCTGGGGGTTCGCCCCCATCCCCTGTGCTGCCTGCCCTGGCCGTGGCCTGATGACTTGTACGAGTCCTGGGGACCTCATGGTAGCTTTCCGTGCTGGAATGGAGAGGATAAAAAAGACCCGAGTTTGTTTTCCTATCTGAAATTAATTTTATTTCTGCCTCTGCATGGGATCGTCTTTGAGATCAGAGCCAGCAGCGGAGCCTGGGTCGTGTTTATTTGCTTTGTGGAGATGTTTTCCTGGCTGAAACAGCCCCGAAGTGAGGACTGGGGCTGGCCGCAGCCCCTGGGAGATAGCGGGCTGCGTGACAGCCGGGGGCTCCGAAGCCTCGATAAATATTATTGCATCTCAGCCTGCCTTGAGACAGCCCAGTCCTGCGGCACGTCCCAGGGCACAGATCCTGTGCGGATCCTCGCTGCAACAACAAGGCTGCTCCGTGTTTCTGCAGCCCCCTCGGTGCAGAGAGTCCCCAAACGTGGTCCCCAAGCTGTGCCCTTCCCTTCCCTTCCCTTCCCTTCCCTTCCCTTCCCTTCCCTTCCCTTCCCTTCCCTTCCCTTCCCTTCCCTTCCCTTCCCTTCCCTTCCCTTCCCTTCCCTTCCCTTCCCTTCCCTTCCCTTCCCTTCCCTTCCCTTCCCTTCCCTTCCCTTCCCTTCCCTTCCCTTCCCTTCCCTTCCCTTCCCTTCCCTTCCCTTCCCTTCCCTTCCCTTCCCTTCCCTTCCCTTCCCTTCCCTTCCCTTCCCTTCCCTTCCCTTCCCTTCCCTTCCCTTCCCTTCCCTTCCCCAGGACCTCGCAGCCCCCTTCCCCCCTGGCTCCCCCCTCTCCTCCCCATTTTTCTCTGCTGACTCAGTGGCAGTGGGGCAGGGCTGCTCCTCCTGCTCCCTGCTCCTCCTGCTCCCCGCTCCCGCCGCGGGACCCGAAGGCAAGTCGGGGCAGTGCCGCGCAGGCGGGGATGGATGCGTGCAGCTGGGGCCAGCCCAACCGCTGCTCACAGCATCCCTGGTTTGGGTCTGTGCAGCCCCAGGCGTGTTCCTTCAGGGTCTCAGCCCTGGTTTTTCCCTCGCATGGCTCTGCCCATGCCCCTCGTTGCCCTCTGGAGCAGGCAGGGGCAGCAGCACCTCGCTCGGGGTGCTCTGTGCCCTCCAAGCCGTGCCTGGCGTCGGCAGTCCCCGGCCCGCGGTGTTGGCCACCAGCTCCCGTGCAAGGAGAGCGTCCTTGAGACCGTCCTGCCCTTTCCCGGGAAGGAAGCAGAGTTCCTCCTGCAGCAGGATCCTGCTGCCACGTGCGCACCGGGCACGTGTGCCGGAGCCCGGAGGGGCCGGGTCGATGCAGGGCGCGTCGCGAGGAATGCGCGAGGGACGGGAACGCCGGCTGCGCACGGGCGTGCTGCGACTGGCACGGGCTGCAGCTGCCCCAGGTTCCTCAGCCCACCGAGAGCTGCGGGGCCAGGCCTCCTGGCTGCCTTCCTCCCTCCCCGTTCCCCTTTGTCAGGTTTCCCTTTGGCAGCGGGGAGCTCCCGGTGTTGGCACCACCGGGGCGAGGAGATGGAGGCTGCGGAGGTTGCAGTGAAGGTAGCAGGGAGAGGAGGAGCAGCAGAGGCCGTGCTTGGTGCCCTGCTGTGCTTTGGGGTGCTCCTGGCTGCTCAGTGACCCGGCTGCTTTGTCCCTCGGGCCGGATCCTTCCCCAGGGAGCTCCCCCAGCTCTGCTCCTGCTGCCGCTCGCGATGTGCCGCCCGGAGAGGAGAGGGGCAGCGCTCGGCGCGGCACGTGGCTGCCTGCTTTGTGCACCCTCAGCCCTTTCATTATGTCCCTAATTACGTCCCTTCTCCCCTCGTGCTGTGTAAAGAGCCGGGAAGCGTCCGCCCGCAGCCGCCGGCACCTTCTGGGTGAGCGCATGGGCAGCGGGCCCCATCCTGCCTGTGCTGGAGGCAGGGAGGGAGCTGGGTCACGCAGGAGCTTTTTTTTGCCCTTTTTGCCCTTGTGGGGTGCGTGCGGTGCCAGGGGCCCGCAGCCAAAATCTGGGCCTGGCTCCAAACAACGTTTGGGCAGCCCGCGAGGAGCCACGCCTGCCCCGGGACGTGCTCAGGACCCTTCTGGCGATGCAGAGGAATCCCCGGAGCATCTGCTCCTCCCGCACCACGGCTGCTGGACTTTGGGGGGGGTCCTGCGGTGTTTTGGGGGCTCAGAGGGGGGCACCCGCTGCCCCCTGCCCCAGCTCCTCGCTGCGGCTCCATCCCAGCTGCTGGGCAGTCCCAAGGGCAGGGAGAAAAAGCCTCCCAGCTCTTCCCAGCTGGCCACACTGGTTCCGAAGCCACCATACTGGTTTGTAGGGCCGCTGCGCCCTGGGGGACCAGGGGCACAGCCCCAGATGAACGCAGAGCTTCAGGAGCCCCGCGGGGCTCTGCCCAAGCACCGGGCAGGATCCGACCCCGCAGGCTGCGTGCAGGGGGGGGGACAGGAGGGCCAGAGGAGGGGCCCTGCTCTCCTGCTCTCCTCCTCCGGCACCGAGGAGCGCGGAGGGAGCAGCTGGGGCTGTCCCCTCCTGCCGCCGCGCAGCGCTCCCCGGCTCCATCCTCTCCCCCCTGCGCAGCCGCTCCGCCGGCCGGGCATCCTCCCGCTGGCTCCTGCGGCGCGGATGAGGAAGGGGAGAGGGAGCTGAGGGCTCCCCCCGGCACAACAGGCAGCTTCAGAGCCCCCCCCTCCCGCGGGGAGCAGCCCCTTCCCCTGGCCACCATGGTGGTTTTCATGGGCAGGAACCTCTCCTCGCTTCTGGCGTTCTTCAAGAAGGGTGAGTGGAGGTGCGGAGGAGAGGAGGGAGGGGGGAAAAAAAAATACACCAAACCCTTGTCCTTACACAACCCTGCCTGCCCGCAGCGCCTCGCAGGGGGCTGCTGCCAACCCGGCATGGGTTGGGGGGGTCCCTGCGGTGGCTGTCGCTCCGGGGAGGGCAGGGAAGGTCACCTCGGGCCTGGGAAGTTAATGGCAAAAATTATTGTGTCCCTAAAAGCATCGTGTCCCTAAAATCATCACGCCCCTAAAATCACCGTGCCTGTGTCAGAAGGTGGCTCTGACTGTGCGAGGGTGGGGGTCCGGCGAGGGGCTGCCAAAACTGGGGAGGGGAAGGGCTTAGGGGAAGGGCAGCGCGATGGGGGCGGTGGGTGCCTCGTGTCCCACGCAGGGACCTTGTGTGAGCACAGGGGGTCCCCAAACCATCCGCCACGCGCCCTCCCCACCCGGCCGAGCCCCTCGGTGCCCGCTCGCCGTGCCGCGGGCGCTGCTTTGGGGCCCGAGCCCGGTGTCTGGTGGCACGCCGCGGCAGGGTGGGCCGGCTCCATTGTTCGGGGCCTGCTCTTTGTGTGCCGGAGCTGGAGCGTGGCCGGAGCCGGGGCTGAGCCGTGGTGGGGGCCGGGGGCTGGGTGTGTGTTTATAGGGCTGCAGCCGGCCCCGCATCCCCGCAGCGCTGCCCTCCAGCCCTGTGCCACCCCCCCCCATGGGGTCTCCTTTCCCTTCTCTCAGCCTGAAGTTGTGTTTTTTTGTTTTTTTTTTTTCCAAGCTGGAAGATTCGGAAGCCGTGCTGGCGGTGGAGGGCAGACGGGAGCAGGCCGGGCTGTGCCCGTGTCCCTGTGTCACCCTGCCAGGAGCAGCCCCCCCCGTGGGCACCCGGACCCCCGGGCAGGAGCCGTGCGTGGGCACTGCCCGCTGTGGGGAGGGGGCTGCAAACGGGGGGTGTGCAGGGCCCTGTGCCGGCCGTGCCGTGGATCCTGGGACCCCCAGCACCCATGGGGGCCTTGATGGGGGCTGCATCAGCCTCCGGGTCCCCTGGGGGCCGCGCCTTGGTTTCCCTCCCCTGTACCCGCCCTGGGCGTGGGGCTGGGTCCCTGCTTTTGGGGCGCTTTGCGAGGTTTTGAGATGATGCAAGCCTCCAGAAGGGAAAGTTTTGCTGCCTTTATTTCCCCCCCCTCGCTGTCCCTTCTCTGCCGGGCTGCCTGCAGCCCCCGCCCGGCTCTAAGGAAGGTGCTGGAGAGGAGGAGGAAGGTGCTGGGGAGGCAGTGCCGAGCCCCAGCCCTGTGCTGCTGGTGGGGAGGGAACGCTGCAGCTCCTGCAGCCGAGACAGCCTGACTCCAGCGCATCGATCAGCCCTGGGCTCACAGGGGGGGCTCAGGGGCTGCATCCTGCCTCACCACGGGTCTGGGGGCTGCTGTCCTGCAGGGATTTGTCCGGGGAGCCCTCTGAGCCCTCTCTCTGCCTTCGCAGGCTCCGCCAAGGCTGAGAACGACAAGCGGCTGAGCGTGCAGTACAAGCCGGGCGAGGAATGCCCCGACAACGTCTTCTTCCCCAGCACGCGGCCCCCGCACCTGGAGGAGCTGCACAACCAGGCCCGCGAGGGGCTCAAGTCCCTGCAGCACCAAGGTAAAGGGGGGGGGGGGTCCTGCCCCCCCCATGGACCCTGTCCTGCCGCGGCACGGTGCCCCCAGCACCCCGGGCAGCTGGCTGCCCTGCCCGCATGGGCGGCGCGAGCGAGGGTGAGCAGAGTCCAGCTCTGGGGGTGCCGCTGGTGGCCGGTGCTGCCCTGGGCTCCAGCGGCCGCTCTCGTGGCTGCCTGCGCCCCCCAGGATCCTGCAGAGGCCCTGAGCCCCTTCCCCTTTCCCTTCCTTCCTCCCGCAGAGAAGCAGAAGCAGACCAAAAGTGCCTGGGACCACGGGGACACCAACAGCCTCCAGGTGAGTGGGGAGCCCCGGACAGCCCCGCTGCGTGGCTGGGGGGGGGGTGAGGAGGGCAGGATGGGCCCCCAGTGCCCCCGCTGATGGTCAGGGCAGCTCTAAGGCAGTGATCTGGCTGAGAGCAGTGCTGTAGGACCGTGTCTGGGGGGTGTACAGGGCACTAAGGGGCTGTGACCCCCTTGGTGTTACCCCTTTTCCCCCCACGATGAATTTCTGTCCCTGTTCTCACCGCTGGCACCTCACCTCCTGCCTTGTGCGGCTCTGCCCAGGACCCCCCCTCCATGCCCGTGTCCCTCCGTCCCCCCCATCTCACCCCAGCGGTGTCCCCCCATCAGCGCTGAGCCAGGGGGGGAGCAGGGGCCGCGTCCAGCCCCGTGGCTGGGCCCCCCCCCGGCTGCTGACGGGCGAGAAACTCCCACTCACTTGGCTGAGCTCGGGTTCGCTGCTTCCCTGAGCTCTGACCCTGCTCCCAGCGCCTCACCCACGTGTATTTGCTTTAAGCGCTGCCTCCCTTTGGCGCTCGGCCACCTTAACCCCTTGGAAGCGGGCGGCGAGGGGGAAAGCGAGGCCGTGAGCCTTCGGGGGGGTGTTTTTTTTGGGGTCCTGCCCTCTGGCCCTGCCGGGAGGTGCTTTATTGGGATGAGGGGGGCACAGAGCGCCGTGCCCATCAGGAGGGGCACAGACTGTCCCCTGGCCTGCCCCAGCCCCGCTCCCCTCCCAGCCCCCAGTCACCCCCCGGCCCCGGGGTGCAGCAGGGCTGGGCGAAGCCCCCGGGGTGGTTCTGGCTCGGTGGGAGCCCAGCAGTTCCCTCCAGAGCAGGGTCAGGGCGGTGCCGGCTCCTCCACCCAGCTGGACCTCGACTCACCGGCTCTCCGGGGGCTGTGGGGCTGTGTGGGGTCCCCGGGGCTGCTCCCGGCCCCGCTCCTGGTGGGAGGACTCTGGCTGCCGGTGTGGCTGACTCAGCCTTTGGCCCTCGGAGAAGCTTTTGTCTCAGCAGCGCTGGGGCTGCGGACTCAGTTCGCGGCGGAGAAGGGGCCTGGCGGGGCTGGGGGGGGGCCGCTCCTTCCCCGCAGCCCTCCCGAGCCCGCTGTCTGCCCACACAGTCCTGCGCGTCCTCGGAGGATGACAGCGTGTCCTTCCGCAGCCGGGCGGCTTCCTGCCTCACCGACAGCACCTCCGAGGACGCCCTCTCCATCCGCTCCGAGATGATCCAGCGGAAAGGTGCCCGGCTTGGGGGGCTGCGGGGCTGGGGGGTGCGAGCCGAGGGGGTGCGAGGGGTCAGGGGGTCTGGGGAGCCTGGCAGGAAACACGGGGGGCTTCTGGGCTCGGAGTTCGGCATCTGGGGGCCCTTGGGGAGGAGAAAGCAGCTCGGGCTGAGTCAGAGGCTGCTGCAGGCGTTGGGCTGGGACTGGGCGAGGGGGACAGACGGACGGACAGATGCCGTCTCCTCCCTGCTCGGACCCTGCGGCCGTTTGGCAGCTGCCGAAGCCTCCCTGGGCTGTGCCGGGTGCCTGAGCTCGGCTTGTCCCAGAGCATCCCAAGCAGCCGTGGTGGGCACTGGGCTGGGGGTGCTGGGGGGACCTGGCCTAGGGCCCACGTCGTGCCGGCTGGACCCTGCTCACACCTCTCGCAGGTTCCACCTTCCGTCCGCACGACTCCTTCGCCAAATCTTCGGAGAGGGCTGGCAGGAAGAGGAAGGAGAGGAGGACAACGGTGCTGGGCATCCCCCAGCACGTCCAGAAGGAGCTGGGTAAGCGTCGTGGGCGAGTTTTAAGGTCCGGCCCCATCCCTCAGCTGGGTGGATCCGCCTTGGGATCACGCCTGGTTCGTTTCTCCCTGCTCCCAGGTCTCAGGAACAGCCGGGAGGCCAAGGGACACGCTGCCAACGGGCGCGGGGGCAGCCAGGCACCGCAGCCCTTGCTGAACGGCGGGCAGGTCTCCGGCGATGCCATCCGCATCCCCACCATCGATGGGAACCTGCCACCTCTGGATGTCCCCGGCGGTGCCCGCGTCCGCCTGGGAGCCTTGGAGGAGGCGGACAAAGCCCTGCAGAAGCACATCGACCGCGTTTACTACGACGACACGTTGCTGGGGAGGAAGACGGCGGCCAAGCTGTCGCCCATGGCGAGGCCGAAGTCACTGGCCGTGCCGGGCATGACCACCAGCACCAGCCCCCAGGAGCTGCTGAGCCCCGTCATGTCCATCTCGCCCCAGGGCACCTACATGTCCAAGATCATCCCCAACGCCATCCTGCCGCCCATGGTGGACGTGGTGGCCCTGACGCGCAGCAGCGTGCGGACGCTGAGCCGCTGCAGCCTGGTGTCATCCAGCCCAGCCTCGGTGCGCTCCCTCACCCGCTTCTCGGAGCACAGCGCCCGCAGCCGCGAGCCCTCCTCCTCCAGCGACAACTGGAGCCACTCGCAGTCCACCGAGACCATCGTCTCCAACAGCTCCACCATCTCCTCGCAGGGCGGCTCCGACCGCCGCCAGCCCGAGGCGGGGCCGCGCAGCGAGGTGGACGCAGCGGGACGCTCCGACACCGATCAGGTCAGCGTCTACAGCTCGGCCAGCTTCGCCAGCACCTGCTCCAAGCCCACCGTGGCCCCCACGCACACAGCGCACGGGCTGCTGGCCGTGGGGCCCCGCAGCGTGAGCGGCAGCAGCGGCCGGGCGTCCCCCGCCTTCAGCACGAGCAGCCAGGCAGAGGGCTCAGACACGGGCAGCCTGGCGAGCGAGCGCTCCTCAGCACGCAGCGTCTCCCTCAGGAAGATGAAGAAGCCCCCGGCGCCCCCTCGCAGGACCTATTCTCTGCACCAGAAGGTGGAGGAGGGGGAACCCAAAGTGCTGGGGCTGCCCCCCAAGCCTGACCGGCGGCCCCAGCGGGAGAGCGGCGTGCCCTGGTCCCCCCGCTCCGAGCCCTTCAGCCCGACGGTCGAGGACGAGGTTTTCTCCCCGTCGTCGCTGAGCGAGACCAGCAGCGTCCGCTCCGAGAGCCTGGCTGGCACCAGCTCCCCCGAGGCCTCGCGGGGCAGCCCCGGGCCGGGTGACCGTGGCGTGACGGTGGTGCTGAGAGAACCCACGGCTCAGCCCAAGTGGAGCTGCCTGGACGGCTCTGACCGCACCATGTCCCCCTCCAGCGGCTACTCCAGCCAGAGCGGGACCCCCACGCTGCCCACCAAGGGGCTGGGCCCCCCGGCTGCTTCCCCGGGCAGGGTCCAGCCCCAGAAGCCGGACCGGGTGTGCTCCTTGCAGTCCCCGGCGCTGTCCGTCTCGTCCTCCCTCACCTCCATCTCTTCCTCGGCCTCGGACCCGGCTCCCTCGGAGACGCCGAACTGCACGCAGAGCCGCTCGGACAGGTTCGTCATCCCACCGCACCCCAAGGTGCCCGCTCCTTTCTTCCTGCCACCCATAAAGCTCCAGCCACCCGCAGCCCCCGCCGCCCCCCTCGCCCCCTCGCCAGACCCACCGGTGCCCAGTATCACCAGCCAGGAGCCCTCCACCAAGCCCGGCACCAAGTCTCCTCCGCCGTCGCCGCCTCCTGCCTACCACCCGCCTCCACCGCCGGCTAAGAAGGCGGAGGCGAGCCCGGAGCCTGCCTGCGAGGCCCCTGCGGAGGCCACCTGGCCCCCACCGCCCCCACCAGCCCCCGAGGTGCACGACCTGTCCATGGCGGACTTCCCCCCTCCGGATGAAGCCTATTTCTCCAGCCTGCCCCTGCCAGATGCCGTGCCGGCTCCGGCAGCTGGGCAGAAGCAGGCCCCAAACCCGGAGGCTGCGTCTTCCTCGTTATCAGCCACCATCTCCTCACATGTCCAGCAGCAGGACCCTCCGGCTGGGGCAGCGCGGCCGCCGTCCCCCACCAAGCCTCCCCCCGAGGCCGTCGTGCCCCCGCCGCCTCCTCTCCCCCCACCTTCAGCTCCGGCTCCGCCGCCCCAACCCGGCTTGAAGAAGCCTGCGAACGGCTCCCGGGCGGATGCCAAGAAGGAGCCGGCGTCGCGGAGCAAGAGCGGCCCGGTGCCCAAGGAGGACGCCAGCCTGCCCATCGTCACGCCCTCGCTGCTGCAGATGGTGCGGCTGCGCTCCGTCAGCGTGGAGCCGCCCGCCGGGGCCGGGACCGGGGCTGAAGAGCGGCCGGTGCCCCAAAAGCCCGTCCGCCGGGCCCTGTCCACGCGGCAGCCCCCTCCTGCCAAAGACGCGGTGCCTTCGAACCAGCTCCAAGCCGCCGTGCACCTCAAGGCGGCCGCTTTGTCTGCCGGCGAGGCCGCGGCAGCATCCGGGCCGGTTGAGAAACCCCCGGGCAACAAAACGGCTCAGCCCGGCCCCGAGGGGCCGCCCGCGGACGGGCAGCTCTCCCCCAGGCACAAATCTCCCACCTCCACCGCCAGCTTCATCTTCGCCAAGAGCTCCAAGAAGCTGGTGATCGAGACGCCCTCGTCGCCCGAGGCGCAGGCCGACCTGAAGAGGAACTTGGTGGCCGAGCTGATGAATTTCTCCGGGCAGCGCTCGGCGGCCCCGGCCGCTGCCCAGCAGGGCCCAGGGAAATCACAAGCGCTCCGAAAGCCCGGCAAGGTGCCCCCGCCTGTCGCCAAGAAGCCTTCGCTCGGCCCAGGGCCGGCCCCGTCCCCCCTGAGCCCCAAAGCACCCGAGGCGCTGGGCTCCCCCGTGCCGGACGGGAAGGCCAAGGCAGCCCCGGCGGAGGAGAGCAGGACTCAGAGCGAGCCGGCAGCAACGGCCGAGGGCAGGAGCGCTGCAGCCCCGGGCACGGAGCCGCCAGCACAAGGTAGGTGGGGCGGGAGGGTTGGGGACTGCTTGGCCCCGTTCAGACCCCGCTGTGGGCTGAGAACTCGGCACGTGTTGAGGGTTTGGTAGCCAAAACCCCCCGGCAGCGGTGGGGATGGTGCTGGGGCTGGGGGCACTGGGATGGTTTGGTCGAGGGCCAGGCTTGTGGGAAGTTGGGGTGCGGGAAGGTCTCTGACGGGCTTTTCCCTCTCGCCTTGCAGACAGACGAGGAGAGACAGCCTGAAGGACGGCGCTGCAGGACTCGTGCCCCCGCAGACAGGAATCCAAATCTCTCAGGGACCTGGGCAGGTCAACAGACAAGCGTGGAACTGGCAACTAACTTAATACAGGAAGCAAACAGCCTTAGCCTCCATGGCCTTGATGATATTTATGCAAAAATGGTGTTGGTTTCACTTTTCCTAAGTACTACAGCTTTATTTTGCAATTTTTGTTTTATACTGGACTCCGAGGCCCGCGTTCAGAGCCAGCACCTCCTCCCTGCCGGGCTGCTGCTTGGTTTGTGCGTGCGGAGCGGAGCAGCCGCGCAGCGAGGAGCGCGAGGGGCCAGAACCCACCGGCGAGGACGTGGGAGGAGGCGCAGCCCTCCTGGACGGGGCTCGGGGGAGCCGCCCCGTGAGAAATCAAAGCACTTTGGACAAAGGAACTGGAAGGCTGCGGCCACGGCAGCCCCCAGGAGGACGCAGGCAGCAGCAGCAGGAGGGGACGGAGGCGCTGGCTGGGGGGCACCGAGCTCCAAGGGGGGGGTCTCGGCCAGCACCGCTCCCGTCCCGCAGCTCGCCCCGCGGCCGGGCACAGCGGGAGCCTCGCAGCTGCCCCCTGAGTTGGGTGTTCAAGCCCCGGGGAAGAGCCTCGATTTCTGTTTCTGTAACCTTGGGTCACAGTTTGATTTCTTTGATTGTAAAAAAAAAAAAAACAAAAACAAAAAAACAAACCAAAACGACCAAAAAATCCTCTGCTGCCGCGTAGCCGCTCAGAGCTCTGTACCTGGCTGGTAAAGACGATGACTGAAGCTCGCTGCCTCCTGTGCTTCCTGGCTAGGGCCCCCTCTCCCCCCCTACAGCAGGTGCCCGGCCCCACACCGCTGCGTTCCCTTAGGGCTGGCTCCCAGCCCCTGTCCCCACGGGGTGGGCAGAGCCGGGGCTGTTTGGCTCCTGGCAGCACCAGGACGCGGGAGGGGCGCTGGCTGCTGGCTCAGTGTCTCCCCCCGGACAGAGAGGCATGCCCGCATGCAGTCAGCCCGAGGTTTTATTGGGGTTTATGGCAGACAGATGGTTCCCGAGTCAGTGTTTAAGGCCCACGCCCCCACAGCCTCAGGTCAGGCCCGCTGGTGGGGCTGGGGCTCCTCACACACTGCAGCAGCCCCGGCCCTCGCCCCGAGCACGGCAGGGGAGGGGAGGGGGCCCCCCTGGCTGCCAGGCAGCTGCCCCCAGCCCCGGTAGCAGCAACACAGGTTTGAGCAAGCAGCCTTCCCTTAAAACCCTCACTGCAGCACCCCCAGGTGCTGTCCTGGAGCCAGGACCAGTCCTTGGCACAGCTGGGAGGATGCTGATGGCCCCAGCGAGGAGCCTGATGGCACGAGGCAGAAGAAACCGGTCCCTCAGGGCTGGTGCCATCGCCAGGCTCCCAGATCTGGCCCACAACGGAGGCACCAGCGCTGGCTGAGCGGGCCCAAGGCAAAGGAGATGTTGGGGGCAGCTCCCCAGGAGGCCTCGCGCTGTTGTGATGTTGGGGAGGCTGCAAAGTCAGTCCCAGAGCCCCCAGGTCCTGCAGGGCTGAGCCCCCTGCTCGGGGCACTGGGGGAGGAGATGGAGACCGGGGAGGAGAGCCTGGCTGGGGCGGTGCAGGGGGCCAGGCAGGAGGTGCGAGCTCTCTGGTGCTGGTTAGCTGATGCTCCCCCCCTTCAGGCTTTTACACGAGATGCTCCCCAGCTTGGTGAGGAAGTCTCTCTGCTTCCACTGGGCAACGCAGTCCTCGGAGACACGGAAATCGGCCTGGAGAGCAGAGCAGAGCAGGGGGGAAGAGGGTCAGGGCTGAGGCACGCAGGTTAGGGCTCCCTGCAGGGCAGCAGCACCTCGCTCAGCTGCGTGGAGCTTTCGTGCCCCATCCCAGCCCCTCACCTGCAGCTTCTCGAAGACTTTCTTCTTCGGCTTGAGCTCGTCATCGGGCTCCCCGTCCTCGTAGCCCTCCACGTAGACGCGCTCCCCAGCGCAGCACCCAGCCGGCGGGTCCAGGGGCTCCACCTGCCGCGGCTCCCCCAGGCTGCAGAGGAAGCAAAAATCACCCTGGGGTGGCACCCGCAAACCCTGCGGCACCGCTGGGCTCGGTTCTGACCCCAACCCTCACCTGGAGGCGCACAGCACCATGCCCTGCGACTCCACGCCCCGCATCTTCTGGGGCTTGAGGTTGCAGAGCAGCACCACCAGCCTGTCCTGCAGCTGCTCCTTGGGGACGAACTGCACCAGGCCACTGACCACAGTGCGGGGCTCGGGCTCACCCACGTCGATCTTCTCCACGTAGAGGCTGTCGGCGTCCGGGTGCTAGCAGACAGCAGCAAGGTGAGGCGCAGGGAAAGGGGCTGGGACGGCAAAGAACGAGGCAGAGCCGCCCCCTTTGCCACCCCGCACACCCCGAGCGCCCACGCTGCCACACGCAGGAGGGCTGCCACCCTCTTCCCGCACCTTTTCCACGCTGATCACTTTGCCAACGCGGATGTCCAGCCGGGACGGGACGACGTTCTCCGGCTCCGAGTTCTTGGTGCCTTTCTCTGCAGGCTCTGCGGTGCAAAGGGAACAGTTGGGAAAGCTGTTGGTAAACCCAGGCAGCACACAGTGACCCCAGACACTAGACCCGACACCCCCTGAATTCCCTGTTGGGCTACACAGCTCTGTCTGGCCCTCCTCTGCTTTGCCAGCCTCTCAAACAACAGCAGAGATGCACGGTGACATCTCTGGGGCAGGCAAACAGCCCCACCTCTGCCTATTTCTCCACCTGATGCTCTCCAGGGCTGTCCCTGCAGGGACTCTCCCTTTCCCAGCCCCATTTTCCCCTGGGCCCTGTTTCCCCCAGCTCCCAGCGCCTCCTTACTGGCTTTGGAGGGGTTGGGATAGGCCGCGTTGGTCAGCTTCTTCAGCTCTGGGCTGTTGAACTTCTCTCTGATGGGGTCAAGCAGTTTGTTCAGGGCCACTTCCACCGAGTTCTTCAGGTCCCCGGGATGCACAACCTGTGGCACGACAGACGGACGGGGCTCTGCAAGGTCTCCTCCAGCACGGGGGGGGAGGAGCAGAGTTCAGGTCCCTGATCTGAGGCCAGAGGGGTGCTGAGATCTCTCCCCTCAGCTTCAGCAGACACAGATCTCGTCCCAGAGCAGGATAAAAGCACATCTGGGAGGCTGCTAGTGACAAAGGGCAGGGCTGACCGCGTCTGAGGGGGGACAAACCTCAGGGAGAGCGCCTGGCTGAGGCAGCCCCGCAGCAGGCAGAGCCCAGGGCCACCAAGTCCCAGGAGGGGACAGCAAGCCCCTCTCCCTGGCACAGATTTTCTCCTACAGAGCTTGTGGGAGCCTCAGGGGCAGGGTGGGGGCATTCAGCTCCTCCCTGCACTCACCTGCTCAGCAAAGTCCTTCTCCAGGGCCTCGTAGTCCGTGTAGGTTTTGTTTCCTCCCCATTTTTCTTCCCGCAGAATCACAAACTCTGTGAGATTAAGGCTCAGATTAGCCCACAGGACTCACCCCCTGCTCAGCCAGATGAACCACCCCACTTTGGGGGCCGCACGCTCCCATCCCCTCCCCTCGCCCCCCAAAAAGCCTTGGCCCTGGCACCTCGGCGTGGAGAGCCCTCACCTGACTTGAGGGGAAAGAGGACGTGCTTGATGAAGGAGAGGACGCCGTTGTTCTCCACGTTCCCGGGCTCACAGAAAGCCTTCTTCAGCTTCTTCTTCACATCCTCCTTGCGGTCCAGGAGGTCGATCTTGGAGTCCTGGAGGAAGAGATTTCTGCAGCCCTTTTCCCAGCCTCTTGCCCAAACGAGGACTCGTGCTGGCGCTGCTGCACCTTTTCCTTAGGCCCCAGCCTGAGCGCAGGGAGAAGTTTCCTCCTCTCGGGGTGCAGACTCCAACCCCAGCCACGAAGCCGTGCCCGGCAGAGCCCCTGACCCCAGCCACCACGCAGGGACCAACCTCTTCTGACGAGCTCATTTTGCTTCCCGTCAGGCCGGGAACCATCGGGTTCATCAGGTGGATGCGCTTGGCGTAGCCCAGGGAAGGGAGGTACTGGGAAGGAGCAAGGAGGCAAGTCACGGACAATCCTCTTCTGCAGGACAACCTTAACCCACAGCCCCTGTGTGCTCCTGGCTCCAGGTAACCCTGAGCACAGCAGTGGGACCCAGCAGGCTCTGGGGTGTTCACAAAGCCCTGGCAGCCACCGCCAGGGATGTGTGGCAGCCCCGTGTCGCACACCAGAGCCCTGGAGGCCACAAGAGCAGCAGCAGGAGCTGCAGGGAGCCCCGTGACGCTCACACACCACTGACACGCTTCTCCCACTGGATCTGTGAGTCTCCCAGCCCTGCACCAGGACCACAGGGGACCCCAACACCCCCGTTCCTGACCTTCTCTGCAAAGGTGAAGATCTTCCTCTGATCAACTCCTCCGAACTGCGCATCGACCTTGAGGTACTCCTCATCCAGGGCCTGCAGGGAGACACACACAGAGCCTTGAGCTTGGTCCTGGGACACCAGATCCCAGCTCGCTCAGCCTTTGGAGGCCCTGCCCAGCCCTGCTGGGCCCCGGGAACAATGCCCAGGGCCAGGCACGCAGCCTCACATGTCCCCGTGGTCCTTGCCCAGCACCTCCCAGGCACAGGGGCCCTGCCAAGCGGCCCCGCCACGCACCTGCAGGCCTGGGTAGAGCAACCCGCTCAGCAAGGGGTGCTCCACCTGCTTCACCACCTCCGCTCCTGCCTTCTTGGCGTCGTGCTGCGTCACCACGGAGGAGAGGCGGTACACGTCCAGCGTGTACTCCCTGGGGGAAGGGGCAACGCCGTCAGCACCAGGAAGGGGGGCGGCTGTGACACACCGAGAGAAGCCTGGAGGCAGCTTCACTCTGTTCCCTGAACGACAGCGCCTGGGAGCAGACCTGGGAACAGCAGAGCCCCAAGCCAGGCTTTCCCTCCTAGAGAGGAGCACGTGCCCAGGACTCACTTGCTGAGCTGGTAATCCGTGCCCCGGACAAACTTCAGCTTTTCCAGGGGCACCCCGATGCTCTCCAGCATGGCCTTGATCACGTTCTCGTAATAGCGAGTGCGCAACTCCAGCAGCTCCCAGGGGGCCTTCATGTTGTCCAGGTAAGCGTGGAGGTCAGCGAAGAGTATCGTCACCTGGCACGGAGGGACCGAGACAGGGTCAGGGACCCGCAGCGTGGCGACAAAGCCCCCCCCCGGGTGTGAGCCACCCCCCCGCAGCCCCTCACCTCGCATCCCGCTTTCAGGAAATCCGCGATCTTGGACATGGGCACGAAGTAGGCGACGTGCGGCTTGCCCGTGGTGGCGGTGCCCCAGTAAATCTTCACCTCCCGCTCCTTCAGGATGGCCGACAGCTTGTCCTCGCCCAGCACCTCCTGCGGGGAGACCACGGGCGTCCTACACGGCCGGGACACCCCCTCCCTATGTCCCCAACCCCCCCCTCAGGGCCCTGTGAGGCCCTGTGAGGCCCTGAGGCCCCCCCCCGCCGCGCTAGGCCCGGCCCGGCCCCGGTACCTGCAGGTTGCGGGTGATGAGCTGGTACTTCTCCTGCGGGCTGGGCGCGGCCTCCATGGCGGCAGCTGAGGGCAGAGGAGGCGTTAGCGACCCCCCGAGACCCCCGTCCCGGTGCCCGGTCCCCCCCCGGTGCCCCCCGGCCCCACCGACCCTCCGCGCGTTGCATCAGCCTCAGCCCGGTGCTCGCCGGCTCCCTCCTGACGTCACTTCCGCCGCTCGGCGCGCTCCGCCAATCAGGGGCTGGGCGGGGCTGGCCCGCTAAGATGGCGGCCGCCAGGAGACGGCGGTAACAGGGCTGAGGGGTTCGAACCCCCCCCCCTCCGCGCTCCCTGGGGTCTTCCCGTGGTCCCCCCCGGCACAACGGGCTCGGAGCCCCCTCAGGCAGGGCCGGGCCGGCTCCAGAGCGCTCCAAGCCGAGCACATTAACATTTCCAAACGTATTTCATGCAAAGAATTCCAGCAAAGTGTGAGACATTTGGTACTCCTTCAAGCCCTCACTCATTAGGAACCACGTTAGTTACACCCTGCAGGGCCCAACTCACGTTTCCAGAAGTATTTCATGCAAAGAGTTCCAGCAAAGTGTGAGGTGTTTGGTTCTTAAAGCCCTCACTCATTAGGAACCATGTTAGCTACACCCCGCAGGACCCAATCCACAATTAATTTATTTGCCTTTTGTTTCTCTTTGAAGCACCCAAGCACTTGCAGCACTCGCAGAACTCTCGGCATGTCTTAGCAAGGACTGCTCATCACTCCGTGTGCTCCTGTACAGGTTGTGTGCATGTGGCAGGCTCCCGAGGGTTTTTCTTCCTTCTGTGAGGTTACAGTGTTATTCCAGAAGTGCTAATTTTTGTTGTTTGGACAGAATGACAAGAGGAAACAGCAGAACTGCTGGTTTTTATTTCTGGAGTAGGTAACTTCCTTTTTTGAAAGCAGTAATAGTCAAAACAATGGAAAGACAAAAGGTGTTCCTTTAAATCTGTTGGTCAAAGGGGGCAGGAAATACTTTGCCTGAGCCCAGATTCTCCTGCTGGGTGAGAGTCAGATAAATGCAGAGCTCTCAGGTCAAAAGATTCATGTTAGCGTGAATCCTCTCAAAGAGAAAAAACATGTTTTGTTTGTAGATATTTTTAAACTATTGAATTTTACAGGAAGGCTTTTATCTCACAATCTTTCATTATAATACTCGTTTTGTATGAGTGTTTAGAGTGACTAATGCGCTGCTGAACGTCCTGTTAGTTATGTGACAGAACTGCTCTTCTGTTGCTCAGTTTTTCCTAACCTGGAAAAGGCTCTTTGTTTGTTTTGTCTCCTTGGGGAATGGAAGTGCAGGCTGAGAGACGGGGAGCACACCATCAGAGAAACAGCTGCTCCATGCCCCAAGTTCTGCCTGCTTTCAAAGATCCTCTCACTTTCCAGATGATTCTGGCCATGCTTACTTAGTTGCCAGTTCTTCTGAGTCAAAATACAATGATGTAGCCCCTTCTCTAGATAAAGCCAGATGTTTTGATGATAGTGAGCCAGACGACTCCTTGTTGGAACTGTCAGACAGTGACCAAGTGAATTCTCCTTTCAATTACACTGAGGAAGAGATCCAGGAAATCTTGGCAGATGAATGCTTGGAATGTGAGCAGCACATAACTAGAAAAAGCACTCTGAGCCAAAATGTAAGTGGGGAGAGTGAAAAGGATGTGAGCAGCCGCTGCACTGGGGCATCAGTCATCAGTGAAGATGCAAAGGTAGCCTCAGAGATCACAGAGAAATCAAAGGTACCTCTGTCAGTCCAAGTAACCGACATGCTCTTTGACCTTCATATTGACGAGCTTCTAAACCTTAGCCCAATCGATGCTGACTATGTAGATCAGCCACTGG
Organism: Aythya ferina; assembly: GCF_964211825.1. Lineage (NCBI taxonomy): Eukaryota > Metazoa > Chordata > Aves > Anseriformes > Anatidae > Aythya > Aythya ferina. Next base: position 920,737 of record NC_140322.1, on the reverse strand, counting down.
AGGACAATTATTTGGAGGAAGTTGAAGTCATAAATGATCACATAGCGTGTGATCAGACTGATGCTAGTGACTGTTTTCCCAGAGAATCCTCGGGGTGGCTGATGCCTAAAGGCGAGCAAACCCTGGGTGTGGATTGCCTGGGAAAAAACTTCCTCTACAGGCACAGATGTGTCCAACATCTGCGGTGATCATGTGGGAAAATCTGTGCCCTGTTCAGACCTTGCCTGTGGCCAGCACAAAGCTGATGAGAGTGCAGCACCTGAGAACTCCCAAGCCATCTTCTGGGTCAGGAAACCAAGAACTTCCCAAAGCAACAATGAGTGTTTTTTTCAAGGAAACCAGACTCTCCAGTGGATGATGTGGAGCAGGAATCTTCAGATGCTACACAGCCATCAGGCAGCATTGAAATAAACACACATTTCACAGAATCACAGAATCACAGAATTTTCTAGGTTGGAAGAGACCTCAAGGTCATCGAGTCCAACCTCCAACCTAACGCTAACAGCCCTCCACTAAACCATATCCCTAAGCTGTACATCTAAGCGTCTTTTGAAGACTTCCAGGGATGGTGACTCCACCACTTCCCTGGGCAGCCTGTTCCAATGCCTCACAACCCTTTCTGTAAAGAAGTTCTTCCTAACATCTAACCTAAAACTCCCCTGGCTCAACTTAAGCCCATTCCCCCTCGTCCTGTCACCAGGCACGTGGGAGAACAGGCCAACCCCCACCTCTCTACAGCCTCCTTTAAGGTATCTGTAAAGAGCAATAAGGTCACCCCTGAGCCTCCTCTTCTCCAGGCTGAACAAGCCCAGCTCCCTCAGCCGCTCCTCGTAGGACTTGTTCTCCAGGCCCCTCACCAGCTTCGTCGCCCTTCTCTGCACCCGCTCAAGCACCTCGATGTCCTTCTTGTAGCGAGGGGCCCAAAACTGAACACAGTACTCGAGGTGCGGCCTCACCAGAGCTGAGTACAGGGGGACGATCACCTCCCTAGCCCTGCTGGTCACGCTGTTCCTAATACAAGCCAGGATGCCGTTGGCCTTCTTGGCCACCTGAGCACACTGCTGGCTCATATTCAGCCGACTGTCCACCATCACTCCCAGGTCCTTCTCTGCCTGGCAGCTTTCCAACCATTCCTCTCCCAGCCTGTAGCTCTGCTTGGGGTTATTGTGCCCCAGGTGCAGGACCCGGCACTTGGCCTTGTTAAACTTCATGCAGTTGACCTCAGCCCATCGGTGCAGCCTATCCAGATCCTCCTGCAGAGCTTTCCTACCCTCAAGCAGATCGACACACGCACCTAACTTGGTGTCATCTGCGAACTTACTGAGGGTGCACTCGATGCCCTCGTCCAGATCATCGATGAAGATATTAAAGAGGACCGGCCCCAGCACCGAGCCCTGGGGGACGCCACTAGTGACTGGCCTCCAACTGGACTTGGCTCCATTCACCACGACTCTTTGGGCCCGGCTATCCAGCCAGTTTCTAACCCAACGAAGCGTGCTGACTAAAACGTTTCAGTGCTGACTAAAACGTTTCTGATTCTATTCCTTTAATTTTCTACTTGTAATGTCTATAGGAGCCCAAGCATGCACATCACTACCAAAACCTTGCCACATAAACCCCACTACACTAGGCAAAGTCATTCCTGAGCCCCAGACGGAGGAGAAGTGATTTCTTCGAAGCCACTAAATGCCTTTGCTCTCTGTAAAATGCCCCAGCACCACCGAACCACTTTGGCTGGCCGCTTGCTGCTGTTTCCCTCTTCGTTTTTTCTTAAGGTGCCCTGAAATAGCGGGGAGGTACCCGTTTTTTTACCCTGTGAGGTGCTGCGAGGGCAGGACCCGAGGCTGCAGCAGCCCCGGGCACTGCCGCTGCGGCTCCCGCAGGTGGCAGCAGCGGAGCGGCTCCAGGAGAGGCTCCCTCTGCCCCCGGGGCTCCGAGCCCCGTTTCTTTGGGCCCCCCCCGGGGCTGCCACAGCCCTGCTGCACCCCGGTGTCCTCCGCATTGCCCCTGCTGTGGCCGTGCCACAACAGAAATCTGCAGCTCCCGAGGGCTCGCTGCGGGTTTATGGGCTGTGAGCCAGAGGGTGGCTTGCTGCTTCCCTCGGTAACACTTTCTCCCCTGCTTTGCTCTCGGAATGTTACCTTTGTGGATTTGTTTAAATAAAAAATGTTATTTTTGTAATCATAAAATGGCACCACCGAAAGTAAATGTTGGTACTGGTTCCGTGAGGCACTTTGTCCCTCTGTGTCTTCTGCAGCGTGATGTGATAGATGTGCCCAAAACATTAATGCCACTTGTTATTTTAAAGACACAAAGAACAGACAAACACTTCAGAAGGGGAGACTGAACGAAAGAACCCATCCCATCTCGCCCAGATGCAGAGCTCTGTAACCCCAGACCACAGGGGTGAGGCTGTGCCGGTGAGGAGGGCGCAGGGGAGGACATGAACTGGGGTGGGAGGCCGGCCTCCTCAACTCATGTTCTGTGATATTTTGAGGGTATTTCACTTCTCAGAGGGAAATAAGAAGGGCGCTTGTTAGCACTGGAAGGGGAGGCTGGTAGATCTGGGGTGTTCTGAAGGGCAAGGAGTGTTCTGGTAGCTTCCATGGATGGCCTCCCACTGTGCTCATTTCAACTGTTCATGGGTGCAATAATTGTCATTTCTTGAGAGTTAGAAGAAGCTGACAGTTTTGTGGTTCATTGCGTGGAGCCTGCACTTATCTGGGCTGCACGAACAGCTGCATAGCCACGGGGCTGCTTTCCAGTGTATGAATACAGCATAAGTAATGCAGAGGGAACTAAGCAAGGAAAGCTAAAACGGCCTGTTTTCTCTTCCTTTCAAATTAAAAATGCAAGACGTATGTTCTGAGTCAGAGAAAATCAGGCAGAAGCTCCAAATGAACAAGGCTGGTGAGTGAAATAGAGATCTATTTTGCTGGGGAGGAACATTGTCTGCGATGCACACAATTTTGTTTTCTTATTAGTGCAAACCTCTTGTATTCCAAGTAGCTGCAGGCTTGGAATTCAGCCTGACACCGTGTGGGCTTTCCCAGTTGTCAGAGAAAAAACGTCTCAGTGGGCTGACTTTGACCCTGTATGGCACTTCTTTGCACCCGGATCTGCAGCAATATTTTGTGTATTTTCTGTGTATTGATTATGTATTGATGCAGAACGATCCTGATACATTCCTAAAGGAAAACTAACAGGTTTCAGAGCCAGCCAGGGAATTCCCTTTGAGAAGTGGCAACTGTTCAAGTGACTCAAATCATGATATAAAGCTGCCACAAATCTTTAGCTCTGTTTTGTATTGCAAGTCTCCTGGCATTTATATCATGGTAGGCTTACATTGCTATCCCTTCCTCTACATAATCTCTTTGCACTTCCTTTTATCCTGTCTCTTGCTTCTTGTTCGTATGTTGTCTGGGTGGATTACAGGCTGGCTATGGCAGGGATTTTATCTTTTCACTTATCTCCATGGTCTCTTGCACTTGTGGATTCTCTAAATACCACTTTCTTATATCTGTATTGGGTGACTGTGTGCCAAGAGTGGTGCTAACCCATGGTTTTGGTTGTTCTTCCTCTCATTCTAGTTTCCAGAGGATATTCAGCCTGAATGGATAAATTTATTTTCAGCTTCCCATAGGGATCTAAATGCTGCTGAGGCTGCGTCGTAGCAGATGTAGAAATGAGACGCGATTTGAACATCTGCATGGAAACGAGTGGCTGAAACTGATTGACCACAAAAGATTTCTGCCAGCTGACCACTTGTTAGCATTCACACTTCATTATTGCCCTTTATTCAACAGTAAATAGAATCATATCCCTCTTGATGAGATCCTCCTCAGCAATTCTGGTCGGGCTGTATCAGTCTGCAGAAGTAATGAGGCTCCTTCTTTTATAACTGTGTGGTTGGCACCGAATGCCAGCGCTCTGCTCTTTAGTCTTGTCCTCAGCGATGTATCTAACTGGATGGGCCTATTTTTAAAAGGGCGGGGGAAGGACAAACTAACAGAAAAAGCATTTCCATCTCTAAACATAGCCTTCTCTCGTTTTCCACCCAAACATCTGCACTTCAGGAGAAAGCTTTCACAGGTCATTAACATTGCAATTGTGCATATAGGCTAGTGCTTTCAGCACCTGCTGCACAGACAACTTTTCTTGTGTCCCTCAGAACAGGATCACTCTCAGCAGAGTCATGAAGCACCTGGTACCTGGAAAACCATGCTAGCTTCGCCTGACCTCCAGCCACTGCCTTCCCCCAATGCTTCTGCTAGCAGGACTCTGCCAGCACTTCTCCTTGGGGGCTGGTTTGAGAGACTTTTATGATGTTTCCCAATTTCATTGGACTTCTTGCAATCTGGGATAGACCTGATAATATTTTTTCTTGTGTCCCTCTCGAGTCAAAGGGAGAAGAGGAAGACATACCTTATAGAGAGCCACAGATGTCTGTGACCATCTGGTCTTGCTGTAATAGCAGAGATCAATGCCTTTAAAAAGCAGATACCCAGGTTTAAGGTGATGGAAGGGGAGAGTAGTATAAGGGAACATATGGAGAAACAAATGTGTGAAATACAAATAAACAGTCTGCTAGGAGGCTCTGCCTTGAAACAGTCTGGTCTATTGACTGGTACTGAGCTAGGAAAAAACGTTAATCTTTGAAATAGTTCTTACCTGCCAAAACTCATTTGGCTTGAATGAAAAAGCGTGCAGGGAAGGTATAGGACTTGGGCTCTTCAGTCATGAAGGAGAAATTACAGTTACAGCTTGATTAATGGACTGTTTGAGGATTTCTCAGCTCCTGGGAGCTCTTCGGTGGCATAGAAACAGGTACAAGTTTTATGTGCATCTTTTATTGTCCCTGCACTTTGGCAGAAATAAAGCGATGTGACCAGTTCTCCCTGCTCTTTTCCAGCACTGACCAACGCAGCAGCAGCCTGGGCAGCCTCAGGTGCAGGGGCTGGGGCTGCACCCCTGGCAGCAGCACACGGAGCCCCCTGCTCCCGTGACCCCATTTGATTGTGACTCAGATTTGGGAATCTAGGACAACTTCTGTGCAGGAAGGCAAAGAATTTGTGAAAAGTTGTGATTTCTTCTAGTCAGAGACGTTATGCATTAGCTTTTTGCCGACAACGTTAAGTGGTGTGTAATGTGGCAGTGAGAGCCTGCCTTTTGTTAGCTGTCCTGGAGTGCTTCCTTTCTTCCCAAACAATGCAGCCAGAAAAAATGGATTTTGAGAACATTTCAGAAATCTTCTCCAGAAGTATCTTTTTGACAAGAAGTTGTTCCTTCGGGCAAAGAGAAGCTGATACTGTGGTTTATGAAGGAGACCTGAATTTGCTCGAGAAACATTTTGTTCCCTGGAAAGGAAGAAGTGTTACGCAGAAAAGTGATTTACATCACTCACATGACTGCAGTGGCAGGATGGAAAAACCTTAGAATCTCAACTGGACAAGGACACAGGCTGTTCTGTACTGAGAGCACCTTTCAAGGACGGACCTTAGCAAGGGCAGCATTCCAAGGAATTTACCTCTCACTGCGCTGTAGAACCTGTTCTGAGGGGGCAAAAGAGCAACCACTAGGTTGGTGCTACTGATTGTCCCATATTTTGTGAATGATTCAAGGACTCTTGCATTCTGTTGAGCCATCTCTTGCCAAGGATTCACTATGCAAGAATTTCAGAGGGCTTGTTCTGACTGCAAGAGCAGTACTATCAAAGCATTCAGTGGTTGTAGGTGGCGATATCGTGCTACCCTTGGATTGTATATACACTTAGGTTGATTGTTGTAATAGGTCATGATGGCAGAGAGGCACTTGGAAAAGCACTTATATTTGACACACTGTCATCTGTAAATGCTGCTTCTGGAACCTGGAGAGGTGTTGCTCAGGTTTTCCTGTCCTCTTCTAAATCCTTGAGCTCAGGGTGCTGGTTGTAGGATGTAAAAATGGCCTCAAAGACCAGGGACAGCATTGAGAATCAGGCTGCTATATCCAGTCTCTCTTGGGATGTTTTTTCTCTCACTAATGCCTTGCTTTGATGAACTGCAGATGCTCTCAATGAATTACACGTTCTGATGAATAAGGCTGCCAGCTTGGAGTACCGGACCCTTGACAAAAAGTGGCAGCGGCTGTCAGACCTCACCGTGAGGTAGGGTGTGAGTGCCCACAGGAAGAGCAGACACTTCATTTCCTCTTACAAACATTCTCCAGTGGCACACTTTTATCCATTAGTCTGCTGAGGTGTTTTCAGTTCATTTTAAAGAATTTTAAATTCTAAATTTCTGCCACGAAAAGTAAAAACTGCAGCAGTTGCCAGAAGTAGCAAGCACTCCTGGAAATGATCTAAGCCAAAGACTCGTAGTCCCCATCGAAGTGTAAAAGTTTGGTGCTCTGCGATCCACGCAACCCTGGCCCATAAAGACCTCTAGGGAGCAGCCTGTATGATCCTGCCAGGATTTAGTTCTGAACTTCCACTGAGCAGCTACGTTGGGTGCAATGCAGATACCTCTCCCCAGCTGCTGGCACGAACAAATTGCTTTGCTGGTTTGCGACCTCCTTGGTCACCAGCTGCTCTTGCTGAGCAACTGCTGCAGAAATGAAGTGCTCTGCGTTGGGGATGTGAGCACCCTGTGCCAGACAGGTGCTCCTTCTGCAAGCCAACTGTTTTGTCAGTGTTTTTGTAGGAGAGGCCCCTCTGGTTCCTCGTACTCCCTTGGATGGGTTTGTATTTCCTGACTTACACTGATGCCTCTGCACAAAAATGAGAAAAAAATATAAGATAGAGTTGTTTTTTTTTTCAAAATGCAGAAGGGGCAAACAGCATCTGATGATGTGGAAAAGCTCTGCAATGGTCTGAGGACGGGAGATAACCAAACTCATTGAAATGTGACATTTTTTTTTAATGTTGCTCCTGTAAGGTTGCTTGAAGTTTTGTGGGGTTTTGTCCTGTTATTTCAGAATGTGCTCAGATGTAGCAAATGAGTGTACTTCTTATGTATGTGCAGCACTTTGCTGAAAATCAGCCTTTTGTTTAAACTGCTGGGTAGTGGGGCCTTCAGCCTTCTCTGCTCAGCCAGGGGGAGAGAACTGAGCAAAGAAGGTAACAGAGCACGAGGCAGCGTTCCTGACCGGGCATTTTTAAACTTTCCTGTTGGTACTTACCAAGGTGCCTTCTTAAAATGTGGTTTCCCTTTCAGAACCTCATAACAAGAAAATTAGATACCAGCTGCAAGCCCCAGGGAATGAGGAAGGCATTTTTGGAGAAGGTACCATTCCAGCCTAAACGTGCTTCTGTGTTGTGTTTGATTTAACTATTTGCTTTAACTAAGTAAACTTACTTTCACAGAAATTACCCAAGGTCTGCCAAGAAAACCACTCAAAAGAACCGTCTTATGCAGCAGGTGAGCAAGAACTTGGCCAAATATCACCATTTCCAGAGCATTCCTGGCCACTTCCAGCATAGCCCTGTCACTGCCTTTCCTTCTGTCTCATTTTGCTGCTGAGGGACTGTTTGGTTCTTATTCCATGCTTAGAGTTGTTCTTCATTTTTTCTGGGTTTGAGTGGTTTGTATTTTGATAAATTCTTTCATGATCTGTTTTAAATACACCCAATGGAAGTTTCTATGTTCTATAAACATTTAGAGTGGCTTTTGAAATGCAATTTGATGCGATCTGTTTTTATAGTTAACTTTTATTATGTTTAGCACCAGTATTATCCTTTGAAATAAAAATAATCTTACAGAGTAGGTAACAAACAACTGGAGACTGCATATTGGATGTGAGGATGTAATATCTCAGTGAGGGAGTCTGGAAAATATGCTTTGAAGTGGGAAAAGCTTTTCTTTAAAGCTTGGTCCTAAGCCTGGGCATTAAATCTCCTACAGTGATTGTTGGGCTACCTTTGAATAACATTAAGGTTTTAAATCGTACAAACAGCTTGTGGATGCTGTTCCCTCCACTTGGCACAGACAAAGTTATGTTTCGGTTTACAGTAAACTGGGGAGCAGCTGCTGATTTCCCTGGCTTGGTTATGTCTTGTCTTGTTCTGTTGTTCTTGCCATCCCCGAAGAGTTTGCTGCCTGTCATTAATTTTCCTTGTTTCATTTGTTACTTCATGCAAAAATGTTTCATGAGCTTTGCACTCCCGTTTATAAACACTGTGCACTTGTTAGATGTGGTATTCCTTTTCTCTTTTGCTGTGTTATTATACTGGACCAGTCTTGCTTCAGCATAGCTTTTCCTGTCTTGTTTCCTTTAATCCCTAGATGTGTCAGGAACACACTGCAGGAGAGTACCAGCAGTAAAGGCACTGCGAGTAGCAGCAAGGAAAGGAGTTGGTTAATATTCTGGGAAGAAAATCTCAGTGAGCAGCAGAAAGGGAAACCCAAGACCAGGTCACCCAGGCTAATCTCTGTCCTAAGCTCCCAACCTGTTGTTGCTGCAGACTGACTCCTGGCCTTCAGAAGGGATGGGCAGCAGGAAATCTCATGGCTTTAGCTGGAATTCAAGCTAGCTGCCATTTCTCACTCATCCCCTTCCTCTTTTAGAAGCCTTTCTGTAAGGATTCCTGCCTTCTGCAGCTCTTCCCTTTCACTTACCTGCTTTTTGGGGAGCCCAGGGCAATGTGACCTCACATTCATTTGTTAAGCTGCGCTGTCTGACGGCGACTGCTGGTCTCTGCTGCCTCCATCGCCCTCCCTAACAGAGGGTGGAAATGCCAAATTATTTGGAGGATTTGTAAAACAGAGGTCAATCATCTGCAAAATGTTCTTCCCAGGTGTGCTGACAGGGCCTGCATGGGCTTTGTGAGCCATTTAAGCATAAGAAGGTGTATGGGTAAATTTCAGAAAACAGATCGTCCATGGAGGAAGTGCTACTATATTTTTATTATACCAATCTGAATCTTTTATGACACTTTTGTCTAACATGAATTTAAAGAAATAAAATTTGTGTACAGTACTAATATTTTTCAACATTGAGCCTCATGTGTTTTATTTTGCCTTTCCAATCCAGACTGGGGTGGGAGGAGGTGGCTTTAAAAGCGGCCGAAGTTTGTCACTGACCTAGATGTGCTGTGACTGAGGCACAGAGGATCGAAGTAATTTGTCCAAAGGATAAGCAGCGGAGCTTGGAACAGAGCCTGCTATTGCCTGACTACACTAACTCGTAGATAATGCTGCACCCATTAACGAAGTAATTGCTGTATTTTCATGCATAATTCATGTCGCATGGGGCAGGGGGTGTGTTTCTAGTGGGTTGTACAGGCATACACGGTGCATGTCCCAAGTCCAGCATTAAGGCTTTGTGTTAATAACCAATCTTCTCCAGCTAGTAACAGGTTCTTGATGCCAGTGTAGCCCCTAAGTGACTTTGCTGCTGCGGTCACAGGCAGCTGGGACGGTGCTGGTCTGCCTCGACTGGTGATCGATGGTTACTGGTGATCAGCAACGACACAACAGAGAGGGAAGAGCACGGGCAATGCTCTGCCTCTGCTGTGCGTGCTGAAGCGCTCCGGTGAGCCCTTCAGGGGTCCATGCTAGCTGTCTTGGTTTTATGTATCTCAGATTACTATGAAGTGATGCACTGCAGTCAATCTTGTATCAGTTTTCTCTCAAAGCAAGCATTCTGTTGCCAGTTCGGCCATGCTGAGAAAATGAAATGGTTCTGAACAGGCAGCACCCTGTCAGGACAGGAGGGTGATGGTGTCCATGCCCGTGCTCTGCCTACGGTCAGCCTCCCTGTGCCCGAGGACCGCAGGCAGAAGCAGGCATCTCCCTGCACGCGTTTTGTGGTCTGTGAATCCCAAGTGAAAGAACGCTGCCATGGAGCAGCTCTGCACCGTGTAAAGGCCTTGGGCTTCTGGGCAGCTTTGTGGCTGATTTCATTCTTCAACACTGCGGCTGAAATTCATACATGCTGAACTGTAGAGATATGGTAAGGGGAGAGAGATTGCATATTACTTGTTCATGGAAGAACACGTTTGTGACTGGAGTACAGCCGAGGGCTGTTTATGATTTTTGCTGTAGTAGAATCCAGGAACGTGGGTCTGGAAGAGACTATTCTGTGCAAGCAGCGTGTAAGCACTGTGATGAAATGTCTTACAATTAAAAAATTAATAACACGCATCAATGTATTGCACTATAACAACAGCAGCTAGAAAATGATGAATCTAAAATTAAACTACTTTATGGGTGTTTTTTTTTTTTGTTTGTTTTTGTTTTTGTTTTTTTTTTTTTCAGCTGTCCTCTCCACAGCTAGCTAACTTTTCCCTGCTTTTGTGCTGTAAGGTTATTGTAAATAAGTAGGAAGAAATTATGTCCTGAAACATGAAACAATAGTGGAAGCTGAAAACAGTTTACTTTTGGTTTAACATTATGTCTAGTACTATGCTGGCTGCATCCTCTGAAAAACAGGTCTGGATGGCATAAATAGGTTATATTTAGCGGTTGGTGGCACCGAGTGAGGTTTTTCTTGTCAGTTAAAAAGGACAGCGATGTGCCGCAAAGTGTCAAATGGCATCGTGGGGCTGTGCCATTATTGCCACTCAATGACTCCATACCCAATGTGTTCAGACTGCAAGCAAAAAGATGGCTTTCCTGGCTGCCAAATTTGCTGACTCCATCTGGGATCTAAAATTCAAGCTGTGTCTTTCCTGGCTCTGTCACTAATAATAAAGGTTCTTCATTTGGAACTTAGTTAAACAAAATTGATGCTGAGGCACGAGCCGAAAGGGAATCGAGCTCCCTTTCCCTGAGACGTGTGGGCTGAGAGCGCTAACAAGTAGGAGCATAATCATTTTAATCTATAAGGTCATCAGACAATTGAATACGCACCAGATTTGTGGAGGAAACAGAAGATATTTTAGCATAACAACATGTTGATCACACTGCTTTTTAACAAATGCTAGAAAGCTGATTGAATTTGGTCAGTTAGCCTGTGTCAGGCTCCAGCTTCCAGGCCAGCCTGTAGTTAGGGAGCTTTTCTACAAATCTGGGGAAATTGCATTTGGTATAACATATGGTATAATCTTTATCCTTGCTGGAAGTGAAGTCTGACTACTCAGTCAATGAATTGCCATATTTTTATCAGCAAAATGGATGTGGAGCTGCAACATACACTTCTGAGTGATGTAACCTCTAATGTCTTCGGCAAATACCGGCATTAGCAGCCTGCTCCTCTCCTTTTACATCTCCTCCAGAAAATCATTACCAGCTGAGATTATACTAACACTTTGTGCCGTGTAGGTGTTTCCTCCTCTGATGCTATTGAGCTGTCAGTGAATAAAATGCCTAATGTTCTCATTTTCCTCCGAGGAGACGGAGCTCGGAGCTTGTGCTGTTCCTCGCCGTGCGGAGGGAGGTGTGAGGAGCGCAGGGTGCTGTGTTGTGAGCTGGAGGGACATGCTGTGCAGGATTGTTTGCTCCACACCGCCTCCTGCGGTTCACTTTTCCTAAACTCGTGGGGGAGGAATATATTGGCTAAATTGTGCTTGTAGGCATAATATTACAGCGCTCGGAAGGATGAAGGCAAGTGGTGCTTAACTTCAAACATGCAAAGCGTGTGTTGGCAAGGGGCTCTGTTTTCAGCTCCTTGCTCCTCGTGTGCCCGTGTCCCTGCGTGGTTGGTTCCTGGGAAGGGATGGGATTAGCACCCAGGGGTGCAGCAGGGCTGGCCAGAGGGCTGCTTGCCTCCGGTTTGAGTTCAATGGGAAATCCGTTCCTGCAGGGCTCTCTGGGATCCCTGTCACACCAGCCCACTCCCACCTGCATCTTTTTAGTATTCATAGAAACCTCCCTTTCCTAATCCCTGCTTCCAATAACCAGCCAAAATCAGCAGTCAGGCAAAAACATTTGGGGAGCTGTGAATGGCCTTCAGGGTGGGCTCTTCTGTTGCCCAAAGTGGCTTCTCACTGCTGGCATGTTTTTTTTTCTTGTATTCCCCCCGATCTCTTCCCTCTATTGGCAGTAAAACACCTCTAAGTCCCACAAAGGAGTATCTTTTCACCACTGCTGATGAGAATGAGGTTTTTCTTCTCCAGGCTGGCTTAGGCTTGCAGTTGCTCAAGCCCAGAGCCTTATCGGTGTGTAACACTCATGGGGTACAGAAGGAGATCATACTGAAACAGCAGGTAAGGCTTTGATGTCTGAGTCTCAGAAAATAGGATCTTAAGTATTTTTCCTTTCCTATAGTGGGAAACGCCTTTTCCTGAAGTGTGGACTTACCACATCACTTTAATTCATAGTTTAAAACATTTCCTTTAAGAGAATCACTTGGAGTTGATAGCTTGGAGTCCCACTCTGATGGGCTGAGTTTCTGCCAGCCTACATTTGTCTCCTCTCACTAATAGCATTATTACCTTACCTTTAAAGCCTGCATTTATGAAACATAATGATAACCCTTTTAGCTTCTGCCACATTATGGTACAAATACTCAACTCTGAGTGAACACCAGTGCTTTAAATTTTAATTCTCCTTTTCCAAAGAACAAGGAGTAAGCACATCTTTGTTAGAAAAATAAGTGCTTTAAACCTGTAACTAGGGAACAACAACTGTTACTGTAAAAAAAAAAAAAAAAAAGATATGGTCATATGGTCTGAATTCCCAGGGACAATTGCCTTTAAAAACAGGCACACAACCTTCCACCCCCCAAATCTGCCAAATTACCAGACTGAATTTCCTCACGAGCAGGCTTTAGAGGGCTGCTTGCTTGGCTGTCTGCTCTAGGATTATGAGAGAGCATCTCCCTTATCGTTTTGCACATGCTGTACCATCTGTCCTAAATCTCCTTTTATAGGGTTATGGATTCCAAATGACATTTCTTTCTTAGGAGATAACAGGGATGTCTGAAGAACCCTGCTAGTAGGTATGGCTGTAGTGCTATTTATGTCACACGAGGATTTTTTTTTCTCCCTTCATCCCACAGCCACAATGAACTCTGGTGAACCATGCTGCTTCTTTGTACCCAGACAAAGAAAAAACAGTTCACCCATAGTCCCGGGGAAACACAGGGAAAATCGCCCTGTTCTATTCCGTGTTGCGCTTGAAGCAGGCAAAGATGAAATATTACTGAATTCAGACGTTACAAGGACACAGGATATGCCTTTAATCTTTTATTGTACATTATAAAATGTTTATTGCTCTGTCTGTATCAGAGGTGCTGACCTCTCCCTCTTGGTGATGGAGGAGTATGTTCTGGCAAAGGATCCTCTGAAGAGACCTTTGGGGTTGGCCTGCCTTCTGGAACTGGCACAAGCGAAGCCCTTGCTTGTTCACAACCGTGTCTGCAGGCAGACTGCCTAGGGCCTTTCTCCCAGATCAACTCTTTTGGAAAGGCTGGTGTCAGTGGAAGTGGAGAGATGGCTGACCTCGGTCACCGCCAGCCCGTTTCTTTGCAGGGACTTTTAAACCAGGCTCATCCGAGTGCAGGCTTGTAAAGAGACTTAGACCCTTCTCAGGCCAACCTGTCTGGGTTTTGATGGGACAAATAGGATCTTGCCTCATCCCCTAGTGCATATGGAGTGGTCTTGTGGAGTAGTTAAATAAATACAGATACCCCATGGCACACTACAAAGAATATTTTTTTTTCCGTGTGATGGACTTGCATCTATCAGCTTCCAGAGCACCAGCAACCCCAGGGATCCTGTCAGCTGTGAACATTAAGCACTTAACAAGAGAGAGGAGAACCCCAACCCCTTTCCCATTCATCACCACCCTTTTCGTGGAGGACTGACTCCAGCAGACACCTGGCATTACAGCGTCACAGAAAATAGTGCAGACGGGACGTGTAAGGAGAACCAGACCTTCCCACAGGAACCCTATGAAAAGAAGCCATTTAAGAACTTAAGCCCTCAGAAAAAGGTCCCTTAGGCAAGAGCCTTTTGCAGTAAATGGCTATTGCCCCTGGAGACCTTGCATAGCAACCGGTATCATGAGTTTTTTTTCTTTTTTTTTTCTCTTTTTTTTTTTTTTTTTTGCTGACTGGCTACGTTTTTATGGACTGTTTATCACACTGTTGGCGGACTCAGACCCAGCTGATAATACCATGGAGAAAATGTTTGAAATTATCCTGGAAGCTGAAGAGGGGCTTCTGGTGTCCCCTCGTACTGGTCTGTGCCAAAGTGTTTGGAGTGCCCCGAGTATCTGCGATGACGAACACCAGCATGAGACAGGAGACACAGAAATACCGGAGTCATGAGCTGCAGCCTACCTGGAGAACAACCAGGGAAGTTCTCACAGTAGGAATGGTAACTGGGCTATGACTTTTTTGTTTTAAAAACCCACCTGTAAGACGTGTTACATGATACATATCAATGGAACAAAGCAAGCCAAGAGCACACAGCAGCCAAAATCTGGTTGCTACTCGTGTCTGTGATGATCTTTCCTTCCTTCTTGCTCGGAGAGGAGTGACAGTGACTGATGCCTGAGCTCACGTTGATACTGTCAAGATGTAGTGACAGTGAGGCAAAATAAAGATACACCGAAATCTTGTAACATTTCCAAGGACGAGGAGGCTGTTCCAGAAGACGGAGTGCGAAGGTGGAGAGGGGTGTGTGAGAAGTTGCTCCAGCCCAGGTGATTCACGAGTCCAGTGCAGGATCACCGGCAGCAGCCGTCTCACGGATGCTTTTCCATCTCAATTGTTTGTTCAGATTTCAGTTGTTGTTGTTGTTGGTTTTTTTTTTCATGATTTTTCTTACTGGCCAGATGTTTTGCAGAACACAGACGAGGAAGGAGGTGTATGCCATCAAGTGACAATCGCTGGGTCTCCTTCCAAATTGCTCCAGCATTATTTCACCTCCCCAGTCATCAAGGCTCAGAGGCAGAAAGTGAGAGTGAGAAATGGAGTCCGTCTTTCAGATGGCAGGCTGTCACGCTTCGATGATATTCACTGAGGGCTTGTTTTTTGGAAACTGGGAGAGGAGAGACAGATGAAGAAAGGGCGTATTAGGAGTAACACGTGAGGAAAAAAACATCAGAGATCTCTGCAGTGTGCTGGCGAATTTTGTTTCTGTAAAAGTCCTTATTCCCATCCCCTGAGGGTAAGGAAAAAGGGCAAGCAGTGAGCATGAATTAGTGACTGTTTCAAATAATAAGTAAATGCAAAGTGGTAGGGATGTGCCAGAACACAAGTTGTGAACAGAAACACCGGAAAGTCAAATTTAATGGAATAAGTTGGTATAAATTATAGGCTTGAGTCTCCTTACACTATAAATACAGCATGCCTTTAACATCACATGTATTACCAGCCATGCTCCCGCTGATCAATTTTTCAGTTAATTGCGAGGCTAATGTCCCCTTTACCGCTTGCCACCTAACTGCTGCTCTGGGGGTAAGGAACCAAGCAGCTCAGGGACTGCAGCATTGCTCAGCACATTTTTTTCCTAGAGATGCTCAGATATTTCAAAAATATGGACTGAAATCCAGTTTACTGATGCACGAGGGCTGACCCAGATGTGGGAGTGAAACGCTGGCCTCCTGACACACCTGAGGTGCTCAGATGCTTGAAGGAGCCACGGTGCTGGCATGCGTGGAGGTGAAGGAGTGCTTCCCTTCTGCATCCCCGCTGGAGGAAGGAGGCTGGAGCAGGGATGTTTAGCAGCAGCTGCTTTTGGAGGTAATTTAGCTGAGTCCCAGCTGGAAGTTGATTGCCTGCCGTGCCCCCCACCCCGTGTGCCAGCCTCACCTTGCTGCGGAGGAGCCCACCGCCCTGGTGCTCGGGAGTGCTGTTCTCCGAGGCGCTCTTGACTTTCTCCTTGCTGTTATTTGGCTCGTTATCTTTGATGATATCGTACTGTCTGCAAAACAGGGCGATCACCCCTAACAGGAAAAAGCATTAGTGATCACAGAAATGAGCTCAGCCCCTGGAGCCTGCAGAGATCAGAAATCCCTTGCTTGCCAGCCAGCTTTGTGCCTCCTGGTAGAGATCTCGGCAGCATTCACACTTGTTCCTAAGGATCATTTTCTAACACAGCTAGTTGGCCCTCTGGCTGTTTCCTTCTCAGCGCCAATTCCATGCTAAACTAGTTAGATGGAAGGACAGAAGATTAATTATATTCCAATTTCCCTGTCATTAAATGGGACAAGTGCTTTAAGCCCTACATTTGGATAGCGATTAACACTGACCGTGTGGTTAAATGGTATCTTTGCTTTGCAAACACAGGAGCTCCTGGAATTTCTGGTGAGTGGAAATGTGCCTCATGATCTTTCTCCTCTGAGGTGAAGAGAAGGAGCTGGAGCTGGCAGACAAGGCATGTACTGTACCCGCCTGCTGACGATGTAAGCCAGGGTCTCCTGAGCAGCAGGACAACATCTGCAAATATGCAACGGTGACGGCAGCAAAAGCTGCCGCTGGAAATTTCCTCCCACACGCACAAGCACAAGAAAAGAAAAGCAGGGGCAGCAATGACAAATAATAAGATTGAGATTGTCTTTCTCGGAAGCTTTTACATGACATTTTGACCAAATGACTTCTCTGCCTGGAAATTCCAAACACAGGGGTAAAGGAGACCTGAGCAGATGTTGCTTCTTCGCAACTGGAAAATATTTTAGCTCCCCTAACAGCAGAACATATGTACAGCTTTTGCCAGATATCACAAACCACTTCCTAAAGCGAGGTGGTGTTATGGCAGCAGCCCCCAGGTGTTACTGATGAACACAGTGGTCCAAATTCTTTCTGTGTATGTGAACAAATGGCTGATCCTGGGAGAACAGGCTAACATCTGGCATAGTCACACCTTCTGTGCCTCCTGATGGTAAAACTGAGGCACAGAGAAATGCAGCCAGCACAGGAGCACGAGGCTCTTCTCTGAGTTGAGAGCCCGGGGCACAAACTAATTCCGGCTTGCATTTGCTAAACCATTGTCATGTGTTCAGGTTGTGGCCAGGGTAAGAGCTGCAAAGAGTTGTTTACATATTGAGATTTGGTAAAGAGCCCACAGGATGAAGAAGAGCTCTTTCCCACACCCACTTTCCTTCATAAATGTAAGTCATCTGACTAGAGGGGAAATTGTGGCATTAGCAAGTTCTTCATTCAGATGCTGATCGGAGTTTTAGATTAGGCTATGGCAGGAGATGAATCCGTTGTTCAGTCACTTCATGTAATTATTCATGATTGTTTTTACTGTCAGGGCATTTAAATTGGAATGTGCAAAGATAAAGCTTGATTTAAATGCTGGAAAGACCATGGGCTACAGATTTTTGTTAACCTTAATTTGGGTTTTCATTTGGTTATCGTCGTTAGCAATAATTGCTTTACAATGCATGGTAACCTCAGGTCTTTCCAGGGCAAAAAATAAAACTATTTTAGTGGATCTGATTCTGTGTCACCTGGATTCACTTGAAAGAAACCTCGCAGAACTGTATTAGAGGACAGCTAATCCCTCCATCCCCGTTTTGGCAGCTCTCAGGTCAGTGACTGGCTTCCTATTCACATCTCTCCATGGAGGTGTTCTCAGCTCTGCAGAAATTAGTAGAAGTGGGCCAAATCCTTTGGTTAAGTAAACCAGTGCAACCCACATGGGCTCGGGATTGCTGCAGTTTACAGCAGCAGGGGTGGCAGGCCACTGTCCTTAGCAGACAGACCTTCACGCAGCGTGACCTAACCCCGGGGGACCTGTGAGCTGACCTCAGCCCCTCAGTGCTGCCGTGGTCGTTTTCTCTTCCAGCCGAGGAGAATTCTCCGTGCAGCTCTTGGCATCTCCGTGAGTGGGAATCTGGTTGGACTGGGACAGGGGGATCAGAGGCGGAGTGGCAAAAGTTGTCTTTTCTGGATCGCAGATTTACCACAGCGCCAATTTCCCTGCCTGGCAATTTTCTCGGGTCACCTGAACCGTTCCCCATGGCAGCCTGCTCTGTGACTCGCAGGGAGCAAATGTTGTTTCATTCATGCCTTGCGCTGCCGCAGGAGCAGCAGCTGACTGGCAGCCAGGGGAGGCTGGGGCTCGAAATAGAAGACAAGCGCACAAACTTTATTTCCCATTAACTCACGCATGTAATATCCAAACTGAACAAGCTGAAGAGCTGCCTGCAGCCACTCTGGATGTGCTAAGCTGACGGGGTGGGACTCAGGAATTTTCCTCTCCCTGTTTGCTAGCTTAAAATACAGGAGCGAGATCTGTCCTAGGCACAATTTGGTATAAGATCAATTGAAACATAGTCCCAAACTCATGTTGGAAAGAGCTTGTGCAGATTTTCCCTCCTTTGGTTAATGTGCTTCTGCTAATGTTCCTCCTCTTCCTATTAAATACTGTTCTTTGTGTTTTAACAGTGGATTTTGCACGTATCTGGGTTTATTGGTGTTTTGATGTTTGGAGCTATTTGTTCTTTCAATGCTACCATTGTTTGAGTTGTTTTTGCAGTGGGTTTTGGTGTATATATAGTGGGTGTTGAGAGCAAGTCTCTTGATGTCTGATGTGTGTTTGAACTTTGGCAGAATTCTTACGGGAATTTCTGCTTTGCATGAGAGCTGGAGTCATATAATAAGCCAGTTAATTACAGTGACCTGTGTCATTTGAAGGGCTCGAGGCATCCTGGCGGATGGCTGAGGACATTATCATCAGTGCTTTCTGGAAAAATTGCGCTTACAGGATTAGCCATGCTGAATTAGACAATTGGTTCATCAAGTCCATTATCTACTTCCTGCTGCACCAGATCACAGCACTGATTCACCTGCTTTTGGCACTGCCCAGCTCCTGATGCTGCAGAGGGAACTGAAGTGCCCTTACAGCTGAATGTGCAGTGCTCTTCATGGGAGGAAGGGTTTCTTTTCAGGTCTTACACGATTACACATGCAAACCAAGCAAGCCACAAGCCCTGGGGATATTATGTGCTTTCGACAGAGAGATTGAACTGACCTGCCCACATAAACAACACCACAACAATGATGAGAATTTCCCCTGCTCGCAGCTGTTGGTTTTTCTTCGCCATCTCCTTCATTGTCACCTCATCTGCACAAGGGGAAAGAGAGATGGTGAAACCTAGCCGTGCGGGCTGCAGGCACCAGTTCAGCGGTGCCCTTGGCTCAAATCATCAGCGCAGAGCAGTCCTCCTCGCCCGCCAGCCCCGCGAGCTGTGCCTTGAGCCTGCAGGGCACCGAGCTCTGCAGCCGCTGCCCCCTGCCCGTCCCTGGCAGCCTGCAGGGGATGGGGCAGGGGGGAGAGGTAGGACGGGGCCAGCGGGCAGCTCCTGTGGAGGTGCTGCCACGGGGGGAGCCCACACGGGGTCCAGCCCTGTGGTTATTTCACGCTGCTGGCTCTGATCTCTGCCAGCGCCGTCTGTGCCTGTCACAACACCTTGCATGCTTCAGCAGCTCCTCTCCCGGCTCGGGAGCGGGGAGCCTGGCATGAGATTTTTCACCGGGGCCATGGGATTCAGAAATGAGCAGAGCCTTCTCGCAGGGCGTAATGCGCCTCCTCGCCTTCGCAGCACTAAGAAGATTACAGTTCAGGCCTCCGGGGAGGGAAGCAGCTCTCCGCTTAGTGCTTTCAGATGAGCAGCAATTCGGTATTTACCGACACCAAATCATTTTAGCAGGAAGAGTCAAGAACTCACAACTGCCTAAGAACCGCAACAGGCTGAGTCCTCGGCTGAGTCCCCTTGATATCCCAGCCCCCTGTGGTCCCCAGCCCTCGCTGTAGCAGATTCTTCCTGCCAGAAAACCTTCCACATCTGGTTTGGCTTAAGAGGAGCAAGTGAAGGAGCCTCCAGGCAGGAAGCTGGAGACATCCATCACCCGTGGAGGTATTCAAAGCCCAAGTGGACATGACCCTGGACCACCTGCTCTAGCTGACCCTGCTTGAGCAGGGGGTGGGGGCAGATGATCTCAAGAGGTTCCATCCAACCTCAGCTATTCTGCAATTTGGCAGAAACCTCTGAAGTGTAAGAAAAGTGGAGTCTGTGGGTATTTTTTCCCCTGCTGTCCTGGAACCCAGGCACAGGGGGCTCAGCAGGTCCCTCGGGGTGTCCTGTGAGGACAGCTGGGCTGTGCCCAGTGCCGCCCAGAGGTCTGGTTCCACAGGAGAGCACGGGCTGCTCAGGAATTTCCCCTGGCATTCCCCACTTTCAAGGATGCTGGACACACTGCTCCCAGGCTGGAAACCTCCTCACTTCACCCGTTAAACCTCGTCTGAAACGGGAGGAAAGAACAGCCAGCTGTTGGGAGCAATGGCTGCTCACCTTTCTGCAGTATTTTGCAGGGGCAAAGTAACCTCATCTTGATCTCAGATGCACTCAGTGCGTGTCCAGTACTGAGGTGTAATTGTACTCAGTACATTTCTATTGCAGTCCCACTGTGACAACAGCCTGAGCCAGCAGCACCGTGCTGGGCACAGCCCAGAAAGCAGCACAGCCTCAGCACCTCCTTGTCTGCTGGGTACCCTTGGGGCATCCCTCTTGTCTCAGCCCCTTGCATGTTTAACCCAGCTGTCCTCATTGCCCAGCACACTCCTGGCCTCCCTGCAGAGCCCTGCGCTGCCTGGGCATCCCAGGGACCACACAGGAACTCACCCACACTTGCCTTTATTTTTAGAGGCTAGTTTCTCAGCTTCCCTGGGGGTCTTGAAGAGGACTGGCTCACTGGCAGGGCTCTGGCCTTGGATGCTGATGGACTGGACATGCACAATGTACTCAGTGTCCTCCTCTAGGTCCCAGAGGGCACAGGAGCGGGTGGTGGTGTTCACCTCCTGGATGAAGCGCAGCATCCGCACGTCCTTCTTCTGGAAGCCGAGAGAGGAGAGCACAGAGTGGTGGAGAGGCCTCCCCGTGCGTGCTGCTGGCGTCTAAGGCCACTGCTTCCTGCCCTGCCCACCACAGACGTGGAGACGGTCGGACCCTTTCCTCTCTGCAGCTACCACAACACGGAGCACTGCTGCAGAGAGGATGGGGAGGAAGCTCCCTCCTGGACCACGAGGGACAGGACAAGAAAGAATGGGCTTAGACTGCAGCAAGAGAATTTGGAAACGGAGGGGACCTGGGGTGAAGATGAGCATGACCGAATCTGGGTAACCGTAGGCACTGTACCTGCTGGGAAATTGCAAATCCAATGACAACTTCATCCTCCAGAACATCCCAAGTCACAACGGCAGAGTTGGCTTTCAGGTGTTTGACCGTGACATTGACTGGAGCCGATGGGCTGTCTGCAAGGAGGGAGAGCACAGCCTTTACAGGGGCACTCGCAGCAGGACACAGAGCAAGGGCAAGGAGGGGAGTGGGAAAGGGCTGCTCGGGGGCAGAAAAAGGAAATGTAAGGCATAGCCAGGGACTGAGGCATGAGAAATGGAGCTGCAAGTGACCTTCCTGTTGGTGGCTCTGGGTATGGGACCTGGAAATGGCAGATATTCCATGTCTTAATTACCAGTGAGGTCCTAGCGGTCTCTGCTGAGAGTATGAGTTACATTATACCCGTGAAACATCCGCCCCGTGGAAACAATTTGACGGCACAGCAGACTATTGATTAGCTCACTCGTCTCCCCAGCCACGTTCCGTGTTTTCTCTGGTGTGTCCTATTACAGCCTGACAGTGACAGCTGGGAGGAAATGCAAAATCTATCTTAGAAGTATGAAAACGGGATGCTTTGATGAGCACTCTGGGGGTTTGAAAGTCAGTGGTAGTAAACGGGAGTGATTCTTCTGCTTTTTCCTGTTAGTCTGAGAGAATTTTTTTATACACATTTTGTGTTTTTATATGTAGCTGCTGGATGCTCCCTCAGATGGCCAGAGGGCATTCAGCAGCCGTCCACTACCAGGACACAACATGCTGCACCAGCCACCGATGGACCAGGGGAATGTGAAAAGGCCAGACCATGAAAGCAGTAGCCCAAGGCTCTGAATTTGGTGTTTTTTTGAGCACAGCTGGGTTTCCAGCCACAGGGTCAGCCTGTGCAGCTGCCAGCCCTCGTCCTGAAGCCCTTTGCTTCTCCAGGAGAAGGTTCTGCCTCATAAGTTTGGCACCGTCCTTCCCGTGCTGTGCATCAGGTTGTACTCCTGGTCTCTCCTCTGGTTAAACTGAATTCCTAATCGCCAGACTGTGCCCCAAACTGAAGGTGGTAAATGCTAACCAGAGTTAAAAGTAAATGCTAACCAGATCGCAAGGACTCTGAGTACCCCCAAGAGGTCAGCAGGGTGGGAATGGGTCATTTGTTCTGACTTGCATCAAAGAATAATACTTCTGCTGCTTTTTAACCACTGCACAGTGCTGCCCTTCTGGGGCTGGGGCTGAGGCCAGCAGTAAAAGAAGGGCGCACGTGTGCACGTCTCCGGTAACACTTGTCGGATTTGCAGTCAGTCCCAGCCGCCTGAATGTGGCCGAAAATATTCTAGCTGCAGTGTCAGTGCCTCCAAACGACTGACTTCACTCCTGGTGAATGCTCCCTGGGGAACAGAGAAAATACCAGGAGTGCAGAACTCCTCATCTGAAGGCTGGTGCTGTTCTACACCTAGCAGAGCAATGACCTGATTCCCTCTTTCCTCCCCAAAGCGGTGCCAGCCTTCAGGGCTCCCCTTCCTGCCAGACCCACATCTACCAGGCAGGACCCTCAGGAATAGGATGTCTGCACGAGCCCTTCAGACCCAAACTGGTCATGGGGAGTCCTTCAGAAAGCAAAAAAGCTCAGAAGAAGGTGCAGGGTCAGGTTCACATGAATTTGAGACCTCAGAAGGCAGAGCAGCAAGCAGGGTGGTCTTCAGGGTTTCACGGAGGGAAGCGTCCTTCCTTTCTGGAGCACACCATCAAGGCGCTATCAGCACAGAGCATTAGCATCTCAGGGCATGGCCTTCCTGAAATGGGGCAGCAGGGTCCCCACCAGCCCTCAGGGAAGGGAAATATTTCATCAATGTCCTCCGCAATGCCAAGGAGAAGCTGGGCTGGGAGCTCAGCCTGGTGGAGGCGGCTGCCTGCTGTGACCCAGGGAAGGGACGTGGGGCTGCAGCTCCCCACCTTCCCTGTCACCGAGCCCACGTGCTGGCCAGAGGAGGGTCTAATTTTAGTAAGGGGCAGTCAGCAGACGGGAATGCGCACCGGGAAGGTCTGTGAGTCATGCCTGGTGAATTCGCTAGAGCATATGGAGGACATGGAGGAGCTGGGAGACAAAACAGCCCCCAGCTGCAGCCAGGCACTGCACCCGTCTCACAGGGCAGCTGTACGGTCAGATCCCAGCGTGGTTGTCTCTCCCGGATATTTTTAGGAGAAGCTACCACTGATTCACCCAGGAGGACTTTGAAAAGAGATGGATTGGCCTCACAGGAACAGAGAGCGGAGTATCGGGGAAAAAGCTTCAGGCTGGGAAAGGGGCACAAGCAGTGCACCACCCTTGGTGCCTGGGTCCCCTTTGAGGTTTGTGACCTTGAGCACAGCTTAAAAAACATCAGAGTTTCCTGATGACATAAAACATGGGTGAGTTGGGAAGGTGTCGCAGAGCTGGAGGAGAGGAGCAAACAACGCCCCTGGGAGCTGGAGGGAGGCTGCAAGGCAGAGGGGATGCGCTTGGTGAAGCTGCAGCCCCGGGCTTGGAGCCCTCAAAGCAGGACTCCAAGTGCAGGCAGGGGAGAAATCAGCTGGCGTGCATGGTCAAGAGCACTCCAGAAAGCCCCCTCCATGGTACTACCTTTGTAAGACGGTGTAGTTAAAGTCAAAGATAACACAGCAACATCTAGGACAGATCTGAGCATGCCTTTCCTTCACTACTACAGATTAGGAGGAGCTACACATAAATCAGCGGTGTCAAATCAGTACAGAAGTGATATGAAAAGAGAACCGAGCGCAGCGTTTGACAGAAATACAAAGCCGGGAAAATGAGTTCCCTGCTCCCAGAGCTGAGTGAGTAATTTGCGAGCAAAATTTTAATCCGTGAGGATGCTTTTCTCCCTGCTCCCAGGAGATGCATGATGAGATCATGACTTTCTAAAATCTAATCATTGTTCCAAGATATTCCACACCGCTTTTGGCTGCCTGGGCCAGTTGCGGCTCTTTGTAGTGCCAGCCCGGCTGAGCTCAGTAATTTCTGTTTCCCAGCTGGCTGCAGCGGGTCAGCCTCTCTAGCAGGGCCT
This sequence comes from Aythya ferina, assembly GCF_964211825.1. Classification (NCBI taxonomy): domain Eukaryota; kingdom Metazoa; phylum Chordata; class Aves; order Anseriformes; family Anatidae; genus Aythya; species Aythya ferina. Next base: position 896,703 of record NC_140322.1, on the reverse strand, counting down.
CGAGGTGCCAAATCCAAACGTCTGGCTCCTTTCGGACTCATCTGCAGCTCCTGGAAACTTTGCTGTGTGCCTGCAGCAGCCACGGGAGCTGCCGGTGCTCTGAGGAGCAGGCACAGAGCGGGATGTCCCCAGGGCCAATTTCTTCCCCGCTGCGGGTGAGATAGCAAGGAACACGCCGTGCATCAAACCTTCCTCCTGCATGATTACTCCGGAGACACTGCTGGCAGCACAGCCCCCGTCTGGTCTGTAAGGAGCCCAGACTGTGCAGGATTCCTGGCTTAGCAGTTTAGCTTTACCCCAGCTCGGGGGCTGCAGTGCCTGCTGGAGCAAATCACACCTTGCAGACTGGCGGAGGATCTGTTTGGCCAAATTTGAGCGAGAGCTGTGTGCGTGGATGGAAAGATGCTCTCATTTTCATGCCGGCAAAACTCACAGCCCCCTGTTTAGGGAGGAACCGATCAATTAAGGTAAAGTCATGATGATTTTTAACAAGGAATGGCTACTTCAAAACTGATTATGCTTAAACCATGTTTTGTTTCTTTCTCACCCTCATCAGTCTTGCACCTCCCAGGGCTGTCGCAGCCCGGTGCTCCTGCCCACCCTGGGCCTTTTGGCAAGAGAGGGTCAGAGCCACCTCCACACAGCGAGCAGGCGTGAGCAGCAAAGATTACTCTTAATCCCCTCTTAATGCTGAGAACTCCTTCTAGCCTCTCATTAAACGCTCTGCTGATTATTAATGGACTTTTATTTAAGAGAGAGGGAAAAAAAAAAAAAGCCACAACGCTTTACAGCTTTGGGCTGATTCCCTCCTGGCTTTTCATTGTCAGCACAGCGGCTGCTGGCACAAGGAGCAGAGAACCACCCACCTGCCCCTTACGGTGACTTCGCCACCGCAGCTGTAGCATGGGCAGGGTGGAGCTGCTTCACCTCCAGCTCCCTCCACACAGTGCACCCAAACCGTTTGCTGGATGTGCTTTTTGAATCAGGAGCTTTAAAACTCAGGATGTTGGATCGTGGGAATTAAGTTTTTCATTAAGAGCCATGAAAGGTGTAGAAGAATGTGTGTGATGCAAAAGAAATCACATGCGGGGACATCACTGGCTTGTTTTTTCTAGGATGCTGGGGCTTCTCTAGGGAGGTGCCAAGGCCACAGACGTTACAGGGAGAAGCTCCGAGCTCCTGGCCCTGCTGCCACGGGCCCTCTCCTTACTGTTGTCTCTCTCTCCTGTGAAGCCACCCAGTCCTCTCAGTTTGCAGCCCCTGCCATGAGCTCCTATGGTGGGGCTGGGGGTGGCAGCCAGCTTACTGCCCTTGGCCATGCCAGCTGCTGGAGGAACCATCTGCACAGAGGAAAAGGAAGATGGTGTTAATGTCACACCCCGGGGGTCACCTCTGCCTGATGAGTTACGTGCTCAGGCTCTAGGTCTGGTATGAGGGCATCTCCCTGGGTTTATCTCTGCGGCCAAGGAGCCCGGCCTCCCTCTTATCTGCTTCTTCCAAATTCAGTGCCTTGCACACTCCGGTCTCTTGGAAATGCCTGGAGTTAAAAGCAGATGCTTCCTACATTGGCAAGGCTATGCTGTGGTCATGGCATTTTTCTAATTCACTCAGCACCTCTTCCCCAAGCAGCTCCTTTACTGTAGCAAAGGGCTCAACCGAATCGGAGCCCCTGGGCTGGGGTGCAGCAGTCGGGGCACCTGCAGAGGCTCTGGAGCTGCTCAAGCAGAGCTGCCCAGCTGGACCCGGACCCCGGCCACTCTTGCAGGCTGTGTGCTCCAGCACCACAACCCTTCCTACAGACACAGGCGATGGAAGGACGCAGCCTGCCAGGGGAAGGAGCATCGGTACGGTCCCACGTGCCGCTCTCCGCAAAGCGCCCCTGCCTGCTGGCTGCGTGGGAGGGGGCAAAAGGCTGCCTTTTCTGCCTTCCCGAGCCTTTCTCTGCTCTCCCAGCACGGCTCCCTTCAGTGGATGTGATTGCTTGTCAGCTTTATGGGGTATGTAGGAAGGCTGGCGCGCCGTTCAGCTTCCCTGAGTGTTTTAATGAAGAGAGCCTGCAGGGGAGTGGGAGGGCGCAGGGCGCACCGCTGCTCTCCCTCTCTGCGCCCGCTCGCGTGGAAGCGGGGCTGTTTGCCGAGCCCTGCCGGTTCCAAAGACCAGAAAAGAACAATCGGTGGCTCTTCAGGCTGGGAAAGAGGCAATTATTTCCTGCTGACCGCCCACTCCTCGTATTAATGGGATACTAAAAGGCCAGCCCCCGCTCGCCCCTGAGGCTCTGTCCCTGATTCCCTGCTGCCCGAGCACGCAGGTGCAAACACTGCCGGGGCGGATGGAGCCCCCCGGAGAGCACGGTGCTGCTCGCTGTGTCCAGCCAGCCACTGGGAATTCCTCAGGGTAAGAGCAAGGGGTTAGAGGAGTCAGCGGAGCTGGTCCTCAGCAGGGGTTGGAGCAGCCTTGTGCCATCACTACTCTGGAGAATTCCCCATGCTGCCAAACCTCCGACTGCGTCCCAAAGCCAGGCAGGATTTGCCCAGGTCTCGCCAATGCCCCGACTTTGGTTTTAACGCTGCCAACCCAGAGCTGAGTCATTGTCGAGGCACGTTTTATCCAGGGCCCAAACGTCCAGGCAGGACTGGGCACCACGGTCTTTTACAGCCCCTCAGCCCGCAGCCGTGCACTGCCAGGGAGGCACAAGAGCGATGTCGGTGGCAGCAATGGGGAGCAGGAGCTGGAGCTCGATGCCCAGAGCTCTGCGGGGAGCTCGCTGCCTGGTCCCAGCCCAGCTCCGCTCCTGTGCACAACACTTGGGTTTTTACTGCACGCACACAGATTTTCCTACTTCAGTGCTTGATCCATTTGTGCCTTTGACTGAATTATGCCTGAGCTAGGCCTTAATTTGGGCTCTGGGTACTTTATAAAACAGGAGGGGGTTAATTAACAATAAATGCCACATGGATGAGGCCGCACTCAGCACCAGCACATGGGCACGGCTCCATGAAGGCTGCTTTTGGATCCTGCCAGGGTGCCCGTGCATGGCTAATGTGTGCGAGCTCGTCCCGCTCCGTCTTCCCCATGCACGTTCCCAGCAGGAGACAGCATTTGGAGGAGGGTAGCGCAACCTCAGCTGCTTCGCACAGCAGAGTCCCTGCTGGGAGGCTGACACCGAGGTTAGAAACCTCCATATTTCAATTAAACCTCTCCTACGCTGAACGCAGAAATCAATAAAGTGCTGACGCCATCCCTCAGCTGGCCAGGAATCTCCGTGGCCGTGGTGAGACGGGAAGGGGCAGGCGTGGGCTGCTCGGACATCTGCAAACTGCTGCCAGAGCCGTCCCTGCCTGCTCGTGCGTGCCGCGCGCTGCTCCCGTGGTGATCATGCACGTGAGGCTGCCAGACCGTGGTCACCTCGGCTCCCCGGCTGCAGGAGGAGGGCAGCGAGTCCCGTGGGGACCAGCACCCCTGTACTGGTTATGCTGGTGGGGAGGACGGGGGGATGGAAACCCGGCCTCTGCAGAGGGAGCCTCATTTGTAGGGTGGCTCGAGGCGTGCAGGAGAGGCAGGAGAGCTCGGAGCTGCTTCGGGGCAGTGCCCAGAACCTGGCCTGATGCCTTTGGGCTCCTTTTGGGGAGCGGATGGGGGTGAGGTGCTACCGGGCTGCTTGACCTGGAGGCTGAAGGGAAGGCTGAGGGCTGGATGGGGCCCAGAGCTGTGCTGGAGGGTGAAGTCTCACCCAGCCTGGGAGAGACTGTTTCACCTCCATCCCACAGAAATAAATCTGACCTGAGCTGCCTGATGTGTAGGTATATTTCAGGGATGCTGTTTGCCCTGGGAAGCTGCAGGGGCTGAGGACCATTTTGAGGTCTTTCACCACCGCTGCACAGCATTCTGCTGCTCCTACAGCCCCTACCAGCCGCCTGGTCTGGCACAGATCACCTCCCGCTTCCACTGCTCTGAGCTGGGCAGAGGGGCCCAGCCCACCCCCAGAGCAAGCACAACCGCAGAACGAGCCGTGCTTCAGACCTGCTGAGCGGCCCCAGGGATTTCTCAGTGGCAGCCACAGGAGTAAGTTGGAGAGGTTCCCCCGTGCCACCGCTGAGGGCTGTCGGAGAGCCCTGGGTGGAGGCTTTCTCAGCTGCCTCCCCGTGGTCCTGCCTCCCCTGCTGCTCACCTTGGCATCACCTTGCAAGAAGCAGCCCTGGGTGGCCAAATGCTCCTTCCAGAGCAGGGCCCAGTGTGCGCAGGGTCCGAGCTCTGCCCTCACTGCGGCTTGGCAGAGGAATTTGTGCCATACCCCCTGGGTCTTTCCTGGGGACAGCAGCTTTAACCCCCCAGCACGCATTATTTTCAGCCTGCTTTCAGGAGCTCTGGGTGCAAAGGGGAGCACAGCTGAGGCTTTACCCTGCCACCCCCCGCTGGCTCCTGCAACCCCCCCTGGCCCCTGCTTCCTCTCCAGGAGCTTTCCCGATGGCTTTTGGCTTGCTCGCCTCAGCGGCCTCGTGGCCACGTGGCTGGCAGTGCCGGGGACGCAGTGCTGGTGGTGATGCTGCCACCACCTCTGTGTGACCTTGGGACGATCGCGCCGTGCCCACCTTCCTCTTGTCTTGTCCCCCCCATGGAAACCCGGAGCAGCACCAGCCCCAGCCCAACGCCTCCACCGGCCCCTGCAGATCCAACAGCACGAGCGGGATGCGGCAGGGACGCGGGGCACAGCACCAAGGTCACGCAGCTTCGTCTGAGCCAAGGAGCACCGGGGCTCCTGCGGCCCCACCGCATGCTGCAGGCGCACACCGGGACCGTGCTGCGTGCTCACGGGGCTGCCGGCCCCAGGAAGCAGACGGGCTCCCCACAACCCATGAACGCTGCCTGCAAGACAAGCAGCGGGCGGTGATGGGCAGGGACACAGCTCCATGTTTACTCTCAGTCACCGGCTGAGGTGATTCGAGGATAAGGAAGAGCAGGGGAAGTGTCCTAGTTTACAGGAAACCGGGAAGGCCGTTGCAATTCCAGAGGTGTTGTTTTCCCTGTTGCTCCCTCCTTTTAGGAATGTTTCATGAATGCCCCTGGGTCTGCCCCTCGTCAAACGGCCTCTCCAGTGTGCCGATGTCTAGCCAAGGATGTGTGCATTGAACCCAAAGGTTTTTGGGGGTTCCTGCAGCCCCAGCACAGGCAGGACAGGGGTGAGCATAACTCCCACAACTACTGGGGCTGGCTGGGGGCAGGAATTTCCACTCCCCGGAGCTGCACATCGCCAACAGTCACCCACAGCCTCCTGGCATGCGAGATATTCTGGCAATCAGCGTTTTGCAAATCGAAGCAGCTGTTCCACCAGCATCCTGCAGCCACACCGCCTGTGCTCGGGAGGGAGAGGGCCCTGTCTGCGTGCACAGAGCCGGGAGGGTGCCTGGCAGGGGCCGGGGCTGGGGCTGGGGCTGCACGGTGAGCGAGGGCTCCAGGGGAGCACCAACAGCGCTGCCAAGACGTGGCACCCACACAGGGCACTTGGGCAAGGGCTCAACCTGGCCAGAGCAGGGAGCTGAGCACCTCCTGGTTGTGTCAGGATTAGGACGAGCTCCCAGGGACATTTATCTTCCCAAAAGATCCCCCTTAGAGGACCCGGCCAGCTGGCAAGGGCCTGGTTTCGTGTCACCAGGACGTGCCATGTCCCATGGTGAGGGGTCCTGTGGGGCTGCCCAGGGGGGGATTACTGGGGCCGCCAGCCCACGCGTGGGCAGCGCACGGCTGCCTTCGCCTCCTCTGCTCCAGCTCAGCCCCTTGGCGTGAGCCACAAGGGTAGGAGCAGGGACAGGGGCTGGGGGCTCCTGCTGCTCCCCCCACACTGCCGTTTTCACACCCTGTGCCCCCGAGCCTCCCTCCGGAGAGCCGGGACACCGGAGGCAACCGCGGGACGGGGGCTCCCTGCCCTCCTCGTCCCCTCCACCGGTGCCCACCAACTCCTTCCCGGGGCTCCCCCGGTGCTCCCCAACCCCCTGCCCACCCCCGGCGCGCCCCGGAGCTCTCCGGGCCCATCCTCCCCGTTCCTCCCGGAGCTTCCCCCTTCGTCTCCCCCCGGGCCCGGCGGCCCCCTACCTGCCTCCACCGGGCGCAGACCGGCGTAGCTGAAGCAGAGCAGGAGCGCGGCGCCGGTGCAGCCCAGGAAGGGCTCCATCCCCCGCGCCCGCCGGGCCGAGCCGCTCCGTGCCGAGCCGCTCCGGGCCGGGCCGGCGGCGCGTCCTGCGGGCGCGGCGGCTCCGTTCAGCACCGCGGAGAGCTCCGAGGCCCGGTGCCGCCGGGGCCGCCCGGTTCGGCCGGGGGGGTGGGCTCCGAGCCCCTCGGCAGCGCGGCGCGGCTCGGCTCGGCTCGGCTCGGCCGGGAGGAGGGGGCGGGCGCGGCCCCACCGAGCCCCGGCTCCGCCCGCTGCAGCGCCGGGCAGCCCCGCTCCGGTCCCTCCCCCGGCCCGGCCCCGCCGCCTGCCTCAGTTTCCCCAATCCTGGGGGTTACCGGGGGGGGGCGGGGCCCGGCCACCGGGAGGAGCGGATGTCCCCCCCCCCCCAAGCAGGCGAGCCCCCCGGCCAGGTGCGCGGCACCGGTGACATTTCGCTGCCTGGGTTTCGCGCAGCCTCCGCGAGTCAACGGGGCTGGAAATGCAGCGGGAACGAGCGTTGGATGAGCTGCTCGAATTAGCCGTGCCGTGAGGTTAATTAAGCCGGCAGCGCTCTGATTTATGCTAACTAGCTGCAGGGAGCCCGAGCGCTCCCAGCCCAGCCGCCGGCTGCCACGCCGCTGGGTGGGGGCCCTGCCCCGGCTGCCTCTGCTGAGCCCCCCCCCGGGCACCCTGCACTTGGAGAGGGACACAGGGGGACCCGCTGGTGGCCTGGCAGTTGGACTCCAGTGGCACAGCAGGACCTGGTGCCAGCCACCTTGGTGGCCCGGGGTGGCCCTGCTGGCTGCAGGGTGCCACCGGGAAGGGGCCTTGGCCCCAGCAGGCACGGACACATCAGGCTGGAGCACCCAGCCACAACTGGTGCTGGAGGCAGCGGGCTCCAGGCTGTGCATCCAGGCAGCATCACTCAGCTGTGGGTATTTATCCTGTGCTGTTTGCATAATGTGGCCGGTGGGCTCCCAGGAGCATCCGTGTACTCCTGGTGGTCACACCAAGCCTGGTGCCCGTGGGGCTGTTTTACAGACTGGCGCTTTCTCTGCACTATGATGAGGGTCAGTACTGGCTGCTGCTGCTCTTTCCTCTCCTGCATCCTCTCGGTGTGCTGCTGGGGACCCTCCGGCCGTGCCAGCACTGGGCACATGGATCACATTCGTGCTCGTGGGGCTGTGCGAGATGGGGGCTCTGTGCTGCTGGGGGCCGTCTCCTCGCAAAGCAGGAGATCCACAGAGCTCCCGGCATCTCCCCGTGAACGCAGGCCCTTTGCTGGATGGAGAGACACCAAGGGACCCAAAAAGCCTCCGAGGGGGCCAGGAGGTGACCCTGCCCTCCCGTGTCCCAGCGCTGTGTCACTGTCCCAGCTCGGTGCCGTTCCCCCCGCAGCCGAGCCCAGCTCCACCGCAGCAGCTTCCCGCGGAAACGCCTCAGTGCCTCCCTTTCATCTCCGGGCTGGCAGCAGATTAAAAATTCATCACTTCAGAGGCAGAGAAGGTGCAAGGGAGGAGAGGGAGCGCGGGGTTGCTGGGGCTGAGCTCGGCGCCCACTCCAAGCCCAGCCGCACGTGGCCGGGCGGTGTGAGCTCGGCTGATGGAGCCGGTGCTGGGCTCCAGCCTCCTTTGGGCCTCTCCTCGTGGGGTTGTGAGGTTACACGGGCCGGGCAGGAGCAGGACCACGAGTGCTCAGCTCCGTGGAAGCCGCAGCCAGGCTGTCTCCAACTGACTGCTATGATGGGAAGCCGACGCCGAGGCCGCGGCGTGACGCACCGCCACGCTCCGGCACTTCCCTGCCTCCGCACAGGGAGTCCCAAATCCCCCAGCAGCCGCACCATGGAGGGCTTCCTTGTCACACAAAACCTCCCGGTGGGGGCTGAGGCAGCCGGGGCCACGTCTGGAGGTGAAGCAGCGTGACACGGCGCGGGGAGGCAGGCGAAGGTTTGGCCTCGTGGCCTCACCGGGATATTTTGCTCCGTGGGCATGGCGGTGCCGCAGGAACCGGACTCTCCCCGAGCTCAGCCCAGTTTCATCCCCAAGCTCTGAACTCAAATTCACTGCCTGGAAACACCACCAGTGCCCCCCAGTTTGTCCCAGAGGAAGGGGTCACTGGGGCTGGGCCCTACCCGGAGCCCCCAACCGGTGGCAGGGCCCCGGTTGTGACCCAGTTGCGTCCCAGTTGTGCCCAGCAGGTGCAGGAGGGCTCTTCCCCATCAGGCCGGTGCCAGCCAGGCTCCCCCAACAGCTTTGGGGTGTGCTCCGGTGTTTTCCTGAATTGAAGACAATTAAAACCATAATTCCCCATTTTTTTACCCTTTTGCCCTTTCCGCACACAGGAGGAACATTTGCTCCTTCCAGCCCTGCCGTCCCCGGGGGGGCTCCCCAGGAGTGGCCCCCACACAGCCCGCGCTGCTCCATCCCCCCCCTGCCCCTCTCCTCTCCCACCTCCAGGGGGGGGCTTTGGGGTGCCCTGGCCCCACCACCCCCCAGCAGCCGCTGCCCCAATGGCCCCGGCACATCGGTGTTCAGGTCACGTCGGGGGGAGATGCACATCGGGGGGTGGGCTGCACATCGGGGGGGGCTACATATGGGGGGCAGAGGGGGGGCTGCACACCGGGGGGGGGGCAGCAGGGGCTGTGCCGCGGGTCGCTGCTGCCACCTGCCGGCACCGGGCACGGCCACACACACGGGGGGGGGGGAACCGCAGCCGGGTCCCCCCCCGGGACCCTCCTGACCCCCCCAGGGAGGGGAGCGCCCCTCCGCCCCCCCCCAGCTCCCAGACGCGACCCCCGGGGTCCTGCCCAGGGCTCGGAGCTCCCGCGGGGGCGGCAGGGGGTGGGGGGCAGCGGGGTCTCTCCGGCTCCAAGCCCCCGGGAGTGGGGTGTCCCCCCCAAATTTCCCCCCCCCGGGGGCTGCCCCGCGGTGCTGCTGCGGGACCGGGGCTCCCCGGACACCCCGCGGCACCGGGAGAGGCGCCGCGAGAGGGAGCCCGAGGCACGCGTGGCGGCGGCACTGGTGGCACTGGTGGAACTGGTGGCACTGGTGGCGCTGGTGGCACGGGTGGCACGGGTGTCACAAGTAACACGGGCGGTTCAGGTGGCACTGTTGGCACTGGTGGCACAGGTAGCACGGGTGGCACTGGTGGCACTGGTGTTTAACCCCTCTGGCCCCTAGGGAACTGGGGGGAACGGGGCAAATCCAGGTCCAGACGCCTCTTGGTGCGCTCCCCTTGCTCCATGAGCCCTGTCCCCCTGCTGTGTCCCCTGCCCGGGACAGTGGTGTCACCTCTGCAGCCCTCCAGTCCCACCATGGGACACAGTGGGGACCAGCAGTGGCCCCAAACCCATCCCTGGGCGCATCCCAGTCACCTGCAGCGCTGAGCCACAGGTCCCAGCAAGAAGGAATTGGGGCAGAACCGAGCTGGAGTCCCCTGGGGCATGGGGACAAGCTGCTGGGAAAGCCTTGGGGCTGCAATCCAGGACAGATGGCGTGGAAAACCAGGCACCGAGCACCTGCAGCTCGCGCGTCCTTCCCCTGCACTTGCTGCAGCCAAATCCTGGGGCCACTGCTATGGCCGGGGGCCTGCATGTGCCTGGATAGCCCCGAAACACCTCCCAGCCCCGTGTCCCAGCGCACCTGAACACGTGTCCCGGTGCCAACACACGTGTGCCCATGGGGACCAGCTCAGTCCCGACCTTGGCTGCCCAGACAAGGTGAGGTGTGTGCTTCAGGGCTGCGGCATGCGGCACCGGGACATGGGGACGTGGGGACATGGGGATTTGGGGACGTGGGGACGTGGGATGGAGCTGTTCCGTTACGAAACGTCCCCGCATCCCCGCAGCACTGTCAAGGTTTAGCAAGCGAGCGGCTCCTGATCCAGATGAGCTTGGGCATCACAAAGGGCTTTGTATTCCAGGAAGCCTATTAGAGATTTAAATTATACAAATGGGCTTTTTACCAAAGATCCTCATTATCTGGGCATTTTCATTTAATCCTCGGCTATTCCTGCAGCCCCTGCCCCGCGCCCCCGCCGCGCTCTGCTTACCTTCACCGCGTCCTCCACAGGCTGTGCAGGGCCCAGGGACAAGGACAAGCTCCGGGGACAGCGTGGGCCCACGGGAAGGGGTCTGCGGGGCTTTGGGGAGCCCCTGGTGGGGTTTGCTGATGCAGCCTGAGCCCCTCTCATTCCCCCTCTTGAGAAGAAGGAGGAGGAGGAGGAGGATGAGGAGGAAGGGGGCATCCCCTCAGCAGCACCCCATGTCTCTCCCCACTAAGCGAGCACGGAGGTGGGGAGTGGGGCTGCGCACCAAGCGAGTGGGAGGCTGGGGATGGAGGCATGGGGATGGAGAGGAGGGGATTGGGGCTGCTTTGCCCCCCCCCAAGCCTGGGGACCCTATAAATCACTGTGGGGTTGGTGGCACAGCACGGTCCTGCCCGCGCCCCGCATTATCCCCTCCCTCCTGCAATCCATTCCAGCGCGGGGGATTAGGTGGGTTTAGGGCCGGGTTTGAGTCAGAAATGGGATGCTTTCAAATCATCCTGCGTCAGTTGTGCCCTCTGTCACTCATGCAGAGGGGGATTAAAATAGAGATGAAGATTATCGGAGGGGAAGAGGCACCCCCACCTGTGGGGGGCCCAGCTCCCCCACACACCTCCCCACCAGGCACCACTTTTCCCTATTTCCTCGCCTTTCTGCTCACACCAAGGCCCCATTTCCAGCCCCCTTAGCGCTTTCCAGTCTCCTTTCCTACAGCACAGGGGAGAGGCACAGCCGCTGTCCCGCTCCTCTCCTCACCATTTCCCTCAGTTTCCAGCCCAGACCCATCCCAAAACACCCTTGGGCTCGATGCTGGTCCTGTGCCAGACCTGTGCCCAGCCTGTGCTTTGGGCAAGTGCTGCTGATGGGCTTTGAAACCGAAGCAGTCCCCGTCCCCTGTCCTGTGTCGGGTTGGCATTTCTGCCTGGTGACGCCAGATCCCCCCCTTGGTGCATCCCCTTGGCCTCCCTGAGCGTGGTTTTGGTGTGAATTTGCCTCATTCTGGGTCTCTCCAGCAGTCCTCCCCCCCCGCTCCCTGTTCTGCAGCGACCGCCCGCCCCTGCCCCATTCCCCGCAGAAGGAGCCGGGGCTGTGGGTTTAATCCCTTTACGCATGTTTATTTGTATAATTCAGAGGAGAGTGCCTCTTCCTCCCATCTGCCCCTGCCATCTGCTCCCCATGATATTTCCGAACAATCCCGGGCTTTGCAAATCGATCGAGTGGCGCAGGAAGGCAGGGAAACCTGCTGGGGATGTCACCTCCGTATGGGCAGCAGCTGGCACCACGGGCGCCTTTTCCCGGTGCGGGGGGCGGCTGCCGGAGGCCGTTTTGCTCCAGCCCCTGTGAGCAGGGAGCACTGAGCTGTCTCTACCTCTGGGGGCTCATTGGGGACCCCACCCAAAACGTCCCCTTCTCACCCCAAAGGACCTTCCTTGGCCCCCCTTGGGCTAGCAAGAAGATGAGTGATAAACCCGTGCCCGGGATCTGGGGATGCCCAACACGGGCTTCCCGTAGCCCCCAGTTCTGCCACCCCCTGGAGCCTTGGGGCAGCGGCTTCCTTCCGAGGGGACAGGATGGGGACAGGCAGAGGTGCTGGCAGGGTGGCACTGGTGGCAGGGAGAGTGGTGCCCTGGGAATGGGCCCTAAATTCGGTGTGCGTGCGTGCACATGCGTGTGTCTGCGTGCCCTTGTGCAGCCCCATCCCGGGCCAGGATCGCACCCCACACCAGTGATTTTTGTCACAGAGCCCTTGGGACCCTCCCCAGGGCCACATCGGAGCCCAGAGCATCCTCCTGGGTCTGCAGGCACCCGAGCTGCCGGCCTGTGGCGACCTCCCCATGCTCCCAGTGCTCCCAGTGCTCCCAGTACGCCGTCAGCTCCCAGCTCCAGCCCAGCCCTTGCAGGTCACCGAGCCTTTTTCTGCCCTCACCCGGGGGTGGGCGAGCAGGGGCACGAGTGGGGCAGTGCCCCGGGGCCGGGGGCTGCTGCCGGTGCCCCCCGTGCCGCCCCCCGGTGCCGGTGGCCCCCCCCGGGCAGGAGCAGCTCCTCAGGGGGGCCCGGTACCCCCCAGCCATGCTGCACCGTCCCGGGGGTGTCTGCTAAATGTGCCCCCTCCCGGGAGCATCTTCCCTTGGGGGGGGTCCCTGCAGCCCCCTCCTGAGGTGCCCAGTTTTGGGAGGAGCCCCCAGTAATTCCCCTGCCCCGGGGGCATCTTCCCAGGGGGTGCCCCCCCTCGGAACCCCCCGGCCGCTGCGCCCTGATGTGGGGAGGGGGCTCTGGCTCCAAGTGGAGACCCGCGGCCCCCGACCCTCCTCGGGGCTCCGGAGCCAGCAGGAGGCGTCAAATATTAACGGGGGAGGCAGAGGTGACAAAAATATCCAAAAATAACCCAAAATACCCCCCCCCCGCCAGGGGAGCTGGCCCAGATCTGGACCCAGAGCCCCAGCCAGGGCTGAGTCCGGCCCCTTCCCCTCCTCCAGCCCGCTGCGCCCCCCCCCCTTCCCCCCTCCCCCCGGTGCCACAACATGGCCCAATCTATTATGCAAATGACCCCGGAGGGTTTATTACGCAAATACCGGGGGGTGGCTCCCCCGGGGCTGGTCCCGGCGGCTCAGAGGGGACGGCGGTGATGGAGGGGGGCGCATCGGCCACCGCCTCCAGCCGGGTGCCCAGGGGCTGCCAGGGAGCTCTGCCCCGTCCCTCTCCCCTCCTGTAGGGCGCAGGGAGCGGAGCCGGGCCGGGAGCCCCCCCAGCACCCCCCAACACCATGGGGAAGCAGAACAGCAAGCTGTGCCCGGAGATGCTCCAGGACCTGCGGGAAAACACCGAGTTCACCGACCTGGAGCTGCAGGGCTGGTACAAGGGCTTCCTGAAGGACTGTCCCTCGGGCATGCTCAACGTGGAGGAGTTCAAGAAGATCTATGCCAACTTCTTCCCCTACGGCGACGCCTCCAAATTTGCCGAGCACGTCTTCCGCACCTTTGACACGAACGGCGACGGGACCATCGATTTCCGAGAGTTCATCATCGCCCTGAGCGTCACCTCCCGCGGCAACCTGGAGCAGAAGCTCGTGTGGGCCTTCAATATGTACGACTTGGATGGCAACGGCTACATCAGCCGGGAGGAGATGCTGGAGATCGTGCAGGTACGCACGGCCCCGGGGTGCGGGCAGGTTTGGGGCAGGTGCCCCGTGTTGGTCCCTGTGCGGGGCTGGGTGAGCCCTGTGGCTGCAGGAAGGAGCAGCCCCCCGGGGCAGACCCTGCTCCTTCATGTCCTGGGGCCAGGGTTTCCCCTGGGCACCCTATCCTGGGGTTTTTCCCGCTGCCCATGCATGTGGCAGCCACCCCGAGGACCTGGTGCAGGTACCCAGGAGCTGCTCCCCTTGCCCAGACCCCAGCCCAGCAGCAGCAGCAGCAGGGGGTGACTGGTGAGGTTGTTTCATCAACATCTTGGTGGGCATCACCCAGCAAGAGCAGCTCCCAGCTGCCTCCTGCAATCCAGCTCGTTCCCCTGGGACAGACACAAGCTGTGCTGGGAGAAAAATCACCCCCCAGTCTGGGTACATGGGCAGGGACTGGTCCCAGTGCGGGGAACCCCAAGCCCTCTGCCCCCCACCTCGGGTTGGTGGCAGGCGCCCACCCCTCTCCCTGTGTCCCTCTCCCAGGCCATCGACAAAATGGTCTCTGTGATGAACGTGCCCGAAGATGAATCGACTCCGGAGAAAAGAACGGAAAAAATCTTCCGACAGATGGATACTGATAACGACGGTAAATGAGAGGAGATGGAGGGGATTAAGGGAAAGGTCTCATGGCTAAATCCGGGGGTCTTAGAGGGAGCCGCACGCACGCTGATTAAATGCCTCGCGTCTGCTAGGGTGGCCGGGGGGAGCCCCAGCAGCCGAGGGGTGGATGGGGGGGGGGTCCCTGATATGTGTTGGTCCTGTGTGCCCCTGCGTGTCTGGGATGGGGCGGTGGTCGCCGCGCTGAGCCGTGTCCCCCCTGCAGGCAAGCTGTCGCTGGAGGAATTCATCAAAGGTGCCAAGAGCGACCCGTCCATCGTGCACCTGCTGCAGTGCGACCCCCGCGGCACCGGGCAGCTCTGAGCCCCTCCCCAGCCCCCCGCAGCCCCCTGCCACCCCCGTCCTGCAGCCGGACACCATCGCCCACCACGGCCCAGCACGGTGGAGCCACTGCTGCTTCTCCAACAGGCGCGGGGATCCGGCCTAGGGGACGAAGCCCCGGTTGCTTGTGCCCCCCCCCAGCACCACCAGCATGCACACACTGCACACAGGGCCGGGCCAGCCCCTTCCCCACGGCTGGAGCACAGGTGGGGGCCGTGGGGAGGGGGGCGCGCTTCTGGTCTTTTAATACCTGCAAAATAAAGTTTGTGTCGGTGCAGTCAGCAGTGGGGTGGGGGCCGTCAGTGCTGAGGGGAAAGGGTTCCCCGCAGGGTTCGGATCCAGCCCAGTCGCCTCCTTTGCTGCAGCCCAACGCCACAGGGATGGGCTCATGTCCCAGCCAGCAATGAGCAGCATCCAAGGTCCTGTGTCTGCTCCAGAGCTGGGAAATGCTGTGGGGTGGGTGCTGGGATGGGGCTGGGACCCATCCCCTGCTCACAGCTGGGCGGCTTCCACGCTGTCCAGGCTCAGCAAGCCCAGGCACAGCCCGGGATCGGGGTCGGGGCTGTCCGCAGGGGCTGTCTGCAAGGAGACCTGCAAGCCAGAGGGGCTGCTCAGGGCAGAACCAGGGACTGAGAGCTTCGGGTGGGCAAATCCTGCCCGCCCTGGGGCCCTGAGCCCAGCCGGCTCCATCCCAGCCCTGCACGGGGGCTTAGAGGGGATTCACCTTCTGCCGGCGCACCCTGTGGCAGCAGCAGCTGAGGTGGAGGAGCTTGACTGTGAGCAGGAGGCAGCGGATGCTGAAGACGATCCCCAGCGAGCCCAGCATGAGGGAGATGAACCAGAGGGACAGTGTGGAGCTCTGCGGGGACGAGGGCCATCAGGTCCCCGCGTGTGCCCCCACCCGCAGGGCGGGCACGGTGCGGGGTGGCCACAGGCCCGGCGGGACTCACGTAGACGCGGGTGGGATCGAAGGGGCACTGCCGGGCGAGCGGGGCGAGGGCAGCGTCGGTGAGGGCGCAGGGTGCCAGCAGCACCCGGCCCCGGCTGCCCAGCGTCAGCCCGATGGCGACGGCCAGCCCCGGCAGGCAGGACAGCGAGCCCAGGCTGCTGCTGGCGCTCAGGGCCAAAACCGCCCATTTCTGCAGGAGGGGAGAGATGAGGGAGAGCGGTGAGATGGGGCCACGCACGGCCACCCGCCTGGGGTGGTCCCCAAGCGAGGGGCTGTGGGATGGAGCCTTGTGGGGCTGCGGGGTCGGGGCTGCTTACGAGGGCTGCAGGGGCGAAGTAACGGGACAGCATGAGGGCAGATAAGCCACAGGAGATCGTCTGCAAGGAAGCAGAGGGAGGTCATCGACAGCAGGGATGTTGACATTGTCCCTGAAAGCTCAGCCCCCTCCACCCAGTGACCAGTCCTTGTGCATTTAACCCCCCCGTTTCTGTGTGGGGAAGGCCTCTTAGAGCCGGGAAGGGGGGATGGAGCAGTGTCCGCCCTGCATCCATGTTACATCCATCCTGCACCCACCCCCTGCCCCCCTGGTACCAGCAGAGCAGTGATGGCCGAGGCGGTGTTTGAGATGGCGTACTGCAGGGAGACGGCGTCCCGCAGGCTGACCACGAAGCGCAGCACGATGCCGTGGACGAGGGCTCCCGTGATGAAGTTGAGGTGCCCGACGATGAGGAGGATGAGGCCCGTTTTCATGAGGACCCTCTGGTGGCTGCCGGGATCGTGGTGGCCTGGGGAGGAGGAGAGGGGAGGCTGAGCACCGAGGCTACGTGGTGCAGGGTGACCGGCACAGGGCATCTGGGGACAGCCCCAGAGGAGGTGACACGGCAATGGGGACAAGGAGGTTGCAGGGTGGCAGTCGCTGGCAGCCCGGGTATGCAAACCACTGCCCCAGCCAGCTCCCCTGGGATCGGAGCCATGGTGCAGGGACAGCAGCCGTGGGAACAGGGGTCCCTGATGGGGACCGGCCACTTGTCCCAGCACATCCCGGGAAGGAGTGGAGCTCCTCAGAGCAATGCAGCCCCCATGGGTGGCTGCCCCAGAGCTGGGCACGGGCACCGAGTGCTCTAACAAATAGAGGCAGCAGTAGGGGAGTGTTTCCCCATCAAGACTGGGGCTCATGTCAGAGCTGTGCAGGGCTGCCCTCCCTCCGTGCCTCAGTTTCCCCTGCAGGAGGCAGGGCTGGAGCCGCAGGCAGGGCTCAGACACCTCCCGTCACGATTACCACACCAGACCCGGACTCACCCACTTGGCACATCTTCAGCCGGCCAGGATCAGGCCATCAGAGCCCCTCAGCACCCCCAGGACCTGTCCTGCACTCAGCCCCTGCACCAGTGGCTAAATCCATTGGGGTCCCCGTGCTCCGGGGCAGTCCCAGAGCTGGGACGAAGCCATGGAGCTGCTCGCCTGCTGCACCCCGCTGCGGCTCCGCTTCCCGTCAGACCAGCTCCAGGATGATCAGAGCAATAACTCCACCTTCGCCTGCCTACACACAGGGGAGGCACAGCCCCATCCCCACCCCTGCGCTCCCCTTGGTGCCTCGCACTGTGCTGGGCTGCACCCTGCGGGCCTCCACACCACACCTCGGAGCCCGGTGCCCCACGGGGAGACCCCTCCGGCCACATCCTGCCCAGCGAAGCACCAATTCTGCCTCAAATTGCCATAAGGAAATGTCCAGGGGCCTGCACAGCACCACAAGGCCCTTCCTTGCCATGCTTGCTGCACAGCTCATGGCAGACAGGAGGCACCAGTGCTTTAATTACAGGCACAGCAGCGCAGCCCAGGCCCCGGGAGCTGCTCTGGGGACAGGCTGGGTGTAGGGCAGCCTCCTGGCCTCTCCCTCATGTCCTGACAGAGCCATGAGGCCAGCCTTAGGCCTCCTCAAGCAGCACTGGGAACGTGGCTCAGTACATGGTTAGTCCCTGTCCTTCCCCATGTACACAGCCCCAGCACACGGCTGGCTGGCCCAGTGCTGCGGGCAGAACAAGGCTGGCACCCCCGCTGCCTAGAGGCAGAGGAGGAAATGCACCCCTTTTCCCCAGGCCTGAGGCTAGGGCAGTGTTCAGACAGTCCGAAGGCAGCCACCAAGGAGGGGATTTCACCGTAGACCCATGGAAAGGATGAGCTGGATGCGAGTCGAATGACATCCAGAGTCTTTATTCAAATAGTCCTTTAGGATGGTTGCAGACATACAGACACATACATATTTACACTCTTACACGCCTCACAGAGCCTGAACCAATAAATTAAAACAAAAAGAGGGTGGGGGATTGTTTTTTTTTTTTCCTTTTCTTTTTTTTTTTTGTCACGTAAGAAACGACGACTCCCTGAGGCGAGGCCAGGGAGCCAGCTGAAGAATTGCAAACAGAAGCCAACACGGACACAACCCTGCCCCAAAAGATGCAATGACAGCGAGTGTGCTTTTCAGCAGGAGGCCACTTCATACTCTGGCTTCGATGCACTCCAGTTTGACTATTTCGTCCAGCCTGCACCCCTCGGCTTGGGCACAGTGGCTCAGGTGGGCACTTGGGCTCTCGGCACCTCTAGCTTTGGGGGTCTGCGAGCAGGCTGCTGCAGTCTGAGAGTGGGGGGAGTCGCACTCGTCCGAGGTAATGTCTGGCACGTCGTCCGACTGGCTGTCGGAGCTCTCCAGGTCGCTCCGTATGCTCTCAGGCTGGGCCAGGGTGATGTCCCAGGTTTTGCTGGCAATGCAGTCCTTTTGCTCACAGCTTTGGTGTTTGCACATCTGCTCCTGCTCACCGTCCTCTTCCTCCTCCTCCTCTTCTTCCTCATTCTCTGCCATTTGGGTGTGGACGTGCAGAGAGTCCTCCGTGCTGCTGCCGCTGGCCAGCTGGTAGTGACTGGGCTTGGCTTCAATGTCCACCTGGATCTCCATGTTATTGCACTCCCTGCAGAAACAAGCACCCCTGCGTTACTGCACAGTTGCTGGTTTTGGCCACAGCCTGGGTCAGCACCTCGCTGGGCCAGGAGGACCACGCTGCCCAGACAGGAGCAAGATGCTGCTCAAAACCCCACAGCATCTGGGACACAACAGCAGCCGCTGCTCTCCTCGAGTTCCTCCGAACGGCAGCTGACATCCCCCCAGGCTGAGAGCTAGGAAATGAATCAGGGAAGCACTGGAGACCCTGAGGGCATCAGGAACAGCCCTGAGAGCCCTGGGCTGCAGATCCCCTCCTCAGCCTGCACACCACACAGAGAGCCTGCTCCCAAACACCCCCGGTCCTCCTCCTGCCCGAATAAAAGCTCAATCCTCCTGCCAGCTGCAAGAGCTGGAGCGCCCACAGCCAGCCTGGCACCCGCAGCACCTCGCAGAGCTCGGATTTTTCCAGGACACCCACGACCAACACTCTCCTCACCATCACACGTCCTCCTACCTGTCCTGGGGGTTGTAGGAGCTGATGATGGAACCAGCCATGGCCCGAGTGCTGGCGTTGTCGCTGATCGCCCCCAAGCTGACCGAGTCCTTGGGGAAAATCTCTTTCTGGACGTCTGCCTGCACTTCCAGCCTGCAGGAAAAAAAAAAAAAAAAAAAAAAGAGGATTCCTCAGAAATGCCTCAAAGGGTCCCCGAGTGGCACCAAATAACCCCTGTCATGAGAAAGCAAGAGGCCATCTGTGCTGGTCTAGCTTGGCACAAGGGAGTTTAACCCCAAGGGTTCCTCTCAGTCTCATTTTTGGCTCCATTTAGGTAAACCCATTCTGTTTTCCATGACGAAGGTGAAGTTGTGTTTATGCCCATGACTCATGCAATTCCTGCGAAGAACAGATTTCCACAGATCTAGCACAGAGCCATGATTATATGCTGGCTGCCATATCAACACGTGTCTCTAATTACCCTGCAGACTGACTCACAGGCAAGTTTAAGAGGAAAACTGGTGTAACCTTCTGACTTGGAAAGCAGCAGCCCTGCCTGGAACAGCAGGCTCCCAAACCCTGAGGCTGGGATCAGAGCACTGGAGGATCTCTAAGTGGGCCGTGCAGGCATCTCTGGGCTCTTCCCAACTAACCCCAAGCATCAGCTCTGCAGTTTCATGGAGCTCAGAAGGGACAGAAACTTGCTCCTCTAGCTTTTGTCCTCCTTGCAAGAACCAGCCCAACGGCAGCTGCAGAAGTAGCCTGGTCTGCTGGGGCTGGTTATTCCACCACAGATCAAGAAATAAAGCTACCAGGACATGACTGCCAAGCTCACAGAGGGCCACCCAGCCCCAGACAGAGCCCCGAGCTAAGCCTGCTCAGCCAGCACAGGCCCCGGGAGCCTTCACCCCTTTCTTGCCATGCCCACCACCCCATTTACCTGCTGTACTTGCCCTTGCCTCCCGAGAGGACACCGCCGCTCAGAGTACCCCCTGAGAGGGCAGCAAAGCTGGCTGTCTCGCTGTAGTTGCCCTGCATCACGCTGAGCCCATCCGTGGGGCTCCCGCTGGTGCTGAGCACGCTGGTCAGCCCCTCGATGCTGCTTTCACCGATGCTGGGGTTCTTCAGGGCTCGCCAAGCATCAGCCACTGAGGAGAAGAACAGCACGGGAACCGGTCAGCAAGGGCACCAGCCAGATGTGACGGTGGTGGCAGGGCTGAGGGTTGGACACTGCTGCCCCTGAGGCAGCGGGCTTCTTGCCTCAACCAGCCTCCGAGCCTCTTCCAGGGCAAGGAAGGGCCGAGATTTGGCTCAGAGCTACGCAGCTGATCACCAGCAGGTGACTGAAGCAAGTAACTCCTCCTAGCCAAACCCAAGATGCTCAGATTTGGGAAACACTAAGCCTGCCACCATTCCATTACAAGAGGCAGCGGCAGGGCCTTTCCTCCTCCCCTTCCCGCTTATTGCAGTACCTGTGATGGGTCCCTCATCCTCATCAAACTCTATCTTCACGCCCTTCCCGTTGGCGGTGCTGACTCCGCAGCCTCCACCGCGGCACAGCGAGATCGGCACCACGCCGTAGACGTAAGCCAGCATGATGGGGACTCCGATACCTGCACGCGAGGATGTGCTGAGTTAAGAGGGGCTTACGGCTGAGCTGGGCTAATAAGAGAGGACCTTTGGGGTAGGGGCTCTCAGTTGTGGTTATTTACCCACTTTGCACACCATGGGAGATGGACGGTGCCCACTTACCAACACTGACAGCAGCGATGACCGGAGAGGCGATGACGGACAGCGTGACCCCACCGGTAATGGCCAAATTCCTCTTGTGCTTAGACGTTTTCTTTCCCTCATACCTGCTGTGGATCTGAGGGAAGGAGAAGCACCAGGTGAGAGCAGCACCAGGCCGTAAACAACAGCCAGAAGACATCCACAAGCTTGTGCTTTTACAGCTGCGTTAGCCCCGAGAGAGCCCCATCGCGACCACAGATCTTGCAGATCAGATCTTGCAGGTGGGTCTGCGTTCAAGAAAAAGAAGAAGCTACAAATCCAGCGCTGACACCATTTCCTCCCTCTCAACGCCTCTTTACTGGCACAAGAGCACAACGTAGCTCGGGGCAGCTGGAGACCCCCAACAGCATCAAAACGCACTGTGACCTGTGCCCGCATGCTGCTCGGAGCCTGTCACTGTCCCACAGAGGCCCCAGCCACAGGAGGTGCCAAAAGGGACCTGGTTTCCCTTCCCAGTTCAGGGTAGAGGCACAGCAGCAACGCAACACGCGTTGAGAGAACTTCAGCCCGGAGGGCTATCAGCCCCCGTCCTCCTCTCCCCTCACAAAGCCCAGAAGATAAGGCAGGGTTCAGAAGAGACAGCTGAATTTTGGTTCTGTGGGGAGACCCGCCCTTCGTATCAGCTCTCAGTTGCTGGTCGGATGCCTCGAGCCAGAGACAGCCCCAAGTCAGGGATCCCTCAGCTCCAGCCTCGTGCATTTACCTTCCTCCCGACGTACACGGGGATGCCGATGACCATAGCAGGAATGGCGATGCCAGCAATGAGGGAAATGCCTACAGGAGCGCCGATCAGCGTGCCCAGCTGCCAGAGAATCTTCTTTTTACGACTCCATGGCTTTTTGCCCCAGAATGTGCAGCCAGAGGGGCTTTATGGAAGGGAAAAAAAATGACGTTAAAACCTCAGCAATTCCTAAGCATCCCTGAGAACCCCAAATTCAACTTCCACGTGAACAAAACCCAAAGCTTAGGAAGTGGGTAGACAACACAAAAAAAGGATCCCGTGTCCCATGAAGATTAATTTACTCCTTCCTCCAGGTGACTATCACACCACCAGGACTATGTTTGATGTCCACTATGCTAAGAGCTCTCAAATGCAACATATCAGGAGCAGATTTTTTTTTTTTTTTTTTGTGAAGAAGTGTAGTGTGGGAAGAAAGTTCACATCTTTGGGTCAAAAAAGAGAATTTTGCTGACTGATTGTAGACAGGAGGGGACGAACAGCACGCAGCCAAACACCTCCCGGCCCCGAGAGGAGCCCCGCGCCCTGCTCCGGCCCCCACCTGAGGTAATGCAGGTCCGAGATCTCCTTCATGCAGAGCCAGCAGAACTCGCAGCCGCACACGGCGCAGGTCATATGGTTGCAGCTCCCGTCGTTCATCTTGATGATGTAGGCGCTGCAGCGTGGGCACGGCTTGATGTCGTCTGCTGCGGGGATGAAGCAGGGCACTGAGTCGGGGTCTGTGCTGCCAGGAGCCAACGGGGGGCTCTCACTGTGCAGGGGACCCCTCGCTTTCTGTGCTGGCAGATCACTCTCATGCACCACAAAGCGGGGATGGTACAACCAGCTGGCTGGGACCTTAGCTTATCATCAGGGTGAGAAGATAATGCTGATGAGACCGAGCCCACCGAAGTGATCTGCCTGGACAGCAAGGACTGGGGGCAATAGGAGCTTTAAAAGCTCATCCTGGCCTGGCACAGGATGCGTTCCAGGAGGTGCTTCAGTGCTGGGAACAAGTCACATCTGCACTGTGCTAGCTGGGACAACGGTGTAAGTCAGAACCATTACTGAATCGCTCCACTAAGGTGATTCACAGGCCAAGAACAACAGAGCAATCGAGAGAACAAGGCATCAGGAAGCCTGAACCCAGCTCTCAGCAGCAGGCAGCGGGGCAGATGCTGCGCAGCCCCTGCTGGGCTCCTGGCAGGGCAGGATGAGGGTCCTGCATCTCCCCCTCAAGTCACGCAGCATCGGATGGCAGTTACGCAACGTCTGTCTGCGCAGCGGGTCGGGGCTCTGCTGGCAGCCTCTCTGACACTCAGCAATATGAAATCCAGCTGCTGAGACCGGCCCGCACCTTATTAATCACTGCGCCGAATCCAGCAAGAATGGGGTGGGGAAAAACCGCTGTCTCAGGAATCTCCCTTCCAGTGGCTAAGCGCTAAGCTCTTCCTGGCAGGGATCTCCTTTAGGAGGGTGAAAAAAAGCTCAGAAACCAGTTTTTGCTTGCTGGTTCGTACCACAGGCTGTGGTGGCATCCGAGCTGTGGGTTGTCAGGGCCCTCTAAGCCTTGGGATGCAGCTGAGCCACCTCGAACCGCTCAGGGCAGCTCCAGTGCGAGCACCAACATTTTAACTCCTGGCACACAAGGCACAGTAGTGCTTTGTCTGAGGGGGGGGGAGGGACTTTAAGAAATGGCCTTTCTGCCCACTTCCAGAGTCAACACGGTTATTTTTAATGAACACTAACTCAGCAGCTCCTGCAAGGCAGAGCAGGAGCCTGTGGGCTGGCATTTTTCCCCTGTACGTGACATTACGAGCACCTAACAGTGCACGCAGTCAGGCTCCCCACGCAGGGCTAGGCATCAACGCTGCTTTCTACTACTGCAACAGGCAAATTTCAAGTTGCAACAGTAAAAAGCACCTCGTTTGTTCACCATCTAGATCAGCGAGAAGCAAGAACATCCAAGATCAAAACGGCCACAACGTGGCTGGGGCGGAAGAGGGGAGCTGCAGCACCGAGGAAGGACCCGAGGCACGTCGTCACCCATCCCCGACCCGTTTCATGTTTTAATTTCTTGCAGGAGCCCACCGGGCTCGCTCTAACCCCGGGAGAAGGGGAAGTGGCTCTCGGGTTCACAGCCGCTCTCACCCACGGCTGCCGGGGACCCTCAGCTGCGGCACGCAGAGCGCTCCCTGCGGGGCACTGCCACCGCCCCGGGGAGGAAGTTCTGCACGACCGGCGGCTCTTTCTCAGCTTCACAGGCACAACCACAGCACCCGGTGAGCTACAACGCACGATCCATACCCGGCCCGGACTCCTGCCCGTAGCTGAGGCCCGACGTGTGCTTGGTCCGTACGCGGAGCGTCTGCGCCCGTTGCTGGCGGGCCATGTCGCAGGTCTGGTTGGGGTGCCATATCTGCTTGCAGTGATAGCAGAACTCCGTCTGGCAGCCGTCCCTCTCGCAGGTCAGCTTGGGGCAGCTGGCGCAGCCGTAGGCAATAACCGCGTAGCTGGGGAAGGAAGACACCCGGCCAGTTAGCAAGAGGCAAAGTTATCGAGCGACTGTCCCGTCATCCGGCCAAGTCATCGCGCCTGGGGGGCTCTCTCCAGCTGCAATTCTCCAACAGGCTGCTGTTGGAGAATGCCGAGCAGCCCCTGCCTTGCCTGGGGGGCACAGCAGCCCCGCTCCAGGGTCAGCCCATCCCGGGCGGCCATCTCATCACTGCCAGGTCGGTGTTCCTGGTTGCTGCGCTCCAAATTCCTGCCCTCACCAGTCCTGCGCCTTGCGCTGCAGGGCCTGGAGGTAAGCAGTGCTAATTAGGTTACTTGGGGCAGGCAGCTGGCAACGCTGAGTCCTCTCAATGAGCGCTGGCAGTCCTCACTGCCTGCTCGTACGGACCAGACGTGGCCTGCTCAGCCCTTCTGCCACTGCAGGCTCCCAGCACAGGCTCCTGCTCCATATACCCGTGGCTGCACACACACAAATACAAACACACACAAAACACACACACAAAAACCCCAGCTCCTCGGGACAGCCAGGCACACGGCCCAGAGGAGGCCAGGCAAGCTGAAGCCTCACTGGGCACTTTATCACCTAATGATGATTCTAAAAAAATAAAAATAAAAAAAAAAAGTGGAACAAGCAGGGTTTCAATGTGAAGCTATTTCAAGAAGTAAGCCCTTGTTGATCCCCACAGAATTTCCTTTTTTTTACAGAGGGTGAAGAATAACGCCCTGCTTCTGGAGTAAACCAAAACTGGAGTAAAACCAAGTGAATGTGCAAGAGAGGGAAGTCAGGGAGCGCGACCAGCGTGCACACAAAAGCCGAAGCAGCTCCACTACACAGGAGCTGGCTTACAGTCAGCGAGGATGAGGCTGCTGCCACCGGAGGGGCTGAACCGAGTAATTCCAGAAGCGCCTTCCAGCTCTGCGACACCAGCACAAACACCAAAGGGTATTTTTGTTGATCATCCTCAGCGTTTTCGTTAGTGGCCAGAGGAGAATGGCTCCCATTTAGGATTTTATATTTAGAGCTCGCGTAGCTCGAGTTGTATTGCCTCTTCTCGGAGGCAGCAGCGTGAGAACCGCTGAATGTGTCATACCACAATGATTCACATCCCGTGGGAGTTTGAGCAGCTTCGCCCTGCCAGGGTACGACACAAGCACCCAAGAAACAACATCTCTGCGTGGAGCACCGGGCTGGGGGGCGCGACGGCAGGGTCCCCACGAGCATCAGTGGCTGTGCACCCGCACGCGGGGCCGGAGAGGGCAGAGAGCAGGGATGCAGGCGGCCGGGGAGCAGCCAACTTGACCAAATCAACTCCTACGCATCTTGTCCGGGGAGAATCCCACTAAGCATCCGGACCCTGCCACCACAAGGCAGCCACAGAGCTACCCCTGGCAAAAAATAAAGCCTCATCAGGCCAGCTGTGTTGGGACACACTGCTATTTCAAACCACAGCAGCAGGCTGGGAAAGCTCAGCGTAATATATTAAGCAGCCTCGTGCTCTAGATTAACCCCTCGCTAGAGATTTAGGGTTTTTCTAGACACTCCAGCAGCTCCCCTATGAGACGAGACAATCCTCACCATTTACATTTCGCTGCGAGAACCGAGATGACGAACGTCAGGAACAAGCCCGCAGCTGCACGGAGAAAAACAGCCACACGGCTTCCTTCTGCGAGGGAAGGAAATAACCCAGCTCCAACCCCAAGGACAACTAGAAAGGAGCCATTGAAGCGCCGTGCCTGGGGGTGGCCGCTGCAGGATCCGGGCCGCTAACGCGTGCCTCCGTCTCCACCTGACCGCTGACGCACCGCTTTGCTCAACGGCTGCTTCCTGGCTCGGCCCCGGCAGAGGTGAAAAGGGAAATTCTGACTTTCCCCCATGCAGCAGCAGCAGCAGGGATGGTGAGCGTCTGCCCGAGACCCCGGCGGGCCAAGGGAAGGCAGAGCCCAGCTCCCAGCCCCGGCCTCGGAGGAGCCGGAGCCTCGCCGGTTGCCTCCAGCCTCATTGAGGAGCTCAGCCCACGCAGCCCGCTTGGCTTAAAGCTCCTCTTGTTCTCGCCAGCTTCGAGGGGAGATGCAGCGTGACAAACGCCGGAGAGCAACGCCGGCTGATTGTAGCAAGGGGGGAGGAAAAAAAAAAAACAAAACACACACACAAAAAAAAAAAAAAAAAACACAAAAAAAAACACAAAAAGCTGCAAATATAGAAAATTATCGGTATTGCGACTGATGGTGCATCAATTGGCCAGCGTTCCCATGGCAACACGCTCCGGTGTGGTGCCGGTCCTCCTCCTCCTCCTCCTCCTCCTCCTCCTCCTCCCGCAGCAGCACAGCCGAGCTGGTTCCCTTACGACAGCCCGCAGTAGGTGTGCAAGGCAGAGGATGCTGCGTGCACACCACGGCTTCGTCTGCCGCCGCCGCCTTGCAGCTCCCGCACCCGGTGGTGGGCGACATCCCCCCCGAAGCGCCCAGCACCCCAAATCGCCCCCCGCCCTACTGCCAGGGGAAAGCCCGCTGTAAATAATTCACGGCCTGACTTTATATAAGCACAGCGAAAGGCACTTGCTGGGAAGAATGAATAGGGAGATTAATTCCTCCTGCCGCCCGAGGGCCGGGTCCAACAGCCTTTGTTTGGTGCTCCTGATGGATGGCACCGGTGGGCAGCGACTGGGGTCACCTCTCGGGAAGATGCCCACGTCCCGTGTTCCCAGCGAGGATGCTCTTGTCCACCAGATGAGCTATGAAGTGCCGTGGGTCTGCGCAGAGCCCTGAAGCGATGGCTGGATGGGGATCTGCCCAGGCTCCTTTCGAAGAGGCAGCGCCCTGCGGGCCATGCCAGGGCCGGCTCCTTCCAGCGAGGCAGCCCCAGCTGCAGATGGGGTGCTTACACCCATCCGCAGCCCACAGCGGCACAGAGCTGAGGTGAGGTGAGCAGGATGGGGTTTTCTCCACCCAGCTGAGGGCGCAGACAGCAGGGGCATTCCCTCCAGCACCGCTCTGCGGGCGGCACAGCCGGCGCGACGTCCCCAGCGACACCGAAACATCAAGACCTGGCACCTGACCCTGCCCCAGAACCCAGCACCGCTGTCTGCTGCTACCTCTGAAGAAACGAGCCTTTATGCAGCAATGCTCAGGGGCCCCAAAACGGGTAACCTGAGACAGGTTAACTGGTTTGCACAGGAAGGTTATTACAACACTCTGATTCAATTTTCACAATCCTCCCACCACGCTTTCCACCCTGACTACTGGGTCAGATTTTCCTTTCATGTTCACGCTACCCAGAACTGCAACTCACGCTGCCTTCCAGCCAAACTTCGCAGCACTTCTCTAAGTTTCCCGAACAAAGCCCTTTTCCAGGCAGCTTTGCCTTACGCGTAAATAGAAACCTAACAGAGTCCATCCAAAGGAAAAGAGAAGAGAAAATGAAAGCAACGCGCAGACGAGTACAGTCATCGAGCCTGTGTGGACTGACTGACGGACAGACAGACGTTTCCTCACTTAGGCAATGGCAATGAGTCAACATCACTGCTCTGTGCCATGCACTCACGGCCCCGCTGGAAAGAAGTGACCGTTCACGGTTCCTTCTTCCCCCCCCTGCAAACCGCAGGCTGCCCCGTGCAAGGAGCGCAGCAGCTTGCGGCGATACACGCGGCTGGGAAACTCCAAGCTTCCCATTTGGGCCGAAAAAAAGCCTTCTTTTAAATCAGGGAAACGATGGCTCAGCTAAAACCCCCTCCAAGTCCCATTACAAGGGCCGTGTCTGTCTGGATTTCCACGTTCCCCAAGGTCAAATCCCGGGATTTTATTGCAGATGGATGGATGGATGGAGCATTGTTTTGGTACC
This sequence comes from Aythya ferina, assembly GCF_964211825.1. Lineage (NCBI taxonomy): Eukaryota > Metazoa > Chordata > Aves > Anseriformes > Anatidae > Aythya > Aythya ferina. The sequence continues at coordinate 869,162 of NC_140322.1, read as the reverse complement.
TGCTGACTCTCCCGAGCAGGTTGCTGACTGGCCAGCGAAGCAAGCCTGCAATTAGGGATTTTCACTGAACTCCACGTGAACAGAAGCAGGCGTTAGTGGCAGCACAGCACCAGGGGGGAACCTGCCCCTCCCTGGGCAGGGTGGGGACAGCAGCACCACGGCAGGTCCCACCTCCACAGGCAGTCCTAGGGTCCCCTATAGGGACACAGGGATCCCCCCCTCCCTGAGCTGTCCCAGCAGAAAGGGGACATAACCCAGCAGGGACAGCAGACCCCTCCCAGGCCGCCCCACAAGGAAGGGGACAGACAGACCCCTATGAGGACAGTCAGCCCCCTGTGGGAACAGGGACACCATTTCCCCCTGAACACCCCATCAGCCCCCTGTGGGGTCAGGATCCCCCCTCAGACCCCCCAGCAGCCCCCTGCGGGGTCAGGGCACACCCCTGATGCCCCAGCACAGAGGGGGGCAAACCCTTGTGGGGTCTGGGACCCTACTGGACACCCCAGCACAGAGAAGTGCAGCCCCTTGCAGGGTCAGGATCCCCCCAGACACCCCAGCAGCCCACTTTGGGGTCCAGGACACCTCTCCCAGACCCTCCAGGAGCCCTGTACTGGGTCAGGACCCACCTCCAGTCCCCCAAGCAGCCCCGTACGGGGTCAGGACCCCCCTCTAGTCCCCCCAGCAGCCCCGTATAGGGTCAGGAGCCCCCTCCAGACCCCTTATCAGCCCCGTATGGGATCAGGACCCCCCTCCAGACCCTTTATCATCCCCATACGGGGTCAAGACCCCCCACTAATCACCCAAGCAGCCCCGTACAGGGTCAAGACCCCCCTCCAGACCCCCCAGCAGCCCCGTACAGGGTCAGGACCCTCTTTCAGTCCCCTTATCAGCCCCGTACAGGGTCAGGACCCCCCTCTAGTCCCCCAGGCAGCCCCGTACGGGGTCAGAACCCCCCTCCAGACCCCTTACCATCCCCATACAGGGGCAGAACCCCCCCCTCCCGTGACACTCACCCGCAGTCGGGGGCCGGGCACCAGCGGCAGTCGGGGTCGGCGGCGAGGCAGCGGCGCAGCATGAACTCCTCGTACTTGGCGACGAGGTGCGGGGAGTCGCGGAGGAGGCGGCGGATGTCGGCGGGGTTGAGGCGCTCGCTGCACTCGGGGCAGCAGATGTTGACGCGGGACTCGGTGATCTCGATCCGCAGGTACTGCCGCAGGCAGGCCCCGCACGAGCGGTGCGGGCACGACAGCAGCCGCGGCGCGTTCTCCGCCGGCTGCCGCACCAGGCACAGCGGGCACTCCAGCTCCTCCTCGCCGCTCCCCTCCGCGCACACCGCCGGGGGCTCCTCGGGGGGCTGCGGAGGAGGAGGAGGAGGAGGAGGAGGAGGGGGCGGCGGCGGGGGAGGCGGTGGGGCCGGTGGAGCGGCGGGGGGCGGCGGAGGGGCGGCGGCGGCGGCTGCGGGAGGTGGCTGCTCGGCCTTGGCACGGCGGCGGCTGCCGGCGGCGGAGGCGGCGGCGGCGGAGAAGACGCTCTGGAAGGAGAGGCGGCGGCGGCGGCCGGGCTTCGGGCACTTGGCGGCGGCCGAGTGGATGGAGGAGGAGCGGGGAGACTCGGAGTCGCGCTCGGAGCCCATGGTGGTGGCGGCGGTGGCGGTGGCGGGGCTGTTCCCGGGACGGCGGCGGCGTGCGGGGTCCGGGAGGGTCCGCGGGGATCCGGGGGGTCCGGGGGGATCCGGGGGCTCCGAGGCTCCGCGGGTGCCGGGGCCGCGTCCCGCCGGGCGCTGCCTCCGCCGCGCTGCAACGACAGCGGCCCCGCGGCCAGTGGGCGCCGCCCCGCCCCGCCCCGCAGAGCCCCGCCCACATCCCGCGTCGCCACGCCCACATCCCACATCGCCACGCCCACCTCCAGCATCGCCTCGCCCATCACTCACGTAGGCCCCTCCCACCTCCGCATCGCCCCGCCCCTCTCATGTCGCCGCCGCCGCCATTTCGGTTTTGGGCAGCGCCCCGGGCAGGCCCGAGGCACCAGTTCCCCCCCACACTGACCCCCAGTTCTCCCCCACAATGCCCCCCAGCAGCTATGGGACCCCGCAGGTGCCCAGCCCGGTGGCCTCAGGGCCCCCTGCAGTGGCCTGGTCGTGCAGTGGGGTGCAGGAGCGCGGTTGGCCCCTCAGAGCCCATTTTTCCCATTGGGGTCCCCCCATCCACCCCCCGGTCTCCCTACAGTGTCTGGAGATTTGCCTCCAGTGGAGCCTCCTGCGAGGGTCACTGCCTCTGGGATGGAGGGGATGGATGGATGGGTGGATGGATGGAGGCACAGCGGGAGTAAATCGCCTGTTTACGAGTGCACAAACAAAGCCTCCTTCCCTCCTCACACCCCCTCAGCTCTCCTGTTACTTTCCCTGTGCTTTTGTCCACGAGTTCTCTGCCTTCCGTACACCCTCACCGAGTGGTTTCACCAGGCTGCCTGCTGCAACCGAGTCCTTCCTCAGCGCTTATGTTCCCCAAACGTCCGTCAGCTTCCCCCGCCTCTGCTACGCTCATGGCTTTGGCCCAGCTGCAAGCTTTGCCCCGCACTTAGGACTGGCCTTGGAGTGTTAAATTCCTGCCTGGGATCAGCAGCCCTGTTATTAGCAAGCTAATTGAGCAGGAGAGCCAAGCAGTTCTGCTCAAAGAGAGGCCGCGGTGCTACGGGGGTGTCTGCGGAGCGCCTTGCCCTGGAGCTGCCGAGTTATCCAGCTCCGTCCCTGCCGTGCTGCCAGGTCACATCAGCTGCTTGTGCGTGAAGATGCTCTGTGTTTCTGTGACACTTCGGTTGTGGAGCCCTGACGTGTGTAAGGGTCCCCTCCCCACCTTGCTGGTGGGAAAGGAAGGCCAGAGACGGAAAGGGAAGGTGTTACAGCGGCGTAAATCTAGATGATATTGAAATCACCTACTCCCATCTGAGATAGGCTGGCGATGAGACATCTTTAAATGGCTGTCGCTACCCATCTGTAGCAGAGACTGTCTTGGTTTGATGATTTCACTAGAAAAATCACACCCCTGACTGAAATAGAGAAACCTGGGCAGGACTTGTGTGTGGGACGGGTCTCCCAGACAGCGCTCTGACAGCTCAGCCCTGCGTCCTTTTGCAGCACAAGAGCACAGACTGTAACTAATTGTGGGAAGGTTTCATCTCAAAAGCTAATGTCAGACAGGCCTGAATTACCAGTAGTGCAGACACAAACAGACAGAGAGCAAAACCATCTGGAGTCCCTGGGAAAGGCATCAGCTCGCAACGTGCTGACGGGGCAGGAACGGCTCCTCATTCCCTTACAGGAGGAACCGTGACACAAACGGGGCTGGGGGAGGCCAGGGGAGATCTGGGGGGCTCAGGCTGGCTTCGGTGCCGTCCTCTGCCTTCCCTGCTCCTGAGCTGTGCAGATCTTCTGTCAGTCCTCACAGGGTTGAGGGAATTCAGTGCTTTTAGGGTGCTGGTGGATATAGGCTCCTAACCGCCCTGCCCCTGCTGTGGTCCTGCTCGAAAACAAGTTCTCTGTGGTTTGAGGTGTTTCTCCGTGGAGTTTCCATAACCCTGGCCAGGAGCAGAGGCTCCCGCTCAGCGTGTTCGTGACTAAGGAGCAGTTTGAACCTGGTGGTTTGTTTTGATTCAAACCGAAAAAAAACAGGCGGAGTGGGGCTGGGAAGGAGGGCACGCACGGAAGCAGGCTGCCAGGAAGGAGGAGAGCGGCTGATTGGAAAGGCACCGGGCTGGGAGGGAGATCAGATTAGCCGCTCCCTGGGGCTGCAGGGAAGCTGTCACCAGCCTGACTGCTTGACTGAGGGACATTTGAAAAGATAAACAAAAAAAAAAAAAAAAAAGAAGAAAAAAAAGGGGGGGGTGAGGGGAGAATTCAAACGCTCCAGTGAACAAATCCCTGCTCTGATAGGCAAATTTGCTCTTGCTTACGCTGGCAGAAAGCTGGAACACTGCTGACTTCCGACCCTGCTGCTTCAATCGGAGCAGGATTTGGCACGGGCGACTTTTAAAGCTGCCTGAAAACGCCGTGGCTCCCAGGAAGGCTTCCAGCAGCAGTGCGGGGAGTGCTTCATCCAGGCACCGACTGCAGCCAACGCTCACTGCCCGGTGCCGGTCACCGCCTGGACGGGAGCAGGGGGGAGGCTGAGCAGGGCTGGACCTGCTACGAGAGGCACGGGGCCGCTTTCCAGAGAACTGCCTCGCCACCCACAGCCCAAAAAACCCTGCGAAGCAGGGTGACTGCTCTGCCGCCGGCTTCAGGGAGGAAGAACCCTCGGTGATGTAATGAAAACTCCCCTCTGTCATTCAGAGAGTGAAAGCAGAGGCTGGCTGCCGGGAAGGGATTGTGAAACTCCGCTCTCAGACCGGGAGCATTTGCATGGAGGCAGCTGGGTGCCGTGGCCGGGAATGTTGCTGTGGTGGGGCCCGGCAGGCTTTGGTTTTTCACCGCCTTTGGTTTGCAGCTGGTGAAATAGAAACGCCGGCGCCTGGTGTGTCCCCATCGCCTGGCAGCCCCTGTGCTGGTTACCCAGATCTCACAGGGCTGGTAAATACCTGCCCGCTGCTCCTGTCCGCAGGGCACAGAGGGGTCCGAAGCAGCTGTTTGGAGGCACACAGAGAGCCAAGGTGCCTGAGACCCCCAGGTCGTTTTGGCACTGATGTGAGAACCCCTCCCTAGAGCCGATTTTTCTCTAGAAGTTCGCCGGTCTCCTCAGGTTTTCTCCCTCTTTGCCCAAACAGGGACAGGGAGATTCACAGCTCACGGGCCATGTTTCAGAGCAGATGAATTTAGAGGAAATCCAGCTCATGCTGCTCCCTGAAATGGCCACATCCAAGATGGGATGGGGAAGGAGGGGAATGGCTTTACCCCAGGAGCAGGAACAGAGGAAATCTTCCTTGTTGCTGGATGGGGAGCCTCTGGAGTGACTCAGCTCCAGTCTCTGAGCAGGATGAGACCTTTGGCCCTGCTGGGGTGGCACAGCCAGGGCTCTTAAAGGGATCTGGGTGCACTGAGCTTCCCCAAGGCCAAACTGCAGGTGACATGTCATGGGGAACAGCCTGGGCACCCTGCAGACAAACCTGAGAGGCTGCCATCGTCTCAGCACCGAGATGGAGGTGAGAGGGACAGACAGACCCACGTCACACAAAAATAGCTCTAGACCTCTCAGCGGTGCAGCAGGGACCTCATCCCAGCCCCTGCCCCGAATTGTTTTGGCAGGAGAACAGCACGGGCATCCCTTGTTCCTCCTCCTGGCATCCCAGGTCTCCAGTGTGCAGGGCAGGGGTGGCAGCCTTGGTCCATGAGGGGTTCAGCGAGGCTTAACCCAGGGCTTTGAGACCTGCGGGGACGGACGCTTTGCATACACGAGGTAGCAGCTGTGTCCTCGAGAGCTGAGCCTGCTTGGGGTCATTTTCTGCACAGCCCTGGGGAACCACTGGCTTGTAATGACAATGCACTCTGATCATTTCTCAGATGGAGATGTCATTAACGGACATTTATTTCTGTCCAGGGAGGACACCAGTGGCTGGGGAGGGCTCTCCCCAGAGTGCAGCTCCGCACACGCTTTCTGGACTGATCTAGTTAGTTCATGTTCTGTTTGCCTCTTGTGGCCCCATGGGATGTGCTCACAGAAGAGATGATTCTGCTCGATTCCCTTTGTCCCTGCTGGACTTAATAAGGACTGACATTCTTTTAAACAAAGAGCAAAAGGCAGGAGACGGGAGCCCTGGGTTCAGAAATTCAGGGCTTTCTCCAGAGGATTGCTCCGGTTTGCTCTGCGGCTGCACCTCCTCTCCCCTCCACCTCCCCATCCCACTCCTCTCCCTCGGAACACCCCCGCGCAGAGCACCGCCACGTTTTCCTCCCTGCTGTGGCTTTCCATGGAAGATGCTGTCACATGAAATCCCGGGAGAGAGTCGCCACATGGAGTGCTGTGAAAGCATCGTGCGGCTCTGGCCGACCAGGCTTGCAGACGGGGGAGCGGCGTGCTCCCCCTCCTCGAAATCCTGAGCGCTCGTAGGGGTGGAGGGGGGGAGTGGGGAATCATCCTGTGAGCTTGGGAGCCACCTACGCACCCGGCAAGGCTTGTCAGCAGCTGATAAAAGCGGTGGGAGGTGGGGAGATCGTGAGGGGGAAGAGCTTGGAGGCTCGAGAGCCGGTGTAGCCCCCCATCCTGCCCCCCCTGGGCTCAGCTGGGCCACGGGCATGGCCCTGCTCTGGGTGCACTGCCCTGAAAGGAAAACCCGAGCAAGGGCGCAGAGATAACTCCCGATTACTTCAGCAGTGACGTAAAGGTGGGAGCGTTAAGCAACTGCTTATAATAGTAATCTGACATGCTTTTCACCTCCACAAAAGAAGCATTTCCTTTTGTAACAAAAGCACAGACTGTTCTGATTTGTTTATATACCTGCCGTCCCGCGCACTCGCTGTACAGATTCGCGGATGGAAGTGACAATGATCCCTGCTCTCGATTCACTCTTCCTGGTGACCTGCTATCCCTCACGATACGGGATTTACAGCTGAGAAGGTTTAGCTCAGTAGGGTGCTGCCATCGGGATCTGCCATGGTCTGATCCCTACGATACAAGGAAGCAGCCAGACTCCCTCCTCACCCGAGCTGTTAAACAGACAATTATGTGTTTGGTGTTGGCATAAACACAGGCAAATTAGTCACTGGAGAAAACCCCAGCGCCTGCAACAGCTGGTTGTGGTTAGGAGAAGGTGGGGGTGACAAATGCCTCTGGCAGCAGGAGGCAGCTGCCCGTCGGGGCTCACGGTGCCAGTGCTGGTGGCCGGCACTCAGTGGGGACACCGAGGGACACGACGGGGCAGGAGCCTGGTGCTGGCACTGGGGGCTCTCCTCTCTCCGCGATGGCAGCTGGTTTTTGGGGTGCTCGGCATCCTGCGGGATGTGAGCAAACCTGGCCACAGTAGAAGCGGTGAGAATCAAGGTGAAACCTTCAGGAGGACAATTTGTGGGGTCTGGGGGGGTTTGTTCTGCCCACAGACAGCAGATGCAGAGAAGTTACAGCGCTGGCACGGGGCTTGACTTCTGCAGTGAGCACAGACTGAGGCATTGGCCTGATTTCCAGGAAAGGAGAACAGTGTGTCACAGAGAAGGCATTGAAAAGACCTGAGGCTTCTGCCTAGCTTTCTGTCTCGCTCCTGCAGACACGTGGGTGCTCGGGAGTTCAAAAGGCTGAACTGGAGATTGTCCCCAGCCAGTGCAGGGCAGGAAGCTGTGAGCTTCTCCTGCAGAGTGGTTACTGGTGTGCAGACCCCAGATGCTGCCCCCATCTCTGCTGGGGGTCCCTGCACAGCTCAGCATCTTTCCCCTTACGGTGCTGACCTTTGCAGTGGGAGTGTGGGAACCGGAGCTGGATGGGAAAGCTTGGTACGAGGCGCTGGCCTCAGACCCCAAAAGAGATGCTGGCAGCCCTTCAGCAGCATCTCAAAACCCCGCAGCATCTCTGACATCCTTTCCAGCTGGTGCACCCTACAAACACAGGTAGGGCTGGGCACACCACGTTTCCTCCACCCAACCCACCCATTTCCTATTTTCTGCGGGCACGACAACTAGTGAGTTAATCCTGCAGGCCATAAACTAAGCTGTATTAGCAGACACCATCTGTCCTTTTTCATTTGCTGATGCACGACCTATTTTGCAGCGTAGTGGAGCAGGCGCTGCCGTTTCAGGGCTCGCGTGTCACACTGTCCGTGCTGCCTGGGCATAATCCAGAGCTCAGCGTGACCTGCTAACGGGAGAAGGCCCCGGTGCACTGAGCACCAGGGACCTGCTGTCACGGCCCGGTGATGGCGGAGGCCTGTCTCCAGGGCTGCTGGGCTCCAAATGAGGTTTGAGCCCCAACGCCGCACCAGCTGACATTTAGGAAGAAGAAAGCCTTAGGGGAACATGCAGACGAGGACAGGACTCCCATCAGTGGGGTCTCTCCTTCCCTGGACCCCTCCAGCAATGCCATGGGAAGGTCGCTGTGAACCAGCACCCACATAGAGCCCCCCGCTATCATCACAGCCCTGTGCTGGGGACAGTAAAGGGGAAATAGGAAAAGTAAGGGACTGTTTTCATCTTGGCATGGGAAGAGACACATGCACGCTCCCTGACTTGCCAGGAGGTTGCTGCCATTGTGGAGCAAACCCCCCAGATCTCCTCAGGACCATCCAGGAGAACGAGGCTCAAACCCTGCGTCTGCTGCTGAGGACATAGAATTGGTGCTTCTTTCCCCCAAATAACAAGAGGAGGCAAAGCTTAGGGTACCCCAAAGTTGGGTTCATGGGAACAGGCCACACAGTGTATTCAGCACTCCATGACACACTGTGATGGCCTGGGGAGCAATGGCAATCACAGCTGGACAGGGAAGGACAGGAGGAGAATTCTTCCCTGGTTCCTAAGGGGATCTGGTCATGTCTTGAAGCACTCTGGTGACCCTTGTCTGGGTACAGAAGTACAGACATTATTAAAGGTCGTAAAATCATCAAGATTATTTTCAAGCCGGTTATACTTGACTCAACAAACTCAAAGCAATTCCAAAGGTTAGCATCTTGCCTAATGAAGCAGCATTTCCTCCTGAATTTACCGGCTTTTTCTTTAACTCAGCACCAGAGGCAGAAATTTTCCCTGAGCTGTGAAATAAAGAGTGAGGAAATTTTGTCTGTGTGTGCTGTCAGGAGCCAGGAAGGGAAGTGAGCGCAGCGGGGCCTGGTGCTAACCTGCCTGCCTTACCCAGAATCAGGGCGTTCGCCTGCTCCGCTCCCAAAATCAGCCTGGGAGTTTTCAGCTTCCTGCCTTACGGCATATCAAAAGTGGAACAGAGAGTGGAAGGACTTACTCAGACTGACCTTGGCATTAGCCAGAAAACTTCTTTCTGAATTAACACAGTTGCACCATTTGGGCTTTCCGAGAAACTCTCCACCTGCTGGGTCGTGTGGCCCCTCTGTGCAGCCTGCTAGGCTTTGGATCTGCACAGCTCCCTTCAGCAGTGAGCCCTGCTGTGTCCCTCCTGTCTTCACTAAGCTCTGCCCAGTGCTCCCTTATCCATACGGTGGATACTCACGTGGGCTGTGACAAGAAATGCAGAATTACATTAAATAAGGAATTTCCCGTCAGATGCTGTGGCAGCATCCCCACCGCTCTGCTGCCTGGTGCCATCTCCCTCACGTGCAGCAGGGACAGTGCCAGGGTCAGGAGCAGGAGTCACATTCAGACTGGTGGCTTGTGGAGTAAATCCCTCCAGCAAGACAGATCCCGATGTCGCTGGTTTCTTTCCCAGTGCTTTGGGGAGAGAACTGGCCAAGGAATAAACGTGGCCCCTTCCCAGGCTACAGCTGCGGGCCTCTCCTGTGAGCTTGTGAGCAGAGGGAGCAGGGAAGGGTCCAAATCATACCCAAATCTGTGACAGCAAAGAGGGGGGAGGAGGAAGAAACAGCCCATGTGGTCAGCCCTGGAAAGGGCAGTTTCTGCTGAGAACTGGCTGGGGAACGTTCCCATTTTCATAACCAGTAACAGCTGTGAGAAGGGGGAAAGGAGCGGTTCTGGTCCCTGCCAGCAGCACCTCCCGTCGGCAGCCAGGGCAGGGCACAGCCCTCTGGCCCCGCAGCCAGGAAAACGTGTGTCATTTTCCAGAGGGCTGAGCCAGCACTAACCAGGTGGGAAATGCATGAGCTTCTCACCAAAAATTGGCTCGGGCAGGGCCCGTAGCCTGGCTCGGTGCGGAGCTGCTCCCCGCGGCCCCGTGCATTGTTCACTGCTGTCGCCCTGCGCAGCACGAGGCTGCAGGTTGGCACGTCCTGGGCCTGCCTTCCTGGGCCAGCAGGGAAACGTGGATGGGGTTTGTCCTGCTGAGGTTTGCCACCAACCCTCCCCTTCCTTCTCCCATGACCACAAAGCCCGTTCTCTCCGACTTCTCTTCAGGCAGGGCCCACGTGGGCTTCACGCGGAGCGCAGCCAGGAAATTCCTCCTCTCCCTGCCTCCGCTCCCAGCCCCATCCCTCGCCACCCCCAAAAGCCCTCTGCCCTCCCAGGGCCGATCCCATGGGGTGCCTTAGCCAGTGCTCCAGCAGACGGGTCCCCACTCTGCCTGAGGAGCATGGGCTGTGCACAGCAGAGAAGTGAGCAGAGGGTCTGTGGGGTGATCAGGGTGCGCCGAGACCCGAGGTGCTCCTCAGGAACAAGGCCCTGCTGTTTGTTGCTCCACAGCATCCTTCTACCAGGGAGGCAGCAGCTATGTCCAGGCCCGGCCCCTCTGATCCAGGCTGCCCTCCCGGCTCCCCCGAGCGCTAGGAAAAGCCCAGCGCCTGCCACTGAAACCGGGGGGAGCTGCCAAGTGCCTCCCAGCTGCCTCTGAGTTACAGGATCCCTCTCCAGCACAAGCCCAGCAGTCTCTCGGCAGGCAACTGTTGGCAATAACAGCCCTCTTTAAACAAAGGGGAGGCAGTCTGGCTTTGCACGGCCCCCCTTCGCCTTTCCCTGCCCCCCTGCAGTCACACATATTTAGGGAAAAGCTTCTCAGGGCAGCGTGCTGGGGCTCACGTCGCACTGGCTCCTGCCCCAGCTCTTCCCTCCCACCCTCTTTGGGTTTCCTGCAGGGTTCACAGCCCGGCACCCAGGGGTGCTGCCCATCCCCAGGCATGTAGGAACAGTGCTGTCAGCATGGGACGAGCACCAAAACTGCAGCTGGAGAACCTGGCAGTGGATGGGGAGCAGAGCCCTGTCTCTGGGCTGCGGACCAAGAACGCCTCTTTCCCATCCGAGAAGCCAAGGCTTTGAGCCCTGCCAAACCCCAGTGTTTGTTCCTGCATCTGGCATGCGAGGGATGGCAACAGAAGCATGTGTGAGGCAGAAAGAGGAGTTCCAGTGAAGAGGGGAAGTGGGTTTCTCTTGGGTCTCCGTGACCTTCTCTGGTTTGGAAATAGCAGAGAGATGCAGAGGTACTAACAGCACGCAGCAGAGAAAATCCTGCGTCCTCCTTCAGTCAGAGGAAACTGGAGCCCAGAGCCATGGCCAGGCCTTCTGCCACCTGGGGTGGAACCGGTGGAAATCCAGCTGCAGGGAGCCGCAGCCTTCGCCTGTTTGCAGGGATGGTTTATTTGCAGTCATGGAGCCTCACTATGGGCACCTTGTCTGCTTGGTCTTGCCCTGCCCCGGTGCTGCTGTGTGATGGGAAGTTTTTCTGCTGCTGGCAGCAGCTGAAGCAAGTCCTCCTGGAGCCTGCAGACTGGGATTTTTATATCAGCAGTGCTCTTGGCCATGGGAATCCTATTGACTCTGTCCTCATCGCCCTCCTTGGAGAAGCAAGCACAGAGAACAGGGTAGAGCCAAAAGAGGGGCTGAGATTGATGAGGGTCAGTCGGCTTTGGCAATTTCTCCGTGTCCTGCTGGCCTTCTCGGTTAGTTACACAGACAGAAAATGATGCTGGCAACGGGAAAGAAAAGGAGCAGGGGAGTCCCGTGCAGGTAGGGTGAAAGTGCACCTCAATTTCCCCTACAGCTGAGAGTGAAGGCTGCATTTATAACAGATAGAAGTGCCGGTCTGGCCAGGAGGATAATATCTCCATTAGGAAACAGGGAACTATTGATTACTCAAGTAACCTCAGCTATTGAACAAACGGCTACCTCAGCAGAGGGAAATTCCAGCCTGGGCTCAGGGAGATGAACACGGGGATGGCAGGGCAGCAGTGGGCACACAGCGCCCCGTGCTCCCAGGTGCCGTGGCAGCACGGCCTGCCCTGTCGGAGGCACCAGGTAAGGATGAAAGCAAACACAAGGCTGGTGCCTCTGCGTGCCTGCCTGTGGCCCTGGCAAAGCAAGTGGAAAACAGTCACTGCAGTGGCGTCCTGGCCAAGAGAGCCTGTGGGACAGGAAGGATTAAAACGTCCGACGGGACCTGGCTCGGCTCCCAGGGCCCTCTCTGGACCCTGGCACAAGGGCAGCTCCTCCGGGTGCCCCAGGCCTCCGTGGGCCCACAGCCGTCTTTAAACAGAGGGCACGCTGCCGACCGGCAGAGAACAAGCTCCCAGCACATCCATTTATTGTATTCTGGGAGGTGAGGAGACCTGCCCTTCTTCCTGCCAGCCAAAGGGCACAAAAAGCACCACAAAGAGATCCGGGGCCCAGCAGCCATAGCCCGTGGTAGGGACCAAGCAGCCAGGAATGCAGCACAGCTGCAGGAGAGGATCACAAAGGAAGGCTCTCGGAGCACGTTGCAGGCACTCGGCTGGTGTGCAGCTGTCAGGCTGTGATGTGCACGGCCCCCCCGTGCATTGGGGCAGGTTATAGGGCGAGCAGGAAGGACAGCGGGCCAGGAGGGCTGACCGGGGCTTTCTGCTCGGAGGGGTTCTGGTGCCGTTCCCCCGCTGCGTTTTGAACATCTTTAATACACCGACATGAAGCGTGGCGCTGGAGCAGCCGTAGCAGTGCCTGTGGTTCTGCGTGGCCAGCAGCTACCTCGGGGACCACTGCAGAAAGGCAGGGCTAACCCTTCCCACACCGCACCCGTGCCCAGCAGGGTCCCATTTGGGAGTGCTCGGGGCCATCCCAAGCTGGGTCCCCACCCCACCAGCCCTGAGCAGTGCTGGAAGCTGCCGGCAGAGCCTCTCCTCCCCTGCCTGCCCACGTCAGAGGCCGCTGGGGGACAGCCCTGCAGCCTCCCCTCTGCCAGCCTGCTGCAAAAACCTCCAAGCCTCCAACGCCATGCTGCCGCGGACTTCCCACCCAGCAGCACAAGCTGTTGCTTTCTGCAGAGTTACCCCAAAACAAGCAGTGGCACGGCCACCCCGGGCCACTCCCAAGTGCTCCATACGGACCCCACATCTGTGCCTTCACGGGGGAGGATCGTGCATCTCACAGCGACAGCCTCCACTAACCGAGGCGTCTTTATGCTCCTCGTTACAGTTCTGCTCTCTCGTGTACACTCAGGCATTCCCAACTACGTTCCTCCATGGCCCCGCTGCTTTCCCCAGCTCTTTAACTGACGCCTCCTTGTGATTCCACAAACATGGGAAGCATGAGAGTTATTTCCATGAAATGGTTGTGAGAGGGGCACCGGCTCCTCCCTGCTCCTTGATTTCAAACAAGGTTTCTTCAACTCCCCCAAGGTGCTGCTCCGTGCCTCCTCCATCCTGCCCCAGTGCTGCTTTCTGACACCCGCAGGGGGTTGCCAGCTCCAGGCTTTTAACCCCAAGAATACTTTGCTCATTCAGAGGCATGCTGTGGGTCCCGATGAGCAAAGGCCAGCCCAGCCCAGCCTGCTTGCAAGGTATAGAGTCCGTGCACCCCTCTGCCTCGGAACCAGAGCTGTAAAACCAGCGGCTTTCCCAGGCGTTAAAGAACAAACCCAGCTTTTGGGTTAGAAAGAGATGAAATTCACCCCGGGCCGCGGGCCAGCCCAGCATGCAGGTGCCACCGGGATGCCGCAGGGCACAGAGGTGACTGTCACCCTCGCTCCTTCTCCTAGCAGATTTCATCCCGTTACGCAACTGCTACGCTAAAAGGCGACACGCCACCCGGAGCGCTTCAAGGACTTTGTTACTTCGCCTCCCAGATCTGCGGATCCCTGGGATCCACGTCCAAAGAGCTCCCAGCAATAAATGCATACCTGGCTGCTTTCCCCAGGTCTACTGCTTCCTGCAGGGGCTGCTGGAGATGTGTAGTTTGGTGCACGCTACTGGGCTCGCTTCCAGTGCAGCAGCTCTGCTTACAGCCTCCTGTGAGCTCGATGCAGCTCAAGGAGACTGGGTCTCCAAACTTCAGCTTCATTTCATCAAAGATTTCTATTCCAGCCCCAAGAGGGAACGCTGGCCCCCTTCCCCAGAGGGACTAGGGCTGCTCCGCGGTCCCTTTAGCCCACGCTGGGGGGTTCACACACCCAGCTCTTCCCAGCACAGTCCGTAGCACACACGCTGCTGTCCTGGGGGGCTGCACTTGGAGCTTCTGCACCAGGCAGCCAGGCTCTGACCACATCCCTAAGACCCCAGCCCTGCCAGGTTTAGGGCATTGTATAACACCGCCGCTACCCGAGGACCACCGAGCCGGCAGGATGCTGAGGCAGGCTCACAGCTCAGCCACCCAAGGAGCCCACCCTGCCCTGCTGCCCCGGGGGGGGTCTCTTACCTCGCCTGGAGCCCCCTCCCGCAGCAGCTCCCGGTCCCTCCGCAGTCTCCCCGCTCTCCCTCCCGCGCCACCTCCCCGTGATGTCAGCGCAGCCGCCCGCCGCACCGCACCGCTGCTGGCACCGCGCTGCCCTTCGCAACGGTTACCACAGCAACAGGAGGGGGAATCCCATCCTCTGGGCCCCCGCCACCCGGGGGGGGTCCGCTCCGTACCCATACCACCCGCTGCAGCCCCTCAGGAAGGACGGGGCAAGAGCAGGAGGAGAAGGGCAGCGACGCCAGGAGAAGCCTGAGAAGGGATGGTCACGGGCAGCAGGCTCAGGGAAACAGGGGGTCCCCTGCTCCCCGGCATTTAACCTTATTCCCTGGTGCCCTTCTCCCCAGCACTCACCCTTTTTCTCTGATCCCCTTCTCCCTGGCATTTACCCTTGTTCCCCAGACCTCTTCTCCCCAGCAGTTACCCTTTTTCTCCATGCAGAGCTGCACAGCTCCATCCCATCCCATCCCATCCCATCCCATCCCATCCCATCCCCAAACCATCCCCATCCCATCCCATCCCACCCCCTTCTCACCTTCCCCGTTCACATTTTGTTCCCCAGCCCCGTGCTCTTTCTGTAACAGGGCCGTGCGCAGGTCCGTGCTGTGCCACCCCCCACGCAGCCCCTACCCCAGCAGGGATTTAGGCTACGTGCCCACACCAGACGCCCTTGCAGGGATTCATTCCCCCCCCCAGGCCGAGGCCAGGGACCAGCTATCGATCCCCAACCTCAGACTGGCTCCAGCTCAGCCCCTGGGGAGCCAAACTCCTTCTTACTAACCACAAACCCCCAGCGAAAGGCTTTGCTGCAGTCTCTCGCAGTTTCATCAGGAAGGGAGAAGGGCAGATAATGGATTTTTAGGACTGCAGCACATCTTTAATGTAAAGAGATGGCCCAGGGCCTCTCCTCCCTTCCCCCACGCGAGATGCTGCTTCTTTTCAGCAGAAATATTGCTGCATTAGAGAACAGGTCACTTCCTCTATCAGCAAGAATTCGGTGTCCTATTTGATGCTGGTCCTTGTGCTATAAATAGGATTTCTCCCCCTTTTATAGTTGCTGAATAATTGGCGGTATGAAATATGAACACAGTTTTCAAAAGAGTGCCTGATAAGCAGCTTGCTGGAGTGGAATCGTTGAACAGAAGGAATTCAGAGCACCTGCAGCGCATCACACGCTGTGGAAAACATTCAAGGTCAGCGCGACGGAGCCGGGTCACGGAACAGATCCAGCGACCGAGGACACGGTGCACGGGAGCCGAGCAGCCTCCCCCAGCACCCCAACGCCGCCTTTTATACCTCAGATTTGGTAAAATGAGGATGAGATGGAGGCAGCCCAGCTCGGAGGAGCCAAGAATTTTCCCCAGCACGTAGTGGAAGGCCGGGAGGAGCCGGGAGGAGCAGGCACAACAGGTTTGAGAGCAGCAGCAAGCGGGGAGAGGGCAGAATCCCAAACGAGGAGGAAGAGCGTAGTCAAACATCCATCATCAAACGCAGCGAGGGAACACCACAAGCGCCAGCCTCGCAAGCTTGCCTTCAAAAGAGGGAAAATGCTAATCAGAGGTAGAGGTGTAATAAAAGCACCGGGGCGTGGGGAGACTGCATGGCGGAGGAGCGAGCGCCCCATTATGCGGGAGGAGGCAGCCTCACACTGCCTGGCTCTGTCCACAGGGCCCAAATCAAAGCCCCAGACACAAGCAGGGCTCCAGCTCTGGTACCAAGGGCACTGTGGAAATCAAGGACTCTCAGCACATCAGAGCCTTCCTCTGGGATACCTCTGAGAGCCCGCAACAGGGTCAGGGGCTGTATAGAGGCTCTCAGTCCCCATGAGAGCAGATTTTGTCCTGTGTGGCTAGAGTGAGGCGCTGGTGGAGGGTACGAAAGGCAGAAAGCGATTGAGCAGAACCAGGAGACAACATTTGGCTTGCAGTTACTGCAGGAAAAATAACTCAGCTCATCCCCACACCAGCGGTGAGAAGAGAGGCAGGGGAAAAGGCAAGGAATTACATCAGTTGTGGAAATACCTGAAAGAAGTGCTGACCAGGAGGGGTCAAGATACACAGGGGCTGTGCTTTCAGCGCCAGACACGAAGAAATGGGAGACAAGCAGCCAGACACCATTGCTATGGAGATACAAGGCACCGGAGCACTCTCAGCAGGGAAAATAAAAGGAATTACAAGCCGCATTTTTAGCTGCGCAGAAAAACATCCTCAAGATAGGATCAGGCCAGGGGATCCACCCCATCCAATTGTTAGTCAGCTGTCATCTGCTTCCCTTCTTCCACCGTCTGCAGGTCAAGGAGGACGCAGCAACAGATACGAAGTGTAAAGAGGTTATTTTATTATTGATTCAGAGGTTAGACAAGGCACCATTTGATCTAGAAAGAAATGCAAAAAAAAAAACCCTAACAATTAAGTGTTATTTACGCAGTCAATTAAGAAAGTCTCTTTTGCATTTCTTCAGCATTATGTGAATTCCAGCTTGGTCGAGATCACAGGAAAGCCACCCCAACGCCAGGTAAGGCAGGCTTGGACTAGAGCCGCAGCCCCTCAGTTCACCAGCAGAAAAACCTCGAGCCGCCTCTGTGCCCCGAGGGTTGAGGAATGCAGCAGAACAAGAAAAACTAAACTTCCAGGAAAATACCATGGCATTTTTTTTTCCCCTTTCTACTTCAGAAATGAGATGTTTGTTCATTTTGGTCCTCGCTGACAGGAAGCAGCTTTAGAATCAAGGTAAACCTTGCGGTGGCTTCCAGCTAAGAGCAGTAAGAAAAGCCCTGAAAGTCCCGGAGGAGCCCGGGACAGCCTCCAGCCCCCCCCTCCGAGCACACCAAGGACCTGGGTATGGGCTGCAGCACGGATTTTTTTTTCTCTCTGTACAATTATTTTGCCTTCCAAACACCGATTCCTAAGGAGAAGGTAATCTCCTCTTCAAAATGATTCTGCTGAGTAAGAAATCCAGACAAATACCAACCAAATCAACCCCCAACCCCCTTGTCTTCCACCTCCTCTCCCCCTCCCATCAATCCCCCCCCCCAGCTGCCCTCCCTGCCCCCCCTGCCCCGGGGAGGGCTGCAGTGGGTGATGTAGCAGCGTGCAGCTTGGCGGTTTCTCATCTGGTTCACGAAGTCACTCAGCTGGAATAAATGGGAACAAAAAAAATAGATTTAGGGGAAAAAAACAAAAACAAAAACAAAAACCAAACCAAAACAAAAAGAATCACGGTTTATGGCAGCAGAGGGCTGTTGAGCTGGATGCAAAGTAAACACGAAGGGGAGAAGGAGCAGAGGGGAAGCACACATGGATCTTGCTGGGGGGGTAAAACCAAGTCCAGGGGCACCACCCGGCCAGGAACCCCTCCTGCCAGCACGGCAGCGCGCAGGGCGCCGCGGTTTTCTTTGACTCTCCTGAGATGCTGAGATAAAAGCTGCTCCACTCGGTTTCTTTACAGTCCCCGACACAGGGGCAGCCCCAACGCACATTTTCCACTACTGTGGAGTGCAGCAGCCCCATGCTGCCCCCCCCATCCCACACGTGGCCTCCACACAGCGGGGCTGCCCTTTCACAGGAAAATGAGACAAGAGGCAAGGTAACAGCCACCTGTGGAAACTCGGGCTGCTGACGAAACCAGCACCCTCAGCTACTTTCAAATCCCCTGTCCCCACACTCACATGCTTTCAAGAGCAACAAACCAACTGCTTTCAGTTTCTAGCATCATTTCCAGTTTGCTGAAAGGGAAGAGGGCTGCTTCCCTGGAAAGGATGTGCGAGGACAGAGGCGTTTTCAGCCAAAAGAGAAGTTACCAAGAAAAACAGCAATGGTTTCCTGAGGGCTGGGCACCTGCTACAGACACACAGCGGCTCGGGGCAGAGGGAGACGTGGCATCTCCTGGGAGGAGGGTGCTCAGCGACCCCCTCCCCTGTGCCCGGGCACCAAGCACAGCGCGCGGTGCCCTCAGCCGGACAGCGCTACTCGATTTGCTCAAGGAACGAGCACATTTCCATGAGCTCACAACAAAGGGCACTGGCTCAAGGGCACGTGATGCTAGCAGTTAGTAGCTGCGTCTCCCAGGCCTTGAAAAAAAAAAAAAAAAAGCATTTGTTTTGCAATAAGGTTTTATTTAGACTTTGGGATCAGGGGAAGCTAAACACGTCTTCACCTCCTTGGCCAAAGTCAAGGGAAGAGGGCAGTGAGGAAACCACCACCCAGATCCACTTCTTGTCCTCAGGACATGACAAATTGCTATGTGGAGACTGCCTGGCTGTGGCCAGAGACTTCATTAAAAAACCCTTCTCACTAATAATCATTATATTGGGGTCCATACCTCAACTGGAAAAGGTTTAGGGTCCACAGTGAACCCCCAGCTCGCACCCGCCCATTTTTTTGCCCTACAAACACCACCAGAATGGGGGAAAAAGTGATATGTGCTCTCACAGACTGCTGTGTCACCCAGAATACCACACATTCAACAAGAACAAACCCTCACCCAGCTCTGCACACGCTCACAGCCAAGCTCTGCCTCCCGCTGCTGCTCCCCCCGAGGACACACACAGCCCTTCAGGCGCCCCCCACAAGCCCATTTTGCTTCCTGCAGCTGACAGAGCATCCCCTATCGGGTACCCTGTGAAAACCTTTCCCCCTGCTGCTCAGGCCTCATCTCCAATCTCCTGCTCATCCTCTGTGCAGCAGCCAGGGACAGCTGGAGGTGCAGCTGCTTCCCCCGGGGAGCTGCAGCTCCAGGATGAAACAAAAGCCTTTTGACCCACAGGGGTGCAAACCCCGCTGCTGGCAGCAGGCAGCCGGTGCTCAGGCTCGCTGCGACATCTAGGGGCCAAACCGCCCACACGTGCACACAAACGGACACTCGTACCGAGATGGAGACCGTTAACAGCTCGTTTAATAGAGAATTGGCAAAGCCCTGCCTTGGGCTTCATCATTCCCTCTTCTACTCTGCTTAGCTCTTCACCCTCCCTGGCCCCAAACGGACAGACACAGAGAGAGAGACGGAGAGAGGTGGAGAGAGACAGACAAGGAGAGCCCCGTCCTGGGACGGAGCCCTAAACGAACATAACCAGGTCTTTACATGTTGCTTTCGAGAAGGCTGCCAGGATGCTAGCAAACACCACGTCGGGAGACTGGGAGGCATCGACCGCCGTGTGGATCCCTCGCTTGCTGTAGTAGGAGACCAGGGGGGAGGTCTGCGTGTGGTAGGCTTTCAGGCGGGTTTTCAAGGCTGCTTCGTTGTCATCCGAGCGGCGGATCAGGGGCTCTCCGGTGACCTGGGAGAAGCAAGGGGACAGTCTCCAGCTAGCTGCTGCAGCCTGGCGCGCTGCCCCCTTCTCCGAGCAGCTCTGACAGCCCCTGCGCCCCTCCTTCACGGCAGGCTACAAGGCAGAGCTGCAGAGGCGAGTCCCCAGGCGAGCACAGGAGAGCAGGGCGAGCCCAGGGCATCGAACCGAGTCCCAGAGCTGTCACCGAAGAGAGGATTCAGCGTCAGTCTTTCCCCCAGGCACCGCTCTGCTCGCTAAAAGAAGCCCAAGGATCCTCAGGACCAAACGCCAGCTACAGGAGCTCCCCAGGAGGGAAATCAGGCGCAGCCCACTGCAAGTTCAGCTATGGACAGAGGCCACCAAGTCGTGACGTGGCAGAGCCTGGGCCAGCTCTGCAGGAGGGCCGTGCCCCTCACTCATCCCTCCACGCCTCGCTCCCTGCGGTGCCGTCGGCCTAGGCTGCCCAGGCAGCTCCCCACGCTCCCCAGAAAGGCAGGACAGAAAGCACAAGAGAAGGAAAAAAGAAGTTTTTTTTTTTTTTCCAGCTGCAAAGCATCAGCTAAACCCAAAGCAAGGTAAGCTGCGGCCTCGGGAGCTCACATACATCATCCTTCATGTGCTCTTTGGGGGGTCTGAACTCCTCGTGATACGAGCGGCCACTCGCTGGGTGAATCAGCCTACGGCAGAAAGCAAGTGTCAGCAGAGGAGCCCGGTGCCAGGGCAGTCTCCTGATCGTGCCAGTCATCAGCACAAAAACACCTGCAATGCAAACAGTTAGCCTCTCTCTTTTGGGAAAATATCTTCTGGTTATTTCTGTACCAACGGCTTCTTCGGGTGCTTGGAAAAAATAAGAGCAGCTGCTTTTGGAGAAGGGCTGCTTTATGGGGGGACAGAGGCTAGCTCCCAGGGACACAGGGTGATGGTGTAACAGCAGCACGTCTGTGTCTGCACAGCCACGCCTGACCCTGGACAGAATGTTCAGCAGTGCCCAAACACTTCTGCAATGAGCTGGCTCACCAGGACGCTGGTTCCTATCAGCAACGGGCTCTGCTCGAGGCTGGCCCCGGCAAGGCAGGCTCAAACAGAGCAGGAATCTAACACAGACCAGCACCGCAGCCAGCCCTAAGCACCACGAGAATAACCAACGGGAACCAAAACAAGGACACCCTCCCTTAACTGGGAAACCCCACCCCAGGCACAGAGCATTCAGAAGAGAGGAGTTACCGTCCGGTGATTCTCCGGATGAGCAAGGAGTCAGGGATGCTGAACTCGACGACGGAGTCCAGCTTCTCCCTCCTCTTCTCCAGGAGCTCATCCAGCTACAACAAAAAAACCCCGAGTCAGAGGGGCAGATGCCCAGGGAGCCCCGATTCCCGAGGAAGGAGATGCCCCTGGGCAGGGACTGCCCCGGCTCACCCACCATCTCAGCCTGCTTCACCGTGCGCGGGAAGCCGTCCAGGAGGAAGCCGTTCTTGCAGGGAGGGGTGTCCAGGTTGTTCTCGATCAGCTCCACCACCATCTCGTCACTCACCTGCGGAACGGAGATGGGCACACCCTGATCTCACATGCAGAGCCCTCTGTGCGCATGCCAGATTTTTTTATTATTGTTATTATTTGTTTTAAACAGCCATTCCCGATCCCACAGGCAGCCCCAGCAGGGCAAAAGCTGCACACTCAGACATGCCCAGGTCAGGGAAATGCTGCTGGGGATGGGCGTCAACATGGCTAATGAGACACCTCGCATGGCTAATGGGACACTTCGTGCCTCATTTGGGACGTCAACCTTACAACAAACTCCCTAATGTCTTCTTTTTTTAAAAAAAACAACTCACAACACAGCAGTAGCAACGTCACTTTATTTCCTGTGACTTTGTACCTTCACACACACCTCCAAGTAATCCTGGTCAGGGAAGGTAAAACACACGAGTTCCTTATTGACCCTCGTGAGCTGTGTGTGAAGGTAAATGCCAGCAGAGCTGCTGACAAGCTCGGGCCCTGCTGGGCAGTCCCGCCTACATCATGACCTCAGCACACCGTGGGATGAGTTCCTTTCTGTTCTGCAGCCCCAACAACGGGTGTTTGTTCCAAAACCACCTCTCCTCACCGGCAGCAGTGCTGCTTTCTCCAGCACACACCACTGTGACCTAGCAGGACTCAGGACCAGACTGTCACAGCACATAAACACGAGCCCTGGCGCAGGAAGCATGCGAGCAGGGAGGAGTTTGGAGCCAGCAACAAGTCCCTTCTGTCCTCTCCTGATTACCACGCTCAGAGAAGGAGTTCACGGTTCATAATCGAGCGTAAAAACCCATCCCAGGCTCCAGGCTGTGAGATAACTCGAAGCCAGAGCACACCACCAGGACGCACCGGTGGAGCGCCCGGTGCCCGCTGCCACAGACACGTGGCAGATACCAGCAGTGCCGCCAGATAACGTCCCTATCTTTCACAACCAGCTGGGACATTGCAGGCTCAGTGTTGCAATGCACACTTGAAGCAGAAGCTGGAGATAAGCCACATGGCTCCTGGGGCCTGCAGATTCTCCTCTGGGCATTATGAGCCCGTGACAGCCAGCTGTGACAACCAAGATCTGCTCCGCACTGCTCAGTTTTGGGGCAAGTCACTGCAGTTTGCTGTCTCTCAGGTGTCCCCAAGGGATTTCAGTCATTTCAGGAAAGATAATTAAATCCTTGGAAAACGAACTAGGGAGGCTAACTCTCGGATCCAAAGCGTCCTTCACGCAGCACAGTGACACTCTTAAGGCTATTTTCATCTCACAGTTACAGGCGAGCAGCGGTTACACAAGAGCTGGGACGCAGCCGAAACCTCTGAACAGAGTTTTCAGCCCCACAGGGGTCCGGATGTCCCGGGAAGAGATAGGAGCTGCAGAGAATGAGCGTAACGTTCTGCAGCTCTGAGGACAAACCTTTACATCAAACAGCGCTCACAAGGCACAGCCCAGGCAGCGCCCCACAGACGTAAACACTGTGACAGAAAGAGCCAACCCAGGGCACAGGGGCTGCTGGCAGGCGAGGAGTTTTGATGGGGGTGGATGTATTCACAGAGCATTTCTCCTGCAGGGGCACAGGAATCCCCAGCCCTGCCATCACCCTACAGCCTGCCCTTCCTCCACTGCTGCTTTTTCTCCTTACGCCCCTATTAAGGGACGGATTTGTGGTGCTGCGATTGCAGGAGAAGCCAGGCCCCCCCCCCCACCCCAGACCCCCCCAGGACCCCCCGTTACCCACCAGCTTCCCGGAATCCATCGTCTCCTTGAGCCTCTTGCCCAGCTCGGAGCCCGAGGCCACCATGGCTCGCAGCATGTCTCCGGTGGCCAGGTGGCAGACGCAGTACGCCTCGGCCAGCTTCGGAGCCTGCGGGACAGGAGCAGAGGAGGTGGCTCAGCAACGCGGCACGGCCCGAGGGACCCCGGGGGGCTGCGGCTGGGACCCCCCCGAGCCCGGGACCCCCCCCAGATCCCGGGATGACCTCCTCGAAGCCCCGGGACCCCCTCCCCGAGCCCCAGGACACCCCCAAGCCTGGGTTCCCCCCCCGGAGCCCGGGACCACCCCCCGGGCCCTGGGACACCCCACAGATCCCGGGTTCTACCCCCCCAGAGCCCCGGGATGCCCCCCTTGAAGGCCCAGGACCCCCTCCCCGAGCCTGGGATCCTCCCCCGGAGCTCGAGACCCCCCCCCCGAATCCCGGGACCCCCTCCCTGGGCTCCTGGACCCCCCCAAGGCCCCGGGATGCCCCCCTCAAAGCCCCAGGACCCCCTCCCCGAGCCCGAGACCCCCCCCGTTGCCGCTCCCATCCCCCCCGGGTCACCAGGCCTCGCGGCCCGGCCTTTGTCCAGGCCCCGCCGTAGGCCGCAGGCTTTGGGCCCTGCCGGGGGAAGCGGCCCGGTACCGGCCGCACGGTGCCGGGGAGGGAAGTCCCGGCTGTCCCCGCACCTGGGTGCCCTTCCCGGCTCCGGGCGGGCCCAGCAGCACCGCGCGGATCCCGCGGCCCAGGCTCGGGGCCGGGCCCGGGGCCTGCCCGCGGCCGCCCCCCGCCTGCGCGCTCGGAGCCATGGCCGCGACTGCGCCGGGCCGGCCGCGTGCCGCGCGGCCAATGGGCGCCGGGGGCGGGGCCTGGAGGGAGGGGCGGGGCTTGGAGGAAATGGGGCGTGGTTTAGAGGGTAGTGGGAGGGGTTTGGCGGCTAGGGGGCGGGGCTCTGTGGGCAGTGCTTGAGGGGTCCGGGAGTAGGGGGCAGGGCCAAGAGGGTAGGGGCGGGGCTTAGGTGCTAGTGGGCGGGGCTTAAATTATGGGTGCGGGACTTAGCTGTTAGGGGGCGGGGTTTAGAGTGTAGGGGGCGTGTTTCCAAGGTTAGGGGCGGGGCTTAGGGGATAGACTAAGTCTATGCATCAGGGGCGTGGCTTAGTGGGCAGGGGGCGTGGTTTATGGTGAGTGGGTGGGGTTAACACCTAGGGGGCGGGGTTTATGGACTAGGGGGCGTGGCCTCCCCCCGGGGCAGCGCGGGGCTGGTGCTGAGCTCCCGGTGCCCCCCGATCCGTTTGTACCGGGGCTGTGCGGGCATGGGGGGCCCCCGGCACGTGCAGGGCCCCCGCTGCACTTACCCCGTGCACAGAACATCTCAGAGACCGGACAGAGAAAACTGTAAATTAACAAGAAAAAAATAAAATAATAATAAAAAAAAAAAATAAAAAAATCCCCCGCTCAGCCTGCGGCGTGCGGGATGGAGCAGCACAGCCGTGTCCAAGCGCAGGATGGATGGACCCACGGGGACCCCACCGGGGCCGGCAGCAGCACGGCGAGGGCAGAGGCAGCCCCAGCAGCTCCCCCGAGCAGCCGCCATCCGGGCGCTGCTCAGCCCTTTGTGTGCTGGCGGCCTGGTTTCCCTGGAAGCAGTGCTTTTATTTTTGGCACTCTTCCCCCCCAAGAGGATCCCCGCGCACGCGATGCACGCGCGGCCGCGAGCAGCACCGCGGCAGGGCCGGGCTGCCAGCAGGCCGGCAGCGCTGCGCACCGGCAGCCTGGGGACGAGCTGCCTGCACACCGGGGGCTCGGTGAGGTCCTGGGGTATCCGGGGGGGCTGCCCCGGCCTCGGGGATGGGAAGCGGGCAGGGGGCAGGGGGTGAATTTTGCTCTGCACCGGGAGAGGGATGAAGGATGCTCGGAGGCAGTGCAGCGCGGCTGGGTGCTGTTGCCACGGCCACGCTGTGAACGGGGGGAGAGGAGGGAGCTGGGATTTAGGGGATGCAGCCACCCTACAACCCTCCCCCCCAGCTGGGGGCTGGCAGGGAGCTGGGGCAGGATAAGCAGCCGCCGCAGAGGACAGTTTGTTGTGGGGGGGGGGGTGTTCATGGGCACAGCCCGTTAGATGCTGGCTGAGGTAATGGGCTGGGGGGGCCATCAGGGCCTCAGTGGGGTGCTGCAGGAGCTCAGCGTTCCCGAGGGGGGCTGTGGGTCTCGGTAAGGAGGGGGGGTGCAAGGGAGCAGGGAATGGTTTTGTGCAGGGCTGGAGGAACAACCCCCTGCATTGCTCGTTGGTTGTGTGCCTGAGCAGGGCTGGGGGCTGGCCAGCAATACCTCTGGGGGGAAAAGGGTAAGGGCAGAGGGTTACAAAGCTCTGGGAGCCTCAGAGCCCATCGCCCATCCCTGGGGATGCCGGTGGTGCTTGCTGGTGCGTGGCGGCACGCTGCCGCTCTGGGGTCACCGTGCTCCTTCTCCCAGTTCCCATCCAAAATGTAGGTAGCTCTCTGCAGCGGAGGCAGCGTGCAGCTCTGAGAAATGAAACCTCCGTCTCCTGCTCGCTTCTGATCAGGGGGAGCATTTTCCTGAAAAGCCCTGTGGCTGGACCTGGATTACCGGAGAGGAAACGTTTCCTGTGAGCTCATGTTAAGTGTTCAGGTCACGGGATGGGCTGGATCCAAGGGTTATTAAAGCTGCTCCACGAAGCATGCAAGCCAGGAAATGCCACAGGGCTGCCTAACTTGTGCCCTGGTGCCACGCATCGTGTCACGGGACAGAAGTGAAACTGGAAGCCCAGCGCGGGTCGGACTCTGACCAGCTGGCTGGTGCTCGGGGGCGCCCTGTGCTGCCTCCTCAGGGCTGCCTCCCTTCTCGTGGGGCTCGTGTGGCCGGCAACGTGGGGCGGTGAGATCGCAGCAGTTGGCAAACCACAGGGAAACGTCTCCCCGTGCAACACCGAGCAGATCTGACGACATGCCACAGCATGAGGAAACACGTCCTGGCGTATATAGGCCAGCAGCTCCACAGCGATGGTGGCTTTGTTGTGAGCAGCGTCGGTGCCTGAGCTGCTGCTGTGTACAAAACCAGAGCTCTGCACTGCAGAGAAATGTGGAAATGTGCCTCCTCCTCCCCCTGGAGCCTGCTTTAACCCGTGGTGGTGCTGCCAGCTGAGGTGCTGGGTTGGAGGAGAGCAGCAGGGAGCTCTCCCCAGGGATTGCTGCCCTGCACGGCCCACGCACAGGGACAGGAGGCACCTCAGGGAGCAGGGAGGTGCTGTGGGAGTCTCTGGAGCTCTGCTACTAGCATTCCTTTTTTAAAAATATATTTTTTTTTTTTTTTCCCAGTGAGTTTCATACTTAGAAACTCTACCCTACTGGAGGAGCTCCACACGAGTGCCGTCGCACTTTGGCCATGAATGGGTACTTGAACGAATCCAACTTCACAATGGTGGAGGAGGGCTTCACCCCCAGGGACCTCCTGGAGAACCTCCTGGTGGGGCTGTGCCCCTCGGTAAGGGCCAGGGCCGGCGGCTTTGCTACTCCCTGTGGCCGTGGGGCCGAGGCTGCTGCTCACCCCAGCCCTGTCCTAGAGCGAGCAGCAAGCCTTCTTCGTGGCCGACCTGGGGGACATCGTGAAGAAACACCTGCAGTTCCTGAAGGCCTTGCCCCGCGTGAAGCCCTACTTCCCCGTCAAGTGCAACAGCAGCGGAGGAGTGCTTCGGCTGCTGGCTGAGCTGGGGGCAGGCTTTGCCTGTGCCAACAAGGTAGGGACGGGTTGGGATGAGCACCCTCAGGGTGTGCGTGGGAGAGCGGCACAGCTCGCCCCCATCTCCAGGTTTCCTCTCTTGCTGACACCTCCAGCAGCAGAGGTCTCCCCCTGCTGTCAAACCCTGCCACACAGCCCAGAGATATTTGTCCCGTCTGGTCCGTGACTCAGGCTCGTTGCCTTTGACCAACATTCCTCTGTGTGACCTGTGTCCCGGCTGGCAGGCTTGGCTGGTGCAGGGTTCATCCCTGGGGTGCTGCTGCTGCGGCTGTCCCCGGTGAGTGGCTGTAGGGCCGAGCACAAAGCTCCCTGATCCATCCATTTGCTCGTAGCCAGGTTCCCAGGGAAGACCAAAGTTAAGCCACTTACTTGGATGTAATTAAGCAGGACATGTTACCAGGAGGAGAAAGTGCAAGGATTCAGACGGCTCTGTGTCCGTAACCCTCCTGCTGCAGCTCCTGGGGGAGATGTGCCCAAACCCCGTCCCTGCTCACATGCCCCACTTCTTTTCTCCCCTCTTGGTCTCGTGCTGCTTGTAAACACCTCGCTGCAACCTGCCCCTGCTGGGACAAAGCTCACTGTGATCCCCTTGAGCTTTTGTAGATTTTCCCTGGAGAAGCCCAGGCTGCAGTGCCTGGTTTGCCCCTCGCAGTGCCACGGTGGCCGTGTCCCGGAGCCGGCCGTGTCCGAGCGTGGCGGTGCCCCTGATCCATGTGCCGTTTCCCTGCAGACAGAGATTGCAGCGGTTCAGAGCATCGGGGTCCCGTCTGACAAGATCTTCTACAGCAGCCCCTGCAAGCAGATTGCCCACATCAAATACGCGGCCAGCCGTGGCGTGCGGCTGATGGCCTTTGACAACGAGGTGGAGCTGGGCAAGGTGGCCAGGAGCCACCCTCACGCCAGGTGGGTGCCGATGTGGGACCTGCTGGAGGGGGCTGAAGTAGGAGCTGGGGAGGTGGCTGTGGGGTGGTGGAGGGCCCAAAGACCCCTCAAGATGGTGTTTTTTTACTGCACAGGATGCTTTTGGGTATTGCTGCTGACTCCAGCCCCTCTGCCCATCCCAGCATGATGTTTGGTGCCACGCTCAAGTCCTGCCGGCGCCTGCTGGAGGCAGCGAAGGAGCAGGCTGTGGAGGTTGTTGGCATCAGGTACGGCACGTTGTCCTTCTGTCGGGGTGCTCGGGGTGGGCATCCCAGTGGGGAGCCCTTGTTGGGACCAATTTGGGGCAGGTTGGCCTACAGAAAGGGGCTCTGCGGGGTGGGCTGGGCAGTCTCACCCCTGATGGTATGTGGGAGGTGCAGGGGTGCCCCGGAGAGGATCGGGGGATCTCCGTGTCCCCTCACTGCCACAAGGGACAGGCCAGCCCTGCTCAATGGGACCGTGCCCTCAGCTTTCACCTCGGGAGCTGCAGCCTGGAGCCCCAGGGCTTTGCCCAGGCTGTCGCTGAGGCGCAGCTGGCGTTCGACATGGGCGCAGAGCTGGGCTATCGGATGCACCTCCTGGACATCGGAGGGGGGTTCCCCGGCACCGAGGACGCCAGAGCTCAGTTCGAGGAGGTACACGGCTCCCAGGGCAGGCAGAGAGCGAGGCTGGAGCTGGCTCCCTGCCCCATGCCGGGCGTCGAGGCTGAGCTCACGGGGTCGAACATCTTTTCCCCACCCAGATCGCTGCCGTGATAAACTCTGCCTTGGACACGTATTTCCCGGAGGGCTGCGGGGTGGAAATCGTTGCGAGACCCGGGCGATACTACGTCACCTCGGCCTTCACTCTCGCAGCCAGCATCACGGCCAAGGAGGAGATTCCCGTGGAGCAGCCGGGCTCTGATGGTCCGTGGGGCTGGGGGGCTGTGGGACCAGCCTGCCTGTGGGACCATGGCCCCTGAGCCCCACTCTGCTCCCCCAGGGGAAGAGTCTGGCAGCAAGAAGAGCCTCGTCTACCACCTCAGTGATGGCATCTACGGCGCCTTCAGCTGTGTCCTGTTTGACAGCCCCTGCCCAAAGCCACTGCTGCACAAGGTGAGGATCTGCTCTGGCTTGAGGGCAGCCCAGCAGGGCCCTCAGAGGTGTCAAACATCCATGGAAGCACCTGGGTCTGCCTCCGGGCTTGGCAAGGCAGTTTGGGGTGGTAAGTTAGGATGTACAGATGCTGTCTGGCCACCTGTGAGCCAAAGAACCTTTGGGAAAGGCGAAAACCATCCTTCAAACCATCCTTAAAAACCTTGAAAACCATCCTTCAAACCACCTTGAGAACCATCCTTTCAGGCTGGTCTTTAAAGCTGGTGAAGGAGCAAAGACAGACCCAGCACTGGATGCTTTCCACAGGCATTGAGGCACTCTGGTCCAGGCACTCACCACCTGGGTTGATTTTAAGAGCATTTCTTTTGGTTTGGGGCCAGGTTCTCCCCCCATATCAAACAGCTCAGCACAGTGCTGCGGGTGCCCTCATTCCCTGCAGCTGCCCGATTTTTCCCCCCTCAGAAGCCCTGCCCAGACCACCTCCTGTGCAGCAGCCTCCGGGGTCCACCGGGGCACCCCGAGGACCGGATTGCCGATGGCGTGGAGCTGCCCGAGCTGCAGGACGGCGACTGGCTGATCTTCCAGGACATGGGCGCCTACAGCATCGCCGTGCCATCCCTGCTGGGCGGCTGCCCCCAGCCACAGGTCACCTACGCCATGTCACGCCTGGCCTGGTAAGGGACCGTCCTCGTCAGCAGGGCCGGGGGCTTCCCAGGGGAGGCTCTGAGCAGCCCTCAGGCTGGGCTCTCTGCCCAGGGGAGAGGGGTGAATCCGACGGGGGCAGACCCTGAGGGGTTCGGGGTAAAAACCTGGCCACTGGGGTTATTAAATAACGAGCCAGGTTTTAAATCCGGAGCCACTTTGTCACTGGAGAAGCCATGGGCAGCTCAGCTCCAGCTCTGCACAAGGAGCTGGGGAAGCAAAAGCCCCCAAAATCCCCTTCCCCTACCCACCCTGTGGCATTTCATGAGTGGGGGCTCCTCGCGCCCCCCGGCTGTGTCGTGCTTGCAGGGAGGCCGTCCAGCTCTGCCAGGGGAAGCCGCTGCCGGCTGAGGATGACCACGAGAGCGCCTGCACCCCCTTGTCCTGCGGCTGGGAGATGGTGGAGTCGCTCTGCGTCCCCCCCGTCTTCGCTCCGGCCGGCATCATCTGAGCACCACGGGGACGGGGACGGCGCGGTGCCAGCACCCTTGGGCCTGCACCCCATGTCCTGGCACCCATGGGTGGCCCTCAGCACCCCACGGGGATCCTGCTCCTCCTCAGGCGCTGTGTGCCTGCCGCAGGGGCTGGGTGGGCCGGCCGACGGGTTTGGGTTCTTTTTTAAAGGGTTATGGAAATAAATGGCTGCTGAGCATTGGTTGGGTTATGGCTGAGGAGCCCCCGGGCTCTTCCTCCCCTCCCTGTGCCTGGGGTGGCGGAGGAGCCGGCTCTGGTAAGGAGGTAGCTGCATAATGAGGCTGAGCTCGTTAGGGAAGCTGGGGCTGCTCACCCCAGCCCTGGGGGCTGCATTCGGGCATCCGGAGGGACCCCAGAGGCTTGGGGGGGCTTGGAGACAGGGTTGGGCTCTGGGATGTGGGTACAGCTGGGGGGAAGGCTGGGTGGCACCCTAATGAGCAACCCCCTAATGAGCCCCCCTAATGAGCCCTCCTAATGAGCCCTCCTGCCCACGGTCACAGCACTGTGGTGGGGGGAGGCCACAAAAGCCAAAGAATGGGGACGCTGTGAGACCCTGAGAGCCAGAGACTGGGGGCACTGGGAACACTGGGAACTCTGGAGTTACTGGGAGTGGGGCACCAGGGTCTCTGGGAACACTACAAGCACTGGGCACTGGGAGCACTGGGATCACTGTGGGATCACGGGGGACACTGGGAGCAGTGGGAGTGCTGGGCACTGGGAGCACTGGTGACACTTGGATCACTGGGAACGCTTGGATCACTGGAGACACTGGGACCCCTGGGACCACTGGGCTCACTGGGATCACTGGTGGCACTGGGAGCACTGGGCTCACTGGTGACACCGGGCCCCACCGGCAGCAGGGGGCGCTGGGGCGCGGCGCGCTCTCCGCCCTCCCGCCACCAGGGGGCGCTGCCGGGAGACACCGCCGAGCCCCTCGGCCGTAAAGCGCGGCGGGGGCGGCACGACAGCGGCCGCGCTTGACGGCGGCGGGCGTCGCGCTAAGGCCGGTGAAGGACGGCGGTGCCGGTGCCGCTCCCGGTGCCCGTCCCGGTCCCGGTGTCGCTCCCCGCCGGCCGCCGCCATGCCGTTCCTGGAGCTGCAGCGGCAGCTGGGCCTCGACCTGGACCGCTGGCTGCTGCGGCAGAGCGCGACGCAGCCCCACGGCAAGGCCGGGGCCTGCCACGCCTTCGAGCGGGAGTGGGTGGAGTGCGGCCACGGCCTGGGCCAGACGCGGGCCCGCCGCGAGTGCCAGCCCGAGTACGAGGACTTCATGGAGTGCATGCACCGCACCAAGCTGGTGAGAGGCCCCTCGGTGTCCCCGGGGGGCTCTGGTAAACGGGGGGGGGCTCAGCTGAGCGCCCCGGGGGGGTTACGGGGGCCTCAGGGGGAAAGGGGGTGCTGGGGGTTGGTCAGGGGTTTGTGTGTGGTAGTTAACTGAGGAGCTGGGGGGCATGGAGGGTCAGCACTTGGCTTTCTCAGAAAGCAGAGAGCGTCTCTGACACAAAACTTGTAATATTTAATGCTAAAATGTGTCGTGACAGCACCCAAGGGAAGGGTTAGTGTGGGTTCTGCGTGCACGCAGCTCCCTTGGGGCTCTGCCAGGGTTCTGCCAGAGGCTGTGTGAGTGCTTGTGACTGCCTGTTGTACATCCCTGTCAACTCTCCCTTGTGCTTTGTCAGGCTGCACGTCTGAAAAAGATCCTGGAGCAGCGGGACAAGATGATCAAGGAAGGGAAGTACACCCCGCCCGACTACCAGAAGAGCCAGGAAGAGCCCAAGCCTTGATGCGCTGGGACCCCACCTCAGTCTGCAGCTGAGCAGTGAAGCCCCTGCAAGGAAAGCGCCCGGCATGGCTGGGATCTGCTGCGGCTGCTCCACGCACCGCGGGGTCGGGGCTGCCCGACGGCCTTGCCCTGACTGGAGGGGAATGACACCTGTGTCAGGCATTAATTCCCTGCTAGTAAATGTTTCCTTTGGAGCAGCACGCGGCTCTGTCGTGTCCTTCAGAATAAAATATATTTGAGTGTCCTTAGCCATCCTGCCAGGTTAATGCCCTGAGGTGCTGCCCTGGGGCTGGGGATGACCAGGAGCTGTGTCCCTCTGACGAGGGTGGCCATGGCCCTTGGTGCTCGTGTTCCCTCCCTGCCTCGCTTGCAGGCAGGGCAGTCAGCCCCAAATGTGTGTGGGGACAGCCTAAAGGAGTAAAAACCCATCCAAACTTGTCCTGCAAAGCTCCCTCCTAAAGAAATGTCCACGCCTAGCAAAGTTTTACAGGCAGGATTCGTGGCTGGGCTGCTCCCAGTCGCTTTCCTGTTCAAGATATTAGTGCGTGAGGTGAAAATCTGCTCAAAATGCCTCTCTTTCACTAGGATTTGGGGCAGAAACAGCTAGATCCAGCTTCTCTCCTGTCATTTTGTTTGCGAGTTTTGTTTCCCTTGCTCAGAGGCTGGGAGGCTTTGCTCTGGAGCCCGGTGTGTCAGCACCACGCGTTGAGCCTGGCAGCGAGCAGCGGGCCCTGCTGATGGCAGCTGCAGCAGCCCTGGCCCCTGTCCCATGGCCCTGGCCGCTGGGGCTGCCTGCGCCACCGTTCCCTCTGTAAAAGGGAGGATTTTCCACGTTCCTCCCCAATCCAGCACGGTTTTGTAACAGCATTAAAGCAAGTGAGCACCTGGAAGCAGGGAGGGGAAGTTTCTGTGCTTTAATCTGGGGTTTTGATGCCGGTGGTTGTAGGTTTAATGCTTCATCTTTGGTCCAGGAGCATGTGAGGTTCCTGAGGCTCCCAAAGGAGGAGCATCGCCTCTCTTCGGATGAGAACAGGCAACGGGCTGCCTGTTCCTGCACTGAAGATGACTGTAATGGGCCCATTCGTCCCCAAAATGTGTTAAAAATGACTTTGTGGTGGGAAAGAGTGGCTGGTTTCATCACCAGCGTGTGTTTTGGTACCTTGATCCTGAAAACCACGGGGCTGGCATGGCTGTAAGGGGCGAGCTGCACCTCTACAAGGCACGGCACCGCTGGGCGATGACAAAAACGATGGCAGAGGTTTGTTGAGGTCGAGCACGTGGGGGAAGAGCCTGGGGTGAGGCTGCTGCGTCCTCATCGCCGCTCTGGCCTTGTCAGGAGCTGTCCCGGGGGGGGATTTGCCCTTGGCAGGGCTCGTGCAGCGGGCGGCTGCTCCCTTCCCCCAGCCCCAGATGGAGCCTCGCGGGGCCCAGATGGGTGCCCGGCGCTCGGGCTGATTCATCGCACGCGGGGGACGGAGCCGCCTTCCTGGCGGGGGCTGGAGGGAGCAGGGGGCAGCCCCGGGAGCCCTGAGAGCCCCAAAACCTGGGGCTGGGGCTGGGGGCTCCGAGCTGGAGGCATGGAGGAGGTTAGGGGTCAGCCTCGACGTGAGGAGGCTGCCCCTGCTCAGCCCTGCGCTCACAGCGCTGCTTGTGAGGTGCCTCTCCTGGGTTGTGCCCAAACCAACGGGATTTTATCAGCAGCTTCAATATTTTTCTCCTGGTTCCTGCCCGTGGATGGATCGCAGAAGGGGTGATCCTGGTCCTGGATGGGTCCTGGGTGGGATTTCTTTTGGGGGACAAGGGGGGGATCTGGGCATGGGGCGTCTGAGATCTGGATCAATCTGATGGTGGAAATGGGGCGGCTGCCTCGCTTTATGTAACGGCCCGATAATCCTCCGAGATCCCGTTTGGTGCTTTCAGATATGAAAACTGTTTGGTGGCGATTCATTTCAGCAGGGGAAAACTCACATAAGGGCGCTGGCGTTCAGGTGGGTTAAAGAGCTCCGGATAGAAAGGCAGGCAGAGGGGAGCCCCCCGCGCAGAAGCGAGGGGGGAAAACATCAGAAAGATGAAAGAGCCGCGTGAAGAAGCGGGCAGAAATATTCACAGCTTCAGGTGCCAGCATCCCAGGAGGCTGCCAGCAGCGGTCGGAGCAGGGAAAACGTTAACAGGGAGAAAACCACGGCTGGGGAGAGAAATTCTGGCTGGTACCGTGCGCCCTGGCACCGCCGCGTGCTGTGCGAGGAGCCCGGCACCCTCCAGGCTGCAGCGTGGCCCCCGTTTACCCAGTGTCAGCCCCTGGGGTTCAGAAATTGGAGGATCAGGGCAGGCTGGGACAGCGGGAGGTTAAATCTGAGCAGTGCCTGCAGCCGATGGCTCGCTAAGGACAAGGAGGAATTATTCTCCGGAGAGGAGCCGCGGGGGGAGCCGATGTGGGGATGTGGTAGGGGCAGCAGCGCTCCTGGCCCCTTGCGGGTGACCGTTCCGTGGCAGCTCGACTGCGACACTCGTTAACTCGGCTGCCTTAACGAACCCCTCGCGAGCGGGCTGTGCACGGTGACGGCATCTCGGAGCCGAGCCGCGGCGGCGCAGGCTGGCGCGCGCCTGGGAATTGCTGCTCTGCAAAAAAAAAAAAAAAGAAAGAGCACAGGGCCAGGCTGGGAACGGGGAGAGGAAAAAAAAAAAGAAAAAAGGGCTCAGCAAAAAGGCAGCAACTTGGTGGTGTCGAGCGTGACTCATCTAATCGAGTTGTCCAGATGTCGGAGGAAATATCGAAATCTATCTAAACACTCCTGCCTCCCAAGTGGCTCTTTAGACCAATCCAAAATCTAATTGCTCTGGCGATGGATGTTAACACAGCCAAGGGCAAGCGGGGGAATCGCGGGGACTGAGAGGAGCTGAGGTATTTGTCAGAGTGAAACGCCGTGTTAGAAATTTCAGCT
Source organism: Aythya ferina (assembly GCF_964211825.1). Taxonomy (NCBI): domain Eukaryota; kingdom Metazoa; phylum Chordata; class Aves; order Anseriformes; family Anatidae; genus Aythya; species Aythya ferina. The sequence continues at coordinate 834,784 of NC_140322.1, read as the reverse complement.
GATAAGGAGAATAGCCAAAGACCAGATGAAAAATATTGAGGTCAAGAGAGAGAAATCCACCTCCCGCCCCGCGCCACCCGGTGAGAGGAGCCCATCGCTGCCCAGGCAGCACCGTGAGGGCGTTACAGGGCAGCGGGGCCCGGTCCTCCTCGAGTTCCTGCTGCAAAAGGGACCTGCAGCACCCGCAGCTTCTTGGTGCAGCCCACCACCGAGCCCTGAGGGTGATTTATTGACAGGTTTATACCTCGGTGCCTGCTTTCGTGTCACTTTGGTGTGGAGCGAAGCCGCATCCCAGCTGGGATGGAGGCAGCAAGGCTGGGACCGAGCTGGAGGTGGGAGCCTGGGGAGCCTCTTGGTGCCTTCCCCAAAGCCTTCATCCCCTGGGGTCCTGCTCCCTCCTCCCCAAAACCCGAAGCCTGTGGGATGCGGGTGCTGGGGCTGGGTGAGCCACCGCCTCCCCGCAGCTCCCGCAGCCCCGTGTGTGCCGGGAGCCTCCAGCAGCTTCTCCAGCTCATCTGTGCCTTGGAGAGAGGAAATAAACAACTCCCGCAATATGAATAATTTATAAAAAGTCAAGGGAAAAGGCAGGTTTGATCTGCGGGCTCTGGCAAAGGTTTTAACGAGGGACTGGGGGACAGACCCGGGGGCAGAGCTGCCTTCCAGCTGATTTGCAGGGGCGCAGCCACGGCCCGGGGCTCGGCTGGGAGGCGTCTGCCCGTGTCCCCACAGCACCAAGCGGGACCCCACGGCTGTCAGGGAGGGGTCTCCATCCGTGGACCCGTTTTACAGCACAGAAATGGGGGGGTGAAGTGATTCAGGGAGTGCAGCCAGCGCTGTGGTGGAGAGCAGGACCCCGCCCCAGCCCCTGCCTCCCCCCTGTCCTGAAGCAATGCCTCCCCTTCCCCGTCTGGGCAAAACAACGCCCGATCTTAACCCAGATTCACACAGCACAGCGAATCCAGATCAGCAACGTGCTGCAAAGGATTTTTGGAAATGCGTTTTGGGTGTGAAATGCATGCAGGTTGGGACAGGCAACGTTTCCTGGCCGCCTTCCCTCGTTTATTCAGGATTTAATACGGCGCAAAGTCGCCCGGTTTGCTCCGAGGGCTTCTCGAGGAAGGGGCCAGACGCCGCCGGCTGGTGGCACCGCGCAGAGGTGACGAGGGGACGCGTCCCTTAGGGCATGGCTGGGGCATGTGGTTCCCCGTGGCCGGCAGCCTGGCTCAGCCTCGTGTGTGCCCGCTGATTCCTGCAGCCTCACCACCCCAGCAGCAAACGGTGCCGGTTGCAGCGGGCAGGAGCAGAAGCACGGCCAGGGCACGGGGATGTCCTGCGGGATGGGAAAGTGCCACCAATCCATCCGGGTGCAGCAGGGGGCAGCGAGGCACCCCATGGCAGCAGCAGGATGTGGCTGAGCCACCCAACCTGTCCACGAGCCGCATGTCTGACCCCGGGGGCTTTCCTCCTCCAAAGGGGTCTGAGGCTGCTGGCCCCTCAATGCCAGCCCTCCTGCCCCCTGCTGCTCGCCAGTTTTGGGGTCGCTGTCCCCAGCCGTGCCAAGGGTTATCCACCCGTGTCCAGTACGGGCAGTGCCAGCACAGCAGGGCTGGTGCTGGCCCACGAGGATGCTCTTTGCAGCACCCCCTTTACTCCACCCCTGGTGCCCGAGCACTGCTCCAGCCCGGCTGCAGCATGATGGGGGTCCCAGGGAGCTCCCCCCTTGTTTCCAGCCCATGTCTGTGTCCGTGAGGCCTCGGCTGCTGCCACAGCTCCAGCTCCACAACTGTGGGCCCTGGGGGGTTCCAGCTGACAGCTTTCTCCTGTGCTGCCCTCAACCAAGGTTACGTGGTTCCCCCAGCTGTTCCCGAGCTCCCATCCCTCGTGGGGTGCTCGGTGTCACCGTGCCATGTGCCACCACACCAAAGGCACTCGGGAAATAACTGCGGGGAAGGGGAGGAAAGGATCCGGATGGGATCTGAAAGCTGGTGGGGGAGAAGCACCCTGGGCTGCACCGAGATCCCGAGGCACCGGGGCCACGGGGCTGGCCTGGCCTCGTGCAGCACCACGGGAGCCTGGGGCCGTGGCACCGAGCTGCTTGCTGGTGCTGAGCGTCTGGATCTGCCGTCAGCCGGAGCGGTTTGTCCTGCTCCGCAGAGCAGCCGGGGCTCTCCTGCTCCAGCTCAGCCCCTGCTCCGGGCTGCTGCTGCTGCCCCTGCCCGTGCCACGGCTGCTCCCCGCATGGACTCGGGATGTCTCGTGGCTTCACAGGGAGGTCCTGAGCAGCACGCGGCTTCCCAGCGTGGCTCCAGCCCAATCTGAGCCTGTCCCTGCTCCTGGCCCCCTGCACCCTGCTCCCTGCTCCCTGCACCCTGCTCTCTGCACCCTGCACCCTGCACCCTGCTCCCTGCACCATGCTCCCTGTTCCCAGCCCCCTGCACCCTGCTCCCAGCCCCGCTGTGCTCCCACCAGGGTTGCAATCAATGTGCTGCTGTAATTAGCCAGGGCCCGGAGGGAGGACGAGGCGGGGAGGCTGCTGGGGACAGGGGGTGCCCGGGGAGGCCGTGCGGGCTGGGGGAGGGAGGCTGCTGGGGGCCCGGGGAGCCTCCCGTGCGCACCGGGGTTGGTGCACGAGGTGGGTGTCGGGGTAGCTGCGTGCACCGGGGGGGTCCCTGGGGAGATTGTGCGGCTGGGGAGGGGGCAGCGGGGTGCGGGGGGGGCCCCGGGGCGCTGCCCGTAGGGGGTGGCGCAGGGGCGGCACCGGGGCCGGTCCCCGAAGCCGCGCGGGGCGGGAGGCGGCCGGGACCCCCCCGCCGCTCCGTGCCGCCCCGGTGGGCAGGGCCGGGCCGGGCCGGGCCGGGCCGGGGGGAGGCGCCGCGGCGGCGGGGAGCGGCGGGGAGCGCACGGCGGGGCCGGCGGCGGTGGCGGCCGGACCGGGAGCGCACGGCGGGGCCGGGAGCCGCGGAGCCGGGAGCGGCCGCACCGGGAGCGCAGCGGGAGCGCCGCGCCCTGCCCGCACCGAGCCGAACCGAGCCGAGCCGAGCCGCCGGGGTCGGAACCGGGGCGCACCGGGGGTGAGCGGGGCCGAGGCTGCGGGCGGGGGGCGGCCACGGTGGGCACGGAGCGGGCGGGGGGCGGCGGCGGTGCCGCGGGAGGGAGCGGGGATGGAGCGGGGATGGACGGGGATGGAGCGCGGATGGAGCGCGGATGGAGGGCGGCGGATGCGGCCCCGCTGCCTCCGCACCTGCTGCCCCCCCCTCCCCAAAACCGCGCTGCCCAAACGGCCCCGGACCCCCCCCCTCAGCGGGGCCGCGCCCGCCCCTGCGCACCGAGCCCCCGCTGCCCCCGCACCGCCCCCCCCCCCGGTCCCCAAAAAAAGGGCGAGAGCCGCGGCCCCCCCCCCGGGGGCAGGCGCGGGGGCTGCCCGCAGCCGCGGCTGGTTGATGGGAGGGGGGGGGGGGGCTCGGTCGTTTTTTTTTTTCCGCAGCTTTTCGGTGGGGGGCGAATGAATCATGCGAGCCGCGCTCCCCGTCGCCGGTTTTGGGGGGTCTCTTTGTTCGTGCCTCGCCGAGCACACACTGGGGGGGGGGCGAGGAAGGGCTCGGCTCCATGGAGGCGCCTCCTCTGCCGCCGCGCATCGGCTGCGGGGCTCGGGCACTTGGCGTGCATTTTTCCTGGCCGAGCTGGAGGGTTACAATGAGAATGGGTTTTAAGCACGTCTCGCGCAAGGTGCTTATTTGCCCAGCGTGCGTACGCTGCACAGCTCACCCCCTGCTCGCTGCAGAAAGCCCGACCATTTTCTCCTAACGTGATTAATAGGATTTTTAAAGCAGCTCCCACTCAGAGGGGAAAAAAATACAAAAAAAAAACACAAACCCAGGTACAAAGGGCAGGGCAGCTCCCACGGCTCCTTCTCGCACCGAGCACAAAGAAACCGAACCCCAGAGGCTGGGCTCTGCTTTGTGGCAGCGAGCTGGTGCTGGGGATGCTGGCGTGACCTTTGCTGGCAGAGCGGTGGCCGTGCTGCTGACCCCATTTCTGGGGTCCCGGCCACCAGACCAGCACTGGGGACACCGAGGCAGCGCTCAGGAGCTCCGGGGGGGGGGCTGATGTACCCAGCAGGAGGTTTGCCTGGGCATAGGGGCTGCGGTGGGGTGCTTGCCCCTCCATCACCCCTGTAGAGGGGAGGGAGAGGTAGGCAGTGGCCCGGCATCACGCGCTGTTTGCTCCTTCTGCAGGCTGCTGCCCGCGGGGACGTCCTGCCCGCGCCGGGGCCATGTCGTCCTCCGACGAGGAGACCCTCAGCGAGAGGTCGTGCCGGAGCGAGCGCTCCTGCCGGAGCGAGCGGTCGTACCGCAGCGAGCGCTCGGGCAGCCTCTCCCCCTGCCCCCCCGGGGACACCCTGCCCTGGAACTTGCCCCTCCACGAGCAGAAGAAGCGGAAGAGCCAGGACTCGGTGTTGGACCCGGCCGAGAGGGCTGTCGTCAGGGTCGCAGGTAAGGCGGCGCCCGCTGCTCGGCCGTGCCGCGGGGCCCCGGGGTGGGGGGCTCACCCTGCGGTGGCCGAGGTGATGTCAGGGGCTGTCCCTGTCCCCCCCCCCAAACTGCGGTGCAGGACGCCCGTGTTCAGACCTCCATGGTGCCACGGAGAGCGTGGCCAAGGTGGCCCTGCCGTGGTGGCCCTTGGCTGCTGGCCGGGCACGGGTCGGGGTGGGTGGAAGCCCCTCGTTGGGTGTGTTTGCACCCAGCAAGGTGCCAGGGGCTGGGCACGGGGCTCACGAGCGAGGCAGGACGGAGGCTGGTGGGGCACAGCCTCACGCTGGGGCAGGGAGGACACGGCCTTTGGCGCTGGTGTTTTGGCTCGGTGGTGGCTCTGGGCAGGGCTCGCTGTGGTTTGGTTCCTGCTCTCGGCACGCTGTGCTCAGACGATGACTGGGCACCTCGGAGGCTGCGCTGGGTGACACCAAGGTGCCAAATTACGGCCTAAATGGGCTGAATGGCTCCTCCGCTGGAACAATGCCCCCAGCCAGACCTGGGGGAGGAATTTGCCCCGGGAGGTTTTTGGTTTCCTCCCGGCTGCTGGCGGGGTTTGGCTGAGAGCTGCGCCTGCTCCTTCACCATAGCACCCATCGGCAGCCCTGGCGCGTGGCCACCGGGACCCCCAATGTCCTGGGACCCCCGCACTGGGGACGAGGACACCGGGAGCCTCTCCTGGGGCACCTGGCACCCCGGGGTGCTCTGGCTGGGTCTTTCCCAGCTGTCACCCCAAGGAAACTCCAAGGCCTGGCTTTGATCTTCTCGCAAAGGAGCACAAGAGGGGGGCGAGCACCCCGCCAGCCCCCTGCCCCCCAGTGAGCGACCCCGGCACTGGGCTCCCCGGTGCGGGCACACGGCCGCGTGCATGCACACGTGTGCGGGTGGCCCCGGCCGTGCCGCTCAGGCTCCCGCGCAGTTTGGGGCAGGAAGAACCAGTCGATTCAAATGAGGGCTCCCAGCGCGCCGGCTGGGGCTGGGGGGAGGCAAATGCGCAGGGTGCGGCCAGGCCCTGCCCCAAACGCCCGCGCTGCCGGCACCGAGCACCCGCAGCACCCAAACCGGCACCGTTCCCGCACGGGTGCTGCCCGCACCGGGGTCCTGCTCCCCCAAGGACCCCGTCCTGCCGGGGCTCAGCACCCTCAGGGTGCTGCGGGCGCAGCCGAGCTCGCCGCCGGGCTGTGCAGGATGCCGAGCGCTTGTCATCACGCCGGGTCGATGCAGGCTGTGATTAAAAGCGAGGGGATGTCACAAAACACCCAGCCTCACGCAGCTTCCCCAGTAAAAATAACTCGGGAGGTGCAGCCAGACAGCGCCGAGCCGGGGAAGAAAGAGTTGGAGACAGTTTTGTGTCACCGGCTTCGCAAACGAGCTGAAATATTGATTCGGATCCCTGCATTATTCAGCGTGGCGCCGCGCTCGCCCCGGCACCTGTGCCCCCAGGGGGCTCTGACCCCCCTTTGGGGACAGGAGGGAGCAGGGCTGGGGGCAGCGGCTGGCCCCGGCCGCTGGGTGACCCGCGGAGGGGACAGCGGGGACCCCGCGGTGGGGACAGACCCCAGGGTGCCCCCTGTGTCCCACTGGCTCCTCCTGTCCGTGTCCTTGGGGACCCCCGGGCAGTGCTGGGGACACCCCGTGACAATTTGCTTCTCGTGGGCTCGGGGCTGGCTGCGGTGTCACCTCTGAGTGTGTGCCCTGGGGGACGTGTGGTGGCACCGCCACTGCTCGTCCTGCTGGCATCTTCACCGGGGGGGGGGGGTCCGGGTGCTCGCGGTGTCCCCTCTGGCATCGGGGCCAAGGAATTGGGGATGTGGGGACGTGGGGACGCAGCCGTGCCCTGGGGAAAGGGGCGGCCAGGAGCTGCAGGTGCCAGGGGCTGGGGAGGGGCTGGGGGCGCCTGTCCCCGTGTCCTTCCTGGGGGGGGGACGCTGGGGACGGGGCTGTGTCAAGCCTAACTCATCCGAAATGAGTTTGCCCTCGGTCCTGCCGGGGTCATGTTCTGCTCGGGGGGTTGTTTGGGAGAGTCTGGGGTGGTGCTGGGCGATGCTGGGTTATACTGGGTGATACTGGGTGATGCTGGGTGATGCTGGGTGATGCTGGGTGATGCTGGGTGATACTGGGTGATGCTGGGTGATGCCCGTTTGGGAGCGGGGTGGGGACGAAGCCAGCCCCTGGGGACGGACAGGGAGGATGGCACGGGGGGGGACACAGCCCCAGGGGACCCCCCCGGACCCAGGGTTTGTCCCCATTAGGACTGTGGGTTTTGGTGGCCAGGACCGGGGGGGGATGCTGGTGGCTGGCGCTGCGGTGCCGTCCCCACGGAGATGTGGGGTGCGGACCCTCGGCACCCATGGGTGCCGCCGGGGGATCCGGGGGTGCCTGGGCGGTGTCGGGGACCCGCGGTGATGTCAGGGCTGTGGGAAGGGGCTTTTCTCGTCGCCGTGGTTACCCAGCTGGCTGCGCTCGGGTTGCCATGGGAACAGCGCAGCCCGGGCGAAAAAGCAACGTCTTGCGGCGGCCAAAAAAGGCTGGGATTTGCCCCAGAAGGATGGGGGGTGGGGGCAGGGTGCTGGGACACAGTGCTGTGGGTGTACTGGGAGGCACTGGGAGGCAGTGTTCTGGGAGCACTGGGAGGCACTGGGAGGCACTGGGACGTATTGCTCTGGGAGCACTGGAAGGCACTGGGCACGGAGCTCTTGGTGCACTGGGAGCACTGGGAGGCGCTGGGACGCATTGCACTGGGAGGCAGTGGGTGGCACTGGGCACGGTGCCCTTGGTGTACTGGGAGGCACTGGGAGACATTGTACTGGGAGCACTGGGAGCACTGGGAGGCGCTGGGATGCGTTGCACTGGGAAGCACTGGGCGGCACTGGGTGCAGTGCCCTTGAGTGTACTGGGAGGCACTGGGAGGCATTGTACTGGGGGCACTGGGAGGAGCTGGGACGCATTGCTCTGGGAGCACTGGGAGCACTGGGATGCGAGGCGCTGGGTGGCACTGGGCGCGGTGCCCTTGATGTACTGGGAGGCACTGGGAGGAGCTGGGACACATTGCTCTGGGAGCACTGGGGGCACTGGGGGCACTGGGAGCACTGGGAGCACTGGGAGGAGTCTCCGGGCTCGGTGCAGCCACCAGGGGGCGCAGCGGGGCCGGTACCGGCACCACCACCGGCGGGGCGGCGCCGAAAGGGGCGTGGCCACTTGAGGGCGTGGCCAGACGGGGACGGGCGTGGCCCGTCTGGCGGGGCGTGTCCCTCCGGGGTGGGTGAGGGCGTGGCATCGATGGGGCGTGGCTTAGAGGGGGCGTGGCCTGGGGGGGGGCGGGGCGTGGCTCGGCGGCGGCGCGGGGCGGAAGCGGGGCCGCGCAGAGCGGCGGTGGCCGCGGCGCCGGGAGCTGCTGGCGGCGGGGGGGGGGCGGGAGGCGGCGGCACAAAGGGCGCCATGGCCGGGTACGTGCCGGGGCTGCTGCCGGCCAACCGCAGCCAGGAGAAGGAGTTCGAGCAGGCCTACGAGGACGTGCTGGAGAGATACAAAGGTGCGGCCCCGGCGGGAGGCGGAGGTGGCGGCGGGCGGCCCGGTTACGGGCCCGTGGGGTGGGTGGGGGGGGTGGGAGAGAACCGGGGTGCGCACGGGTCCCCGCCGGGCTGCGGGGGGGCTAAGGCGGCGGAGGGGTCCCTGGGGGTCCCTGGGGGTCCCGGGGGGGGCCGTGCCCCTGCAGCCACCCCCCGTTCTCCCTCCTCCCCCGGTCCTGTCCCGCTCGGTGCCCCCGGTTTGTGCCCGGTGGGGGCAGCCCCGGGGCTCTGCGGACCCCCCCGTGCACCCCGGGGGTCCCCCCGTGGGGTTGGGACCAGCGCCTGGGGTACCGGGGGCGCAGTGCCCTGAGAACGGAGCACGGGGGCCAACCCCCCTCCGGTCCCCCTGGGGGTACCGGGACGCCCCCCCCCGGGGTATGGAGACCCCCCTGGGTGTCCCCGGTCCCGTTCGTGGGGGTTTGGGGCCGTGGGGCCGGGTGGTGCGGGCGGTGAGTGTGCACTTTTGGTGGCTGCAGGCGCGCTCCTTGGCGGCAGTGCTCCATCACCCCTGGCCATGCAGGGGGCTGCTGGGGGGGGGGGCTGGCTACCGGCCCCCGGGGCTCCCAGCGCCCTGCCCCGCTCCAAGCAGAGCAGCCGGGTCTCCAAAGCACCAAGCCCCAAGGAGCAGGCGCTCTGTCCGTGCCCTTTTCCTTCTTGCACACAGAAAGGGGAGTGATGGATTCCCCCGGTTCGGGGGGTGCTGCTCAAATGTTCCCCCGTGGGCGCAGCGTGGGGCCTCCGCCTCCGTGGGGAGAGGGAAAGAGAGAAAGGCAGAAAGCCCCTTGTGGTGTCTGGGCTTGGGAAGGCGCTGGGTGACGTGACCCAGCCTGTCCAGGTGCTTTGTGGGCTGGTGTTCAGGAAAAAAAAAAAAACACCCCGTGGGGTGGCCGGGCGCCGTGCGGAGGCACTGAGGGCAGCGCAGGGAGATGGGGCTGGCGTGGGAAGGGCGCGCTGACACCCTGGGCTCTGCTCGGCATCACTCCTCCAGCACTTCTCCCGAGTTCCAAAAGAGAAAATGAAATCTCAGGGTGTGATTTGAGCCGGCTGCAGCCCCACGGCCCCGCTCGCCATCCCCCAGCACCGCACCTTGCTCCGGCCGTCGGCTGCGCTCAGCCGCGATGCTCCCGTGGTCAGGGGACAACCTTCTCCGGGCTGCTGCGGTCGCTGTGCCGGCTGTAGGAAGCCGGGAATCGCCTGGAAATGCCCCGCTGGTACCGCTTGTGGTCTTGTTTATGGAGCACATTCAGCGCAGGGGAAGTGAGTGTTTGTGCAGGATGGAGGCTGGCCCCTGCCTCTGCCCCTTCCCAGCTCCCGGCTCTCCCAGGACATCTCCTGCTCGCTGCGGGGCCTTGCTCAAGCTGGGAGCTGCACTGAGAGCTGCCGAAATGTGCGGGGGTCACCTCTGTGAGCGGAGCTCTTTGGTTAAAAACCGGCTTTAAAAACGAACCTGAGCACTGGGGCCTCTGCCTGGAGCCAGCCCGGGGAAGGGTCCCGGAGCTGGTGCGGTGGGCGCTGGTTCCCCGGCTACAGAGCTCGTCTGGAGCTGCAGAGCAGGGGTTAACCAGATGGCAGATCCCCGTGATTTCTTTCTTTATCAGGCTCCCACTGTAGGCAGACGAGATGCCGAGCGTGATTCGGGTGTCAGGTAGGTGTTCTGCTTCAGCGCCGCTGCTCGCAGCCGGACTGCTCCCGCGCAGGTTGGTGGAAGAGGCTGGCAGCAGCGTGGGCGCTGCGCGGGGGCACGGCTCCGTGCTGCTGCGGGGGGCTCTGCCCACCCCGGCGGTGCCCCGGTCCCCAATGGGGGCGGATGGAACGGGGTTGGGAAGCAGAGCAGGAGCTGGGAGCTGCGTGGGCTCGGGTGCCTCCTCGCAGAGCATTGGCACCCTGGGGTGCGCCGCGTCCTCGGGGAGAGCACACAGAGTGAGCTGTGCTGTCCTGCACGGACCCAGGCACCTCCAGCTGAAAAAGCCGAGCTTCCTGGGGCTGCCACGGGACATCTCTGGGATCTGGGGCTCTGCCGAGAGCCGGTGGTGAGCGTCCCAGCGTGGTGGGGCCGCACCCAGGAGGCTCGGCACGGCGCGGCGTGGCGCGGCTCCCAGCCCCGCTTGCCTCATCGCCGGATGGTGATGCTGTGGCACATGCCAGGACGTGCAGCGGCGCTGCTGACGGTGCCCGTGAGAACGGTGCAGGCGGCTGCGGTGCAGCACTCCCAGCGTGGTGCCTCCCAGCTGGAGCAGGGAGTGGTGGCGGAGGTTTTGGGGATGGGTCAGTCCCTGGGATGCTGCTGCGGTGGCGGAGCAGGTTGAGGGCTCTGAGCTGGAGGAAAAGCCCTGGCTTTCCTTGCAGGTTCCTGGCATGTTGTGTGGCTTGGTGTCCAGGCTTGGCCTCTGTTCCCAGCACTTGCCACGTCCCCGAATTTGGCAGGGTGCAGGCACACCACGTCCCTGCAGGAAATCGTGAGGCCGAGTGTGGCCCCATGGGTGCAGCGCAGGCTGCGGGCGGTGCTGCCAGCCCCATGCAGGTATGGGTCGTGCTTTCTGTGCTCAGAGCACTTTAACCATCAACTAATCAACCCTGCTGGGATCCCTTCTTCCAAATAATTAACTCTTTTTGGGGGTCGGAGGTAGAATTTGGTGGTTAGCATCAGAGGATCCCCTTCCCACCCGTCCTTGCCTTCTCTTCCTTCCCCACGGTGCCACACGTGTGTCCCGATGTGTTTGCACGGGGGCTGGCGTGTCAGCACGTCCCTGTGAGCACACTTGGTGTGAGGTTGGGGACATCTGCCCCGGGGCTGGAGGAGAACAGGGCAGGACGGTGGCGTGGATGAAGCAGGGTGCGTTGGAGCCCTCCCTGTGGCAGGCAGCCCGGCTGCTCCTGCCCATCTCCAAAGCAGCTCTGTTTTCTCCCTGTAGTCTTATCTTCTCCTACACGAAACCTAACTGGACGTTGTACGTCCGGGTCTTGTCTGTGCTCCAGGGTGGGGGTCTCGTGCCGGAGGCAGCGCTCCTGGCAGCGGGGATCAGCCCCACGACCGCCTGCGTCGCTGCGCGGGGCCACGTCCCGCCGCGGGGCAGCAGCCGTTGTGCTAAGATAAACATCATTCCTCGCTGGTGATGAGCGGGCTGCACGAGGGCTCTGCAGCCTGCCAGCACCCCGGCGGGACGGGTGGCGTGTTGGTGAGTCCTCGCCGCGGGAGGAAGCCCTTCTTCTTCCTCTCCATCGCCTGGGAAGAGGGGAACTGGGCGCTGCCACCTCACCGGGGTTGCTGCTGTGGGCAGCTCCGCTGCGTGCTCTCCACGAGTCCTCCTGTGCTGCTTCCCTGGGCCCTTCCCGGAGTGCTCCGGCTGCCCTGAGCCCATTAGATTTCCCCCACGGGACCTGATGACTCTATTTTGGGAGGCACAGGGAGGTGCTGAGAGGGACCGGACACCCGGGGGTCTCGGGGCGGTGGCGCGGTGCCTGGAGCCGGCTGCCCACGAGGCTTTGTTGGTGGCTGAGGTGGAAGCTGGGCTCGTGGTGCAAGATGCTGTTTTGCTCGCGTTTGTTTTGGACAGCAGGGAAATGAAGCCGGTGGTTTTTCTGGTGGCAGGACCCACCCTGCCTTGCCTGGCCAGGTTTCTGCTGCCTTTGCAGTGGAGTCACCGTCATCGCCGGCACGTGACGGCGCCTCCCGAGCTCCTCTCCCATGCCTGCCGGAGGCTTGCTTGGCCGGGAGGCTCGTGGCCTCCCTCCTGCGGCCAGTCCCCAGCCCCAGAACCTGTTCCAAGCGGATGGCAGCGATGGAAATTGTGTCAATTCGTGTCACCCTGCTCCGAAACCACCGCCGTGGCTCTGCGAGTTTGGCTGAGCGCTGCCGTGGGGCATCGGGGGGCTGCTGGCTGCTCCTCGCTGCTTCTCTGCTGTTTTCCAGGGGAACTGCTGCTGCTTTGGGGACAAACACCCTGGGGAGCTTGAGGCCATCGCCGCCAGTGTGGGGCGGCAGCGCTGCGGTCACCGCTGCGGTCACCTCTGGCACGGTGCCGCCGGGGGCGAGGACGTGCCGAGGACGTGCCGAGGCCGTGCCGCGCCGGTACCTGGCGCCGGGAGCCTTTGATCTCATCTCAGCAGCAGGTTGGAGGGACTGCGGATGCCAGGGCGCTCGGAGAGCAGCCCGCGGTGTTCTCGTGCTCCCTTTTTTTAGGTGCCGTGGCGCCGTTTGTGTCAGTTCTGCCTCGGAGCCTGTTCCTCCTCGGCTCGGTGAGGCTGAGATCTCCAACCTCCGTCTGCTGGTCCGCGGCCAAGCTCCTTCCCAGGCTGGTCTCGTTCGTGTCAACTAAGTTTAGACTGCAATGGACATACCAGGGCTGATGCCAGCAGGAAGAAACCGCTCCAGTCTCCCAGGGAGAAGCATAAAAAGAGGATTTTTTTTTTCCCCCTGCTCATTCCTGGAAGCGTTCTAACAGCATTGTTTGAATACCGGGGTGATTGATCCCTTTGTGTGCACCTAAAACAGACAAAATCCGGCCCGTGGAGACGCTGGGGGACGCGGGTTCCTCCTGTCTCTGCGGGGAGCACTCCAGCTCCTCCTGAGCTGTGCTGGGCTGAGCTGAAGCCCCTGGTCTGAGCCCTGGGCAGGGGCTGTGACCGTGGGCACCGCGGTTCGGCGGGGCTGAGCTTGCATCCATCGCATCCCCAGGAAGGAGCAAAACTCAGCCTCCTTCATCCCCCATTCCCTGGGGGTTGTTTCTTCCAGCAGCCCCTGCCTGTGCCCATGGCGAGGAGCACGAGGGCAGGGCTGGCTGGTGCCTGGTGCCTTCTCCACGGCTCTTTATGTTGGAGTGGGGGGCGTGGGGGCTCGCGGTGCCTCTTGGGGATCCGCAGCAGGGCTGGATCCTGGCAGCCCGGCTCTGTTTTTGCAGGGCAGGTGAGGCAAGAGCCGCCCGCGGGGCGAGGAGGGGCGGCGGCAGTGGGTGTGATGGTTGGGGAGTGTTGGGAGCCCTAATTACGGGGCTGGGCCTCCCGTCCCCTGCGCTGCACGTCCCGGCCGGGCGCAGGATGTGTGCCCCAGCTCCTCTCCTTGCCACGTGCTGCAGGGCGAGCAGGAGCGTGCTGTGCTGCCCCTGCTCCCTGTGCTCGGTGGTCCCATCCCCAAAGTCACCGGGTCCCTGCTCGGTGCTGCCCTGGATGTCCACGTCCCACATCCCCAGCAGCTGGGCTTGCAGCGTGCACAGAGTGCTGGCCTCCAGCTCCTCTTCCTTCCTTCCTTCCTTCCTCCAGCCTTGCTGGAAGCCCCACATTTGATGTCTCAGCACTGCCCTGGCTTGGCTGGGGGGACCGGGCCAGCAGCCAGGGCTTGGGGATGTGCAAACGGCCCCGGGATGTGGGGGGGGGGGGTGGAAGCCCTGTTGGGGAGCGCTCCCCGCAGAAGGCAGCGTGTGCAGAGGATGTTTGTGTTAACGAGCTGGGAAGTTTCGCTTCCAAGCCCACGTCCTGGGGTTTTCTGCCTGGGGATGAATCCCATCCGGCTCGGGGGCCGGGGCGGGGGATCTCCGGAGCAGGCTTCCCGTGGGTGAGGCGGTGTCAGGGGGTCTGGACCCCCAGATTTGGAGTGTCCCCAGCTGGGGACATGCTGAGGTGAGCCCTTGGATGCAGTCCGAGGTGTACCCTGCCTCTGGGGCGGATAAGTCCTGTGGTTCCTGGCAGGGGTGGCGTGGAGAAGCTGCTGGGAGAGGTGGCCCCCGAGATTTTGGGTAAGGAGCGGGGTGCAAGGAGGGGCTGGTGCCCTCTTGGTGTCAGCGGAGGTGTGAGCAGGGAAGCAGCCGTGCTGCTGGGGCATCCTGCAGCTTGGGGGAGCGTGTGCCTTGGGACCAGGAGCCCGTGCGTGCTGCGTCCCCGCAGGCGCAGCGCCGGGAGTTCCCACCTGCCCCTTAATTTCCTCTCTTTTATCAGGAATCCAGATCAGTCGGTTCTGGGCTGCTGGCTGGGGCTCTGCGAGGGCACGGTGACTGTTTCTTGTTGTTTCCCCGTGAATTAAACCTGCCTGATGCTTTTTCTCATTTCCTGTTTGCTCCTGCTGCCCGGCGCTGCGCTCACAGTCCCCTGCCCAGGGCCATGTCCTCTGCCTGCCCTGCTGCAGGAGCTGTCCCTTGCTCCTCTCCTCCCTGTGCCTCTTTTTTTCCCCCATTTGCAGCTCGGGCCTTGAGGCCGGTGGCTGATGGAGCGTTTGTCAGTGTGGAGCAGCGTTCAGGGGGTGCTGTTCTGCTCCTTGTCCCCGGCACCGCCTCGCTCCCTCCTCTCCCGGCCGTTCTCTCACTTGCCCAGGGCGCAGACCCTGAACCTGTTTGTTCGCGGGGGCAGAAGGGCAAAGTCTCCTTCTACCTCTCTCCAGCTCAGTTAAGGGTACAACACTGTCTTTTTTTTTTTAATTAATAGTGATAAAAAGTCCACAGCAGGCTGCTGTTCTGGCCCTCCAGAAATGCCTTTGCCAGCAGCTTATTTTTCCCTGCGGGAAGCTGGCTGCGAGGGCTCCTGCGCCGGCGGAGCTCGCGCTGACCTTGGGCAGTGCTGCTACAGGAGGCAGGGACCCGCAGGGAGCTCCTCCTGCTCCTGCTGGGTGTGCTGCAGGCAGGTGAGTGGTGCCGGAGCACCTCGAGGCACCTCCTCACCTCGCCGTGGGCACGGCCAGCCCCTGCTCCCCGTTTGGAGCCTGTCCGGTCGATGTGACGGCTGTGCAGTGATGGCCACGTTCCTGCTGCAGGAAAACAACCGTGCCCCGGGCTTGTTCCTGTTCCTGCAGCGGGTTATGTGTCTGTGCCCTGGCTCTGGCGGCGTCCTTGGCACGCTGTGAGCCGCTCTGCCCCCTGTGCAGGTGGCTCCTGCACCTCGGGGCGAAACTGTGCCGGGCGCTGCGGTGGGAGCACGGCTGGCAGGGACAGCAGCACGCAAAGCTCTCGGTGCGGGCGGCTCCAGACGCTGCACGTGGAGACATCTCATCCTCTCGGGCTGCTTGGGATGCTTGGGATTCTTGCTGCGAGGGGCAGTTGTTGGGCTGGGGAGGTTGGGATTCCTCGGCCAGGCAGGCAGCCGGGGCACGGCGGCCGTCCCGGGAGCTGCGGGCTCCCTCCGTGCTCCGTCCCCACCGTCCCCGCCGGCTCTCCTGTCCCGGCCGTGCAGCTCCAGGCCAGCTGGAGCAATCTGCCACGGGCTGGGGATTCCTGGCGTTCCCGGCAGGGAGAGGAGCCGGGATGCTGGAAAGGGATCTGGCAGGCGTCAGATCTGCGCCTCCTCAACGCCATCGGGGCGGGAGGAGAGGGGCTCGGCGTTCCTCCTCTTCCCAGCCCCATGGGGCGAGGATGCAGGCACCAGGGCTGGCTGCCACGGCTCACCCCTGCTTTTATCTCCCCAGAAGGACAAAACAAAGGTGTCAGGATGGGGGCACAGCCACGGGTGCTGGCGGGAGGGAGCCAGGGCATCGACAGCAGTGGCCAAGCCCGCTGCGTCCCCTCCTGTGCCTGGGCTTTGGGTTCTGCTGGAGCCTGCCTGGTGTCCGATCTCTCCCCTTTCCCAGGCAGGGAAGAAAATAAATGAAAATAAATGAAACGGGGCCGCTCAGCAGCTGGTCTGGCAGCATCGCCTGCTGCCTCTCGCTGGGCTTTGTTCCTCGCTCCAGCGCTTGGCACGGGGGTGATGGAGGGAAGGTGGCTGAGCGCTGGCGCGGCTTTGTGCTGCTGCTGGGGGGCGTTAGCACAGCCTGCAGGATTTGGGGTCCCCCGTGGCAGCCTGGGCTCTGCGGGGTGGCTGGGGACAGCGGGGGCAGCAGGGCCCTGGAGGGGGCTGCACCCCTGCTTTCTGCCCCGTGTTCCCGGTTCCCTTCTCGCAGCCCCTTTGTCAGCAAGAAGCAGCTTTTTGTTTTTCTTTTTCCTTTTCTCCCCCAGAGGAAAATTCCATTGTGCTATTTTTAGTGGTGACAGCTCGGCTTCTTGCAGCAACTTCGCTCTGCTCCTTGCTCTGCCTGAAGGCAGCCGGGGGGTCCCTGGGTGTGGGGGCTGCGGGAGGGCCGTGGTGTGCGTGCAGGTGGAGGCTGCGGCGCGGCGCGGTGCCGATGGAGCGCTTCTGGCTCCAGCTGTGCGTGGAGATCCTTGGCAGAGCCCGGCGCGGCCGTGCATGGGCTGTTCCACGTGGCTGCACGCCGGCGGTCAGGTCTGCTTCCCCTCGCTGGGATGAACGAGCTCCTGTCCCCACCACGGGTCGATAAATCCCCCGGGGCTGGGGCGGCTCCCCCAGAATCGGCAGCGGTGGCGGGGGGCTGTGGGCGCAGGTTGTGCCGGGGGGGGAGCTGTAATCCAAGCCCTCCATCTGCCTCGCCGCCGTTCCCCTCGGAGAGCTGGGAGCGATTTTGGTTCTTGTGATCCTGGACAACCAGCTGTCGGGAGCACAAGTGGCAACTGGCCTTGGGAGCGTGCTGGGTTGGGAAAGGAAACCGATACGGCCGGGTGCGCGTCCGGCCCTGGAGAGGTGCGGGGCCGCTGGCACAGCGGGTCCCCGTGTCCTGCTCGTGGTCGCCTGGCTGGGCAAACTGCTTCCATGGACGGGTGTGGGTGATGTGGGGGTCGGCGCAGGGAGGTGCTCGCTCGGGGTGTCCCCACTGTCCCCAAACATCAGGCTGCAGCTGGGGGGGGAGCCGGGATTCGGCACCGGGGTGCCTGTGGTGGGTGTGAGCCCTGCCGGGAGGTGCCAGCCCTGGCAAACCTCAGCCAGGTGGCTCCTCCAGGGGCTGTGCGGTGTGGGTCTTGCTCAACCCGCTGCAATCTCTTTGGACAGGTGACACAGGAACAACGCAATCCGCCACCACCAGGGCTGCGTTTCGCCACCGCTCCCTCCCGTGTCGCGCACCCCCCACGCGCTTTGCAGACCCAGAACCGCTGCTGGTGGGCACCACGACGTGGTGGTGTCCACTCCCCGAGCAAAGGCACAACCAAAAGCGCTGCCCCTGCTTGGCTGGGGCTCCCCAGCACGGCTTCTCGTTAAATTATTAGTCCTTAATTTGCCAGAAGAGCAGTGCCGTTCCCGGTGGAGGCCCCTTCCAGCACGGGGTGGGCACAGTGTGCGGCTGCCTTGCTCTGGGATCACGCTGGGCTGGTTTGTGCTGCCAGCACGACTTTTAAAACAAGAAAATCACCTTGGGGGTTTTGTAACCTCGGCACGGGTGGCACGTGGGGAGCCGGGACCTGGTGTGAGCAAAGCATCGAGGCCAAAGGCCTTGGGGAGCCCCGCACCGTGGCGTCTTTGCGGGGCACCTGGTTTTGGGGCAGCCCAGGTGGTGTTTGTGGTTCGCTGGGTGCCTTTCCCTGTCTGCTGCTGTCCTGCCTGAAAGCCTTGCAGGTTTTTTTTTTGTTCCCCTCCCAGTGCTCTCGCCGTGCTGAGCTCCTTGCCCGAAATACCCGCAGGACACACAATCCCCGGGACCCCCAGCCCCCGGGGGGCCAGGTGGTGGGAGCCGTGTGCGCGGTGCCCGCGGGGAGCTGCCGGCCTCATTTGCAAAAAGGGGGGTGGCTTCTGCCGGGGGGGGGGAGGTTTGAGCAGAGATCATCGAATAAGGAGAGGCAGGGCTGGGCCGCGGGTGGCCAAAGGGCAGTGGCGGTGGCGGCAGCGTGGCGAACGCGGGTGGCTGCAGGGTGTCCTCGCCCCGATGCCTCCCAGCTGAGCAGCGGGGCAGGACGATGAACGTGGACAAGTACAAGAAGTTCCTGGATGGCCTCAGCACCCTGAAAGGTACGCCAGCACCCCTCGGACTGGGGGGCAGAACTGATCCTGAGCTGTGTCCGTGCTCCGTGGGGGTCCCGGTGCTGCCCGCGGGGGTCCCGGCTGCTCCCTCAGGGTCCGGCACAGCCCTGCTTGTTGCATAACCTGGGTACTTTGAGCTGTACCCGGCTCCTTTTGGGACAGACGTGGCCTTTCTGCGGACAGGCGCCTGGGAGAGGCCGTGCCTGTGCCTTCCGTGGCTCTGCTTCACTTCCCTGTTTTGTCTTGGCTTTGGGCATTTAGCGGCATGTCAGGGCACAAAGCAAGCCGTGATGGCTAGCCTAGCCCCGGACTGAGCACAGGAAGTGGAAGCTGATTTGCAAATAACAATAGAAAAAGAAATTGAGCTCCAAATCAGCCCTTGGAGGGGAGGGGACCTGACTGCAGCTCTTGTGGCTTGGGTGCAGGTGTTGGTCTCCACAGTGCCCGGCCGTGGGTGCGTGGCGGCACCTCGCTGCGGGTAGGGGCTGGCAGCACCTGCATGCAGACCGGCGTTTTCCCTTTTTTCCCCCCTTTTTTCTATTCCCAAACCTTTTTTTTCTGCTGCTCTGCTTTGCCCTGGCTCTCCCCGGGGAGCTGGTTGCGACACCCGATCGCGTGGCTGGCAGGGCCAGCAGAGAGCCCTGGCCGTGGGCAGGGTGAGGGCAGGAGGGTGGCACCGGGGGCTCTGCTGTGGCACGGCAGGACCCCAAATCTGCTGGGGGTTTGGGGTGGATCCGGTGGTTTTTGTCTTGCTGCAGCTCCTCCACTCACAGCACCTTGCTCTCTGCTGGCCGTGCTGCCCTTCCCTGGTGCTCCTGGTGGCTCCTAGGAGCCTGTGACGGCCTTTTTTTAATTTCCTCCCTATTTTCGGAGCAGTTTTTTGCTCAGGGACTCGCAGCTGGGCCTCGTCCCGCTGCGGGCAGGTATCGGGATTCTCCTGCTGGAAGGACGGCGCCGTGGGAGGGGGAAGGAGAAAGCAGCTGGGGTGGCGTCGCCTGTCATCTCCGAGCACTGACCGACCTGCTGCTCCTCCCAGCGCTTCCTCGGGCTCTGCCAGCTGATCCTGCCTCACGACGGAGGTGAATCGATCCCATGTTTAATTTAGCAGCCAGCCAAGGGAGTTGCCACCCGGCTGCCTGGCGGCCTCCCCACCCTCCTAGGGCTGGTGCGGGGGGGGGGGGGTTAATCCCGGCGCCCCCAGGGCCGCTCCGTGCCTGACAGCTGCCCTGAGCCGTCGTGTCCGGGAGTAACAGAATTCACTTTCTTACCCCGCCGCGGTGTCCCTCGTACATTTTTCGTGAGCCTTGCTGCAGCTGGCACGGGGAATCAATGTACAAGGAGCTGGTGTTGCTGTGCGCCGTGCCGGGGGGGCGGCTGGCTCCGTCCCCTGGTCACGTTTGTCCCCGTGTGTTCAGTGCTGGGGCAGCCTCACCCCCTCGGTCGCCCCCTTTACCCACTGCTTGGGGTCTGGTTTAATTCTGGGTTGGCTTCTGCTCGGGGTCTGGGCTTGGCTGTGGTGGAGGGGATGGATGGTTGGCCAGAATCTGCTCGGTGCTGTGGGTGCCCGCGGTGTCCCCGCGGTGTCCCCACGAGGCAGCCCTGGTGTCAGTGAGCTCCTGCCCTCGCTCTGGGGCTGTGCAGGTTTTGTGCCCTGCCTCCAGCTGCAGCTCCGTGACTTTTCCTCCTGTCTGCGAGCGCTGCGTGCCGAGCGGCCAGGATGACACCGTTAATTGTGAGGCTGCGGGAGCTGATCTGGCAGCTCGACCCCATCCAGGTGCTGCCCAAAGCCCTGCCTGCACCTCACCAGCATCTGCTGGGCTCTCCGGGGCGATGCCAGCTCCTTTTCTCTCACCAACCACACCACCGCAGCCCTTCGCAGCTCGAATCCAGGAGCTGGGAGAGGGCAGGGAGCCCCTTTGTGCGCAGGGGCAGGGGGATGTCAGGGTCCCCGGGGGACGAGGAGGCTCCGAGTGGCAGAGCCAGCCCCTGGCGCTGGCTGAGCGCTTCCCCAAGCACCCGAGCGTGGTCGAGGTGCCCACTTTTGTGCAGGTGCCTGTGTTTAGCTGCTGTGGAGCTGGCTGCAGCGTGCCCGTCGCTGCGATGTCTTGGTGCTGGCAGCGGCTCAGCGTGCTCCTCAGCTCCAAAAGCAGCCCCGGGAGGGCTCCCCTCGAGCTGGGGCTTGGACAAAGCTGGTGGAAGGCAAGGTTTCATTGCCGGGGAGAACTCTTAGCCCCTGCCTCCCCCTCATCTCTATTCAGCTCCCCAGGGAGGTGCAGGCAGCAGCGGATATTGGAGCTGGAGCCGTTTCATATGTAAATGCTGCGTGTGCAAGCGCAGTGCCCTGACCCCCGGCGCCGTGCCAGCAGCTGTGCCACGGCCTCGTGGGGACCTTGGAGGGCGTCCCATCCGTCCCCCCCCCGTGCCCACGGGGACCCTGCGGTGCTGCCCCTTTTCCCCTGGGCCTTGGGCAAAGGATGCTGCTGGGGGCTGCCCCCCCTGGGGGCTTGGCCCTGGGTGGAAGGGAACTGGGCTTTTTCTCTCGAGCCGGGGTCATTTTGGGGAGCGGATGAGATAAAGTGGGTCACCCCGCCTGGCCTCACAGCTTCCTGGCTCGGGTTTCCCCGGGGCAGCAGGCTGCCGCGGCCCCGAGGTGACGAGAGCCTTGGGCTCGGCTCAGGAAACCCATTTGATTACAAATTTATTGCCGGGTTAATTTTATCCGTGGCATGACGACGGCCGGTTTCGCTTTCTCAGAAGTTTGTTGTTTACTTGGCAGCCAGATAAAATCCAGCATCTTCCTGGCCTTCTCCGCACGCTCGGGCTAATCTCCCTGCTTCATCTGACCTTGCCGTTGGCACGCACTTCCCCCGGGGGAGCTGAGCTCAGATTTTCCCCGTGGCAGGGCAGCCTCGAGTGGACCTCTCCTGCCTGGAAGGGAGCAGCTCTCCGGCAAAAACCTTGTGTCCTTCGCTCTGTGTGGCCCCTGCTGGAGCTGCCTGCAGGTTCCCCCAGCTGCCCTGGCTGCCTTTTAGTGGAGACACCCCTGGATGTGTGCTGCGTGGCCGTGGCTCTGAGTTCTGCCAGTCCCAGCTGCGTGCAAACCCGGCAGCACGGGGTGAGCCGCGGGGTGTAGGAATGAGCCCCCTGCAAGCTTTTGGAGCGCAGGAGGGGCCGAATCCATCCCCCCTGCTGCTCGGAGGGGCTGCTGAGGGGTCAGCTGGGACCCTGCTGCTGGGATGGACCTGGTGGGGTTCTGCCCAGGCTGACCCGGTGGGTTTTGCCATAAAAAACGGGTTTGTAGACGTACCGAGGGGGGCACGGGGGATCGCAGCAGGCGGCACGAGCCGAGCCCTGCCCTGGTGCCGGCGCGGTGCCCGCGGCTGTCCCCGCGCGTTGCTGTTTGCCTCCGTCCCCTCACGTGATGGTTTCCCCGCGCTGGGGCCGCCCAAGGTGGCCGGGGGTGATAAGGGCACCGGGGCCACCATCTGCCCTCGGCACCGCGGGCGGGGGCCCGGGCGGGTTTGGGTTCCCTGCGCTGGGGATGTCCCTGCCGAGCGGGGACAAGGGGAGGGTGATGGCATTCGGGGTGTTTGTCAGAGCAGAGATGAAATCCAGGGTGCGAGTGGCGTGGGCGCACGGGGGAGCGCGCGTGCACGTCCTGGTGGCAGCGGGGACAGTCCTGGGAGCTGGGCCCTGGGGCTCTGCAGTGCTCCCAGCGCAGCTGACGGAGCCAGGGATGGCTTTTTGCTCCTGGAAGGTCCAGCTGAGCCCTCTTAAGAGCATCTTAAGGGCTTGGGCTGAGCTGGTGGGATCCAGCAGCCACCTCTGATGCCTGGTGCCGCGCTGCTGCTTTAACAAAGCCGGCGGAGAAGCGCTAGGACCTGGATTATTTCATTCCATTTTTTAGCAGGGATTAAATTTCTCCGTGGGAGAGAGCGGGTCTCTAGGGAACGGAGGTCCCAGGCCCCTGCCTCCCCCTGTTCTTCTAATCCCAAATTCCTCGCTGCGGCTGCACTTCAAGGCCTGGCTCATTACGGAGCCGCCTGCAGCAGCTGGAGCTGAAATGATTTTGGGTTGTGGCCATGCTCAGGTTGGGTGCTCAGGTGCTGCGCACGGCAGGAGCAGGGCTCCCATCCTGGGGCTCTCAGGGGTTTTTGGCCTTCCTCTGCTCCCACAGCATCCTGTGACCACCACAGGGTGGCCGGGCAGGATGCGAGGACTCTGTGCAGGCAGGATGGGGGAGCTCTGCGTGTCCTGGTCCCATCCCCAGCACCCCGGGTGCCAGCACCCCCCCAGGGGTACAGGCACAGCGCCGCGCTCCCACCCGCCACCTCCCTCCCGGCACTAATCCTGCTCCACGCCGTGTAGTTGGGAGATCTGATGAGATCAAGGTTGTCTGCCTGCCCTCTATTTATAGACCAAAAGGAGCGAATCCGCCGCGTGGCTCCCCTTGACCTCAATTTTTTTGCACACCTCGTGTCCCACGAGCTGCCGTAGCTCCCCTTTGTGCCCCGGTGCCGGTCCAGC
This sequence comes from Aythya ferina, assembly GCF_964211825.1. NCBI lineage: Eukaryota > Metazoa > Chordata > Aves > Anseriformes > Anatidae > Aythya > Aythya ferina. The sequence goes on along the minus strand of NC_140322.1, from coordinate 812,397 downwards.
CCTGTGCTGGGGCAGCTTCGTGGCGCACGGCCGGTGCAGGTTCCCCCCCGGTTCCCTGCTTTTCTGCTGCTGAGCTCCTGAACCCCCAGACGTGCTCCCAGCTCTTTTTTTTTTTATTTTGTGCCCTGCTCACGGGCACACGGGGATGGGTGTGGGGCCGGCTGCTGCGTGGAGCCCTGTGTAAACGCGCCGCGGGCCCCCGCACGCAGCACAAAGCGCGGATAGTTCCCGCTAGCCCAACGTTTTCCTATTTCCCCTGCTGCCAAGAAGCCTTCGGTTGGCGTTGGAATAACAAGCCTGTTTGCGGAGACACCAGGCCTTTTGTTAAGCCGGCAGAAAAGGGGTTTTGATTCAGGCGGCCTCTCCCCCCGCTGCCTTTCCTGCTTTCCTAAGCTGCTGTGGGAAGCGCAGAGCTTGGCCTTGAGCGGCCCTGAGCCGGCGGCTGGGGCTCGCTGCGTCCTGCCGGGGTTTGTCCGTCCCTCCGGGGGCTGGCTGTCTGTCCTGGGCACCGCATCCAGCCCCGAGCCGTGCCTCGTGCATCCCATAGGGGCGAGGATCAGGGCTGGGGCTTCAGCAGGGGGTTCCTCCAGCCCGGGCTGCTCGCTGCTGTTGTGGGTTCGGTGCCCATGTCGCACCCCACGGGGAGCGGGACGTGCTGGGAAGCACCGAGCTGGTGTTTACCCAGCGCGCAGACGGCGGCTCCGCGGAGGTGTGCTGCTGTCCCCGTGGCCGCGGGGCTAGGGAGGGACCCGGAGATGGCATCGGCTTCCTCGTCCTCCCCCGTCCCGGGAACGGAGCCACCTCGCCGTGTCAGCACAAGCCCCTGGGAAAGCGTGGAAGCGCCTGGTCCCGTGGGCGTGCGGGCGAGCCACGGCTGCAGCTGAACGTGGGGCCGAGCAGCGGGGCCGTGGCGCTGGCAGGATCCCAGGGCTGCTTCGTGCCCCCTGCCTGGAGAAAACCCCCCGGTGGGGGTCTCCCCGTCCCCCTGCTTTGTCCAGCAGCACACCCGGCTCCCTCCTGCCCCGTGCCGTGGGGCCGTGCCGCTGGCTCACCAGGCTCAACGCTCCCCCGCTGCCCTCCTGGGTGAGCGGCTGCGAGGTTCCCGGCACTGTTGGATGAGCAAGCTCAGCGTGGCTCCCTGCCAGCGCCCTCGCAGGGGTGACAAACCCGGGGAGGCTTCTCAGAAGTGGGAAGCGATGAGACAGTGCCCGAAGCGCTGCGTCAGCAGCAGGCCGACGGCCTCGGCGGTGATCTGGGAGCGCTGGCAGGCGGCGGGTGGATGGAGGCTGTTCACACGGGGTGGTGAGATCACCCCCAGCACCCGTGCTGTGTGATCTTCCTCCTTTCCAGCCACGGGGAGGGTTGGGAAGCAGCGTTTGAGGGATTCCAAAGGTCCATCCTAGCACCGTGGGGTGCTGCATTGCATGCGTCCAGCTTGTGCAGCCGGTGGCTTTGCCGGAGGGAGCCTCTTAGGGTCCGTGCCGTGCACCCTGCTGATGGAGAGGGGCTCTCGTGTCACGGGGGGCTGCTGGAGGGGAGGGTGCCCACGCTTGGGGCAGCAGAGCAGGCAGTGCTGGCAGCTGATGGCCCCCGTGGAAAGCTGCAGAATCTGGGTCACCAAAAAGCGAGTTTCACCAAGGAAAGGAGGCTGGGGTTCTGTACCGGTGCCTCTGGGGACGCCGGCTGCTCTCCTTCCTGCTCTGGTTTCGGAGCTGCAGGAGGCTGGGAGCAGCTCTCCTGCTGGGACGGGCTCGCTGCAGATGCAAAGGGAAACAAACGCCCTCCTCCCGAGGTGTTCCTGTCCCTTGAGGCCCCGGGCTGGAGGTGCCAGCCCAAGGGTTAACGGAGAGCCTTGCTCCTGGGGAATGATTAAGCCGTGAGCAGGTGGCAGCTCAGCTCTGCTGTTTGCTTTGCAGAATGCGAGCCAGCAGCCATGATATTTGCTTCCAGCTCCTCTCTGCCCTCCCTTCCCGCTGCTCCCAGGGGCAGTGTCGGGGCAGTGTCCCCCCTGCAGCCGGTGCCCAGCTCTCCTCTGCTCCTGCTCCTGGCTCAGCACCCCCGGACCGGGGCACCGGCAGCTGCCCATCGACACAGGCAGGTCTGTGTTGGGAAGGGAAGTCTCTCTTGCTCTGTAATTACTATTTTGGAGCCCAGACGTCTGCTGGAAAGGGGAACATCTCCGTTGTTATCACCGGCACTTCCTTTTCCGAGTTCCTCGGAGCTCAGATTTTGCTGCTGACAGCGTGGGGGGGGCCGGCGGCTTCCCGGTGCGGCTCCCTTATCGCTGCCGAGCCGCGTCCAGCGGGGCCCCTCTGCAGAGGTGGCTGTGGTTAAACATTCACTCGGGATGCCCTCTCCGTGCGGCTGCAGGTTGGAGGCCTCAGAATTGGGCTGGGGCTGAGCAGCCCTGGGCCGAGCCGGGCTTCCCGTTACCCATGGGTCCGGCCCCGCTCCCGGCTCTGCGGCTCCCTCGGAGAGCCGTGCAGTGACAGGAGGTGACAGCGGGGCGCACGGAGCCTCAGTCCTTGCACGGGCAGCTCTCCCAGGACAAAACCCTTGCTTGATGCCCTCTAGAGACGTGGGGTTGGCTCTTACAGAAGCGTTGCTGCCAGGGAAGTTTTCCAGTCCCACCCCCTGAGACCTTTTACAGCCCCGAGTTCGGCTCAGGGGACGGCGCAGCCTCATCCCCGTCCCTCCTGGCTCAGCCAGGTGCCACGTGAGGGCTCCCGGGTGATGAAAGCAAAAAGGTAACGCTTAGCACGGGGAATGCTCCCGCTGCTGCCCGGCACGTTTGGGGAACCGGAGGCTTTGCCCGCACAGGCTGGAGCCAGTGATTCACCTGCAGCGGGAGCAGCGTTCAAAGCGGAGGCAGCGCCGGGGAGGAGCTGGGGCCGCGCTGGGCAGCGCTGGGAGCCGCCACCTGCCCGTTCCGCCTTGTTTTTCGCAGCCCAGATCAGAAGAAACGTCATCTTTGTTCTGGCTTCCCTCTCCCAGGGCTCCGGCGCCGAGGGCAGGGTGGAGCGAGCCCCGCGCCCGCCGGGGCCCTGCCCGTGCTTGTGCCGCGAGCGCGCGCCCCGCGTCTCGCTGGGCTGCCTGCCCGCTGCGCCCGCGTTCGCCGCCCTTCCCAAGGACAACCGTGCTGATGGCAGCATGCCGTGGGTCCGGCTGTCCTCCGGGAGGAGCTGCTGGTGGCGTGGGGAGACGTGGAGCCCGGCTGAGCCCGCTCTGAGCAGCGTTTGCTCCCACCCGCTGCGGTGCCGGGGGTAGAGGGGTGCAGTCGTGCAGAGCATAGCAGACACGATTTGGAGGTTTTTGTGTGTGAGGGGAGATGTGAAGTGGTGTGGGCGCAGCACCTGGATCCAGGTGGTGAGGTTTGGGCGCAGCAGCTCCTCCTGGGGTTTGCTCGTTTGGTGCCTCGGTGAGGCTGGAGCTGCGCCCCCGTGGGCTGCCTTGGGATCCCTGATCCAGAGCTCCTGGATCTCAGAGGGTTTTTTTTGCTCCTTTCCAGTATCAGGCTGCTGCCGTAAATGACCAAGATTTGCTCTTAGAACTCCCAGAAAACAGGAAAAAAACAACAGAAAGGAAAAAGCATCACAGAGGAAGCACAGCAGGAAGCATGGGTCTCGTACCAGGGTCATGCCTTTGGGCGTGCTCAGCACCGCCGTCAGCCGGCCGTGAGCTCACCCCACAGGCTGTGCACCCCTTCTCAGAGCACAGAAACCCCTCTGGAAAGCCCCCACAGCGTTGTCACCACCTTCCTGGCAGGTTCCCAGAGCTCCCCGTTAAGCCTGCAGCCCCTGTCCCGTCCAGCGTTGCTTGCTGTAGGAGATGGAGGGGATTTTTATGGGTTTGGCTGGTCAGGAGCACCACAAAGGGCTGTTGGCTCCCTGGGGTGCAGACGAGCTGAGCTGAACCCCTGGGAGGGGCTCAGTGGGGTGCTGCCCCCCTGCCCTGTGGAGCCCTGGGTGCTTCCCATGCCCAATGCCAGCAGCTTTTGGGCCAGCTCAGGTCCCGTCGCTGTCGGAGCCGAGCGCTTCGGCGTTTCCACAGTGCCACCTGGCTGCCACCTCCCCGAGGCTGGGGCACTGGGCGCTGGACACCCACCCCTGGACGGAGGCTGCGTGGCCTCTGCTGCCTCCCGGGAGGCTGCAGTTCCTCGGGGGACAGAGGAGCATCCCCCCGGCGTCCCTTTCCCCGGTGCCGGGGTGCGGTGCCCCGGGTGGCACGGGTACCGGCGGTGCCGCTGCCCGGCGACTTCCCCAGTCATATAAGGAGATGCCGGAGCCGCGGCGGCACAGCATTACTCACCGGGGAGGCGCACGGAGAGGGGGGGGGCTCGGCCCCCTGCGTGATGCCTCTGCCCTGAGCCAGCCGTGACTCAGCTCCGGGCCGGGACACGGCCGTGGGGATGGGGCACGGGGTGCGTGGGGCGGCTGCGCCCCTCTCTGGGCAGGTCTGTGCCCCTCTTGGGGGGCAGGGTGGGACCCGCCACGCAGCATCCCCGTGAAGAAGATGGTTTTATGTTCAAACATTATGGGGGGGCGTCTTATTTTTAGACTTCTGGCAATGCTTTGCAGATGTCTGGGATGGGAGCACGGGAGGAAAGCCAGTAGCTGGGGGATCCGGCGCGCCGCCGCGGGGCAGGGCCGGGCTGCGTGGTGCTCGGGGGGCGAAAGGGGAATAATTTGGGGCTGTGGGGTGAGGCATGGGGACCTCCCCATAAAGCACGGGGGTGTCTGCGGGGCGGGGAGCCTGGGGCACGGCTCCCCCCAGCCCGGATTCCTGGGGCCTGGAGATGCTTTCCCCTGGCTCTCCTCTCCCCACCCGTTTCCTTTTCGGGCCGAGGCGACAGTCGGAACTGCGAGAGCCGCCTTGCGAGGAACTAAAATTAGCTGCGGGTGTTTTGTGTGTGCAGGGCCGTTTCCATGGCTGGGGGTGGCCTCGTGCCTCTGCCCCTGGTCGAGCGCAGGGTGCGGTGCCTGCCGGGGGCTTCGGGGCCCCCCCCGAGCCTCCCCGATCTGCCCCGAAACCATCGCAGCAGCCGCCTGCTCCCCGCGTCTCCCAACCCCTGCAGCCGGGTGAATTACAGCCGCTCTCGGCTTCCTGCCGCAGCGAGAAATAGCTTCAAGGGATCGCTCGTGCCAAGAGCAGGCCATTAAAAGGAGCATTAAAAGGAAAAATGGGGGAAACCGGCGTTAAATCGAGTGGAACGAAGCGCGATTCTGACCTCAGCCGGCCGCGGGGCTGACGGTGCCCCTGGGTCCTGGTGCTTTGGGGGGGGGGACCCTGAGTGCAGCTCCCCAGGGCATGGCCGAGCTCTGGTGCTGGCTCCTCTTTGTGTGGCCCCGTCCCTGGCTTTGGGAGCTGCCACTTGCTGCTCCCCCAAAGCGCTGCCCCCTCCTGCGTCCCCTCTGCCTGCCCCTGCGCTCCCTGTGCCGCTGCTGCTATAGCTGCAGGTCTGCTGGGGTCTGCTGAAGCGACCCCCTAACCTCTGTCTTCCTAAAGCAAAATGCACACATTTGAATCTCTTTATTTGCCACAGGGCTCGTCCAGCTGCATCCCCTCCTTCGGGGTGTGTGGGGCTGCAGGAGGTGGAAGCGCTCGGTGCGTGTTGTGGGGCGCCTGGCGAGGGGCAGGGTGCGACCCCGTGGATGGGGAGAGGAGGAAGGGGAAAACCAGCTCCTTTCCCTGAGAGCCTCGGACACGTCACAGCAGCAGCAGCCGACGCTGACCCCGTGCCTGCTGCTTGCTATTTATGGTGGCCTCGAGCCGCCGGGAAGGGCCGCTGCAGGCGAGCGGTGCCGGGCAGCTCACGGCTCCTGCAGCGCTCCCCCAGCCTTAACAGAAAGCAGATTGCTTTAGATGAAAGCTATGCTGGAATGTTTTTAAGTCGGGCAGGGCCAGAGCTGTGGAAAACACGTTGCCACAGCGCTGAGCCCCGGGGTAATCCTCTTTATTCCCCCTTGCCCCTCTTATTAGCCCGCGTGGCCGCGGGGAGCTGCAGGTACCTGGTGCGGGATGTCCCCACTCCACAGCCGGGGCTGAGATTTCCCCGGAGCAGTGGAGAGCCTGTGGTGGGCTCGGTTTTGGGAAAGTCACATGTGCAGAAGTGTTTGGGTCTATCTTAATTTACTCCTGACATTTTTCTCCGTGGGCCTGGCCGTGCTTGTGGCTGTGGGGCACAAGCACCTCTGGGCGTGTGCGTGTGCCCAAAATCTCAGCGGGTTTTTGGGTGGAGTGGAATACACAGACCCACTGGGTGCTCATGGGGTGCCCCCAGCGTGCTGGGATTTTGGGGTCTGGTGCAGCTGGGATGTGCTGGCCCTGCACAAACCCATCGCCAGGCTCCTGCCCCTGAGCCAGGCTGTGGTTTCGCAGCTTTCCGGGGCGCGGCTGTCGCGCATCGGCAGCGGGGCTTTCCCCTCCGCTGCCAGGAGCCCTCGGCGAGGCGAGCGGCTCTGAGCTCGCTGCTTCTTGGAAGGCAGAAACCCGGCGTTAAATTAAATTCTGAGTAACTCTGCACCCAGCCAGGGAGCGAGGCAAACCACCGGGGGCTGCTGCACGAGGAGCTCCGAGAGTGAAACTGAGCCTTGTGCTGGGCCCCCCCCGCCCATAACGGCTGTGTGGCCACAGGGTGTGCAGGTCTGGGTGAAACCCCCAGAACAACGCCTGTGCGGGCGGTGCGACCCTACGGGACCGTTAATTAACCCGTTAATTAGCCTTGTCAGACTGCAAAGCATCACCGTGCAGGGGCTGGCAGTGCTGGTGGCCCCTGGGGACTCGCCCGAATGCTGGCTGCAGGAATAACGGGGTGTGGGGAGGGGCGGGGAGCGGGGCGAGCCTGCGGGTGGGGGAGAGCCTGGGCAGGGGCCCCTCGGTCACCCCCAGTTAGAGCAGGAGCTGTGGTGCCGCCGACACCAGCCCCACAGCAGCTGGGGACTCAGCCTCGGGAGGGATGGGGGAAACCTTTGTCTTTGGAGAGCCGTCTGCTCCCAGCCCATCGGAGTCCCGGAAATTAATTTATCCTAAAAAAAAAAAAAAGGAAGCGTTGTCCTGCTGCCGCAGCGTTTCCAGGCCTTTTGCTCTGCTCCCTCTGTAACAAAACGGCTCGAGGAGTGGGAAAAGCCGACGAGCTTTTGTTAAACTTCCAGTAACGATGGGGAAGGAGACACAAAACCTAAATCCGGCTTCGTTCGCTTTCACCCTTGCTGTTGGGGAGAGGATTTCCTACGGCCAGCCTGGTGCTCCCCTGGGACGCGCTGGTGCTGCCGGCACTCAGCCGGGTGCCCCGAGCTGCCGGCGCGCCGCCCGCCAGCCCCACGTCTCCCAGCCTCTCCCCCCGGCCCCCAGCCCCACATTTTGGGGCCGGCTGTTTCGGTGCGGCCGTCCCACGGAGAGCCCCCTGCTCTGCGGAGCCGCAGCCGGCCTTCCAGCGGGGCTGGGAATGGAAATTCAGGAGATGACGTCTCTCCCCTTGGAAGGAGGAGGGGACGGGGGGGCGAAGTTTGACCGCGTGAACACGCAGGGAAGATGTTGGGGCCGGCCCGCCGCTCGCTTTCTCCTCTCCCCCCACCCTGAGCTCCACCATCCCCACCGGCCCCGTTCCCTGCCAGCCCCGGGGCCGCGGCCAGCTGGAGCGGAGGTGCCGGTGGGCGGTGAGGGCAGGAAGTTTTTGCAGCGTGCGCCGGCAGCGGCTCTGCCTCCCCTCGTTCCCCGCCGGCGATGCCGAGCTCGCGCCGCGGCCGCCTCCGGAGCGCAGAGTTTGGGGCCAGGGGTGCAGCCACGGGACGGAGGCCGGCGGGCAGGGCCTAGGGGGACGATGCCGCTTTCGGAGAGCTCCTATCTGCCGCCCGCCGCTTTCATCCTCAGCCACGTCCTGGGCATCGCCGGCGTCCTGTACTGGAGGAGCCGGAGCGGGGCAGGTAGGGGAGAGGCGCTAAAATGGCTGGCGTGGGGCAGGGTCGGGGCCCGGCGCGGGAAGGACGGACGGACGGACGGACAGACAGACGTGGCTGCCGGGAGGAGGGAGGAGGCCCTGGGGAGGGCAGGGTTAGCGGTGCCTAAACTTGGGCTTTCCCCTCCCGGTGTAAGCGCTGGGGGGGGGCTGCCGGGCCCCTGGAGGAGGTGGGGGGGGGAGGATCTCGGTGCGGGGGCCTCGCTGGGGATGAGGCTGCTTTTTGTCTCGGCGCGAGCCCAGCGCACGTGGTGCTGGTTGTGCCGCCGGGACGTCCTCTCCCCGCGCCAACGTCACCGCGACCGCTCGCAGCGACAACAGCGTCCCGCAGAAACCCACAAAAAACCCACAGACACCCGCAGAAACCTGCAGTGGCAGCGAGGGCCGTGGCCAAGACGCCTCCCGGAGCTGCTTGAGCCTTGGCAGCGGCTCGTGGAGCAGCTGGAGTGACCCTGCCTCAGTTTCCCAAAATAGGGCTGGTGTGTGACCGCATCACGAGGGCCGCGAGGGTTCGTTACGGGGCAGGCCGTAACTCCAGGGCTGGACAAGGAGTAACCAGCGCCTTCTCCCTCCTGACATCTCCTCCTGGGATCCGTTTGTTTGCCTGCCCCCCCCCCGGGGCAGGGCCGGGTTCCCCCCTCCTTTTGCTTTTTCCGTGGTGCAGGAGGAACCCCGGGCAGCTGGCGGGGATGTGCTGGGCCTTTCCCCCAGATAACTCTGGTGGCAGGCAACCCTTCCTTCCTCCCCCAGCGCTGCCAGGACGGATCTGGTGAGGCCTCCCCGAGTTGCACAAGCGGGCTGCGGGGCAGCAGCGTGCCCTGTTACCCACCCAGTGCAGCCCTGCGGCGATTTCTGCCGTGGCCCTGCTGCCCCCGTGCACTTTATCTCGGTGCCAGGGCTGGAGAGGTGCGCGCTGTGCTCATCCCAGCTCCGTCTCAGGATCTTCTGGCCCCTTTGCGGCCTCGGCTCTCCGCTGCGTCACCGCCGCTCGGGTATCGGCCTCGTTATGTGCCCGGGTGCTGGCTGGTTTTCCACCGCAGGTATCTGCTGCGTTCCTCCGGGCTGAGTCACGTGCCGGCTCCGCTCCCGCTTTCGAAAGGCTGAGTGGGTCCCGTCCAATTAGCTCTGCTGTCATGATGGATTATGTCAGCTCTCGAGCTGGCAGCCAGCACATTTTAAATACCTTGTGTTCCCGAGCCAGCCGGGTTTTCTGCATATTCCCCATCTTGAAAGCACCACCTTTAAAAAAATAAAAAAAAATAAAAAAAAGTGCGTTCCCTTTCTTTTTTTTGCCCTGAAGGAGTTTGAAGCGAAAGCGATTTGCTTCGAAACTTCCCAGTTTGTTTCTAAACACCGGTGTGGAACAAAAAGCTCCTTCACCCCACACCTGGCTGGGTGATTTAATGCACAGAGCTGTCCCCAGGGGACCTCCGTGATCCACAGGACCCCATCTGGTGCGTCCTGTGCTCCTCGGCTTTAGCAGGGAGCAGAATCCGAGCAGCCCGTGCAGGAGGCGGCCCCGCAGACCCTCACCTTCCTCCCGTGCTGGACCCCTCTGCCCTGCCCTGCCCGGGCTGGGACGGGGCTTTGCCATGGCCCGAGCAGGGGGGCAGCAGACGGCGATGGCACCCGCCAGGCACGCGGGGCCGTGGCGAGGAGGCGAGGTGGGGAGCGGCAGCGCCGGGCGGGCACGTCGGGAGCTGTGCGGACAGGCGGGCTGCCAGCACGGGGCTGCCGCGGGCACACCAGGGGGAAATACCTACACGGGGCGGCGGTGGCGTGGTGAAGGGTCTGTTGAAAGGATGCCGAGTGGAAGTTTTCCTCCCCAAACTCAGCTGGTGCCATGTGTTTGGCTGGATGTGACTGGGTGTGGGGCAGGGTGGCTTTGCGCATTGCCCAGCTCTCGCTGGTTTGCTCAGGGAACTGACAGAGGTGTGAAAAGCCCTCGGGTGCACGGCTCTGCTCCTCGGCTGCCTCTGGGCTCGGCTGGGCTGCGGCCGGGCTCGCCGCGTGGTTGTCTCTTTCCAAGCCTCGCCTGTCTCGGGAAAGCAGCAACATGAAAGCACCGCGCAGCTGAACGCGTCTGTGCAGCTCCGAAGGCATCAGACGTGCCGAGAACCATCAAATGCGAGTGGCACGGGCACGTGTAATTACGGATTTCGGTTCTCGCCAGTGCCTGGTGGCAGCTGCAGCAGCTGGGTCACCGTTTGCTGGAGCCGATCCCCATGGCACTGACACCCGGCACCGCTCCACGCAGGGGTGGGAACCCCGCGGTGCCAGGGGCAGCCTCGTCACCCAGGCACTGCCCGCGTCCCCTACACGGCCCCAGGCAGGGCTGGTGCCGGGGGCTCCTGGTGGCCAGGGCACCCTGCGAGATGGCACAGGATGGAGGGAAGCGGGGGGGGGTTGCGACAGGTTGCTTATCAGGGTGACTCTGGAAAGATTACCCGGCGAGAGATAAGCTCGCAGCGCCTTAATGCTGTTAGCCAGCAGCGGCCGTGCATTATTATTAGCTCGGACGACGGCGTGGGGTGTGCGCAACCTACTTAGAGCCCAGGAACCACCTGGAGGGGGGGAGACGGGGCAAAAAAAAAGGGAGAAAACGACAATTCTGCGCCAGATGGGAAGGGGGAGCGTGCTGAGGAGCCGCAGGCCTGTGGACACCTCCTGGTCTGCCCCAGACTTTCTGCTTGGGGCTCGGTGACGCGTCCCCGTGTGCCCCCTGCCATGCACAGGGGCGCTGCACTCCGGCCTTCCCCTGGCCACGAGCTGGCTCTGCTCGCCTCCACGGCCAGGGCAGCAGGGCTTGGACCAGGAGGTCTGCAGCAGGATTATATTTAGAAGAAAAGGAAGAGAGGTGGCGATAAAGGAGGCCCCCGTTATCTCCCCACATGCCGAGCAGGACTGCAGCCTGCAGCCGGAGCATTTGGGACCCAGCTCCGCTACTTCGGACCCAGGGAATTATTTGTGGAGAAGCTTCTGGCTGGCCGGCACGAGCGAGGAAAAAAGCCCGGCATTGTCCGTCCCGGCCCCGGCCCCGCGGCTGGTGCAATTAACTGGAAAACAAGAGGGAGAGAAACAAGCCCGGAGCCTGTCCGCGGGGCCGTGCCCAGCTCCGCGGGCGCGCCTGGCGTGGCTCCGAGCCGTGCCCCAGCACTTCTGCTGCCCCTTGTCGCCGCCGGGAGCTGCGCCGCGCTCTGCAACGCCTCCTGCTCCTGGCTGGAGCTGCTGGTGGGGGCACTGCCCTTCCTTCCCCACCGCTTCGTGGGGGAGCAGCTGGAATCTGCAGGGAGCCTTCTGCGAGCGTCGGGCGGCTGTCAGGACCAGGGACCCTCGGGGACACGCAGTGCCACCGTGCCGGCCGAGCTCACCCGCTCCTCTGGAGGCAAATTCCTGTCCCTGGCGCCTGCGTCCACTCGGCTGGCGGCGTCCGGAGAGGCGCACGGCCCCGTGGGGCACGAGGTGCTGAGGAAGCACGAGGGGGCTCCTGGCATCGCAGGGGGTTCATGGCCATGCCCCGCAGGAAGGGCGGCCGGGCCCCGAGCGGGGGGCAGAGGCTGTAGGAAGCGGTGCTGTGGGAGGAGCTGCGGCCGTGCCGTCACCCACCGCGCTGCCTCGGCCGGCGGGGCAGGAGGTGCCGCCAGAAGACCCTTCCCCACCCGTCCCTCGGAGCAGGGAGGTGGTCGCCAGTCTGCCAGGACCCAGCGCCCCCCAGCCCGGGCACAGGAGATGGAAACGCAGCGCCTGTACGGGGCCGAGAGGTGGCTGAGCGCGCACATGGTGTGCCGGATGTGCTGCATGGGTCAGTACCCACCGGGCGCTCCCCAGCTCGGTGCCGCGGGCTCTGCGTCACTGTTAGAGCCAGCTCGAGCCTCGTCCACCCCAAATTAATGCAGGGGTCAGGAAGAGACCCAGCGCCATGGCTCTGGGGGGCGGGTGGAGGAGAAGTCCCCACGGACGCGTGGTGGTGACGTGGCTTCCCACTGCGGGCGGCGCGCAGCGGTGCCAGGCGGCAGCACCGTGGCATGGCCACCCCTCGGGGGGAACCCTGCCTGGGCGAGAGCCTGGTGGGGTGGGGTGTGGAGCGAGGGGATGGTTTTGGGCACCCCGATCCTCGCCTCAGCCAGGGGATGGTGCGTGGCGAGGGGGAGGCGTGGACGGCTTCGCCTGCGCCGTGCCGCGGGTTCTGCTCCGTGCTTTGGGTGGGGGAAGCTGTAGGGTTGTGGCTGGGTGGGAACAGCGGGGTGTGCCTTCACCTGCCTGCGGGGTGAGATGTGGCCAGGTTTTCCCAGGGCTGCGAGGGGCCCCAGGAGCGGGGCCGTGGCTCCTCCCGGAGCGCCGGCACCACTGGGGATGAGGCCATGGGGCAGTGCAGCAGCACGTGCAGCACGGGCTGGTGCCCGGGATCTGGGAGAGCAAGGTGCTGGTTCTCTCCCCTCCCTTGAGTCTTTTCTTTGGTTTTGACTTTAAAACAAGCAGGGCGTGCTTCTGTATAGGGAACCGTCGTGTCAGAGGGATGTCTTGGGTTGCGTCCTTTGCCACTTTCTCCTTGGCACAGCCCGCATCTGGATGGGGCAGGGCTCCAGGAGTTTGGGCTGGGCTCCGGAACGCCCCTTGGCTGGGGGACAGAGGAATTTCACCGCCCTTCGCTGGGCTGGGCTGGGCAGGGCTGGGCCAGACTGGTCCAGAGCAATGGGAGTGATGGGAGCGATGGGAGCGGGGCTGTGGGGGGATGCTCCGGGGCAGCCCCCGTGTTCTGTGCCATGGGCTCCTGCCCTGGCACACTGCAGTGCCGGCTCTCCTCCGAGATGATGTTGTTAACAGCAGGCAGTCCCATTTGGTTTGGGGCTGGCTGTGGGATTACGCTGAGCCCCGCAGCTGCCCGGGCGCAGGGAGGAGGCGGTGGGTGCTGCACGGCCCTGCCTGGTGCCTTCTCCTTTTGCCTCGTTTGTTTTGTCTCTCGTGTTGTTTTTTCACCGAAAACGCAGGACAAAGCCTGCTGGCAGCTCCCCAGGGCTGCTCGGTGTCAGCACAAATCTCCTGTCCCATCCCCTGCGGGACGAGCCCTGGGGTTTGGGGGCTGCGTGGGACCTCTGGGGATGGTGCCCCCCTGTCCCGTGGGGCCGGGTGAGCCGGCCGGGCAGAGCTCGGCTGAGCTGCGGGACGGAAATAAACGTTAAATCCTGGCAATCCAATGAACCAAAAATACAGCGGAGGAATAAGCTGCTAATTGCACGTGTTGTCGGTGGCCTTTTAAGGGGTGTCTGTGGGTTTTATGTAATGTGTCAAAGCCTTCCAGGGGCACGGAGAGGAGGGGGGACACCCACCCCAATGCGCAGAGGGTCGGTGAGCCTCCTCTTCCTCCTGGTGTTGCCTCCCCGGGGAGCAAGGGGAGGCACAGGGGTCCCCTCTGTAATGCTCTGTGCTGCTTTTATTTAAACAAACTCTTTTCCCCCCAAATCTAAAGCCTTAATTGTGGGGTGACCCGGCACGGGCACAGCCCTGGGCCATTTTCTGTTCCTCTGCTGGGGCCAGGCTGCGGTCCACGTACCCCACGAATAAGCAGCCTCTGTTCCCGGCACAGGGGCAGGATCCGTCCAGCAGTCCTGGCACCGGCAGCGATCGCTCTGTCTCTTCCCCTCATTTGAAAGTCATTTGAGTTTGTGCACGACAAATACTGACCGGGAGCTGCCTTTGTGTTCTTTCAACAGATGAACGGGACAGAGTCCAAAAGAAAACCTTCACTAAATGGGTCAATAAACACTTGATGAAGGTAAGGGTCGCGTGCTTTGTGGTCACCCGGGTTAAATGTCCTCCTGTCTGTCCGTGTGCCCATCCTGGCTCAGGACGGGCAGGTCAATGCCTGGTTTTTAATCCGGGAATTTTTGCTCTGGTGTCGAGCGTTCAAAACGTGTCTGTGCTGGGAGCAGGGAGGGTTGCGATGGAGGTGTGGAGGTGCCTTTGGAGGGCACTGTAACACCACAGCCCAGCCCTTTTGGTACGGTTCTCAGCCCTTGCTGTAACTCCAGGCTCGTCCTGCTGCTCCCAGTCCTGTTCTGCTCGGCTCTGCTGTGCAGAAGGGAGATGCTCGCCGCTGAGCGGGTTCAGTGGTGTGCTGCAAGGCGCTTGGCTTGGCTCACTGCCACGCTCATTCTCTGTTTGCAAAAAAAAAAAAATAAAAAAAAAAAGGTAGTTTGGGTATTGGAGGTGTCACAGGGGTACTTTTCAGCCAGCTTTGTGATGTCTCAGCCTTTCAGCTACTTTCTAAATCTCACAAATGAAGGGTGGGGGGGAAATTGGGGCACCTGCTTTAGGCTGCGGTGTGGAAACTTCTCAGCTTCTCCAGGGTGAGGTCCAGGTTTGCTGGGGGCTGAGCAGGTCCAGAGGCTTGGTGTTGCCAGCCCTGCCTGTGCCAGAAGCAGCAGTGCTCTGCAGCCATGCTCCCCCCAAAAACACCCCCAGCCCTTCAGCAGAGCTGTGTGCCCTGGGAGACACCCGGGACTTGTGCGATACTACAGGACTGCCTGGGGTGAGGATGGTTTAACGGGGATCTGCTCGTGAATCCACAATTGGCAGCAGCTCCTGCCAGGTCATTTTGGATAGCAGAGGCTGGTTTCCTTACCGATAATTGTGGAATAACCGATTTAAACGCATGCATCTTGCTGGGAGATGTCTGCTTGCAGACTCCGCCGCCCTCCTCCTGCGCTGCCCCAAGTCCAGCGGCCAGGGAGAGGAGCCCTGAGGGTGTTTGCTCTCTCCCTGCCCCTCGCAGGTGCGCAAGCACATCAATGACCTGTACGAAGACCTGCGGGACGGCCACAACCTCATCTCGCTGCTGGAGGTGCTGTCGGGCGTCAAGCTGGTAAGTGCCCGAGCTGCCCAGCCCCGCTCCGCTCCCCCCGTCCGCCCTCCTGCTCCAGCGCAGCAGTCAGTCATTTCTTCTGCCATAGTTTTGTTTTCAAACATCTGTCGTTTTGTTATTTATTTCATTTATTTTCACTCAAACCCACGTTCCTCGTGCTGGTTTCCTGGACACCACCAAAGCGTGTGATTATTTGAAGCCGCTGGGTTGTGGTGCCTTGGGCAGAGCCCTCTTTTGGGGAGGGTTTATACATGCCTTCCCCTTCCAGATCTCACTACGGCTTTAAAATACTGGATAATAATGGATTTGACTAAAACTGTTTCTGTGACAGCGTGCCCAGCACTTTGGCCCAGAGTTGGTAGAAGCCACTTTGCCCTCCCCTGCCCCACAGACCGGGTTTGCAGCTCCCAGGAGCTGTCTGATGTGCAGACCTCTTTTCCTGCATCTTGAGCATCGTAGAATCCCCCTTCCTCCTCCTCCTTCGCAGACTGTCACATTTACTGCCAGTTATTGGTGCAACAGCGTAGCACAGCAGGAACTGTTTTAGTCTTCCCCTAAAATAGGATCTGGGCAGAGATCTGTTAACTCACTCCGTTACCCTCCCGAGATGCCAAATTAGATGCTGTGGGGGCTGAAGAATTGGATGGAGCTGCCTGGGATCCAGACAGCCTCTTTCTCTTCGTTTTGGCTTCAAAGCCACGGGGAAGTTTCCCTGCCTGAGCCCCCCGGGCAGCACACGGGGCTGCGGCGGAGCCCGTGGTGTCCAGGAGAGCCAGCGAGGAGCCTCGCCAGGGCACGCGTTTCTCTTTGGTTTTCCTTTACCTGCGTCTTGCATTTTGGTTTCCATTCTGTCTCCCTGTGTGTCACCCTCCCATCGTGCCGTCCGTGCCGTGCTCGTTAGCAAATAGAGCCGCCAGCTCAGCGGAGCCTTCGCCTGGTGAAAGCGCCGGCCTGGTGCCGTGCAAGCAGCGAAGAGCGGGAGGAGGAGGAAGATGATGATGAAGAAGTAGGTCGGGGCCACCCAGGACGCAGCAAACCCCCGGCTGACACCGGAGTGCCGGCAGATAGTCCAGTGCAACCCAGCAGGGCCCCGACCTTCCCCTCACCTGGGCACTTAGTGGGGTTTTTCATCAATCCCCGCTGCTCTTTGCCAGTGCTCGGTCAGGGCGGTCGCCTGCCTGCGAGCTCGAGCAGAGCTGTGCCAGGCCTGTGGGGCTGGTGGAGCTGTGTTAGCACTGCCTGGACTATCTGTGTGCACGTGGTGGTGCCGGCTCGCAGCCAGGGGCACGCCACCCGCTCGGTGTGAGAGCATGAGTCCTACTGACAGCGGGGGCACGGGTCCTGCACGCGCCCGTGGGCACCGTGGGTCCTGGTTGGGGCCCTGCCTGTTCGACCCGCGGCGTGCCGTGGTGTCTGCTAACCCCTGCACTGCATGGAGACGCGCCGGGCACCGGCACCACCGCGCCTCGGCTGTGAGGAGCGGGCTGGGGCGATGGTGGGCTCCGGGTCACAACCAGCAGCCCCGTGCATGCGAGTGGAGATGAGAACAAAGCCAAGGGGCTGCCCTAAAAGGGGCCTGCGGTGGATGGGCGGGCCCCCTGCCCTCACCGAGGAGGAGGAGAAGAGGGATTTTCTGCCCCCGTGCTCTGGGTGGTGGCTTCCTGGTGCTCCCTGCCACTCCTCGGGAGCTGGGGGTGCAGCACTGCATGGCCCTCTGCACCCCCCGAGGCATTCCTCCTGCAGGGACGGTTCTTCCCCTGCCACTGGGGACGAAAGGACACTTGTGGTGTCCTCGCTGCTCGGAGCACCCTGGGGACACCTCTTGGTGAGGCCCAGCTCAGGGTTAGGGCACCGATCCCCCCTTCTGCTGCTTTGGGGCAGCCCCAGCGCCCCTCCTAGGTGCTCGGGGGCATGTAGGGACCTCAGACAGGGAGGTCCGTGCCACGGGACTCCTGGACCAGAAATCAGCAGCTGAGGGCACTGCATTTCTCCCCAGTGGTTCAAAGGCAGCATCTGCAGCAGAATCCACTTCTCATGCATGGGAGAGGCTCAGCTCACACCTCCCCTTGCGGCTGGTGCTGGGCTGGGGTCTCTGCCCTCAGGTGGAGACCCACAACCGCTCCCTGCCATGAAGCCTCTGAGGCTGAGCTGCTCGTGCCTGGTGCTGGGAGCAGCCCAGAGCCTTGGCGCAGGGACTTGGGGTCTTGGGGGGGCTCTTTGTTCACCCCAAGGACAGCGAGGGCTCAGGGCCTTCCCAGCTCCATGCCCCACCGGGGGCATTTTCCCTCTTGCAGCAGGACCTTGTGCAGCGATGACTTTTTTTCTCCGTGTGTTGGGTGCCCGGGGTCACAGCAGCACGCCGAGCACGGGGCTCACGGGGTCGGGTCCGCAGCGCATGCGGGGTGTGCAGTGTGGGGCCGTGCCCGCGGGGTGCTGCCTCCCAGCCCGCCCTGCAGCCTCTGCTTCTGTTTTGCAGCCACGAGAGAAGGGCCGGATGCGTTTCCACCGGCTGCAGAACGTGCAGATCGCCTTGGATTTCCTGAAGCAACGGCAGGTAAGGGCTGCACGGGAGCACGCTGGTGATTTGAGCTGCTGCAGGAGCAGAGCGGGATGGTCGGGGACTCCCTCTCCTGGCTGAGGCTTGGGAAGGCTGTGGAAGCAGCATCTGCCAGTGCTGGGTGTGCACGTCCCAGAGGTGCTGGCTGAGGACAGCTCTTAGAGGGATTTCCCCTTGCAGGTGTTGCTGACCTGTCCGTGCGCTGCAAAATAACGAGTTTCAAACTGAGAAACGGGGCTGCCCTTCTGGACAGGGTTTTGCAGCTGCCCCAGCATCACCTCTGCACCCCCTGAGCCTCACCTGCAGCTCCTCAGCAGGTCCCCGCAGCGGGGCCGTGCAGCGGGGGCATCTCCACCGGTGTCAGGGGCACGTCCGTGGGCAGCTGCCTCCTGCTCAGACCCCGGTACTGCCGGGAGCTCCCTCTGCCCAGCTCCGGGAGATTTAAGTCCCGGAGCACCCATGGGACACCGCAGAGCCTCCCGGGCAGGTCTCGCAGCGGGCGCATCCCCAGACTCGTTCCTCCTGCACGCGAAGCCCCCGCAGCCCCCGGGGCCGGCTCCCTTGTTCTGCCTGTTCTGTCAGGTTCCTCGCACCACGTTCCCCGGCGACGTGGAGGTGATGATAAATCGTACCACTCCATGCCAAAGCAGAGGTTTTTTTCTCTCTGCTGGCCCGAGGGCACTGAATAAATTTGCGCGCATGCCCTGCTCGGGGAGGGTGAGGCGCCCCCGCCCTCCTCCCCAGCCCCTCGATAGAGACATTTTGCCGGGGGCTCCGGGGAGCTTGTTTCTCCACTTGGATTAAACATTTCTTCTTTCAAGCCCGATATCCTGGTGGCTGAGGGCTTGTCGGGATGCCTCACCCTGGCCAACGCTGCCAGTGGTCGTGGCCAGGGTGGGCAACGGGGGCTCCGTGCCCTGGGGATGGACGAGGAGCCCGAGGGGGGTGGCAGCAGGACAGGGGCAGCGCTGTGGCTGGTCCCTGGGGGTGCCAGGGTTCATGCACCCAGTGCTGCAGGGATCTCTGTGCTGCCTGGGGACTGTGCCTGGATTTTAAAACCCCCCCTGGAGCAAAGCAGCCGGGGAGGAGCAGCTCCAGGGCCGTGCAGCCTGGAGCCTGCCGGGACGTGGTCCGTCGGTGGATCCTGGGGCAGGGCCGGGTTATCTGCCTTTGTTAGGGCGCATTGATTAGCAGCTTGGTTTTGAACCCAAGAGGGAGTTAATAAAGCCTGGCTGTCCTCTTTTAACCACGCTTTGTGGTCTGTAGCTATTAAATTATGCACTAGTGCTCGGGGCTCTGGGGACGAGGCGCTGCTCCACGTGAACCGAAATAAAGCGTTAAGTGCTGGTAAAGCACTTCTGGCTGCCTGACCGGGGTACGAGGGCCGTGAAAAATCCTTCCTTCTGCTGCTGGTGGAGCAGAGGCACCGGGTGGCCTCATTTTCTTGCTCCTCTGCCCCTTCGGCCAGCCTGGGGATGGAAATGGGGCTGGGGGGACTGGGCCCCTCCTGAGCACCTGGGGGTCTGGGGTGGCCTGGTCGGGGACGGTCCCAGCGGGGTGGCTGACGGGGGCGGTTTGACCATTTTGCTGCTCTTTCAGGTGAAATTGGTGAACATCCGCAATGACGACATTACAGACGGCAATCCCAAGCTCACCCTGGGGCTCATATGGACGATTATCCTCCACTTCCAGGTAGGCCGTGAGTGCTTTCTGCTGGAGGACATGGGGCCGGGGGGGGTGGTGTGCTGTGTCCCCGGGGCCCTGGTGTCTGTCTGTCTGTCTGGACATGGGTGGTGTCTGTCTGTCTGGATGCATGTGGTGTCTGTCTGTCCTTACACATGTTCCATGGCGATTCTTGCCCACCGATCGGGGTGGGAGACCCGTGTACGTGGCAGCGTCACGGAGCCCAGTGCTGGAGAACAGCAGCTCCCTCTTCTCATCACTGCCATAATTAAGGCATTAATGATGGGCCGTGTGCTGCGGCCTCCTGCTTGGCACCGAGGGGCTTGGCAGGAGCTGTTTGCTCAGCTGAAGCCTCTGGAGAAGAGCGAGCTCGGAGGGGGCTGGTGGGGGCAGGACGAGCTCGTGGCCACGCAGGGGCTCTCACCCCGCAGCCTTGGGGTGGCCACGGGGTCCTCTATCAGGATGGAGAACATCAGCTGTGTGACAGCAGCTCAGTGCAGGGCTGGGAGAAACTGCCCGACCCTGCCAGGGCCCATCTCCAGCAGCTGGCTGTTGTGGATGTTCTCACAAAATGACCTTTTGTGTCTTTAATGGCCTCAAATTCTCCCGGTGGAGCTGGATTGCCCACGTGTTGCAGGCACGTCCCGGTGTCCTGGGACTCGCTGCGTGCGGTGGTGGCTGAGGAGTGGGGCTGGGGCTGTGGGAGGAGGGTGACGGCCACAAGCTGGTGCCCAGTTACCCCCCCGTGGGCTCCTGGGGGCTGCTGGTGCCCTGCTCCCCCCCCATGGGGCTCGCTCGTGGTGTGCTGGGAGGCGGCGAGGCACGGGACTGGGACCGCTGCGTCCCAGCTCCCTGACGTGTCCTCGCTGGCATCTCCTGGATGAGACGAGTGCTGGCTTCGAGACCTCTTAAGGAAGCTTTTCATTTTCAGAGGGTGAGCGTGCAGTCCCTCGGGGAGCTGCTGCCTTGGCTGTGCTGCCAGTACCAGTCGTTACTTCCAAAAACACGGCGGCTTTTGGCGTTTTGGGGTGAGGGCACGTTGCGGAGGGACAGGGCTGGTGCGTGACAGTAGGTGGCTGTCAGCGGGTGCCTTTTCTGAGGACGGAGCCTTTCTGGTGGGCGGCAGTGTCCCTGCTGGCAGGGAGGGGCTGGGGGCAGCTGCCTGCATTGTGGCCCCCAGGAGGAGCAGGGTCGTGGTGCTGATGAGTCCCGGTCACATCTGCTGGGGGTGTGGAGCCCTCCCTTCCCCATGCACCCTGGGCAGCCGTGCCCTGTGGGGTGAGTGGGAGATGCCCAGGTCCCCCAGGTCAGCCCCTGGGTCCCCTCCTTGCCCCACCGGGAGGGGACGCTGCCCCCGGGGTGCTGGGGGAGCTGGCGGCAGCGAGCCTGCGCATCTGGGCACGTCCCCCCGCCTGCACTAGCCGGATTTTTTCTAGGGCTGCAGCTCCATTGTGAACCTCTTAATCTCCCAGATCCCGGTGCCGCAGCCAGCAGAGCGAGCAGAGCCCTTGGGGGGTGGTTTGGGGTGGGAGGGTGCCAGCGCGGAGCTGCCCCCGGGTTGTGGGGCTCTCGGGGTCTGTGGGGCCCTCCTTGTTGAGGGTGACCCCGGTGGTGGCTGACGTCAGGTTTGGTCCCCACATCTTTATCTGCTGCCTGTTTGCTGTCTCATCCCTGCTGCTGGCACGTGTTTCTCTGCTCCTTGCAGCGGAGCCCTGCCCTGGGGGGCTTCAGTGCCCCCTTGGGGCGTGGGGTACCAGAACCCGCCGCTCCCCAAAGCGCAGCCGGGTCCCCAGGGCTGCCCCTCGGTGCCCTGAGGGAGGGGAGCCTGGCCGAGGGGGTGGGCACGTGAGATTTGGGGCTCTTGGGATTTAGGAATTAGGGAGCGATCGCAGCCGGTGCCAGCATGCCCTCGGAAACGCCCCACGGGAGCTGGTGGGGTTCGGTGCCGGTGGGCTCCGCATCCCCATCCCCATCTGCGTGCACGCAGAGCTGCTCTGGCTCCTCCCTGCTTTTTTCCTATTTCTCTCCCACCCCTTCCTTTATGCTACCTTTGCCAACCTTCCCGTTTTCTTGTTGTTTCTTTTTTTTTTTTTTCCCTTCTCTCCCCACCCCTCCTAGCCTCTCCCTCCCCTTTCCCCGTTTTTTCCGTCTGGTTCCTGCTCTCTGTTTGTGTTGGCGAGGGCAGCGCTCCAATTACCTCATATTTGGAGAGAGAGAGCCGCAGCCAATCCGCTCCCCGTCTGCTTTTAGGTCAAGTGATTTCTGAACTGCAGTGAGATGCTTTGAATCGGGCTTGTTGCAGCTCCCAGGCTGTAAGATGGCTGTCTGGAGCGGCGGCGGGGCTGGCGGGCGGGCGCGGATGCGAGGGGCAGCGCGCGGCGCCGCGCGGCGTGCGGCGAGCTGAGCCCATGAAGCCCACCCCGGGATTCATCCGGGAGCAGCCGGCGGCCGCCCTCGCCGCCTTATCGCCGGCGCTTTGGGCACCGAGGAGATGGGGAATTCTCTGGGCTGCGTTAAGGAGCCGAAAGAAAAGGCAGCCGGAAAGGCTCCCCTGCCCCCCAAAAAGCGGGTCCGCTTCAAACGGAGGCGGAGGGGGAAGAAGAGAGCGGTGCCGGCGGTGGCCGCGGAGGAGGAGCAGCAGCAGCCGGCCCTGGAGGTGGCCGAGGACGACGAGGCTCTGAAGTTGGAGGCAGCCCCGTGGCAGGAGGGCGGAGAGGACCCCGCGGGGAGCCGGCACCGAGGGGCTCTGCCACCGGGGGGGGACCCCGGCCTGGGGCGCATCGTGCAGGTGAAGGAGAGGTTTCAGGGGGAAGTGCAGAAAGCTCACCTGGTGCTGGAGCCTCGGCGGCGGCTGGGCACGGAGGTGGCGGGGGATTCCCCCGAGGAGGGCACGACCGTCATCGCCCGGCTGCTGGAGAACCCCGCCGAGCAGGGCTGCGAGAAGGCGGTGAGCCGCCTGGTCCAGCTGCAGCGCAGCGGCACGGGCAGCAGCAGGGCCGTGCTCCTGCCTCTGCGGCAGGGCACCGACGGCCCCTGGAGCCGCGCGGAGGGGCTGCTGTCCCCAGCGAGCTCCGTGTCCGGAGGGGAGCTGGCAGAGAGCCGGGAGCCGGGAGCCAGCGGCACCGCGGGGACCTGGGGGAGAGGAGACAGCGGCGAGCAAAGTTCGAGCGCTGCGTGGACCTGCACCTCCGCTGCGGAGCCAGGCACCCTCTCGGAGCTGTCTACGCCGTCCCCCATGGTGGATCAGCTGGAAAACCCCAGCGTGGGGAAGGCAGCGGGGCTGCTGTCGGACCGGGCCGGGCAGGGCGAGGGGCGCGGGCTGCCAGCCTCCCGCAGCGAGTCCTCGTTCGGCGGCACGGCGCGCTGCTCCTCGGGGTACGGCAGCGACCCGGCCAAGAGCGCAGGAGCCGGTGGGACCCCGGCATCTCCTCCCGAATTCAGACACCTGCCCGCTGCCCAGGGCCGGGCTCGGATGGGGAGCTCAAGGACGGACAGAGGAATGGTCAGTGTCTGCGGTTACCATTGCCTCCTTTTCTGGGGTGTGTTGGGGGGGGGGGTGCAGCTCAGCAGCCCCCAGGTCCTTGCGGTCCCTGGGGGTGGTGATCTCTGCAGGGAGCCCTGAGCCGTGCGCCACGAGGTGCAGCCTCACGCTGGGGTTGGGTGGGGTGAAGCTGCTGCAGGGAGCGCTCAGCAGAGCCTCTCCCTCTCCGAGCATCTCCGCTGGGTCTCGTTTGCACAGAGCCTGGAGATGGTGGGCAAGGGGAGCAGGGGGCACCCCGGGGACCAGCCCATGCCATGCTCTGCTCCCATCATGGGTGGCTGGAGCCCATGGGTGCGGGCCAGCGGGTGCTTGGGCTCTTGGTGCCTTTCCTTGTTTGTGGGTGATTTGCTTGCTGGAGCTCGCTGCTCACTTGGACGTGAGGCAGGGCTGTCACCTGCCCCTACCCACACTGGCTTTGGGTGCTGAGAGGCTCCTGAGAGGCTGTCTGGGTGGGGAGGGACAGTGCCGGGGCTGGGAAACGTGAGACGTGTCCCCTGGGTTCATACTCGCTCTGTGCCCTGGCAGAGGGGCAGCAGAAGCTGGCAGGAGCGGCTGGGAGCAGGACGAGCTCTCCAGGAGGGACCCTGCTGCGGGCAGGATGAGCCCCTTCTGTGCTCAGGGACAGGCTGCTGGGTGGGAGCTGCTTCGAAGATGCTTTTAGAGAGACAGGGGAAAGGTGGCAGAGTCGCTTGGAAAGGAAAATGGATTATTTGCCTGTTCTGAGGAGGGTACCCAAGAGGAGGAGCTGGTGCTGTGCCTGGTTTGGGTCTGTTCCTGCTGTTGGAGGTTGATCTTTAGGGGGTCACGGGGCTGGGTGAATCTGTGCTTGGGTTGGGCCAGGTTTGTCCCACCCTGAGGACAAGTGAGAATTTGGGAGGGCCAGGAAGGGGCCGTGAGCCCCACAGAACCTTGGCTGTGTTCGGACTGGGGTCGCAGCCACGCTTTGGACCTCAGCTGCCAGCCACCAGCTGGGTGACGAAGGAGGCCGAGGCTGGAGAGGTTGAGGAGGAGCTGGCCCCAGGTCCCAGGTGTCACCTGTCCCTCCTCGCTGCTGCCTCCCTAAATCTTTGTCCTGACACAGACGTGATGGGAAGAAAGGAGGGTGGAGCTGGTGCCGCATCCTGCGCCTCCGTAAGCAGCTCCAGGAGGGTCTCCGGCAAGGACGCCCTCGGGGGAAGGCAGGGCAGCCGGATAACCCCGCTGCTGAGGGGTTGAAATAGGGAATTGCTTGAGCTGGAGCAGCCGGGAGCCTCCCTGGTGGGCAGCAGAGCAGGCGAGCCCATGCGGAGCACGAGGATGGTCGGGGGCGCGGAGGGCCGGCGGGGAGCGGCGGGTCCCTGCCGCGGGCACTGCGTGGGGGTCCCGGCACGTCGCCCACCTCCAGCCCCACGGTGCTGCCCCCGGGGAGCCCCGCCTGGGTCTGGAAGAGTTAACGGCGGCGCTGGAGGCGCTGACAAAGAGCGGTTCTGTGCGTGACAGCGGAGCAGGCTCGGAGGGAGGTGAGCTGCAGCATACCAATGACAGCGGGCGGGCGGGAGGAGCGCCGGGCTGCGCTCCTGCGGGACAACGCCGAGGTTTTCCCCAGCTCCTGTCTTGGGATGTGTTTGGGATGGAGAGAGAGGGGCTCGGAGGGGCTCGGAGGGACCCGG
This sequence comes from Aythya ferina, assembly GCF_964211825.1. Lineage (NCBI taxonomy): Eukaryota > Metazoa > Chordata > Aves > Anseriformes > Anatidae > Aythya > Aythya ferina. The sequence continues at coordinate 788,151 of NC_140322.1, read as the reverse complement.
TGAGGCTGCGGATGGGGCTGGGTCCTGCTGCTCCCGGCAGAGCTGGGAGAAGGAACCCAGCGAGCGAGTGGCCGGTTACGGTTACGGTTCCACAGCACCCTGAAAGTACATGCGGCTCACCCCTCCCTTTGTCTGCCCCGCAATTAAGGCGAGGTAATTCTGCTAATTGGGGAGCTGGGGGGATGGGTGAGGAAAGAGCCGTGTCAATCAGAAATATTCCGGCACGCGGGGACACGTGCGCTGTGTCACGTGTGAGTCTGGGGTTCGCAGCCAGCGCTGGGCTTCTGGAAGGAGGCTGTGGTGGTTGGTCCCTTTAACAAAAGGGGTCCCAGTACCCCGAAAATGGGTCACGGTACCCCAAAAGTGGGTCCTGGTATCCTGACACCTGCGGTTCCAGCCATGGTGAGGCAGAGCGGGGTCACGGCAGCCTTCTCCCTTCGTCCCTTTGCCCCCAGGCTCGAGCTGGTGGCCGTGCCCCGAGCAGCTCCGCCGGCTGCAGGAGGTGGTGGCCGACCTGTGCTGCCCGCTTCTCCAGCACCCCGAGAGCTGGGTCCTGCTCCTTGGCAGCGGGCTCTGGGTGAGGAGCAGCACCGGTGAGCTTGGCGGCACCGCTGGGCAGCCAGGGTTTGGTGCCAGGCACCAAATCTGCACCTTGTCCCCTGCCAAACCTGGCAGCTGTGTCCCCCTGGTGCCAGGGGCTCCAAGCACGCAGCGCCCCGGCGCGTCCCCGTGGCTCTGGCAGTCCCTCCCCGAGTCCACCAGCTCCAGGCCCCTCTCCCATGCGTCCACCAAGAGTTTCGCCCTGGTTTTCCTGGCAGATCTCCGACATCTACATCAGCGGGGAGTCGGGGGACATGTCGGCCAAGGAGAAGCTGCTCCTGTGGACGCAGAAGGTGACCGCAGGGTACATTGGCGTGAAGTGCACCAACTTCTCCTCCTGCTGGAGCGACGGGAAGATGTTCAACGCGCTCATCCACAGATACAGGTGGGCAGAGAGGAGCAGCAGAGAGGAGGAGGGTGGGAGGTCCCTGCCCACCGCTGCGTTTGGTGGTGGTCTGGAGCGCTTGAGATGTGGGTGAGACCAACCAGGGGATCTTTTACCTCGAAATCATCTCCTCTGCCAGGGAGCTGAGGGGTGAGTGCTCAGAAGAAGCAACAAATACATCAGGTTGTGAGAAAAGCCTTCTTCAGTGAGGTTGGAGAGGGAGGCAAAAAAAGCTTTTAGACCAGAGGAGGGAGCACGGCAGGTGTTCTGCATGAGAAAGCATCCTCTGGTAGCTGGAGGCAGCGCTGCCATCCCCTGCCACTCCGCTCTGCTTCCCCGTGGGGGTGGGCTGGGGGTGCTGCAGCCCCGCACCCCTTGGGGAGCCACCAGCCAGGGCAGGGACCCGGCGTGAGCCCCGTGGGGCAGTGGTACCAGTTCGGGGTGCTCTGGCCTGGGCGTCAGGACTCTGCCGTGTGTTTTGCAGGCCAGATCTGGTGGACATGGAGCGGGTGCAGATCCAGAGTAACCGGGAGAACCTGGAGCAAGCCTTCGAGATCGCAGAGCGGCTGGGGGTGACGCGGCTGCTGGATGCTGAAGGTGGGCGGCCGGCGAGAGCGGCTGGGGTGGGGGGAGCCGAGCCCTCTGCCTGCTCCTGCCTCTCATGGCTCTTCTGCTTCCCCTTTGCCAGACGTGGACGTCGCGTCTCCAGATGAGAAGTCTGTGATAACTTACGTGTCTTCAATCTACGATGCCTTTCCCAAAGTCCCCGAGGGAGGAGAAGGGATCAGCGCTATCGTAAGTGGTGCTGCTCTGCTCCTGGCCACGAGGCTGCCCTGCCTCCTCCTTCCTCCTGTGCCCGCGTGGCCCCCCAGGAGGGAGGCCCGGGCTGCTGCTCCATGCCACGGCTGTGCTGGTGCTGCCGGGGTTCTCTCCTTGCTGCGGATGGGGATGTGCTGGTCCGGAGGGTTTGGGCTCTGCCCCAAGGGGTCCTGCCCACTGGCGGTAGTCAAGCAGGGTGCTCTCCCTCGCAGGAGGTCGATTCGAGGTGGCTGGAGTACCAGACCCGCGTGGAGTCCCTCATCTCCTGGATCAAGCAGCACACGATACTTATGTCAGATAAATCCTTCCCCCAGAACCCCGTAGAGCTAAAGGTAGGTCCTGGGCAAGGTCCCCCTGCAGAATCCCCTGTCCTCGGCGCCAAGAGCTGTGTGGTGGCATTCCTGGGGTGGTTTCTGATGCAACCTTTCTCATCCCAGGCACTTTATAACCAGTACATACACTTCAAAGAAACCGAAATCCCAGCGAGAGAGCAGGAAAAAGGCAGGATAGAGGAGCTCTACAAACTGTTAGAGGTAAGATTTGTCATAGCTACCCAGAGGCTTATAGGTGGGAGCGCTGTGCTTTTAGCAAGACTAAAGTGTGCTCACTTCAGGTTTATTTTGGATTAGAGAAGTGGAAATAACCCTCAGGGCAAATTATTCAGCAAGTAGCACTCAGCCGGAGCGGAGGCAGAGCTGTTGCCTCAGAGCCCTGCTTCCTTTGCTGGAGTCTGACTCTGGCCAGCTGAAGAAAGAGGAATAAAATGCCATTCCGTTGGTGTTTTCTGCAGGTATGGATTGAATTTGGACGCATCAAGTTGCCCCAGGGCTACCACCCCAACGACGTGGAGGAGGAGTGGGGCAAGCTGATCATAGAGATGCTGGAGCGCGAGAAGCTCCTGCGGCCAGCAGTGGAGAGGTCGGTGCTGGCCCTGCAGGGACACCCCGCCTGGAGGCACACCACGCTGTCCCAAAGCCTTTCTCATTCTCCTCCCTCTGTCGTCACAGGCTGGAGTTGCTGCTACAAATCGCGAACAAAATCCAGAATGGTGCTCTGAGCTGTGAAGAAAAACTCACCCTGGCGAAGAACACGCTGCAAGCTGTGAGTGGGGGGTGGTATTTCCCTCCTGGTGGTATTTCTCCTGCCTCTTCTGTTATGCCCGTCTCTGTTCCTCTCTTCTACATGGGGTGGGGGGTTCCTCAGGCAGCTTTCTTTGCCTGTGATGTTGAGCCCCTCGCAGCAGGACTGTAGGAGAGGTGGATACCTGGTGGTGTCCCCAAGGGCCTTGGGGACAGGCTGCTGCTGGCAGTGCAGTGAGTGAGGCTGGACCTCTGCAAAGCTGCTGGCTTGGAAGAGAACTACAGTTCTGGAAAAGCTTGTGGTATCATAAGGCTTCAAAAAAAAACACACAAAAATATGTTTTTTTCTCTAAAAGAGTGGCAGAAAAGCCTTGGTGGCAGACTGTAGCTACCGGGGTGTGGAGCAGATTTCAGAAGAGTGAGTGTTTTGTTTTGGGAAAAAGAGGAGCAGGGAGGAGCAAGGGCTGGGTGCAGCTGGCTGAACCCAAGCAAGAAACGAGGTGCCCCTTTAACAGCAGTCACTGACTGCGGGGAGCCTCCATCACGAGCAATTTTCAGTTCATCTGCAGGAGCTGTTCTGAAGGGCACGTCCTGGGTGCTGTGTGAGGTGGGAGTGGAGGTTCCTCCACTCGGGTCAAGCTTGAGGATGAAAATCTCCTTTCAGTCTTGAAGTCAGAGCTGGGTTTCCACCCCGTTCTCTCTGCCCGTGTGCCTGGGCTGGAGGGGACCCAGCCCTCAGGCTCCTCTGTCTCGCTGCAGGACGCCGCTCACCTGGAGTCCGGCCAGCCGGTGCAGTACGAGTCCGACGTGGTCATGTACCTGCAGGAGTGCGAGGGGCTCATCCGCCAGCTGCAGGTGGACGTGCAGATCCTCCGGGATGAGAACTACTACCAGCTGGAGGAGCTGGTGTTCAGGTGAGAGGAGCTGTGGCTCACGCAGCCCGCGCCTGGAGCAGCGCACGGAGGCTCCTCGGGGGACGGAGGGCGCGTACGTGCCAGGAGGCGGCGTGGCACCAGCCCCCTCTGCTCACAAGTGCCGTGTTTGCTCCTCCAGGATCATGCGGCTGCAAGACGAGCTGGTGACACTGAGGCTGGAGTGCACCAACCTGTACAGGAAAGGCCACTTCTCCACCCTGGAGCTGGCGCCCGCTTCCACGCTGAGCACCACGCAGGTGAAGGGCGAGCCCCTGACCAAAGGGCTGCACACCTCCTCTGCCTCCTGGTTCCGAAAGCCCATGACCAGGACAGAGCTCGTGGCCATCTCCTCTTCTGAAGACGAAGGCAGCCTCCGCTTCGTGTACGAGCTGCTGGCCTGGGTGGAGGAAATGCAGGTGAGAGCTGCCTCTGCCTCTCTGGGCCAGGCTGCAGATGGCCTGGTGGTGCTTTTTTTCCTGCCTTTATCTGCAAATAGTAATTGTTTCGATGGTTCAGAGTTTCTGGAGAGCACCAGTGCTTTTGTCTTGGGTTTGGCCTCTTGTGTGATCCCATTCTTCAGCAGACACTAGAAAATCCTTTAAAGCTTCATGCAAATCTGTAGTGATGCAGTCAGTCCTTTGGTCTTCCGTGGGCCTGGGACCTTCTGCCAAGACCGGTGGGGTATTTGTTGCCTCTTCAGCGACCTAGGAGGTTTCCTTGCCCTCGTGTCTGTTTGAGATAGCACTCCTGGTCTGCAGGAGCTTGACTTGGACCTCTTGGCCTGTTTCAGATGAGGCTGGAGCGGGCAGAGTGGGGCAGCGACCTGCCGAGCGTGGAAGCCCAGCTGGAGGCGCAGCGGCACATCCACGCCAGCGTGGAGGACCTGGGCTCCAGCGTCAAGGAGGCCCGTGTGTATGAGGTACGGTGCTGTGCACGGGGTGATGCTGGGCCTCACAGTGTGCTTGGAAAGGGGAGGGCATCGGGGTGTCACTTTTGTGGGTGAAAGTGGCTGGGGTGGATATTTTTTAAGGACAGAGCTGCTGGGCCGGTGTAAGAGGCTGCTGCCCTGAGCCATCCGCTCTTCCTCTTGCTCGTACAGAGCTGGGGAGAAGGATTTGGAGGTGGGGTTTTAAAGGACCAGGTAACAGGAATGCTTTCATCCTTCAGGGTAAAATGTCTCAGAATTTCCGTGCCAGCTACACAGAGACACTCGGCAAGCTGGAGACACAGTACTGCAAACTGATGGTGAGTGTGCTTCGTGTGTGCTTCGAGCGATGTCCCCTGCTGCAGGGGGTGCCCAGCCCGTCCTGGCCATGCAGGTCGAGCATCCCTGCTCTGCTGGGGCTCTCCCAGAGCTCTCTCCCAGAGCTCATGCCCGGGTCGCTTCGTTCTGCTCAGGAAACCTCGAGCTTCCGACTGCGACACCTGCAGAGCTTGCATGGGTTTGTGTCTCGGGCCACTGCTGAGCTGATTTGGCTGAACGAGAAGGAGGAAGAGGAGCTGGCGTACGACTGGAGCGACAACAATCCGAACATTGCAGCCAAGAAAAACTACTTCTCGGTGAGTGAGCAGCCCAGTGCAGCTGCTAAAAGATCTCTCCCTAGAGCCGAAGGTACAGAAAAGTGTCTGCTTTAATAGAGCATCAGTTGAAAAGGCATCAAAAGATTTCTTTTAGCACCGCTTGAAACCAAAGACATGCTTATGTAGCAAAAAAAAAAGTCTGGGCTAAAGAGGAAAATTGATTCCTCTTTAAAGCAGTATAAATAAATTGCTCTCTTTCCACAATGGTAATGTTTGGAACTGGAGAGGTCCCTGGGCAGGTTTCCAGCATCTGTGTTAGGTCTGCCCCGTGTGTTTGGTGCAGGAGGCATCCTGATGGGAAACGGCTGTGCTGCTCTGACAAGCCGTGCTGGTTTCCTATCGGGCTGAGATCTGCTGATGTTTACTGCAGTGCTCTGTTACTGCTTGTCTTATTAGCTGGCCGCGTGCTCTGAGCGCAGGCGGCTTTTGATAGCCAAGATTTGGCCTTTGCTCGTGTCCTTCACACAGGAGCTGACGATGGAGCTGGAAGAGAAGCAGGACATCTTGCGGTCCCTGCAGGACACGGCCGAGCTGCTGTCCCTGGAGAACCACCCCGCCAAGCAAACCGTAGAGGTGAGCGGGCAGGGGGAGAGCTGGGGGGGAACCAACCTGGCACGGCCTTGGGGACGCACGGAGCTGCTGCCCTGCCCCAGGGGCCCTCACAGGCTCTTGGAGCTGGTGGTGCTTTGTGGTGGCAGAGCCATGACAGAGCTGTTTTAATCTGGGGACACAGTGAGAAATGTAAAGCTGTTCCCAAACACGCCCTGCACTGATAAGCTTGTGCAGAGCCTGAGCCCCTCCAGCAGCGTGGGGCTGCAGGGAAGGGCTGCAGCTCCTGGGGGTCGCCCCGTTTCCCATTTTTGTGGTGGTGAAGCAGGGGGCTGCGGGGACACGCTGCATCCAGCGTCTGGTTTGCTGGCAGGCAGGCAGGCAGAAGGCAAACCTGCTTCTGCAGCAGCCCCGGCGTGTGCCGGTTCCTGTTCTGCCTTCTCCTGCTCTGTGTCTGCGTCCAAACAATCCTGGCTGCAGCCAGATCTTGCCCATCTATGTCCATCCACCCGCGGCAGCGCTGTCCTTCCTCTGACCCCCCTGCTGGGAAGTGCTCATCGCTCACTGCTCTTTGCGTGTTTCCCAGGCCTACAGCGCTGCTGTGCAGACTCAGTGGCAGTGGATTAAGCAGCTCTGCCTGTGTGTGGAGCAGCACGTGAAGGAGAACGCTGCCTATTTCCAGGTACGCAGGAGGGGAGCCCCAAATTCCCCTGGTTTCAGTGGGGAGCAAACCCTGCGGCACAAGCGGGCTGCGATGGAGCAGCTGCTGTGTCCCGGCGCATCAGCTCCGTGCTTTGTGTCCCGTTGTGGGAGAGGGAAGCAGGGGGTTGCAGGGCTCATCGGGGCACCTTCTTCTGAACCGTCTCTTTCTTTTAAGCTGCTCTCAGAGAATAAATATCTCATTTGGGCCAAAGGGCTCAGATTCCATGCAGTTCTGTCCATCTGTGCAGGATGCTCGCTGCTCCTGCAGTGCTGCAGAACAGCGGCAGGATGCTGCTCGCTGGGGATTTGGGGTGTTCTCCTGTAGAGCTGGGGGTTGCTGATGGCTGGGCTGAGTTGTGCAGGTTTCTGTGACGCTCTGTGGCTTTTCAGTTCTTCAGCGATGCCCGGGAGTCGGAGACGTACCTGCGCAACCTGCAGGACTCCATCAAAAGGAAGTATTCTTGCGACCACAACACGAGCCTGACGCGGCTGGAGGACCTGCTGCAGGACTCCATGGTGGGTTTTTACTGAGGCCCCCGTCGCCCTGAGTGGGCAGCTCCTGCCCTGCTCCACTGCAGTAGTGCCTCTCAGGGCCCTGAGTGCTGCTGTGCGGGGCCGTGGGGCGCAGGCTGTGCGTGACCCCCCTGCACCACCGCGTGCACTGAACGCTGCTGCTGAGAGCTGGGCCTCGGTGGCTGCACCAGGGGACAGGTCCTTGTTTAGGGACGCCTGCCACCATCCTCCTGTGCCCCTTGGTAAAGTGTTGTCTGTGCGAGGCTGTAGGTAGAGATGTGGAGAGCGAAATGTCTGAGCTAGTTCTCCCGTCGGTGCCTGCCCACAGCTGCATGGCGGTGGCCCTGTTCTGCTGGCAGAGGCATCAAGTGGCCCCCAAACCTGCTCTCGTTATGCTGCTGCTCATTAGCAGCTCGTTAGCTCCCTCGGAGCATGGTGGTAGGAGGAGAAGCTCTGCTCTTTGCGCAGCCCCAATCTGCCATGAATCCCTTGGCAGTGGGCGGTGGGTGGCAAAGCCTCGGATGGGGTTTGAAGACGTGGACAGGGAGGATTTGGGCTGTGGGTTAACCTCAGCCCTGACGGAAGGGCAGGGAGGTTAAATCTGCTTGTGAAGGCTGGTGGCTGCTTTGGCTTTACTTTTGGTGCACTGCAGTGCTGTGCACCGTGCCCGCAGGGAGGCTGCGATGCCGCTGCTGGCTCACGATGGGTGCATCAGCTGGGCCAGGGCTCGCCAGCCCCTCTCCTGCAGGCTCAGGGGTCCCGTCCTCTCTGTCACAGTCCCGGGGCCGTCCTGCTCTGTCCTGCAGGGTTTCCAGGACATGGAGCAGCCTGCAGGACTCTCCAAGCTGTGTTTGGCAGCCCCGGGATGCGGCCAGCGGGTGGGAGAGGCTGGTGCTGGAGAGCAGGGTCAGGACGGGGGCAGCTGCCCCAGCTCAGCTTTATTTCTCTTTCTTACCTAACGAGTTAAAGTTGTATTTCTTCCAATCATGCTCCCGGGGACAGGCACAGGTAGTTTATTTAATCATTTCTTCTTTTTTTTTGTTCTTGTTTTTTTTTTTACCATTAAATTATCCTCCACTGTTCTTAGCACACTAACCAACCCTGAGAGTACGAAGCATGAGGGAGAGCTTTTTTCTGGGATCCTTTTTAACCTTTGCAGCCAGATCAGGCTAGCTGCGACTAATCACACGAGCTTCCAGTGCTGTGATCCGCACACGTCTCCATCAGTGGCCGGAGGCTGTTCCGTGGGAGCTTTCCACCAGCCCCCTGGGTCGTCCCATCTCCGACCCCAGCGGGGACTCGTGGGTGTCAGTGACTCAACACAGCCCTCCAGCCGGCAAATTTCTGCCCAAATCCAGAGACCTGTGTGATCACTCCACCACTAGCCACTTCTCCTGAGATGTTTTACCCACATAACTCATCGTATCCCCATTCCAGCCGTTGATTTAAACACGCCTTCATCCTTTGCTTTAGAAAAGGGAGCATGCTTCTGTGGTGTCTCCTCCAGGCAACTCAGTGTCCCTGGCCTCGGGCTGGGGCTTGTCCTGCTCTTTGCCATTTAAACCTCCTGGGACTTTCATTTTGGTGTATGCTGTGTTCTATTTTTATTTTTTTTTCCCCCTTTTGAAAGACAGTGTCTTCTTGTCCTAGCAGCAAAAGAGCCAGAGGCGTGCATGCAGCTTGGCAGGGCAGTGGGAGGAGTAGTGGAGAGGTCCCAGCCCAAGCTGAACTCGTCTCCCTTCCACCTTTCCTCCCACCCCATCTCTCCTGACCCCTTCTTCCCACCCCGGTCAGGGCAGCCGGCTCCCCCCGACGTGGTTGTTCAGCCTCTTGAAGGCCAGCATTGGGGCAGGGGGTGCCGAGGTGCTTGAGAGAAACCTCTCCTCCTCGTCCTCAAGCAACCCGTGCTTGGTCCTTCTTCCTGCCAGGACGAGAAGGAGCAGCTCATCCAGTCGAAGAGCTCTGTTGCCAGCCTGGTGGGCCGCTCCAAAACCATCGTGCAGCTCAGGCCCAGGAACCCGGAGCACCTCGTGAAGAGCACGATCCCCATCAAGGCTGTGTGTGACTATCGGCAGATCGAGGTGAGGCTCCGAGCGGGATGCGAGAACGAGGCAGGGGAGCGCTGCCTGGGATGGGTTAGGACCAGTTTAGTTTGTCAATGGGAAAGTGGGAAGAGGGGAGGAGGGAAATGGCTGGCTGGTTCTCCTGGAGGAGACTTCCACATCTCAGATTTAGTCTGGGCAGGAGATGAAGTCCTTCTCCTCGAGGAGGGTGAGCTTCACCCACCTCAGCCAAACAGCACGTGGGTGGCAGCCAGCTTTGGTGGGCTTCCTAGCGCCTTCCTCCCCAGACAGTGCATGCTGTGCTGCTGGGCAGTGCAACCTGCTTTCTCTTGATGAAATGGAGCCGTGTTTGTGGGGGCTGGCTGTCCTCTGCGGGACGGGGCTGGCAGCAAGGGGGGGAGGCACGAGTGGCCCCGCTGCCGGCTCTGACGGGCCGGGTGTTGGTGCCGCCGCAGATCACCATCTGCAGGAACGACGAGTGCGTGCTGGAAGACAACTCCCAGAGAACCAAGTGGAAGGTGATCAGCCCCACGGGGAACGAGGCCATGGTGCCCTCGGTGTGCTTCTTGATCCCCCCTCCCAACAAAGAGGCCATTGAGGTGGCCAACAGGTAACTGGCTGGTCTCCGCTACCCAGGGTTGCAGGGATCCTTTGCGCGGTGGTTATTTACTTCTCAGAGGTGTGCTGTGCTGGGGGCAGGGGAGAACATCCCTGCCTGGCGTTTGGTCAGCATGAATTGCAAGAGGCAGGGTGATGGCATGGGAGGAGCAGCTCCTTGTGGGAAGCAGCCGGGGTGGAGGAGCAGGGGTGAGCTCCAAGGAATCCCTCGTGGATGTAGGGCTGCAAACCCTGTCACAGCAACAGCTCTGGTAGCTTGTAAGAGAGCAAATACCAGTTTGGGAGGAGGGATTCCTGGAGAGACCTCCTGCACTGAGCTGCAGGAGAGCAGGAGTGTTGCTGTAGGCTGGGATTGCTGGCTTGGGGGGCTGCTGCTCGGCAGTGGTGGCCAGCATGAGCGGGGTCAGGGCTGCTGTGCTGGGGAGCTCTGGGGCTGACAGATCTGCTCCTTCCCTTCGTAGGGTTGAGCAGTTGTACCAGAAAGTGATGGCTCTGTGGCACCAGCTCCACATGAACACAAAGAGCCTCATCTCCTGGAACTACCTGCGGAAGGACATCGCCTTGGTGCAAAGCTTCAGCATGGAAAAGGTACGGTGGAAACTTCTGTGTGCCTGGCTCCTGAGCTGCACTGCTGCACTGCCGGCGTTAAAGGGAAGAGCAGAGACCACAAGGACCGGGAGGCCAAGGGTCTTTGACCGGATTTCAGTGCAAAATGATTACATTTCTTCCCAGTTAAAAAAAAAAAAAAAGCATCAGCAGTTTGCACTGAACTGAAATAAGAGATTGTGGAGTTAGCATTTCACTGGGGAGTGAGCAAGGCTGGAGGGAGACGTGAGGCTGATACGGAGGAGCTCAGCTTTTCTCCTCGGGAGAGGAAATACTTGGCAAGTGGAGGTGCTGCGGCTGGGAGGCTGGCTTCAGGTGACCTGCAGGAGGCTGGAAATGGACGTTGCTTTTCCACTTGCAGCTCAGATCCCTGGCTCAAGGGGAGTGCCAGCAAGCCATGAGGAGCCTCCAGGCGCACTATGAGGACTTCCTGCAGGACAGCCGGGACTCGGAGCTCTTCTCGGTGTCAGACCGGCTGCGCTTGGAGGAAGAAGTGGAGGCATCCAAGGAACACATCCGACAGCTGCTGGAGTCCATGGAGAATGGTAAGCTTCACAGGGCTGATGGATTAACCAGGAGCTGTGGGGACTAATAAACAAAGGATTTATGGGACGGCTTCATTTTCTCATTTTTTTTCTGAGCTGGCTGGATGATGCTGTGTGCAGCTGCTCTACTTATTCCTCCATCCATTCAAATGTTCAGCCTTTGTCCAGCGATGTTCCTGCAGAGCAGGCTTGGGCTTTGCATATTCAGGTTAACTGCCAAGTCCTCTTATTCTAACGTTGTTGGAGACGAGTCTAGTCAGTAGTCAGGACACATTCTGAGCACAGAGTCCTCGCCGTGTTCAGTCATTTAACAAAATGTTTGTGGCAGCCACAGCCCCACTGTTCAGAGCTGGGGGCACAGCAGGACCAAGTCCCACTGGGACTGGGGGGTCTTGGCTTGGCCACGTGAGGTGTCCTGTGGCTGGACTCGTTCTTGGCAGTGTTAGAATGAGTTGACTTGATTTGCTTCATTTTCCACCTGAGCTGAGACCCCCAGCACCTTAGTGCTGTGCGTGGCTCCGGGGCTCCAGGAAGGAACCAAGCGGGGCTGAGAGCTGCTCTTTTGCTTTGTCTGTGATGTGCAGAAGACAAGGACGAGACTGTTGCCAGGACGTATCTCTCCGAGCTCAAGAACATCCGTCTGCGCCTGGAGGAGTGCGAGCAGCGACTCGTGAGCCGCATCCAGTCCCCCAGCAGCACCCGAGCAGACGGTGACAGCATCCAGGAGAACACCCTCCGCATCGCCGAGCAGGAGGTCAGTGCTGCTGAGAGCCACGGAGGGGAGGAAGCTGCCGGCTGCTGCTCGTGGCTTGTGCCTGGGCTGGCTTCAACTTCCCTGTGCTGAATGTGTGGGCAGTGGGTGCCTGCCTCTGTGTGTTTGAGGGGATCTTGCACAGAAAGCACGCAGGAAATCAGGCGGGCTTCCTGCTTGATTTCATCCCCATTCCCTTCATCAGGACAATCCTGCTTTTCTCTGCCTGCTTGGGTGCCCATTTCACGTTCGTTCCTTCCTTCCACAGCGCGTGCAGGAGGATCTGCAGAAGCTCAAATCCGACCTGCGGTATGTTTCTGAGAGGTGTTACAGCTTCCTCGACAAAGCTCCTGCCGGGTCCAGCACGCCGCATTTGCGTTCTGAACTCGACTTGGTGGTGAACAAGATGGAGCAGATGTACGGGCTGTCTTCCATCTACCTGGACAAGTGAGTTGGGACCTGCCTCTCTTCGTGGGTACCTTTTTGTGTCTGACTGCTCCAAACCCTTCTGCTGTTCCTCTAACCCAACAACTTGTGTTGAGCGCCATCAGTCTGCGGCAGGTGGTGCAAACAGCCTCACCGCCAAGAGGATCTCTGCCAAATTTGGGGTGTCAATGTGCCGTCTCTCTCTGATTTGCCAGGTTGAAGACGGTTGATGTCATTATTCGTAGCACCCAAGGAGCAGAGTCTCTGGTCAAAGGCTTTGAGGTCAAGCTGAGCCAGGAGGAGGCTGTCCCGGCTGACCTGACAGCCATTCAGTCCCACAGAACTGCCCTACAGGTTGGTGTTGTTCACTTCAAAGGCTGCAGGGAGAAACCAGCCAGCGCTTTGGTGTTTGCCAAGCAGGGTCCTTCCCTTTCTGTGCTGAATTTATGTTGCATGCTGTTTTTCTTGCCCAAAATAGCTGCCAGGAAGGTTTTGTCCTCCTTATGTGATCCCCTATTGTTCTGTAAAGGTAAAGGAGCTGCTCTGGCCTTGTGCTCTCACTTGTAGGGCACAAGCTAATACATACGAACGTCTTGGCAGCTACATGTCCTCTGCTCTAAGACAGGGGCTGATGATCCAATCTGACTTGCTCCTAGCTGGCAGCATGCTCCCTTCCATTTGGCATCTCCTAAGTCTGTAATCGGCTTGTTCTTTGCAGCTTTCTCAGGCTTTTCAGGCTTTTTAAGCAGAGAATCTCTGATTTAATGGCAGCCTTAGGGGAAGCCGTGTGTTGTGTTTTCCCTGAAGTTAAACTCAAGCTGTCTCTTGCTGTTTTTTGAAGCAATGGCTTGGGGAAGTGAAGGACAAGAGCTCCGTGTTCTCCGTGCTGAAGGAGGAGATGGCAAAGGCAAAGGCAGTTGGGGAGCAGCTGTACCAGCTGAGGCAGGAGCGCAGCATCGACCTCGAGCGCTTTCAGGAGAAGGAAAGCCAGCTGTGGGATCGCTGGCAGAGAGTCTGCACCCAGATTGAGACCCGGTGAGAAACCTGCCTCCGTTTGCAGAATTGCTTTCATGCTGCAGCTGAGAGCTTCAACCAGCTGCTTTGCCGTGATACTTTTCCAGCTGGGAGTCCCAGTGGGGACTGGGATATCCCTACAGCCTATGGCAGGTCTTCATCCTCCTCTTGTCCTGATTTTCCTTTCAGCCACACGGAGCTAGAAAGCATCCAGGAGGTGCTGAGCGATTACCGGCAGTGCCACAGCGCCCTAATCCAGTGGATCGAGGAGATCACCATCCAGCAGGAGCTGATGAAACCTGGGCAGGCAGAGGACAGCCGGGTGCTGTCGGAGCAGCTGAGCCAGCAAACGGTGAGACAGGAGCTTGAGATGTCTTGACAGCGTGGTCACTGCAGTGACTGTGTCTCTTTTTTTCAACCTGTAAGCTTGAAAACATGAATGCTTTAAGGCACGTGAAATGGGGTGGGGAAGAGAATGTAGACCTGAGCTGTCTGAGAAGCAGAGAAGCTGCTTAACTTGGTGTGGAAAGGGGCCTTGCATTAAAAAAAAATGGAGACTATAAGGCTTCACCAAAAAGGACAGGGACTGAAATCCAGCACATTTCACCTGCGGCAATCATCTTGACAACCATTTTGCTTTGGATTTTGTTGAAGGCTTTGGCTGCAGAAATTGAGAAAAATCAAGCCAAACTGGACCAGTGTCAGAAGTTCTCCCAGCAATACTCGGCTGCTGTCAAGGTATGGGCCCTTCCTAAACCTAGGGCACAGCTGTCTGGGTAGAAACAGCCCCGGGACAGTTTGCATCTTGCATGCTCTTAACTTTGGGCACGAGCAGAGATCCAACTGCAGGCAAACTAGCAGGAATTAGAGATCCAAGAGTGCAGTATGAAAGAGATGACTGCAACATCTTTCTCTCCACCCTGGTTTCCTCCGCAGGACTATGAGTTGCAGCTCATGACTTACCGAGCGTTTGTGGAGTCGCAGCAGAAGTCCCCCATGAAACGTCGGCGCATGCTCTCATCCTCAGATGCCATCACGCAGGAGGTGGGAACACGTCTGCACCCCTCACGAGGGGTGGTGGTGTGGGGGGGGCTCCTCTACTCTGAGCAAATCGCCAAGCAGCCTCTGTGAAATGAGCTCCTTTCTGCTGAACTCTCTGTATAAATAAAGTTTCCACCCTCGCTGTTTTTTCCAATAGCCAGAGAGGATGGCTTAGTGCTCTAAGCACCAGGTATGAAATACCTAGACTCCTGGGAACCCCTGGGTCAAATCCAGCAGGGTCAGCTCAGCCCTTCGGCCCGGCGAGGTAAATAACCAGAGCGCCATGCAGCATTACTGTGTGTGCATCTTTGGGATGAGCCCTTTAGAGACTGAGCTCCTGTCTGCTCCATGTGGATTTTAAAGATCCCAGTGGCCCTCTTTGTAAGAGTTGAGCACCCGCCCCAGTGTCCGTGACCGGAGTCTTCCCTTCGCTCCAGTGTTGTGCAGCATGCCGTGTGTGGCCACATCCCTCCCCTCCAGAGTTGCTGCATTTCAGTGGTGCTATACTGGGTCTGCGAGGGGCCTGGGGATCTTCCCAAGGGAGAGATGGTGCATCCATGTCGCGTACTGTACGGTGCGTTGCACTGATTCACTGGTTGTGACTGATGCATCCTGTTTCTCCATCTCTCCCTTGCAGTTCATGGATTTGCGGACTCGCTATACAGCTCTGGTGACACTAACCACGCAGCACGTGAAGTACATCAGCGATGCTCTGCGGCGCCTGGAGGAAGAGGAGGTAAGGGGATTGTACGGAACTGAACTCCATTCCAATCGTCCAGGCTCGTTTCCTGGCACCCCAAGGATGCTGCTTGGCTTCTCTGACATCCGCCCTCAGCTTTTCAGTTCCACATTTAGGTTGTGTTGCTCCTGAGAACCTCTGTGCCTCTGGACAGCTGGGACCCCCTCAACATGGTTGTCTTTCTCTTCTGTTTGCAGAAAGTAGTGGAGGAAGAGAAGCAGGAGCATGTGGACAAGGTGAAAGAGCTCCTGGGCTGGGCCTCGGGCTTGAGGCAGAGCGTGCAAGGCAGGACGGCTGCTGCCAGGAGCAGCAGAGAGCTGGGCGACATCGAGAAGTCCATCTCAGAGCAGCAGGTAAACACAGGGCCTTCTCTGTCCATCTCTGACCAATGCATGTTACATGTGCCTGTCCTTGTTGTATCACGGCGTTATTCTGCTTCCAGGAGAGCTTTCCTGTATCTCTAATGACCAGAAGCCCTGAGGCTTCCTATGGAATGCTTTGTGAGGGCAATGTGAGGCTGTTTGTTTAACTTTAACTCTTTTTTCCACAGCTGAATTAAGCTTCCTTCTGCTTTTTCAACAGGCCCTCAATGAGGAGCTGGCTGCAAAGAAGGAGCAGGTCTCTGAGGCCATCAAAACTTCACAAATCTTCCTGGCGAAGCACAGCCACAAGTGAGTGCAGCCTGAGGAGGGAGGGAGGCAGGGGGAGCAGAGGGGGGAGCTGAGGTACCTCGAGGTGGGTGCTGGTGGGCTGCTGTCCTCAAAGCCCAGTGCCTGATTGCCATTGAAAACAGTGACCAGCTGCACAGGAAAGTGGCCATTTTTCTCATCTGCAACAACTATGAGCTATGAAATCTGTTTATTCTGTTGAGACAATACTAATCCACTTTAGTAGTGAACCAACCCCGAATATTTGGGGATTTGGTCATTATCATGCAGGTCAGTCTCTGCCGAGCACAATTACTGTCCCTCATTTTCACTGTGCCAGGCAAAAAGTAGGGCAGTGTGAAGAGGAGGCTCATTGTGGGTTTGGCCTTTTCCTTCATGAGAAAACCTCGTTCATTCTACAGAGCTGGGAGATGGTTTGTCTAACTTCCCTGAGAGTTTTTCCTTTCCCTTGCAGGCTTTCCCATCAGGAGAAGGAACAGATTTCTGCTCAGATCGCTGCCCTGAAGGACACCTACCAGGCGCTCTGCAGCGACTCCACGGAGCAGCTCCAGCAGCTCCAGAGCCAGCTGGCTCAGGAGGCAGAGCACAAGGTACTGGTCCCCGCTCGGCCCAGTGGCCGCATGGCACAGGGCTCTCCTCAGGGTGTGAGCACAGTTGTGCTCGGTTGTGTGTCTCATGGCCACCAGCCACTCCTGCCCATCAGCTTTCTTACTTGCATGTGGTTGCCTCCCATCTCTTCTGTCCATGAGCTGAAGTGGCTGGGCTGGGCTGGCCACTGGTGGCCGAGCAGGAGCTGTTGACCTCCTGTTGCAGGTCCCTGTGAGGGAGCTGTCCTTTGCGATGCTTTCAGTCAGAGCTGTGAAAATTTTGGCTTGCTCACGTGGTGGGCAAAGAGGAAAATGGAGTTCTGTCCTGAAAGTTGTGCCCTTGCCAAGCCTGTCTCCTCCAGTAATGCCCGTGTGGTGTTTAACCAGGGCGGGCTGGGGCTCGCAGGCGGCCCGCATGCAGGAGGCACACGGAGGTGGGTTTCTGCAGAAGCACGTTCACCTCCATGGCCTCACACATCTCAGGGCCTGGCGAGGGATTTGTTTGGGTTGTGCCTGTATGAAGTTGCCCTCCAAGTGGAAGGGGACTGCGTTGTCCCACCAGGCCCCCAGCAAACACGGGACCTGCGCTGCCCCCAGCTGGGCCCGCTGGGCCCCAGTGCTCCTGCCAGTCCCGTGGGGTAGGGGGGCTCCAGGCGCGTCCTTACTGCCTCTGTGCTGGTGTGAGCTGTCCTCAGTCGTTCACAGATATACATGTACGTGTTATATAAGTGTATATACATGTGTCGATGGATATATTTGTGTGTTTGCTTGCTGGCTCCCTGTACTCTGAAGCAACGGCCTACTTAGATCTGGACATGGTGCGGGTTTGGGCTGCTGGGTCCGTGAGTGAAGCCCTGCTCTAGCAGATCAGGGGAAGATGGGGATAGGGCTGCTTATCCGAGATCTGTATCTCCAGCTTTCACTTACGAATACAGCATCTCCCTTTTGAATTGGGCTTCCCAACACATTTTGGCTGTCTCCATGCAAGTCCTGTTAGCTGCTGTCTGGCAGAGTGAGCCCACCGTGCCGCTGCCCCACACAGCAAACCTGCTCCAGGCAGTGGTGGTGGCTCAGCCATCGGCTTCAACACCTCTGCCACTGCTGCAGCTGAGAGAAGCCTGCCAGTGGAAAGGACACTGTTCCCTTTCCCTTTTCCTCCCTCCCGGGCAGGAAAACGACCTTGGTGTGCAAGCCTTCTCCTGGGGCCATTTCCCTGCAGCAGGAGCGTGCTGTGGGGCTCAGGTCAGAACAGTTTTCACTCACGCTCTCGACAAAGCCCAGGAAAAGAAACAAGATGGCACTGGGGCTCTGCCATAGATCCTTGGCCCATTTATGAGATTGTTATGTGGCTGTTGTGTGGTACAGTTGCTTCATTGTACAGGGAGCATGAAGGACTCTTAACATTTGCTTGCTGGAAACATCCAATTGTCAAGACAGAGGTTATAAAAGTAAAAAAGAAAAAAAAAAAAAAGCAAAGCAGAACGCGCTAAATTGAGCATGATGTGTCCCTGTACAGTTTGTGTTTCACGTCAACTGTTTTTAAGATTAACTGACATCCTTGCTTACAAGTTTAACTAACCCTCCGGGACTTAAACAAAACACACAAAGTGAAAGAGGACGACCTGTGTGTGGGGTTCTTTTTGCAAACAAAACAGTCGCATGCTGGACGCTAACACCAAGCTTTACACTGTGTGTGATACGGCTGAACTGCTCCATAAGGCTCTGTCTTTAACTGCTCAAGGCACACCCTGCAACTCTGGTAAGTAAAAGCCTTTTACTCCCCTCTCTCCCATCTCCTCCTTTATCATCCTCTTTCTCCTCTTCTTCTCTGTCTTTCAATGGCTTGTTCATTTCCAAACACGCATGTCAGAGTCTGGTGATGCTGGTGGGAGCTTGGTGTTTCCCAGCAGACCCACCCAGCCTCCGTGGCTGGGGGAGCTGCACGCAGCGTGGTGGAGGTGGCATCCTCTGCCGTGCCACTGCTCCAAGGCACCCGCCTGCCTGGGCTGTCAGACTTCTTGTTACCAACATCTGAGTTCCCTGGGATCCAGATTCACTCCTCCCTGTCCCAACAGAAATATTTTAGTGCTTGGGCCAACTTTACACCTAAACCGTGCAACTGGGAGAAATCCAAAGGTCCAGAGCGCTCTTACTCTGTGTCGTTATCTGAATTCTTCCCCTCCCCGTGGGGGTGCCAGAAGGAAAAGGCCCAGAAATACCAAAGTTAGGTGGTCTGTTCCCAGTCTGTCACTGTCTCCATGCTGGGAGCAACAACTTCTTATATTTCTTCCCTTGCCCTAAAGAGCACGGCTGCCTCCAGGTGCCGGAGCAGTTGGATGTGCTTGAGGAGTTGCTGTGCATGTCAGGGCAGTGCCCATGCTCTTGTGCTTGGCTGGTTGTGGTGCTGGGGAGCTCCTCCATGGCACGAGACCCCCGGTGTTCCCTGGGCATCCTTCATTAAAGAGCAGGATTTAAGCATGGCAGGAATCAGGGTGGAAACTGCACTGGGAGAGCTTCCTGGATACCCTGAAGTGATGTCCTTGTTTTTTTTTTTTTGTTTTTTTTTGTTTTTTTTTTTTTTCTCTTCTGTTAGTACAAAGTGGGATTCCTGTTGTCTTTATTTTTTTTTTAAATGGAGTCGTTGGACAGTTTTGGTGTGTTTGTCGGTTTCCTTCCCTGTTTCTCTGTGGAGCATTAGGAACACGTCTGGGTGTTGCTGCTTGCTGTTTTACTGCATTACTGGTGGTGGATGTTGGAAGCATTTGGGTGCTGCCCTTGGTGATGGACTCGCTGTGCATCAAAATTCACTGGCAACCTGAAAGCTAGCAAATGCACCAATTTGTGTGCTGCAATGCCTTTGGAGTTGCATTTTGAACACTTTGGGACTTGCTTTCTAGCCTGTTTGGGGTTTTGAAACTTTTTTTTTTTTTAAACTGGTACCTCCCTAGAACTCATGCAATCCAAGCACTGGAAATGTTTGATTTTGGTTTGATTCTTTTCCTTCTCTTTCTGTTCTAGGGCAGCGGAGCAGTGGCGGGAGTGATCGATCTTGGCACAGTAGAAATATTCCCTGTCTTTGGTGCCATGCAGAGAGGTCTGATAGATCAGGATACTGGCCTTGTCCTCTTAGAGGCCCAGGTTATCACATCTGACTTGGATGTTCCGGAGACCAGTGAAAAACTCTCCCTGAAGGAAGGTCTGGCAAGAAACATCATTGATCTCAGGACATTCCAGGTGCTGCAGGAATTGAAGGATGCTCTCCAGCAGGTGGATGAAGTCCGACGTGAAGGGAGGCAGCTCCTACCTGTTGCTGCTGCAATAGAAGAGGGGAGGATTAGTGAGAGCATTGGGCTAAAGATTCTTGAGGTTGAACTCGTCACTGGAGGCTTTAAAACCCCTCAGGGCAGAATCAGCATGGAGACAGCTCTACAAGAAAGGCTCCTTACCCCACAGCTTTATTCCAGACTGCTGTCTCACCTGGAATGTGGCAAGGATTTGATTGACCCCAACACTGCAGAGAAAATCAGTCTGCCAGAGCTCATGCACCGATGCATCATCCACCAAGAGACTGGACTGAGGCTGCTCCCAGTCAAGCAGCTGGCGGGTGGGATGGTGAGCTTGAAATCGGGCAGAAAAGTCAGCATCTTCCGTGCCGTCCAGGAAGGGCTAATAGACAGACAGGTAACAGTGAGGTTGCTGGAAGCCCAGCTCTTTGCTGGTGGCATCGTTGACCCCAGGACAGGGCACAGGCTGACTGTGGACGAGGCTGTGAGACATAATTTAATTGACCAGGATTTGGCATGCACACTTCTAATCCGGCAGCTCCAGACAGGTGGCATCATTGATACAGTCACAGGAGAGAGACTGACCATTGACGAAGCTGTAAGGAAAGAGTTGGTAGCACCAAGGATTGCATTGGTGGTCCTGGAATCCCTCTGGTCCTTCATGGGGCTCCTGTGGCCAGAGACGGGAGAGATCATCCCAGTTGCAGATGCTTTAGAGCAAGGAATTCTGTCCACAGAGCTGGTTTACAAGATTCTCAGCAAGAGGCAACTCATTAAGGCTGTCTTTATACCAGAAACCACAGAGGTGTTGTCCTGGAGGAAAGCAGTTGACCATGGCATCTTAGAGAGAGATGTGGCGAAGAAGCTGAAATCAACAGTCATACCTGATGTCATGGCCAGCGTGCAGCTCGCTGGTTCTCCAAGCAGAAGCAGGAATGGCCAGAGCTCCTCTGGAAAGAGTCCCACAGGTCACAAAGAGCAAAGTGACCCTCTGCTAAGGAGCGACGACGAAAGGCTGATGTTCCACTTGATGACCCACAGCTACATCAACATCCACGATGGCCAGAAGCTGCTCTTGGTAGATGGAGAGTTGAACAATCTCGCTAAAGCCCTCATCCAAACCCAAGAGAATGGATCCTACGAACATGTGTTGGAAGGGAGTGAAAGCTTTGAGGAGACAAAGGCAAATGCAGCTCTTGAAAGAGAGCCTTGCAACGGTTTGGCTTTGCAGCAGCTTGAGTTTCAATTTGCTCCTTCAAAAGAGCAAAGCGAAAAGGTCCTGCCACCCAGAACTGCTTTGGAGAACGGAGAGGTGGTGATGGGACCTGGAAGCCTCCCATTGGAGGGTGCAGAAGATATCCTGCTTGTGGAGGAGCAAGGGCAGATTTACACTGAACAGGCTACCTTCCAAAGTGAGACTGAATCCAAACTTGGTAGAGAGCAAATCGCTTCTACAAGCAAGGACAAACATCAGGTGAAATCTGTGCCAGAACATCCCAGTGATTCTGGTAGTGGATTCAGAGAAACGGAAGAAATGACGATTGAGACAGAAGAGTCCAAGCCTATTATAGTAGGTGGAGTGGAAAATATCAGAGATCAGAAGAGGACTTTGGAAATTGGGGCAGGTGATGTGAAAAGCGAAAGCCACATGTTGGTGGGTATTTCTGAAAGTACAGAGAGACTGGAAATAATGGCAGAGAGGTCTCAGGATGAGGAGGAACCTGAATTAAAGGTGGAAGACGTTAGAGAGATTTATTTGCTAAAAGAGGAAATAATACAGAATGGCACGGTGGGAGGAGAGGAGATTGTGCTCCTTAGAACCGGACAGGCTGAGCAAACGGAGAGGCACGCTGAAAGCATTGAAGGTGTATTGAAAGTGGAAGAAGGAGAGAGGAAAGAAGTGGCGGGTGCTGAGTGTGTTGATGACACATCCCTGCCAGCCCCTACAGAGCAGGATGAGGAGGACACTTTGGAAATGTTGCTAACACAGCTCCAAAGTGGTGGCATAATCCATGAGCAGACAGGAAAGACTCTTCTTCTAAACGAAGCGGTGGCCTGTGGAGTGGTGCCTGGCCACACGGCAGTGAAACTGATGGAGAAGATGAAGATGTTCAGTGGCTTCTTCGACTCACAGACATGTGAATCATTAACCACCGAGGACGTCATTGAAGAAGGTTTAATGGATGAGAAGCTTCTCCAGAAGGTTCTCGCATCTGACAAAGCCATAAGCGGTGTTCTTGACCCAGGCAATAACTTTGTCTACTCTATCAAGGATGCTGCCGCAGTTGGCCTCCTGGACAAGGAGACGGCAATGAGGATCTTGGAAGGGCAGGTGGTTACTGGAGGGATTGTTGACTTGAAACGTGGCAAAAAAATATCAGTCACGTTGGCTTCAAATCTTGGCCTCATAGAGCCAACTAGTCAGAAAGAGCTGGTCAAGCTGGAGAAGGCTTCCAAAGGGAAAAGCACTGATGAGGCAACCAGGCAGAAGCTCATTAGCTTGCAGGCTGAAACCAGTGGAATTGTGGATCCCAAAACCAAGCATCCTTTGACTGTTGCGCAGTCTGTGGAAAAAGGGCTCCTTGAAAAGGAAAAAGCATTTGAGCTCTTGACCAAGCAGATTGCAGACGGAGGAATAATTCATCACGTGTCTGGAATGAGGCTTTCAGTAAATGACGCGATGAAGCACGATTTGATCAATCAAGATTTATGTAATGAACTCACAAAGGCTGAGAGCGTGTGCCTGCATGAATACGTTCATCCAGTAACGAAGGAGAAGGTGCCCTTGCCCCAGGCAGTAGCAGTAGGGCTTGTTAGTCTAGACTTCCAGAGAAAAGTGCAAGAAATCCAGGCCGGGGGTGGAAGCATCCTCGATCCTGTTTCTGGTCAGAGACTGGCGCTCTGCCAGGCGGTGAAGGAGGGCTTGCTGCCCAGGCAGGTTGTGGAGAAAGTCCTGGCGTCTCCAGAAGTGAAACAAGGCATTGTAGATCCTGAGAACTGCATGCTCGTGCCCTACTCGGAGTTCATAAAGAAGTGTAAAATTGACATCGAATCCGGCCAGAGGTATTTGGAGGTCCATCCCTTCAGAGCCATCAAGGATGAGGTGACGGGGGGCAAGCTGACGTGTGCCCAGGCGGTGAAGCTGGGGAAGGTGGACCCCCTGCCCACGCTGCGGCTGCTGCAGGCTCAGGCCGACAGCGGGGGGTTTGTGGAGGGCACCGTCAGCGAGAGGCTCTCCCTGAAGGCTGCTGTGGAGCAGGGGCTGCTGGATGAGGAAATGGCCAAAGTCATCGCGACCAGCCAGATGAGGGGCGGAGGAATTGTCGATGCTAGCAGTGGAAAAAGACTGACTGTGAAGGAAGCTGTTGAAAAAGGCCTGATTAGCCAAAAATTAGCTGCCGCTCTTCGAGACTCACAGATATCCGAAGACAGATATGGTTCTGAGGTCCTCAAAGCAGATAAACCCCGCCTTTCCCAGGAAAAAATGGAAAAAACACCTCCAAAAGAGGAAGGTGTTGTCCTCCCTAGCAGTGCTGCAGGGAAGCCCGGTGGTGCTGAGCACAAGGCCAGGTCTGAAGCTGTGAGCTGCGGCCTGGCTGGGGACACAGCCGCTGCTCCTGCCACGTCCCCGGTGATGCCAAGGAAAGGAAAACCAGAACTGCTTCCTCAAGAAGCTCCAGGGGATGGTGTCACACATCAGCGAGAACAAAAGGTTGAAGTGGCTCCAGAACAGCCCTTAGTATTAGGCACAGCACCTCTCTCTGAAGGGACAGCAGCGATAAAGGCTACAGGGAAGGGGGTTGCAAAAAGCAGCTCCCGTGTGAGAGTGGCCTTGGGGCAGGAATCGAGGGGGGAAGCAGCCGATAAGGGGACGGGGAAAGTGGAAGGGCTGGGGATTGAGGAACAGCGGTCGTTCCTTGGCACAGAGGTGCTTCACGGTGCTGAGGGCGGCACGGAGAGGAGCAGGGAGGGGGATCTTAGTGCAAGGGGGGTTGTGGCAGGGGAAGGTGCAGTGAGGGGGCAGCAGGCAGCAGGCCTGGCTCAGGCAGTACAGGCAGCCCCGAGGAAAGCTGTTTCTGTGAGTGACGGGAAGGAAGAGCTGGGTCCTACAACGTCCAGAGAACCCCCCGAGACTGGTGTCCCTCTGAGGCCAGCAGGAGATGAGCTTGCAGATGGAAGAGCTGTCAGGCACCCTGTAGGAGAAGCCCCAAGACTGGATGCAGAAGCAGATCAAGAAGAAGTAGGTGAAACTGAGCGAAAACCTACCCAGAAACAGAAAAGCAAGAAAAAGAAAACAAAGCAGAGTGGTGTCCCAGCGGACAGTGCTCAGCCAGAGAAATCTTCCGTGGAAAAGCTGTCCCTTCCTGCTCCAGTAGCCAAAGAAATTCCAGGGAAGGAGGGGGACTTTGTCTCAAGTGCTCCAGAACCAAAACTTGACAGAGCCACCAAGGTTACTGTGAGGTTGGCGAAAGATGCAGCCAAGCAAAAGCAGATGGAGAGCAGCAGAGATGACAAAGAGAAGCCAATTTCTGAGAAAGATGAAGCAATCCTCCCAGGGGACCAGGAGCTCCCAGTTCTCCCAGAACAAGGGGAAGCTCCAGCGGTGACAGAAGGTCAGAGCAGAAAGAGGCACGATCTCTCTGTGCCACTTGAAATGGAGGAGAGGAAGACCCAGGAAAACGCTGAGGTGGGAACCAGCAGTGAGGTGCTCACCACAGCCCCGGCAGCAGGAGAAAAATCAGATGAGTTAATCATCAGGGAGGAACCCGGAGAAGTTCAGGAAACCTCTGCAACCCTGGAGCTTGGAGAAGGCACCCCACAGGAGCAACCAGCGGAGCCCAGCGCAGGCCGAGCCGGTGCCCCCGAAGCGCCCCAGGAGAAGCCCCGGCAGCCAGGACCTGGCGACCGGGGCCTGCTCCTACCCGTGATCGTGGAGGGGGAGCTGCTGGAGACCTCGACAGAGTCTGCGAGACCAGCCCAGGTGGGTGACTGCTTTCTGCTGTTTCAGCATTTTTACGTGCTTTTTGTGTATGTTTGATGTTAAATTTGTCCCAGGTCCTCGGCGCAGAGGAGAGCCAGAACGTGAGTCGTGGATGTTTGGGGCTTGATGTTACAGCATCAGCTGCAAAGGATTTGGCAAAGGACCCAGTGATGTAGGGCTGGAAACACTCGAGGCTTAGTTGTGGCTTCTTTTTGCTAGAGCATTACTTACAAATGACTAATAAGTAGGACCATTTTTTGGCACTTTTACTGTAACACAATAGATCTCTTGCCATTTATAAGCTTATGCTGGAAAAAGAGCCATGTACTCTATTTTTCCTGTAGTAAATCTTGTAGATAAGGCTACCAAGTGGAAAGTCCCTGAAATGGAATGCTATTAAGAGATTGCATTTATATTTTTTAAAAGAAGCAGATATATGTATAATTGTCTGTTTTCTCTCTAAACTTGAGGTTTTGTTTTACCATTTGATTCTGTAGATCAAGTTCAGCAAGAAGATGTGCCTGGAGCACGACGAGAAGCTGATCTCCTATCTCTCTATGCTCCGAGATATTGAGATGAGAATTAAACGTGTGCAGCCAGCAGAGCAGAATCTGGCCGCCCTGCAGGACCTGCTGCAGCAGGCTGAGGTGAGCGCTGCTGGCACCAGGCAGGGCCGAGCTCTCCCCTCCTCTTCCCAGCACTTCTCAGGCTTCCCCTTGTGCCTCCTCCCTGCTCTGGGAGCAAGCGGGGCGTTAGCCTCAGGCTGAACTGGCATTGATATTCAAACCCCATCTCTCTGGCACTCTGTCTGGCTTACCTTCCTCTCGTGCTTAGACAGTAACCTAAGTGTGGCTGAAATGAATTTTACAGCCTGGAGAAAGACAGTTGAGTGCTGGCAGCTGAGCAGGGCTGCATGAACGGGTTGATTGCAGTGAATCTTGCCAGCAGATACACACGGTGTTTGGAGCTGGTTCTCCAAAACCTCTGCAGTGCTATCACTTTTGGCAGTGGGAAGATGAACCGTACCATAGACTTAACGATGCTGTCTTGCCTCAGGCCCTGGGCGCTGAACTGCAGGAGCTCAGCTTTCCAGTGAATCAGGAGTTGGACGCCGTGAAGTGGATTGTGGCCAACCCGCCTGAAGAAGTCCCTGAGCAACTACTGAAGGCTTTGGAGAAGGATGCCAAGAACCTCCAGAAGTCTCTGAGCTCCGCGAGTGATATCCTGGAGTCCCGGCTGCTAAACCTGCGTGGTGCAGCGGAAACCCAAAAGGTAGAGCTGGCAGCTGTCCCTGCTGCCTGCTGTCCCCCCACCCTGCACATCCTGGTGGTTCCCTCGAGTGCCCTGCTCCTTGTCTGAATGGTGCACTTCTGTTTTTAAGGCTAAAATCATGACGCATCATGAGACTCTCCAGGGTAAACTGCAGGAGCTGCTGAGCTGGGTCTCTGGCACTGCACAGTCGCTGGACGGCAGCGATTACCACCACGGGATGGATGCAAACAGCTTGAGTCGCTGCCTCCAACACTACAAGGTAACCATGGCGATGCCCCTAATCCTTCCCGATGGATGGAGTTGCTGTCCTCTGTGCAGAGGAGAAGCTTTTAATCCTGCTCCCCTCCTGGAGCCTTGGTGGGTTTGCCATTATCCTTCGTTGCAGGAGGAGCAGCAATATTGTATTTGCTCCAAAGTCATTTGTTTCCACAATGCATGAACCATCTGCTTTGGCCATTATGGGAACACGCTCAAATGCAGATGTGTGTGGTGGAGGCTGAGCAGCTGGCAGGGATTCCTGTGAGGCTGAGAGCTGCTGCCTCCAGGGGCTCCAGCAGCCCCCTCCATCACACCTGCCCCGATCTCCATCACCTGTATGCGGAGCCCAGGCCTCCCTCCACAGCCACTCGTCTTGTAGTAACAGCTCTCACGATTTGGACAGCTCAGCACCTCCTGTTTGCGGGCAGTCAGAGTCAGGGGACTGAAGGCTGAGAGCCTCTGGTACCGTGCGTGGTCATCACAGACTGTGCAGGGCTGCCAGCAGCTCTGGACCTGGATCGTCCTCAGGGGCAGCCTCACACGCAGGGCAGGAGCAGTCTCTTGGCAAGGTGCTGGAGGCCTTGCTTAGCAGAGCATTGAAGAATTGTTGTGACAAGGCTCTGTCACTTCAGTGCTGTGTGCTTTGGGTCCCTTGGGATTATGGAGTACAGCGCTCAGTGACACAGGGCTTTTTTCGGCACACACTGCTGCCCATGCTGCTTGTGTGCCCCATCAGAAGCTGGCAGTGGAGAGCAGTTCAGCCTGACGGGTCTTTTCTCATCCCTTCAGGAGCTGAAAGAGCCCCTCGCTGACACCAAGACTCAGCTCGATGCCACCGCCTTCGACATCCAGTTCCTTATCTCGGAGCACGCCCAGGACCTGACCCCTCAGCAGAGCAGGCAGCTGCTGCGGCTGCTCAACGAGCTGCAGAAGGCGTTCCGGGACCTGTCGGAGCGCGTGGCGACGCAGGTCGAGGTCCTGCAGGTCTGTCTCCAGCAAGCGGAGCAGACAGATCAGGTGAAGGTTGTGGCACAGCTGCTTCCTGGCTGCAGTTTGCTCACTCCAACACTTTTCCAGCCACAAGAGTGTGCGCTGAGACACCTCGTATCTGGGATTTCACGTGCATGCCACTCACGGTTTATGACTTCCCACTGCACATCATGAGCTTCCTCTAAAGTCTTTCTTCTTCCTACCACGTAACTCCCAAGTGGAAAGTTCCTTTCCTCCCTTGAGGTTGAGCCCTGTCAGAGGTCCGGGTAGCACAGCTGGGAGTCCTCTGCTAGGCACTGAGTTGGTTTGGGCCAGGTAGAATAAACCCTGGTCGCTGCAACCCCACCAGAAAATCCCTGTGCAGAGCTGGCACCACAGGCAGCCGGCAGTTTTAGTGTCTTACTTTCACCACACAAGACAGGTTTTGCTGACCTAAAGAAACAGCTGATGGTGTATCAAGGCAGCTGGTAGCTGCAAAAGCAAGTCCCCAGGTCTCTGCTGCATTCATGCAGCGCTCATCACTGCATGGATCCTCTTATTCAAGACAGTATTAATGTGTTTTTTTTATTAACAGTTGCTCTCTATAACTCTTGCCTGTCCCATCTGGAGTGTGTGTGTATATTAACCAGTTTGCTTTGCTTTTTCAGATTGAGTGTGCGCCCATCCTAACCCAGGAAGAACTCGCTTTGCAGCTGAAGAGCTCTTAAGAAGGCTCTTTCAATTTGCTTCTGTTGTTTATCTTATGACTGTGAGAACCAAGCACAGTGTTTTGCACAAGTTTGTACATCACCTTGCTGAAATGCCCAGTGAAACTCAAAAACTTTTCTCTGCCCTGGGGAAGGGAACAGAAACGTTGCAGGGACTCTCAGGTCACATCATGCTCAATTGCTCAAACAGGCGCTTCTGTGTTGTGCTCTGGCAGCAAAATGTAGGAGCTGGATCGGCTACAGAAACGCTTTTCTCTCTCCTGGGCTCCCTCTCCAACCCCAGTGTCTAAAAGCCAACCTGCCTTAGGTTGTGTGGGGCTCCACAGTGGTGCTGCCTGGTGCCAGGTTCTCACCTCTTATTAGATGAGGTTCTGATGCAGTTTTAATGTTCGTAAGGTTGAATGGAAAAGGCACAGAAATTTCTGGTTGAGCTCTCCCAAGAGAGGACCATGTAAACTGGAGCGTAGCTCCACGTGGAGCTGGATGGGGTTCCTAAAACAGTGAAACAGAGAAACCTGCTTGAATGGTGGCAAACGTGCACTGCACAACTCCGGTCCCCCAGCACTGCTGCTGGAAGGGGGCTTGGACCTCAGCCCCGTTCCTGCAGCGTGTAAATGTGAGAGGGGGAGAGAGCCCCGGGAGAGCTGCAAAAGCTGCTTTCTGTGCTGCATCCTCACCTCCAGGAAGGTGCTCCAGCTGTAACCTCTTGCCTTGCTTTTCAGCAACGTGCATGGTGGAAGCGCAGCCCCGGTACTAACTGTCCCCTCTCTCCCTTCCCTCTGCTCTCGACCGCAGACGCTGCAGGAGCAGCAGGCAGCGCGCGCCCAGAACCTGGCCGAGCTCAGCACCTGGCTGGAGGCAGCAGAGGACACGCTGGCCGAGCAGCAGCGAGCAGCCAGCGAAGGAGACCTGTCCACCTTGCAGCAGAGGCAAAGCGACGTGAAGGTCAGTGCTTCGGAAAGGGGGGCTGGGAGGCTGGGGGGGCTTGGCACTGCCTTGGGAGCACTCAGCGCCTCACGGCATCGTGCTGTCGCCTGCCCAGGAGCTGCAGAGAAACATGCACACCCGAGCCGCCTCCTTCGCCAGCATCCTGAAAACCACAGAGGAGTTCTTGGAGGAGAACAAGACAAAGATGGAGCCTGGGGAGCTGGCAGCACTGCAAGAGAAGCTTCGGCGTGCCAAGGAGCAGTACCAGTCCCTGCAGGAGAGGACAGAGATGGCCCAGAAGGAGCTGGAGAGCGCTGTCACTGCTGCGGTGCAGCAGGAGACTGAAAAGGTAACGTGATGGGCTGCAGCCCCTGGGCCTGGCTGAGATGCTAAGTGAGGTCTGGTCAGTAGAATCAGATTCGTTCAAGGCTCTGGCTTTCTTCTGGGCGATGGAACATAACAGAACTTACTGCTCCTCCCTGGCTGTCCTCTGGGTGGGGTGAGGCAGTGACACTGCTCCCTGGTGAAGTGCCTTGAGAGCAGCAGGCACAGATGAGCTGGCTGTGGGGGAGCTGGGGGCAGTACAAAGCATCTCACTCTGTCTTTACTCACTCTGCCTTTAGGTTGGCCCTTAGTGTGAGTGCTGGGCATCTCCACATGCTCATGAATTGTGTTTCTACCTGTACACATGGAGTCACAGCCCTTTAGGCTGGGGCTGCCTGGGACCCTGGGTTGTAGCAGGGTGAGAAGTGCAACATAACAGAGGCCAAGTTTGTTCACAGCCTCTTTGTACCCTCTCCTTATCAAAGTCACAAAGTGTTTTGAGGGTCTCTGTCTCAGGTGTTCGATGCAGTTGGAAAACAGTTCAGGGTTTTTCTTCTTTTCGTTTTTGTGTCCGTCCCCCATGCAGCAGTTTGCTGAATATGATTGAAATGGATCATTCTTACCGGGAGCCTTTGTGCTTTCAGGTGAAAGCAGCCAAAGAGCTGGAGGAGAACAGCAATAAGATCGATTCCCTTCTGAGCTGGGTGGCATCTCTGGAGCAGAAGGGCGAGCTCCTGGAGTACAGACCGCACCCCATTGAGCCAGCACCAGGGGTGCGAGCAGGGCAGGATGCTTGGAACGTCCCTGATGGCCACGTCGTGGAAGCAGACAGCACTGCTGAGAACCTGGACGAGCAATACGAGAGGCTGAAGGTAGGGCTGCCACCTCGTCCCTCTCCAAGCTAGCTGCCTGCCTGTCAGTGTGACAGCAGGCTTCAGTGCTGCCACACACTGCCTCCAGCTGCCTGGCCTCCAGAGCACTCGCTCGGGGTGGTTTTCCCTATGGGACACTCGGGAAGACTGTGCCCAGCCTGGAGAATGAGTTCTGGGCGTTGGTGGGCTGGTGTGGTGGATGTGTCCCATGGCACAGTGCAGCCAGGGTAACAAGAGCACAGTGCCCCTAATGAGAGGGGGCTACGTCTGCTGCCCCGGGGGTGTTCCCCTGCCTTGTTGGCAGCACCAGAGCACGGGGGCACTGCAGCGCCTTGCTGCGTCCACCCGTGAGCCTGCTGCTGGTGGTGTGGGTGCAGATTCCCTCAGTCACCTCTGCCTGTCGGCGTGTTTCAGGCCCAGCACCAGGAGCTGCTGTCCCAGCAGCAGGATGTCATCCTGGCGACGCAGTCGGCGCAGGCTTTGCTGGACAAGCACGGCCACAGCCTGCCCGGGGAGGAGAGGGCCGTGCTGCAGGGCCGGCTGGCGGAGCTGAAGGAGCGGTACGCGGCCTCCCTCGGCCAGTCGGAGACGCGGCTGAAGCAAGTGCAGGTGCTGCGGGACGAGCTGCAGAAGTTCCTGCGGGACCACGGGGAGTTCGAGGCTTGGCTGAAGCAAGCGGAGCAGGACCTGGAGGGGATGTCCAAAGGGGACAGCGACCCCGCGTCCCTCCGGCAGCTGCTGCTGCGGCAGGGCAGCTTCTCGGAAGACGTGATCTCTCACAAAGGGGACCTGCGGTTTGTCACCATGTCGGGGCAGAAGGTGCTGGATGCTGAGGGAGCTGCCAGGGATGCAGGGTCCCAGCCGCTGGCCTCGGGAAGCGTGGTGAAGAGCAAGCTGGAGGATGCGACCCAGCGATACACCACGCTACACTCCAAGGTATGGGGAGGGCTTTGCGAGGCTGGGAGTCAAACCTCGGGCGCTGTTTTCCTCGTGTGTGTGTAGAACAAGCAGTGATGGCAGGGGGAGGCTTCCCTCAAGAGTGGCTGCACTTGTAGCATGCACATAGCTTGGAGGACAAGGAATTGTCTTCTTCTGGGGTTTGTGCAGGAGTAATTCTTAGTGTTGGTCTGCATGGTGCTTCCTGTAATTGCTTTAACACAGGACAAGAACGTTTCTTTTGTTGTTTTTTCTCTCTAATGATTCCTGTGCACTTTGTAGAGGTGCCCAGGTTGCCCCATTCTTGTGAGCACCCTGCCATTATGTCTCGTTGCTCCTTTGCAGTGCACCAAGCTTGGCTCCCACCTGAGCACCTTGCTGGAGCACTACCAGCAGTTCCAGGAGGTGGCAGAGTCTCTCAGGACGTGGCTGCAGGACAGCGAAGCTGCGGTTGGGAAACTGCTCTCAGAGACGGTTTCTTCAGATCCTGCCGCTCTGCAGCAGCAGCTCGCCAGCGCTGGGGTACGTGGTCTGTGGGAGATCTCCTGGGGGGGAGCACTGGAGTCTGTACGGGAATTTGGCCTCTGCTTTGGGCAGCTTTGGTACTGGAAGAGATTCCATCTGTTAGCCTTTTTTGCTGGTTGAGTGCAATGTATGCCTGCGGGCTCGGGAAGTCCCCGCACTGCAGATGAGGTGGAGCCAGGCTGTTCTGAGAGGTGCTGAGCACAAGGACGAGGGGCTGCTGCCCCTGGATGTCCCAGCAGGATGTGGGGGGAAGGTTGGGCTGTCCAACCTGTGTTATTTATTTGTGGGATTTTTTGATGAACTGAACAAGGATCCTCAGGGTCTGAGTGGAGCACTGGGCTCCCCACGGGTGAAGGTCTCTTGTGTGTGACTGGCTGCTGATGTTGTCTTGTCTTGCCTTGTGTCAAAGCAGCAGCTGCAAGGAAACCTCGCTGAGCATCAGGTGCCGGTGGAGAAGCTCCAGAAAGCAGCTCGTTCCCTCCTGGAGATACAAGGAGAGCCGGCCCCTGACCACAGACACGTTCAGGAAACAACAGGTACAGCTGAAAGCAGCCAGCGGTGTCAGCAGGGGTGGTTGGGAGAGACTGAAAGCAAACCAGGAGGGAGGGTGCGTGAAGCCTAACACAGCTGAGCTCTGTGCCATTTACTTCTCTTCGTGCTGATCTCCCCAGATGCCATCGTGAGCCGCTACCAGAGCCTCACCCAGCAGATGGCCGAGCGCTCAGACCTGCTGCAGAAATCCATCGCCCAGTCCCAGAGCGTCCAGGAGAGCCTGGAGAGCCTCCTGCAGTCGGTGGCTGAGATTGAGAAGAGCCTGGGGGGAGAGCAGCCGGCTGCGCTCTCCTCCGCCTCCATCCAGGACTCGCTGGCCACCAACGCGGTAAGGCTGGGCCCTGGTCTCCCTCGCCTCAAGTACACGGGGCTGCCTGCGGTGTCTCTTTTGTGCCAGTTCAGTTTTGCTCGAGTCTTCCTAAAATGGCATCCTGTCTGTGTGTACTCACAACAGAAGCTGAAGCAGGACATCGCCAGGCAGAAGAGCTGCCTGGAAGCCACCCGCGAGATGGTGACACGGTTCACGGAGGCGGCGGACAGTGCCACAGCCTCTGCCCTGCAGGGCAAGCTGGCCGAGGTGACGGAGCATTTCGGCAGGCTGTGCCAGCAGCAGCAGGAGAAGGAGGAGGCGCTGAAGGGTCTCCTGCCGAAGGTTGAGCAGTACGAGCAGCTCTCAGAGAAGCTGCAGCAGTTCACAGAGAGCAGAGCGCGGATGTTGGCATCTGGAAACCAGCCTGACCGCGACATCGCTCGCTTCTCCCAGCACATCCAGGTGAGATGTGGCTCCCCTGCCTGAGGGAGGGAGAAAATTCCACCCGTGTAGGGTTCCGAGGGCAGTGTCACCCTGTTGTGATTTCTTCCTGGTTCTCCCAGGCCACCAGGGGCTGCAGGACCCATGGCTGCTGCTCACTTGGAGCGATGCTGGAGCAGCTGAGGCTGTTTCCAGCAGGGAGAGCTGGGAATGGCATTTCCCTGGAGCCAGCCTGATTTTCTGAAGGGATCAGTCTCGTAGGGGCCAGTCCAAATATAGCAAGGCTTTACCAGTTAAAGGCTCCACGGGTTAATAAGCAAAACCGCCCAAGCGTTGGCAGCAAGTGCAGTGCAGGATGTGACAAAGCCCTTGGCAATGCAGTGGGTCCTGGTGGCCGGTAATGGCTGCACAGATTCTTCCCTCAGGTTCCCTACAAGTGCTGTGCTACAGGGCATGGTTTGGCCTCAGCAATGCTCTAAGCTGGCATAAAACCGGATGCTTGTGCTGTGAGCGGGTTTGGCTCGGCCTGGTCTGGTTTGGGTTTCCCCATCACACTCACTGTGTGGCCTCAGACCAGCACCAGGGAAGGTGGGACCTGCTCCTGCAGCTGGTTGAGGAATTTGCTGAGCCAGAGCTTCAGAAACCAGTGGGCCTGAGCCCTGCCCACCCGCCTGGCACTGGTGCAATTTATGGCACTGCCCACAGAGGGTCTCCAGCTCACCAAGGCACAGAGCTGTCCCCTTCGTCCCCCCTGCCCAGGTCTGCTGGTGGGGGCATGGTTGGCATCACCCTTTGCTCTTGGCAGGAGCTGAATCTGGAGCTGAGGCAGCACCAGGAGGACCTGGCGGCCCTGGAGCACCTGGCTGCAGAGCTGGGCTCCTGCGGCTTCGCGCCCGGTGCCTCCCTGCAGCAGGAGAAGCTGCAGAGCCTGAAGAAAGAGTTCCTGCAGCTGCAGAAGGTGGCAGAGGAGAGGTGAGTCCTAGTGCCCCATCTGCCCCCCCGGGAGGCTTTGCAGGCAGAGCAAGCCCCCGTGAGATCTCCTTTCCGCAGGGGGGCACGAGCGAACTCTTCCTGCCTCCCTCCTCCCACACCAGGAGACGTAACGCAGCTCGCTCCAGCTGACGCTTTAAAAAAAGCCTGGCTGGGGGCGTTGTGAAAAATTCCTGGTGCCGCAGGAGCCGGCGTTCGTGCGTCTCGGAGCGTGTGGGCTGCCACCGCTCGGTGCTGCGGCCGGGAGCATCTCACCCCGGGGGGGAGCGGGTGCTGCCGGAGGGTCGGGGCTGGCCCCGGGCTCTGCGGGAGGTGACGCAGCAGGGCTGTGTCCACAGAGCCCCTCACCGTGGGGATAAGGAGAAGCTTTTAGCAGCATCCTAAACTTGAGTCAGAGTGAGCAAGGTTGGAGCAACAGCTCGCCTGCGTCCCCAGGGAGGGCACACCTCGCAGGCTGCATCTCCGAACTCCCTGGTGAATGCAAGGGAGGCGATGGGAAGAGGCAGAGGAATTTCCTGATAATCCCCAGCAACTCAGCACCACGCAGCGTGCTGCCTCTGGCCGGCTGTGTGCAGGCTGCCTACAGCTGTGGTCAGTGGGGGAGCCAGGCGGAGGGGCTGCCTTGTTTTCCCCCCCCAGGGGCTGAACAGAGGAGAGCCGATGGCAGTGCCTGGGGCGGTGGGAAGGAGCCCTGCCTTCCCCAAAGCCCCGCTCCCCAAAAAGCCCCGTGCAGAGGGGGTGCAGGCTGGCAGGGGAGCTCCACATGAGCCAGCAGTGCCGGGGCAGCTGCCACCAGCGGAGAGGGGCAGGCTGCAGCTTGCACCCCGTTTTGGCTGGCACTGCGCGCGCTTGTTCCTAAGCAACATCGGATGATAATAATAAAAAGACGGGCTCCTGGAGACTCAACTGTGCTACATTCACGCGGTGGTAATTGCAAGGCAAAGCACGAGCTCTGACTCTCTGAAACCTTTTCACTCGCAGAGAAAGGGATGCATCGTCCTGCCAGGAGCAACTGGACGAATTCCGAAAGCTGGTTGGAGCCCTGAGGAAGTGGCTGAAGGAGAGCGAGGGCAAAGTGCCGCCCGCAGAGACCTCGCTGGGCACCCAGGAGCTGCACAAATGCAGGCAGCAGGTCCAGGTGGGCAGAGGGAGCTGGAAACAGATTGAGAAAGTTGGCAGCTGGTGTGAAAACCCTGGAACATGGAATAAATTCCAGGAAACAGTATTCTGGGAGGTTTTTCATGCTCTCCTGGGTTTTTCATGTAATCCTGGGCTTCCCTGCACTCACTGCTGGGCTGCAGCCCCCTGTGTGTGGGCATTTCATGGTCCCTGGTGTGCAGGCAAGGGAACAGAGTGAAGGTCCTCCCGCGCACAGCCTCATTTCCCTTCCCTCCTTCCCACCTGCTTTGTCGGGGATTTGCGAGTTTTTGCTGAGTGCTTCTCCCTGCGAGACATCAAAGGCAGCCTCCTCCGCTCATCTCCGGCGATGCCTGAAATGAGGACAATTCAAGGGCTGGGCTGGGAGGCCCAGCAGCATCCTTGTGAGCCACCGTGGCCTCAGGGCTCCGAGCTGCAGGTTCACACGGGGGCTCTGCAGAAAGCCGTGGGACTGCACTCACACACAGCTGGGTAGCACGGGGTGGGAGGGAGCCCCCAGGAACAGCAGGCGGGAGAACAAGGTGTGACAGACACACTGCTCAGGGGACAGCTCGTTACTCTCTGATTCCCACTGGCAAAAATACACACCGAGACACCCACTCCATGCACACAGTCTGCAATGTGCCGGTGTGCCCCAGCGATACGCAGGCGGTTTGCTGGGGGCTGTTCTCTCAGCGCTGTCCCGGTGCCACCAGCTCACAGCGGAGGGGACCGGGCTCCCCGTTTCCATCGGGGACAGCACAGGTGAGCGCAGCCTTTGCCTCCGAACAGGATCTCCTGGAGGAGTGGACGGGGAAGGGGCCGCAGGTGGAGGAGATCGGCCGCAAGGGGACCCTCCTGGAGAACCTGATCGTGGAGATCACGGCCCCCGACAGCCAGGGCAAGGCGGGTGAGTCGCAGCCCTGCTTGCCAGGCATTGCAGGGAGCTGGCAACGTGCCTGCTTCCTCTGCTCGCTCTCACTGCTCCACAAGCATCATTTCAGAGCCCACATGAAGCAAAAAATGGGGCTACCTCCCTTGTAATAAACCTTAGAGGACCAGAGGTGGTCCAAGTATCATGGGGCTCAAGAGCGGTGGTCAGGTTGTTGCATTTATGCATCGGCCATGTGCTCTGAGCCCACCAGTGCCAGGTAAGGCAGTGTGGCCTCCTTTGCTGTAGTGTAACGAGCACTGAAGGAGCCTGTGCTTGCCACGGGCCCAGCTCATGGCCATGCCTTGATGCTCGGCCAAAGCAGAGGAGGTTCGGGTCCTGCAGGGCAGTGTGCTTCAGCCTCCTGGGGCCTGAGGCGTTTTAATCAAACTCCAGAATGCGGGTTTCATATCTGCATGAAGTTGAAGACTGATATTCAGACATGATTTACTAGTCTCCTTTTTGGCTTTACGTCTATGAAGCAATGAGATTATGTCTGGTTTGTTTGGAACCCAACTAAAAGATGTCTTCCAACTCATGAGAACAAATCTCTGGACTCCCCTCACTGATGGGCCTTTATGGGAATTTAGTCTATGTTTGTTTGTTGGGGTTAACTTGATTTTCAGCTCAGTGGGAAGCCTCCAGGAAAACTAGGGAGAAAGGCTGCAGGCGGGTGTGTGAAGGATGCGGGAGCTGGCAGCAGTGTGAGCTGAACCCCAGCTCCTCTTTCAGTGACGTTATCCAGTATCTTGTGTCCTAGTGCTCACTGAAGGTTCTAGCATTTGGGGTAGCTGACCTGATGCCTGTGCCAAACCTGTTCACAATATGTGCGTGCTGCCAACCTGAAATTTTCCTGGGAGTTTTAATTTGGAGTTTGCTCATTCCCTGCTCTTGAGGCTTGTTGGATGATGTCGCCAGCGCAGGGGGCTGCCACGCAGGTTACCGTTCCCCTGTACAAACCCGGGGTAACATTTGGAAGCTGCAGTCCCTTACATCCATGAAAGCGTTAAAATGTGTGGTTAGAAAGAGAGAAGCTTACTCGATGACGTTTCTGCAGAATCCCCTTTTGACTGTGACAGTAACTGATGTCTGCGGTGTGTCCCACAGAGGGTCACTGATGCATCGTGCGTGGTGCCTCTTCGCAGAGAGAGCGTGTCTGTGCACCAAGGCAGCTATAAATAGATTCATTCCATAAGAAAAGGAGAACATGGGGGAGTTAATTTCTTTAGGGGAGTTAATCTCTTTAAATGAAGGCAGTATAAAGCCTCAGCGGTCTCACTCGGTAATTCACAAAGTCATGGTGAGGGCAGCAGCTTTTCTGGGGCATCCGGAGAGACGTGGGGGGACAGCTGTGTCCCCAGTGCTGTGGGCTGTGCAGGAACCTCATCCCACGGACTTGATGAGCACAAGGCAGCGGCCCCCCAGTGCCGTCCGTGTGCTTGGTGCCGCCGTGCTCTGTCGGGGGGGGCTGTGTTGTCCCACGCTGTGTTCGCAGGCTCGCGTGCCGGGCTGCATCCTCCTCGCGCGGCGCTCCCGGGCGGTGGAGGCAGCCCTGCCTGGTGTTCATCGCTTGCTGTCCGCATTCCTAACACGTCTGTCTTGTCCCTCTGTCTGTCCCCGTCCCCTCTGCTCAGGTTCTGTGCTGCCCGCTCTGGGAGGGCCGGTAGGCAGCGTGAACGGATACCACACTTGCAAAGGTGAGAGCGCTGTGCCGGCACGCGCGTGCTGGGGCCGTGTCCTGTCCGTTGTGTCTGTGCCTGCTGGCAGCGCTGTGCATTTCCATCCGTGAGACAGAAGTCACAATGTGACACCACCAGCATCCCGTAGCAAGGGAAATGAGCCTGCAAATGGGCTTCCTAATTCCGAGCAGCGCTGCGCCACGGGACGGGCAGGTGGCTGTGACCGGGGACAGCGGTCAGGCTGAAGGACGGAGCCGGGAGGGCAGCAGGCGGCTCTGGGCAGTGACAAACCCCTGGCACCCCATCAGGTGGTGTTACGGGCTGATAAACGGGCGATCGTTTTAAGGCCTGCAATTAAATTTATTGGTTCTCAGGGATTATAATGCCATCCAACCCTTCAGTTTGAAGAGCAATTTTAATTACTGACCGTTATCTGCTGTTAGTTCACCGGTTCAACGAGATAATAGCTGCATAAAAATGGCTTTATACCTTGGTGTCACGTTACTTACCGCTGAATTGGCAGTGACATTGCAGGAGTGGGGCTCAGCTTGCATCAGCCTCTCAAACATGAAGGCGATTGCTTTGTTTGCAAACTGTCAGCACACGAATGTTGTGCAAGGGGATGAGCCCCTCGGCGTGCCGGGCACTGATAGCCTGACATTGCCAGCGCTCCGCAGGCAGCAGGACGGCCGCACGGCTGCTTGCTGCTGGTGCTTGGCTGTGGCTGCCCGGGGCTAGATTAGCTCCTGAGAGTCCAGGTGAAGTGCAGTAAGGTGGGCAGCGTTCCTCATCCCAGGCTGCTGTTTTTGGCAACAGATCTGACTGAGATCCAGTGCGATGTGTCGGATGTCACCCAGCAGTACGAGGGCCTTGGCGTGGTGCTGCGGGAACGCCAGCAGCAGCTCTCAGCCATGCTGGAGAAGATGCAAGAGGTGCAGGAGGAGGTGAGTGCCATGCTCAAGTGGCTGGAGTCAAAGGAGCGCACGCTGTCAGAGCTGGAAGCCTCCTCCTCGCCCACCAAGACGGAGACGATGAGAGCCCAGGCCGAGCACAACAAGGTAACTCCTCTTCCAGAGCACAACTGGGATCGGGCATCTTCTCCCCAGGCTTCCTGGAGATGTGCTTAATTGCAGCAAGGTTAGACGTGTGAGCAGCACAGATCTGCCCTGGGCTGCAGAGGGGCTTTCCCAAGAAGGGAACGCGGGTGGGTCCATGGAGCAGGAGCCGGCACGCTGAGCTCAACCCTCTTGGTTTCAGACCTGTTGCTCTCAGGCATTTGGCTCAGAGGAGAGGCACTTATCTGTAGCCCTTGCTGCTGGGCCACCCCAGCTTCTCTGGGAAGCAATCTCCCTCTGTTCTGCTCTTGCAGCCAAGCTAGCTCATGATGCTGCTAATGAAGAGCAAAGAACAGAAACTGTTCAACTCCAGCTTGTAGCTCCTGCTTCATTCCTCCTCGGTGATGTTATTCTTTTGCACTGTCTCTAAAGAAGTTCAAATGATTGTATTCCAGGCATTTCTGGCTGAATTGGAACAGAAATCAGAAAAGATCCAGAAGGTAAAGGAGGCACTTTCTGGCTTGCTGGAGAAATATCCAGATTCTCCGGAAGCACCAAACTGGAAGAAGATGCAGGAAGACCTGAGTAAGTGCCTGAAGCACTCTAGTGAGGCTTCTGTCTTGAAACATTATGTTAGAAGTGATTCAGGACTGCAGGACGATTCCAAAGTCACAGCAGAACAGAGTCACTTCTAATTAAAATTCAGTAAATAGCGAACTTATCTCCAAGCTGTCTGGTGTACAAGGTGTTCCAGAGATGAGCACTGTCATGATTAATGAAATCTCTATGATGGATGTATATTTTAAAGACTTGCCTCCTTAAATTACCTCTCTGAAAAAAAAAAAAGCACGAGTTGATTACTTTGATTAAAAGCTTCACTGCTTGATATAAAATTCTAGTCATTAGCAAGGATATCCTAGGTAATGCAATGTTGACTAAACAAGACTGTGTATTTAAAAAGAAGCCCAGAGATTCTCTTCTTTGAAATAGCAGGAACGCATTTACGGAGTTCTCCGTCCAGGAGATCTGAATGTGCTGTTTGAGGACTGATACACATGAGAGTATCCTCATTTATCGGAGCTGGTTTCTGAGCCAGAGCTGTGAGATGGCTCACCCAAGGTCAGACGAGCTCGTGGCAGTAGTGACTAGATTGCAGAAATCCTGCTTGCGAGGTTTTTTTCTATGAGCTTCAAGACCACGTAGCCATTAGAAATGGGTAACGGCTTATTAGATGGAGAGTGACTAGAGCCACGCTAGAAATGCTGAGGAGGTTTCCCGTGTTGGGTGAACCACGGGGAGGCTGAAAAACCTTCTCGGTGGAGGGGAGCACGACCAGCACCAACGCAGCCGCTGCTTCAGATTGCAGGTGGGAGCGAGCCAGCCAGGCAACGGCCGAGCGGCAGCAGAAGCTGGAGGAGTCGGCGAACCAACTGGCCAGCTTCCAGGCTGCCGAGGCGCAGCTGCGGCCCTGGCTGATGGAGAAGGAGCTCATGATGAGCGTGCTGGGACCCCTCTCCATCGACCCGAACATGCTGAATGCACAGAAGCAGCAGGTCCAGGTGAGCTGGGGGCTGTGCACATGTCCCCACGGTGGGTTAGGGACAAGGAAGGAGGGTGTCGCTTCCACTGGGTGAGGTGGGAGATCTCAGGGCTCCTCTTCCAAGTCCACCAAACCCCGCTGACTGCAGACTGCTGTGAATAACGTGAGATGGGTGCAGTGCTTGAACTCAGTTCCCTGCACTGGATTGACTCATCAGTGAATCACTTGGCCCCTCCTGGGGAGCAAAATTGCTTTAAACAAGACCTGTGCTGATGCTCTGCAGGACTTGCTAATGCTGCCCCTCCACCTGGGGCACTGTCTGGCAGCCAGTTCCCTGCCTACTGCTTCCAAATACTAACATGTCCGTAACCGGCCTCAGCATAAAGTAAAATGCCCCAGTTAACATAATTACATTTCCTTCTCATCTAACCAGTTTACGTTACATTACACAGCAGTAGGACAAATAAGAGAGAGAGCAGAATGCTCTGTCACTGGAGTCTCAGACCCCTCCCAGCTTTTTAAGTTACAAGGTCACAATAAATCACTGTATCCCTTGCCCAACTGCTGTCCCACCCCAGGAACATCTCGATTTGCTCCTAATGATTCTGTGGGCTGGATAAAACCCTTGGAGGTCTGGTTTGTTTTGACTGTGTGTACTCAGAGCTGTCAGTTTTACGCAAACATTTTCATGTTATTTCTGTTCCAGTTTATGCTGAAGGAATTTGAAGCTCGCAGACAACAGCATGAGCAGCTCAACCAGGCAGCTCAGAGCATCCTAACTGGCCCTGGAGATGTTTCTCCATCCACTAACCAGGTGCGGGAAGAGCTCCAAGGGGTTAATCAGAAATGGTCCGAGCTAACAGAACGCCTCAACTCCCGCTCCAGCCAAATTGATCAAGCCATAGTGAAGAGTACCCAGTACCAGGAGCTCCTGCAGGGCCTCTCCGAGAAGGTGAAGGCGGTTGGGCAGCGCCTGAGCAGCCAGTCTGCCGTCAGCACGCAGCCCGATGCCGTGAAACAGCAGCTGGAGGAAACCAGTGAGATCCGCTCGGACCTGGAGCAGCTGGAAGAGGAGATCACAGAGGCTCAGACCCTCTGTGATGACCTGTCTGTTCTGATCGGGGAGCAGTATCTGAAAGATGAGCTTAGGAAACGTCTGGAGACCGTGGCTCTTCCTCTCAAAGGGCTGGAAGACCTGGCAGGTGAGACAGCATGGAGAAGTTGGTTACGAGGTGTTGAACTTTGCCCCTTGGTTTTTGCCACAGGGTTCACCCATCACTGGGTTTTTAGGAATAATAAGGGAAGGACTATTTATCATTTTTAGCGGGGTGCTTTGTGGGTGTTTAAAGCGGCACTAAGCAGAGGAGACTTCTCACTCCTGGACATAGTAGCCAGGCAGGCTTTGTTCAAAAAAAAGGTCTCTAACTTCAGAATGGGGAGTAGAGAAGGTGCAGTGGCTGCCTTCTAATCTTGGGATTCCCCTTCGGGTTTCTAAGAGGTTGTGTTTAGAAGTTGCTCGGGAGAACTGAGATTACTGCATTATCATTACCTAATACTTCCAAAGAAATACATGAATTAGTGAGCAAAAATGATGGTGATGCAATGGAAAACTCCTTCCTGTTAATCAAAACACAGTTGGTGCATCTGAGATGATTTTAAATAATAGCACTTTGCTTATTTGATTCCAGCTTAATTGTTGCGTTCTAATCTTATTTCCATTCCAGCCGACCGGATGAACCGACTGCAGACTGCGCTTGCAAGTTCCCAGCAGTTCCAGCATATGTTTGATGAACTCAGGACCTGGCTAGATGACAAACTGTGCCAGCAAGCTCAGAGCCAACCCATTTCTGCTAAACTTGAGAGGCTACAGAGCCAAATTCAGGAACAAGAGGAGTTCCAGAAGAGTCTCAACCAACACAGCGGCTCCTATGAGATGATCGTAGCTGAGGGAGAATCTTTGCTGCTTTCTGTCCAGCCTGGGGAGGAGAAGACCACTCTCCAAAACCAGTTGGTCAGCCTCAAAACACACTGGGAAGAGCTTAGCAAACAGGCTGCTGACAGACACTCTAAGCTCAAGGACTGCTTGCAGAAAGCTCAGAAGTACCAACGGCACACAGAGGACCTCCTGCCTTGGGTGGAGGACTGCAAGGCAAAGATGTCAGAGCTGGAAGTGACTCTGGATCCGGTGCAGCTGGAGGCAACTCTCCTGAGATCAAAGGCCATGCTGAGCGACGTGGAGAAGCGCCGCTCCTTGCTGGAGATGCTGAACAGCGCTGCTGACATCCTGATCGATGCTTCTCAGACCGATGAGGATGACATTCGGGACGAGAAGGCTGGGATCAATCAGAAGATGGATGCCATCACAGAAGAGCTGCAAGCCAAGACGGGCTCCCTTGACGAAATGTCCCAGAGGCTCAAGGAGTTCCAAGAGAGCTTCAAGAACATCGAGAAGAAGCTGGAAGGGGCAAAGCACCAGCTGGAGATCTTTGATGCACTCGGGCCACAAGCCTGCAGCAACAAGAACTTGGAGAAGCTCAGGGCCCAGCAGGAGGTGCTGCATGCCCTGGAACCACAAGTGGATTATCTGAAAAACTTCACTCAAGGTCTAGTAGAAGATGCCCCGGATGGGTCTGACTGTTCTCAGCTATTAAACCAAGCTGAGGTGGCTCAGGAGGACTTTAAAGCTGTGAAGCAGAAAGTAAATGACTGCTGCGTGCTCATGGAAAACAAACTTGAAGGGATCGGCCAGTTCAGTAGTCGGGTCAGGGAGATGTTCTCTCAACTGGCAGATCTTGATGATGAGCTAGACAGCATGGGCCCCATCGGGAGAGACTCTGACAGCCTTCAGTCCCAAGCAGAGGACGTTCGTACGTTCCTGGGCAAGCTCCACAGGCTGAAGTCTGACATTGA
Source organism: Aythya ferina (assembly GCF_964211825.1). NCBI lineage: Eukaryota > Metazoa > Chordata > Aves > Anseriformes > Anatidae > Aythya > Aythya ferina. The sequence continues at coordinate 745,330 of NC_140322.1, read as the reverse complement.
GGCTTCTGAAAGTGAATGCAAGAAAATGCTCGAGGATGAAGGGAGCCCTGATTTATTAGGACTGAAACGTGAATTGGAGACGCTGAACAAACAGTGCAGCAAACTGACTGAGAGAGGCAAGAACCGTCAGGAGCAGGTAGAAACGACCCTGTCGCGTGTCGAGGACTTTTACAGCAGGCTGAAGGAGCTGACCCACATGACAACGGCAGCAGAGGAGAACGAGGCCTTGCAGTGGGTGGTGGGAACAGAGGTTGAAACCATCAACCAGCAGTTGGCAGACTTCAAGGTAAGTCTTTACGCTAAAGCATTTCTTAAATGGCATTCGGTGTTAGAAGCTCTCTCTAGTGTTGTGGTCTTTTTTTGTAGGACCTCTGTTCTTCAAGCTGTTGTGACTGTTGTTCATTGCTAGGTCGGCATTTTGGGTGCAGTAGACTACTGTTGCTCTGGGGAATATAAAATCAACTGCTGGACTTGATAGTCTGCAGTGAAAGGAAGAGACAAGGCTTTGTGGGTAGCAGAAAATTTTTTTTCCCTGTTCTTGTGGTGTGTAATGTTGATATGCCAGCACCCCCTGGGCTTTTGGAGGTGGTTGGTATTTACGTTTTGTGGGAGGGAGGAATGTTTTTGAGTCCGTTTGAGCTGTTGGTGTTGTCTGAGAGCCTCGTCCAGATCAGATCATCCTATAGGCCTTTCTACCGGACCCACCCTTCCCACTTGTTGTTCAGCTCTGTGGGACACATGTATGTCCATCTGGGGGTCCTTGGGTGCAAATAAAGCCAGAGATGAGCTGTGGGAGAAGGGGGACACATGGGGAAAGAAACCAAGCAGAGATGATTTTTGTTGTGGGCTTTTCATGTTTCCAGCACAGATCTGTTCAGGACCATCAAGGTTTGCAGGAAATGTTGAGAAAAGAGTTGATTGTGTTTGATTTTTTTAAATACAGCGCTGTGTTATTGGGTCATGCTGTTACACTACATTAATTACATGAATACTGCTTAGGAACTCTCTCGCTGTGAAACTTGTATTACCGATGTGCTCGGGAGCTGATGATTGGGCTGATTTACATCTGGCTGCCCGTTTCCTGGTGATCGTGGCGGGCGGGAGGGGGAGGCATTTTTACAGCCATTTACTTTTCATCTCATGGCTAATTGATCCCGTTCCATCACTTGGCAGCTCTGTGAACCCCTCACCAGGATGGGGTAGTTCTGCTTTGAGGGCTGCCTGTCCAAAAAAGCTCGGCAGCGTTGCTAACAGGGCGAACTCCAGCTTACGTGGTTGTGTTGCGGTTATCTCTTGTGCTGGGCGGCCTTCTGCATTAAACTTGTATTGCTTAGGAAGGACTTAATTTCCGTGTTGAACACCCTACAGCTGCTTTGCAGCAAATATATCCGAAAAGGATTTCCTGGTCTGTGTAACTGGCGCAGTGTCCGTGCAGTACACAAGGCCTAGCGGGGCCGGTGCCACACGTGTGAGGGCCGGGAGGGGACCTGCAGCCCGCGGCGGGGTCTTGGTTCGTGGAAAGCTTCATGGGAAAAGTGGAAGTGGTGGCACTGAGCATAGGGTTGTGCTGTGTAATGCCTGAGGACGATGTGGGGGAGAGGCAATGGTGGATGGTGCTGGTACGTGGCAGCGTTCCTCCCGTGCACGGTTTGTCCAGAGAGCAGGCGCTGTTATGTGAGGCACAAGCGTTGCAGAGCAGATATTGGTAAAGCCTCATCTTAGGGCTCTGCCTGTGGGCAGATGTGATGGAAGGGGTTCAGGCAGCACTGGCCAGGGGCCCCGCTTCTGCCCCACTGCCCTGGGGGGCCTCTGGTTCCTCAGCACCTGAGCCCCGCTGCTGTGGGCGACGCAGGCCTGGCTCCCCCCGGACAGGAGCAAGAAGCCCCAGGGGCTCGCTCTGCCTGCCCAGGGGGTGCGAGCGGGCAGATAGCATGTCTTAAGGCATCAATTTTAATGAACATCTGTGTAAATGAGATGCAAATTAGGCGTGGCCCCAGGGCTCCCGGCACGCTGCCAATGCAGCCCCGACAAAGGTGGGCACTTCTGGGCTCATTGTGTCCCATTTTAATCAAAGGAGAGGTATTGAAGGCTGGCTGAGGCCAAGGCAGATGACTTCTGAAGCAGCTTATACTCGACACTTCCCACGTATTTTTCTTTTCCTGCCTGCAAACACTCCATGAGCTGCCCCACAGGGGAAGAGCCTTCCCTGGGCCCCAATAACTTGGTCAAGGCGAGTTGCTGGGGCTGGTAGAGGGCTGGGAGAACCCCGGCTGGAGGAGGCCTGAAGGTGTCACCTTGTTCACCACCTCATTTTATGCTGAGATAAATGCAGCTGAGAGGCATCTCTGAGGGTTGGAGGCTGTGCTTATGTGGACATCCTGACGGGTATTGCTTCACCCCATGAGATGCTTCAGCTCCATCATAGGGCATGGTGCTGCCGGAGCTCACAGGCACAGGAGCAGACAGTGCAGGGGCACGGGCCGTGGTTTCACTTCAGAGAAGAGCAGGCTGGCTTGGCATCGCTTGCGAGAGCAGTAAACACACGCAAGCTCTCTGAGGAGCCCTTTTTTGTATAAACGGGTACTAAAAACAGGAAAGTCCTTTCCGTGCCATCTCCACGAGCGTCACACAGCGCGTTGTGCTCTTTGGCACGAGGCAGCCACCAGCGAGAGCTGCTGCTGGGAGCACGCGGGCTGGGGCGCTTCTTCCCCCTCCGCCCTCTCTGCTGTTGGCTTGGTTTTCTCAAAGCTCACAGTAATATTAAATTTTAATGACTGAAATCAAATGAGCCACAGTCGAAATGTTACTAAACATAACAGCTACGTTGATTCAGTTTAGCAAACAGCAGAGTTCCCCAGGGGAATTACTCCCTGGGTGCGGAGGAGCGACGCGGGGTCATGCCGAGACATTGGGGTTTTCTCCGAAGCCTGCCCTCACACAGCGGCAACCTCTGACCCAGAAGAGCGAGAATTTCAGTCCTTTTTCCCAAAGATTGGGAAGCCAAAGTTGTGCTGAGGATAAAGGAGAGTTGCAGTTTGCTCTTTTGCCATGGCGGTGCCAGAAAGCCCCAGGCATGGGCTTGTCCCACCTGCCCAAAGCGCATCTGTCAGCCTGGGCCTTGGCAAGGCGATGGAATTGCATTCTCCGGTGGGTTTGGGAGACATCTGCCTGGTTTTGTTTACTTGCTGCTTACATTTTACACGCTGGATTTTGAACTCTTCTTTCAAAGCCTGTCTGGTACTTAGCACTGATGATTTTGAATAGTGAGCTGAGACCCTGTTTGGATTCACCGTGTTGGTTCTGGACAAGCTCTCATTTTTCTGATTCACCAATAGAGCACAGTAATGCACAGCTGTGCAATGCTCCCTGGGTCAGAGGTGCGAGCGTTTTTTTGGCTCACTACAGCATAGAACAAGGCTTGGGAGTGAAAAGCAGCCTTTGCCCCTCCTGCAGGAGCGTGCCAGAGCGGCTCTGTACTTCTGGGGAAGGCTTTCCTCCCCATGCTGGGGATGAGTGCAGAAGCTGGGCAGAGTGCCTTCGTTCCCCCTTGGCCTTGCAGTCCAGAAATGATTTCTGCATGCGTCTGAGGAACTTTACCCCAGCTGAAACCCAGGAAAAAAGCATCAGACCTGTCGCCACAGCCAAACGGTCGCTTTCACATTTGCCCCGGTGCAGATGCCGAAGGGGGAGGAGGATGGGAGGAGGATGCCTCTGTGCCTCCGGACGCGGCTGGACCGTGGGTGACAGGGGACGAGGAAGGGAACGGCCGAGCCCCTTCCCAGCCGGCACCCCCCTCCTGCAGCTGCTCCGGGCGCGGGGGCACGGCGCAGGAATGCCGGCGAGCCGGGACCTGCCGCGGCTGGCACAGGCGGCGCTCCCGGGATCTCGCCCCAAGCCCCAGCCATGCAGGGAGCAGCGCCGAGCTGCACGAAGGCATCACCACCTCAGCCGAGACCGGCTGTACCGGGAGGGCTGGCAGGATGCCGGGGGTGGTTCTGAGCCACCAGAGCCCCCCAGGAGCGAGGGATGAGCACCCCGCGGCGTGCCGGGGCACCCCACAGCCCAGCTCCCCGCTGCTCCTCTGGCAGCCGCTCTTTTGGGGAGGTGATTTGAAGGCAGGGTTGCTCAACGTGCTGTGCTTAGGCAAGGCTGCTTCGTGCCAATAAACCTTTTGTGCTCGAGGACCGGGGGAGGGAGGACCCTTGGACAGCACTAACTTGTGGCACGCTCCCATTTTATTTTAGAGCAGGTCAGGTCGTCCAGGGCCCACGCAGCCCTCAGCCCCCGTGCCTGCAGAACCCCTTTGTCTACTTAAAAAAAAAAAAAAAAAAAGGCAGGGAAAGAAATCCCAGGAGTGGTGATGCAGCTAGTGAGTGAAGACCTGAGCAGCATTAGTCATCTTCCCATTCAGATGCTGCTCTTTCTAATTCTGCTCCGGGCCCTCCCCACGTCACCCTAAGCAAAAGGAGCAATGAGGAGCAGTGAGCTCATTGCAGCCCCACGTCGAGGCAGGACAGCATCTGCTTTCTTCGGAGCTCCAATTGCTTGGAAAAAGAAACTGTTGTCACTGCAAGGGGCACCGGTGGCAGAGACAGACACGGGCAGGGGTTTGTGGCTGCCTGGCTCTGCGCTTTGTGGGTTAGTTTGCAGGCTGACCGAAACGGGTGGCTTCTCTCCCGGAGCTGATGCCATTTGCATTTGCAGAGCACGCTGCTCTGCGGGCTGGGGGAGAGCGTGGTCGTGAGCAGTGTTTTGTGCTCCTCCTGTACAAGACCAGGTGCACACACCTCCAGGCCTCGGGGACCATCGGTCAGGCTCTGTCCCCTGCTCTGGGGTTTGCTCTGCCACTGCTGAGCTGCTCCCAAAGATGTGCAAAGGAAAATCGGCCGCCGTGCCAGGGCTGCGGGTCCAAGGGCTGTGGACCCAGCTGGGGCGGTGGCAGAGGGGACGATTCGCAGCCCCCGGTGGTATTTTTAACCCTTATGTGCCCCCAGAGGAATGCGCGTGGCTCCTTGCAGTCGTCCCGTCCCGAGCAGCTGGGAGGGATGGGGCTGGGAGCGGGGACAGGCTGCGCGGCGGTGTCTTCTTGTTGAACGCTTTCCAGGCCTACTTAAAGTATCTCTGCCTAGTATTTTGAGCATCAGCAACACACGCAAAAATGCCTCCTCTCTGACAGCTGGTAAGCTGCCTTAAAGGCACCATCTCCCTGCTTGGAAAAGGGGTGATAAACCTGCTGGGCGCCGGGGCGCGGTCCCCGACGGAGCTGCAGCACCTTGGTGGCACTTGGCGCTGCTCGCCCCGCGCCTCTGCCCCGCTAATCTGCAGCCCTGCAAACAAACACGGTCACAGAAGAGACACTTGAGCCCGAGTGGCTCCTGCAGCGCGCAGCCTTCTCATTCCTTGGAAAGGAATTCACCTCAAATAAGGGAAGAGCAAATTGTACCTGGAGCTTGTCCTCCCCGACGGGAGCCTCACCGGTGCGCGCCCGTTCGTCAGGAGGCGGTGGCTGAGTTTTGACCTTGAGTTGTCACTGGGAAGGTGGCAACCTGCAGGCAGCTTCAGGAGCAGATCTCGTGTGTCCATGCGAGCTGGGAACAAGAGAGGGAAGCTGAGAGCTGCTGAGACTGACCAAATCGCAGCAAGGCTTTTACAAGGCTTTTCTTTTCTTTTTTTTTTTAACCATAAAACAATTATGCTGTGATCAAACGGACCCTTTCAGGAGTCAGCTCGGGTCAGTGCTCCAAAGCCACCCACTTGTGCATGCCTTGGTTCTTCTGCCAGCTCCCTGCCAGCCTGCACTAGGGGAGATGGGCAAGGGCCTGTCCTCGTCCAGAGGAGGGTTCGTTAATTGGTGGTGGTGGTGACACTTCGCAGGGTTTCCAGGAGACACTAAAAATACCGGCTTTGCGTGAGCCCTGGAGAGCCAGGAGGGTGGAAGCAATGGTCTGTGAGGGCCAAGCAAAAGAGGGCAAGAATCCAGGCCGTGGCTGCCCCCAACACCCGGCTGTCCCCATCCTCTGCTGGGGACAGGGAGAGGCTGGAGCAGACGCAGACTTCGCGTGGGGAACGGCTCGGACTCGGATTAGTCACCGCAGCGCGCACAGAACAATTGCCAATTCTTCTGCCGAAGGAGTGATTTAAAATGTCTCCCATCCAGAGGATTCTCGGGATGATAACGCACTTACCTCACTTCCTACACAGCCTGCGGAGCTGTTGATTCACCGCCCTGTCCCGTGCCTCTCCCCGCTGCCCCCTGCTCAGGGACAGCCACAGGGCGGATTTGCAGGGAAAAAGGGGGACCAAGGACAGAAGCGGGCGCTGCAGTGTGGGCACAGGGCTCTGCCTTCCCCTCTCGGTCCCTGCAGGGTGCCTCGGGGCACTCGGTGCTGCGCAGATGGGCGTCGTGGGAGCACCGGGCTCCGCAGCAACTGCGTGCAGAACGGCGAGTTGTAGGGCTGAGTCTGATCGCTGCTGTAACATGTGGGCTCCAGGCTCCGCTCAGGAGTTATTTATACCAATATCTATGCTGGCTGCTTTGCAGAAAAGCGCTTCAGTGAAGCTCTTGCACCCTTGCTAAAGAAACAACGAGAAATTTGGTGCTCCCTGCATCCGCACATCCACCCTGCAGAAGGTTACTCCAAGAGTTTGGTTTCCAACCCTGCCCTGAACGCTTTCCTGCGGCCGTGCAGACCCCACGGAGGTGGGTTGCCTCCCCCAGCCCTGCGAGGTGTCTGTGGATGCCAGAGACCTGATGGGTTGCAGGATGCAAATCGCTGCTTGAAAGGCGCACTTCGCATCACGAAACCCTTCTGGCTCTGAAGAGGGGGATTGCGTGGTGGCTGAGGCCCGACATGAAATCGGTTTGAAGTCGGCTGTGAGCGCAGTGGATGGAGGAGCCGCAGCACGGCACGGTCGGATGGGATTAGCCGGGCGCGGGCGCCTGGAACATGCTGCAGGCTCCGGGCTTGCCCACGCAGCGCCGCGTACCTTGCAACGCGCAGAAACGCCAATTCCAGAGATTTGGCAAAAGAAGCGAGTTTAGGAGGAGAGCAACAGCACTGAAAGGGAGATAAAGAAATCTCAGAACTCAATGACAAATGCAGCAAAGACTAAAAGGCACAAGCTCCCCACCTCCCCAGCAGAAATCTCAGCGAAACCTAAAGAGCTGCTTGTAAGGCCGATGCTGGGCGCATGCGATGTGGCGCTGCACTCTCATCGTGAAGTCTGACGGGGTCTGAACCCCTCCAAGTCCCCTCAAAGCAGCTTCAGGTGGTAGCGTGGGGCTCGTCCCCCTGCCAGGACCCCATGCGCCCATCCACGGGGCTGCTCAGCAAACCCCACCGGGCCAAGCCAGGAGCTCTCTGCCCTCCACCCCTTGCCACCGGAGAGGCTCGGCGAGGACGGGCAGGGCACATGGAGCTGGCGCCTGGCAGCAGGGTGAGGATTAGAGGAGCCCCGAGGATGAGGAAGGTGCTCGGTGGTATGCCAGGCTCATTAGCAACGTGTCCGTCAGCGGTTTGGAGCTGTCTCTGGGCTCTTGATCATCTCCCAGCGCAGGTCCCTCATTTCCAGCTGCTGAGACGCATTAAAAGAAAGCTAAAAATACGTCGGCTTCCAAATACTGCTTCCCCGTGTAAACAGCCGCCGCGGCGGCGGGCAGGATGCGATGCAGGCGTAAACAGGAGACATCACCCGGCCACGGGAGGGTCCCCGCGCCCCGGAGACGGTGCCCATAGGAGGAGGGCTTGAAAAGTGTGGGTCTGGGGGATGAACGGGGATGTTTCCCCTTTGAGCAGGTCGCTCTGGGGGCCTCTCTAACTCGAGCAAGTCTGGAACAGCCTCTGGGGGGTTTAGCAGAGGTTCCTCACCCTCAGGCCAGCGGGTTTCCGGGGGAGGCAGTGGCTCTGGGTGCCCGTGCCCTGCTCGGTGGCACCCTCACAGCACCCGTTGGTCCCCCCTTGGCAGGGGGCAGCCCGCTGCCAACACCAGTGTCCCCACCAAGAGTGGCGCCAGCGTCCCCAGCCTCGGACCCAAAGTTGTGCCTGGCTCAGTGAGGCTGCTCAGAGAGGATTTGTGAACTAAACCACAGCCACGTTCGGGGTCCTGGTGTGGCCCTTCCAGTCCTTTGCCCCCGAAGCACGGGTCCGGCTCTCTGTGAGACCAGCAGCCACGCTCCCCTGAGCCCCCAGGGCTGCGAATCTGGAAGCTCTATCAGGCGTTTATTTCAGTAACAGAGATCGCTGCTGGCAGGGCTCCACATACCAGAGCCGTTCAGACAGCAGAAAGGACAGAAATTCAAACAGGACCTCAGCGCCCTGCCCTGTCCCTCCTTCGCACCCTGGAGCCAGGCTTGTGCTCCCCGGCCCCCTTCAGCCCCGTGACTTCTGTCCCCGGTGGTGGCGCTTGGTGGCTTAATGCCGACCGGCCGGTGACTTGGGGAACCTGCACGAGCTCCAGCTCAGGTCTTCAGGCCAGGCACACGGCAGGTTTTTAATTGGCTTTAGGACTTGCTGGATATTTCCCTAATGGTTTTAGAGACGGGGGAGCAGGGGAGGAGATGTGTTAGGGGAAGACTTGGCTTGCTTTTGGCACGTGACTTTATGAGGAAATAGGAAAAGAATTTCTGGCTGTGAAGCCGGCAGCTCCACGTCGAGCTCGTTCCTAGGAGTGGAACAAAAAAGCCTCCGCGCCCCCGGCCTGGATGCCTGGGATTCCTGGCGGAGGGGCCCCGGAGCGGTAACGGTCCCGCTGCAGCCGAGGGGCAGCGGGAGCCGTGTGGCTGCCCTGCCATGGCACGGCCACCCCTGCCGCCTTGTTTCAGCTGTGCCCCCTTCAAAACCTGCACCGGGGGCCGGACCCCCGAAGGATAAAGAGCTGGGCCCCGAGCTGAGCCCCGTGCATCTGTACGGGAGGGCCCAGGGACGGCGTGGGATGCAGGAGGAGCTCCCCCAGCTCCCAGCTCTTCTCCTCGCTCCTGTTTTATCAGGGTTACAGGAAAAGGGTTTCCAAAGGTTGTTTGCAACCAGCTCAGCTGGGTGCTTCAGGCAATGAAACGGGCGTTTTATAACCCTGGCAGCCTCCTCCTTTGCAAAACGATCGTTTCCATCTTTTTTTGGGGGGGAGAACCGGCCCTGGGAGCGTGGTGCTGGAGCAGTTGCTGGCTGCAGTTTGCACACCCTCAAATCGAGCGGCTGCTGCCCGTGGGCTGCGGGGGGCTCGGGCCCCCCCAGCCGTGCCCTGAGCTCCTGCCTCGAGTCCCCGTGGTTTTGGAGGCAGCAGGCACCTGCAGCACGCCCGAAAAATCAGGAAATCGGGGCTTTCGGCTCTTCTGGGCTCCAGCTCCTCGGCCGTACGAGGCACGGGGCTCAGCGGTGGGCGACCAGAGCGGCGGCGGCTCTTTGTGCCCGGGGGGGGGCGGGGGCAGCCCGGTGCACCGGGATGGGGAAGGGAAGGGAAGGGAAGGGAATGAAGGGGGGGACCCGGTGCCCGGCCGCGCCGCTCCGCCCGCCCCGGGGCTCCTCGGGGGGGTCCCTCCGGGACCAAGCCGCCCGCGGTGCTGGGGGGGTTCCGGGGGCGGCCGGGCCCCTCCGCGGACAAAAGCGGCCGGGGCTCGGGGGGGGGGCAGCCGCCGAGGCAGGGCGTTGCTGCTCTTTGTCGGGGGATTTGCGCTGCCGCCTCCCCCCGGAGGAGGAGCCACCCCGGCGGGGCGGGGACCGGGGGCTGCCGGCGACCGGCGGAGCGCCCCCCGGTAACCCCCCCCCAAAAAAAAATAAAATTAAATTAAATTAAATAAACCCCCACCGGGCTCAGCTCCGGGGCTCGGGGAGGGGAGAAGCGGAGCGGGGGGGGGGGAGGCTGCGGCTCTCGGGGAGGGGGCGGCGGCGCTGCCTCCCCCCGCCCCTTCCCGCCCCTCCCCTCCCCTCCCCGCCCCGCCGCCCCCCGCCCGCCCCCCGCCGGAGTTGGCGGCGCGGCGGGAGCCCGGTGCTGGCAGCGAGCGGCGGCGGCGGCGGCGGGGCCGCGGCGTGCGGCGGCTCGGCTCGGCTCGGCTCCGTTCTTTTGTTCCACCGGCTGCGCGGCGAGGAGCGGAGCAGCACCGGCAGCAGCAGCAGCAGCAGCACCGGCAGCACCGGCAGAAGCAGCGGCAGCACCGGCAGCACCGGCAGCGGGGGCCCCGCCGCGCCATGCAACCCCACGCACCGGCCCCGGGGTACCCGCGGGGGCGGCAGCGCGCCCGGCCCGGCCGCTGAAGCCGCGCACAAAAGGGCGAGAGCGAGCGGCGGGGAAGGGGAGCGCGGCCCCGGCCCCCCCCCTCCTCCCCACCCCGGCCCCGGCCCCCGCGCTGGCCCCGCCGCCCCCGGGCCGGCCCGAGCCCTCCCCGCCGCTCCCCCGCCATGGCCGGGCCGCCCGGCGGTGCGGAGCCCCCGCTGCCCGCCGCCGGCCGCCGCGAAAGTTAGTGCGGGCCGGGCCGGGACGAGGAGGAGGAGGAGGAGGAGGAGGAAGGAGGAGGAGGAGGAGGAAGCCGCCGCCGCCGCCACCACCGGCCGCAGCTGCTCCCCGTCCCCCCCGCCGGCTCCCGGGAACTTGGGGGAATTCGTGGCGATCCGGCCCCTTTCCATTTTTGGATGCGTTTTCCAGCCGATTTTTTTTTTTCCTGGGGAGAAAAAAAAAAAGGAAAAGAGCAGCCCCGGCAGCCCCAGCAGCCCCAGCAGCCCGCCGCCGGAGCAGCCCGGCCGGGGAGCAGCGCCGGGGCTCGGTGGCCCCGGGCGCGAAGGCGCGGTGGGGCGAAGGGAACAACAATGCCATCATGTTTTTGAGGCAGGAAGCCTCCGAGTTTGCCCTGAATGAAGAACTTCCTGTGTTTAAACTTGCACGAATATCCGCTGACAAGCTCAGTTCAAATGAAAACACGAGAGTCGGGGGGAGAGGCTAATTCGGACCAGCTGGACTTCCACGGGACTGGAGCTGGGCAGGGAATGCGAGGAGCCGCGCGGCGCCCGGGCTGCGATACGTGAGCGGCCCGGACCAGCAGCGCCTTTGTTGTTAAAGAAGGACACCCGGGATAAATTAACGGCCTCAAACTCCGCGGCTCCCTTCGCAAACGGTCACTGGGAATATTTGTCGAAGCTGCCGCCCTCGGATGGTTTTTGCAGACGGATGGCTTTTTGGGGGGGCCGGGGATGAGATGTGCTGTTCCGCTGCTCGCACCCCGCAATCGGGCTGCTGAGCCGCCCCAGTGCTGCGGGCAGAGCCTCCCGACCCCCTAGCACCTCTCCGTCGTCCCCGGCCGCCCGCCGTGGGCTTGGGACCTGCCCGAGATGTGATGCTCCCTGCGGTGCCGCGCGCAGGGTTGACGGGGCGGTTTCGTCATCCGTAAGGGCGAGAGCATGGGCAAACCACTGAGCAGGCCAGACTGTTTACGGCAGAACCGCACTTGCCTGGGGAAGGGCGAGGAGGAGGATGGCTACATAGAGGATTGCTACGTGCCCCAGCGGTCGATATACGACACGATGAGAATCAACGAGCAAATCGATCAGGGCTCAAAGCTCAACCAGCTTTCAAAGAGCACCCTCGGCAAGGGGGACGGCAGCACCATTTCCAGCAACGGGACCTTGGGAGCCGCCAACGTGTTCGAGTCGAGGGCGCCGGAGGCGAAGAAGCTGGACGAGCGGGTCATCTTCGACGCGCTGAAGCTCAGCAGCGACGTCTCCAAGCCGGCGCCAGCTCCACCCCGGAGGCGGCCGAACCCCGAGCGGAAGGAGAACGTGAACCGGCGGTCGTGGAAGTCGTTCATGCCGCCCAACTTCACCGAGTTCGCAGAGAGGATGGGGGCCTCGCTGAGCGAGGTGTCGGAAGCGGGCGCCTCCAACCCTTCCCTACGGGATAAGAGGGAGTCGAGCGCTATGCTGGCCGAGCGCTCCGGCCAGGCGGACCACGGCGAGCCCATGTCCGAGTCTCTCACTTTGGAGCACGTCTCCAAATCATCCGGCACGGCAGAGGCTCTGACAGCCATGCAGTTTGCAGCAGACGGCTACGGTGGTGCCGCGGATGAGCGCCAGCCCCTGCTGACCGCGGGCGATGGCCACGCTCGTGCCGGGGACCTGGCCAGGGCTTGCCGGCTCCCCAGTGCCACCTGGCCGCGGGCCAGGAAGAACTTCATCAAGGGTAACCTCAGCGATGGGCGCCAGGAGACCCTGGAGGCCTCCGAGTCAGACTGCACGGTGGAAAATGTCAACCTCTCCCCGTGCCTGAGCGAGGAGCTGCTGGATGCGGGACTGAACATTCTCATCACCTCCAATCTCAGAGAGAAAACTGAGTCTGAGCTGAGATTTGAGGAGGACGAGCGCTGGGTAATGATGGAGGAGTGGGAGGAGGCGACGCTGTCAGAGAGAGGAAAGGCTGTGCTGGTGGCAGAGGAGAAGAAGAGCTGTTGCTTGGCAGATATTTCTGAAGAAAGGGAACAATTTGCTGCTGCCGGGGACAGCTCTGCCCCCAGCCCCGGGACCTCACAGTCCTGCAGCACCCCAGGGGGTGCCTGTGGCCCCCTCGCTGGCAGCACGCGCTGCACCGAGGATGTGGCGGTGCAGTGCGAGGCCGAGGACTTGGCTGTGGCTTCGGAGCGCTCGGCCAGCCCCGCTGTGCACGAGCTGTCCGACACGGACTCAGTGCAGATGTTCCTGGAGCTGGAAGAGCAGTGCCAGGATGAGGACGAGGGCGATGGGGCCGTCCCTGTCCTGGTGGAGGTTCAGGTCTCCCCACTGGACTCGGGGGGAGCGGACCCAGATTCAGAAGAACTCCCCGGGGCTGCAGTGGAAGCGTGTGAACCTACTGCCCCCTTGGAAATCAGCGCCTCGGACTCTGCCGTCGTGTCAGATTTGGATGACTTTGATGTCACCTGCAGCTCGCAGGTGCTGAGCGCGATGGAGCCGGCGACAGAGCCCTTCTCAGAAAGGGACACCTCGGCCATCACCCCCACGGACTCAGACGGAGGGGCTTCTCCCAGCCCCCTTGCCACAGCGGGGCCGGGCTCCAGCCAGCAGCACTTACCAGCGCTGGTGGAGGACGTGCCCGACCCGCTGCTGGACCCAGAGCCCACGGACGGCTGTGGAGTGGCAGTGCTGGTGGCTGCTGGGGTGGCATCTCCCGAGATGGGCACGTGTCCAGCCCCCAGCTTTGAGGCAGCAGGTCACCCCAGCGCTCCGGTGGGGTGGGGTGAAGATGACCAAGACTTGCTGGGACCCCCCTGTGAAGTATCGCAGCTCCCCGAGGAGACCTGTCCTGGCCGAGCGTCCCCGGCTCGGCTGTCCTCCTGTCACCCCCTGGCTCCTGACACGGTGGCAGAGGAGCCGGGGTCCCCCCTGCAGCACGACGAGGTCGGTGTTGAGGGCACGGATCCATCCGAGAGCTGTCACCTTCTGCCTGGAAGGACTGAGCTCACCACCCAGGATGTCCCCGAAATGGTTTCTGAGGATGAAACCGCAGATTTGGGACCAGAGAGTGATGGATCTGAGGGCCAAACCTGTCCGGCAGAAAGCGGGGATGTTTGTCACAGTCCTCTGCCACCTTCCCACACCGGCTCTGTATCAGAGCCGGAACCTGAGACTCCGATGCTGGTCCCAGTGCCTTCAGAGGGCCTCCTGTGGGACGCGGTTCCCCCGGAGCAGGCCCTGGCTCTGGAGGGGGCCGCCAGCACCCAGGGGTCCCCCTGGGAGGTGGCGGTGGCACACGGGGAGGCACCGGCTGCCATGCTGCAGCCGGGAGACCTGGACTTGCTGTTCGGCTGCGGCTGGGAGGAGCGGCCGGCGGCACGGGGCCAGGCCGTGGCGTGGGGCACCCCCAGCCCAACCGCCCCCGAATGGCTTCCCAGCACTGCCCTCGATGCTGGCCTGTGGGACACCGGGGGGCTTCCTGCTCTGCCTGACCCACCGGCACCAGGGGACGAGGTTGTCCCCGTCCCCGAGCCCCAGGCTCTGGAGATGCCACCAGACGCTGGGGATGCCACCGTGGATGCTGAGGAACCGTGCGTTGAGTGCCCACCTCCGGGTGCCACCGCTGTGCCCGTGGTGGTGGAGGAGCTTCTGGAGGCCCCGCCGCCCTTTGCTGATGTCCCCAGTGCCCCGCTGCCACCACAAGCGGCCGACTCGGTCCTCCCTGCAGTCGGGGCTCTCGGTGGTGACCCCCCAGAGGCGGTGGTGGCCTTGCAGGATGCAGACGACTTCCCCAGCCCGCCCGTGCTGCCCAGCCCGGAGCAGCTCTCCGATGAACTGCCGGCTTTGGAGGACGACCCCAGCACCTGGGCGCCCTCCGCAGAGGTGGCAGCTCAGGATGCTGCCTCCACGCTGCCCGGGATGGAGGCCGCAGCCTCCTCCTGCCCTCCTGGCACCGCGGAGCCACCGGGGCTGGCGACTGGGCTTTGGCTGGGTCTGGAGGACGCCCGCTGCCCCCCGACCCCCGGAGCTGCCCCGGGGCACGGCAAGGGCATGGTGCCGGTGGGCACGCCGGGACCCCCTGCCACCGCTCTGCTCGCAGAAGGGCCTCCTGCTCCACCAGATGGATTCGTTCCAGATAATGAGGTATTTGTTACTCAGGCACTCGCAGACGGTGTTTCAGGCATAAAAATCGCTTTATTTTGTGATTGAGGGGTGGGTGTGAAATCACAGTGTGCTTGATAACTCGCTGACACGATTTGCGGGGTGCAGGCTTTGGTAATTGTCTCCTCAGCTCTTCGTCTCGAGCACGGGCTTGGAAACAGCCTTCTCCCTCCCGATTATGGCTTAAAATTGGCAGAGAAAAAGTTTTGGGGGGACCGTATGTTTTTATAAACAGGGGAGGCAAAAGACTTTAACTGCTTGATTATCTAAACTATTGTCTTAAACTTTCTTGGCTTTTTAAAGCGTATTATCCTCAGACATAAATTACAGACTTCTTCAGAAAAAAAGTAATTCTTGCCAGAGTGCAGCGGGGTGGTTCCCATCTTTGAAGCAGAAAGCGTGGTGGAAGACTGAATCCTGTGACACAAATCGAGGGGGAATAGCGGGTCCTGTGCAGTGACTGCCTTCTGTAGCCCTCTGAAGGGGGACGGTGCCGTGGGGGGCTCTGAGCCCACGTGGAAGGGCAGCCGAATTCCTTCTCTGTGCTGGGGTTTGCTTTGCCCTGCCTGGAGAGACCCCGAGGGGCGCGGGTCGGTGGTGGAGTTCCCGTAAGCGAGTGCTGATTTAACACCGGATTAGCAGAAATATCGCAGAGGAGACATCAGAAGTTAGTCAGCGCTGAAAATCCCGGTTCGGTAGCAATTACTCATCTCTTGTGCTGTGCCACCCATTTAAAAAATGCACACGGCTGAGCTGGGGAGGCTGTGTGTGGGCGCACCGGGCTGGGCACCCGGGGGCACCTTCGGAAGGGAAAGGAGACGTCGGGTTATGGCAGCGTGCATGGCCCAGGCTCCCTGCTCTGCTTTCACTGCCCCCTGCGCGGTGTCCCTGGTTGTTAACCCCTTCCAAATCCCCCGCTCGGTGCCGTGGGGGCTGTTGGCAGCTTTGGGGTGAACGCTGCCGATCCTCACACCGAGGCGTTTCCAGCCCGGGGGGCGAGGAGCACAGGGAGCTGGGGTGCAGTCGCTGCAGAGATGGGAGAAGCAGAAAGCAGAGGGATGCTGTGGGAAGCGTTCGCAAAGCGAGGAGGAGGAGGAGGAGGAGGAGGAGGAGGAGGAGGAGGAGGAGGAGGAGGTGTAGTGGAGCAGCTGCGCTTCTGCTCGCCAAGATGTCTGTCCAGCCGCTTCGCTCAGCGCGAGCCTCCTCGCGATTTTCCGCGCCGCGAAGGGTGCACGTTAAATATTTGCTTCATAGCTGAGTCACGCTGAGGTTAATGAACTAAATCGCTGGAATCTTTCATGAGTGAAGGAAAACAAGCATGTTCCACATACTTGCTCTTCGGGCCGTTAGCGTATGTGATTATCTTCTTAATGGTCCTTGTGCAACCTCAGCGCTCCTGGGCTGTACTTATTCACGTGTTGCAGGTCTCTGTCACCTGATGCCAGGGCTTTCTGCTGCCCTCCCTCCCTCCCTGTCTGCTTCTGCAGTCCTGGGGTTTGTTTTCGCAGTCGGTGCTGGTGTGGAGGGCTCGGACCACGCTCAGCCGGGGCTCGCGCTGTGCTGTAGTCGAACGTTTGCATGCCAGACTTATCAGCCTGGTCCTGTCGGGGGTTTGGCTGCTCTCACAGCCAGCTCCATATATAAACAGTAACAGGAGAAGTAGCTGGGGAATTGGTGATTTCATGTCACCATTTACTTCGTATAACCGTAGCATAATTCTCCCTGAGCAAACAGCTCTGGACAATGTCTTCCAGCACACCCTTCAGTCCATGCCCTGCGGTGATACCTCCCTGCTCTCGAGCTGCTGTGCTCTGACAGGAGGAAGTATCCTTCTCTTTGAAAATGGGGAGAGAAAACCAAGGCAGCCCCTCTTTTTCAGGCAGATTTGGGTTTTGGTGCTTTGGCTTTTTTGCCTGCTCTGTATTCCTTCAAAGGTTAAGCGATTACCTGGTACGGAGAACCGTGCCGCCCGCAATCCACTGCTGTGCTGGGAGGGGGGGGGGATTGCATTTTAGGCTCTGTATCCGAGGGCATTTTTAGATGCCGTCAACGTCCATATATTCTTGGGCACGAAAGGAGGAGGCACGCTTGAGAAAGCAGGCACGCGGCTGTCTGACTTCAGTTCCCAACGCTTTCCAAAAGAGAAAATGTTGCAACGGGGCCGAGCGCTCTAATCCTTCCCAGTGTGCGCCGCAGGGTGACCTGTGCTCTGTATGAGCTCGTAGTCCAAGGGCCCAGAATAAACAGAGAGCGACTCCGCTCCCTTTTTTGGGGATTGTGCTGCAGGCTGTGGGGACGCAGAAGGCTGCTCGGGACGGGGCCCGGCGGTGCCGGTGTGCCGGAGGGGGCGCGTGCTGCGAGCGCTGCCTGCTCGGCGGCCGCTTGCAGCAGATCTGGAGCTGTGATAAGGAGCACTTCGCTCCTCCACGGAAACAGCATTGGCCCTGCTGCCTCTCGTTACGATGGGGAGCTTCGTTCGCTCTCCTCCTCCTTCCCCATCAAATCTTTTTGTTTTTCAAAGCTTTTCCCCGCAGGATTCCCAGGCAGGACCGTGCCAAATATGTGGTGCGGTAAATGACTAGCACATTAATTGCCTATTGCCTTTGTCTTTCGAAACACGGCTAGCTTCTCAGTGTCTGTAATTTCGTGGTTAACAAAACTTGCATGGTGTCAGGTCTCTGTTCTCAACAGCATCGCTGTGAGAATTGCTTTGTGTTTTCCCCAGAAGCATTATTTCCCAATCGGATGACTGACCATAGCCGATGCTCTGATTTATTCCCTGATTTGCATTTTCCACCTTGTTCTGGTGCTTTGAAAAAGGAGTTTTCCCATTTAAAAGCAGGGGTGGCTGTGTATGGACCCCAAGCTGTGGGCTCCAAGCCAGAGAGTGCCGGGGATGTTCATGTCACTGGGTCAAGGTGCCGGAGGCGTGCAGGCAAACCTGCGCAGCTCCAATAAAATCAATGCACCACGACAAGCAGGAGCTGCTGCGTCTTTTCTAGAGAAGGGAGCCTGGTGTATCCATGGAATGATAGAGGGGCTGGGCGAGCAGCATGCGGGTTATAAATAGCTTTTCTCTCCCACCCTTCCCTTGCCCAGCTGTTCCAGAAGGAGCAAGTGGATCCTCTCCAGCTAAAACTGCAGCAAGTGAATGGAGTCGGTCAAGGACTCATCCAAAGCGCCGGGAAAAACTGTGATGTCCAAGGGCTGGAGCATGACATGGAAGAGATCAACACCCGCTGGAACACCCTCAACAAGAAGGTGAGAATGCGGGCAGGGGCTGAGCCTGGTCCCGCTGGGTCTGCTCCAGGAGCGGTGCTGGGCAGGGGGCTGAGCCCCGTGCTGGGGGCTGCGGGATCGCCCTGACACCGCTGTGGGTGCGGGTGCCGTGCAGGTGGCCCAGAGGATCGCCCAGCTGCAGGAGGCCCTGCTGCGCTGCGGGAAGTTCCAGGACGCCCTGGAGCCCTTGCTGAGCTGGCTGGCCGACACCGAGGAGCTCATCTCCAACCAGAAACCTCCCTCTGCCGAGTACAAGGTGGTGAAAGCCCAGATCCAGGAGCAGAAGGTGAGCGAGCGCAGCGTGGTGGTCGGGCTGGTGTGCAGGGAGGGGGAGCTCTGTTTAACCAGATGTTTTTGGGGTCCAAAACCAGCTTGGGTGTAGCTGGGAGCTACACAGGTCTGCTGCTTGCTCAGTGGCTCTCCTGCTGGTTCCCCACACCTCAGTGTGGGAAGCAGGCAGCTCATTTGCCCACACGTGCTATCTGCATGGTCTAAGTCTCCAGCGTGGCTTTATTGTCAAACTGCCTCTTGAGGTTTGCTGCTGGTTTTGCTGGTTGGCCACGTTTTTCCAGCCCTGGATTCGGTTTTGTTTGTGCTGATAATTCTGCTGTGTCAGGAGCAAGCTGGTGTTGCAGTTACTGGTTTGGGTATTTGAACAAAACGAATGTACAAAGTAAGCCAACCCGAGGCGCAGCAGTGTTTGCAGAGATAACAAGCCTGGGTCGCAGCCTGCTTTTGTGAGCGTGTGGATGAAAGTTCAAGTGCGGTCGTGGCAAAATGTCTTAAAAGTGAATTCTTACTGAGGCTTGGTCCATTGTGTTGAGATTTTGAAGAGGAAATTTAAGGGAAAGTTAAAAGCTTGATCTCAGTAGGTTTGGGGGAAGGATGGGGAAGCCTCTGGGAAGTCCTCTGGCGCTGAAACCAGTTCAAAAGTGAAACCAGTCTCTTTTGAACTGGTTTTGATGGTGGAGGCAGAAGGCAGTGGTTATCCCACTTGGCTGGCCTTGGTCTCAGCCCAGTGCTTATCAATGGTTTTCAGACAGGGAAATCTGATCCCTGAGGAATGCAGGAGGTTCTGCTGACCCATCTGGTAACTTCTGTCCCCTTTCTCTCGTTTTTGCTGCTTAAAGCTGCTCCAGCGGCTTCTGGACGATCGCAAAGCCACTGTTGAGATGATCCAAGCCGAGGGCGGGAGGATCGCGCAGTCGGCCGAGCCAGCAGACAGGGAGAAGATCGTCTGCCAGCTGGAGAGCCTGGAGAGCAGATGGGCAGGGCTGCTCCGCAGGGCAGCCGCCAGGTGAGAGCTGCAGGGAACGGGACTGTGCTGCCCCTTGGCTCGGAGCCGGGAGCTTTCTCTGAGCCTTTTTTCTCTCTGTGCTCTGCCCCTCGCTCCGTCTGCACGCCGGGTGAGCTCCCTCAGGCCTCTTCCTGAAGCCAGGGGCATGCTGGAGGCAAGAGCTCTGCTGCTCTTCTGCATTCCTGGCTCGATCCTTCGTGGGCAGCTCTGGTAGCCCAGAGAAGCAAAGAGTTTTGTTGGCTTTACAGCCCTCAGAGGGTCTGTTACGCTGGCCAAAAGCATGGGGTAGGCTTATCTTGCAATTCATGGCGCCCCAGAGCTTTACGGAGTTTGGCCACTTGCGCGTCCCCTCTGTGACAATGGTGCTGCTTTTATTGTTCTCGGGCTTGTTTTGCTCGATGGCTGGGCTGGCCTCTGGCTGGAGCTGGAGCTTTTGTTCCTCGCACGCACTGGTCAGCGAGGCCAGAGGCCGTGCAGGCAGCCGCAGGTGGTGGTTCGCTGCTCAGCCCCGGCAGCCGCTCCGCCTGCATGGGCAACAGCACGTGGAGAGCTGGCAGGGAGCTCTGTGCAGATACATCCTGGAAACCACAGCTGGAAAACATGAGAAATCAAAGCCTGTTGGGGAGCCGAAGTAGATAGCGGTGGTTTACAATGGCAGGGAAGAGCTCAGATTAAACAAATTCCCTGCAGGGGATGGATGTTATTTTTATTCCTTTAAGCTTTAGCATCTAGCTTTAACAGCAACATCCTGTTGACACCTTTCTGCTGCCTGAATCTCATTTACAAGCTTCTTGTTGCTACATCAGCTAATATGTCTGGTTACCCAGTCACTTCTGAGGGCCGAATTTGACCTCCTGGTGCTTGAAATGGCTGCAGCCTGGATGGACTGTCCGTCCGGCGCTGTGCCGCTGCCAGGCTCTTTGAACAGCAGCTCGGAAACACCAAGAGCTCGGCTACGAGCTGGCCCACATTGAAGGCTCTGCGAGGTGGGGATATTAACGGCAGAAAAGCAGCACAAAGGGAGCCTTTCTACCGCCTTCACTGGAGAATGAACTGGATCCTAAAGGAACAGCTGCAGGAAAAAGCTTATTTTGCAGATTCTCTGCGCTGCTTTTTGTGTTTGCGTTGCAGCTTGCCCGACAAGGTGTCTCACCTTGCGCTGCACAGAGCTGCTTCTGTTCCTCCTTCCTGTCACGGTGCTTTCCCAAGTATTTCCACTTTGGCTGCTGATTCTGTTGAAGCCCGTTACCGCTTCCTGGTGCGGAGCCCCGTTGGCAGCGGGGCAGTGGCTGTGCTCAGAGCTGCTTCCCGTTCTCTGTTCCAAGGGAGCTGCTCCTTAGTGTTTTGTTTCATCCCTGGTACAGGCAGAAGCAGCTGGAGGACATCCTGGTCCTGGCAAAGCAGTTCCACGAAACCACGGAGCCCGTTTCCGACTGGCTGTCGGTGACAGAGAAGAAGCTGGCCAATTCTGAGCCCATCGGTACCCAGACTGCCAAAATCCAGCAGCAGATCAGCCGGCACAAGGTAGGGACCCGTGCGTGGATGAGAGCCGCCAGTGGAGGCGGTTGGCATCAGGTCTCTCTCTGATGTTTCTGCTGTGGCAAGGTGGGTTTTGGCACAAACGGGTCTTGGTGGTGATCAGAGAGGATCCTGTCCATAGGGTCAGCAGCCTATGCGGGCTGCTTTACGTGCAGAGAAGGCTGCAAACCCTTGCCCACTGATGTGGGTAACATTTAATTGATGTCAGTGCTCCTCACGAGGAATGTGTCTGCTTCTGGTTAGAAAAAACACTCCCATTTTCATGTTTCTGTTAAACTTTTTTTTAGTATACTTTGCCCGTTCACGGGTGGGTTTTGCATCTCCTTCATTCCTTCAGTTGCGTTCATCGTTTCTGTTCCCCCTTTGTTTGGTTGCGTTGTTTTGTTTTGTTTTATTTTGTTTTATCTCATCTTTTCACTCATTTTCGTTTCTGTTGTCCATTTTGTCCTTCCCGGCTTCCAGGCTCTAGAGGAAGAGATAGAGAGCCAGGCGGCCGACGTGGCTCAGGCGGTCAGAGTCGGGCAGAGCCTCTCCGCCCTGAGCTGTGCCGCCGAGCAGAGGCTGCTGGCAGAGAAGCTGGACTCTCTGCAGGGCCGCTACGGCGAGGTCCGCGAGCGGTGCTGCCGAAAGGCAGCGCTGCTGGAGCAGGCCCTGTGTAACGCCAGGCTCTTTGGGGAGGAGGAGGTGGAAGTGCTCAACTGGCTGGCTGAGGTCGAGGACAAGCTCGGCTCGGTATCCGTAAAGGATTACAAACGGGACGTCCTGCAGAAGCAGCATGCTGACCAGCTGGTATTTTCCATTTTCTTCCACGTTTATGTTATTTATTTCGTTGGCGTTTATTTGCTTTATTTTTCCATTTGTTTCTGGTCTGACTTTAATTTTAACCAGCAGCAGAACAAGCTTTGACTGTTGTAGGCTTGGAGAAGCGTAAAGAGATTTCATGTGCTAAAAACAATAATTGAAGCCCCAAAAAACGGGTTTCCCAGGGGAAACTTCAAATGATTCATTTGCTTTGTGAACAATGTCTGAGCGAGCTTGGCCACCCTGTGCCTTTAGAAAGCTCTTTGCCGTTTCCAAGAATGTGAATTTGAAAAGCCCGGTGGGTTTCCCAAGCTAGGCTGGCCACCGAGGAAGCAGTCTGCTTCCGCTCCGTGGGGGCTGTGAAAGCTCTTTGCAAGAGTAAGTTCTTCACTAATACGTACCCTAGGGTTTGGGGTGGGTTTTGCTCTAAGATTGGTCTCAGAAGGCCCAGTAAGTCCCACAGCAGGGGGATGTTGACTGGACTGGAGTCAGATCTGTTGTCCACCCCTGCTGTGCCAGCAGGTCCTGCTCTCTTAGCGTCTGTCAGGTGCTGGCCAGCAGGACACAGAGATGACCGTGCAAAGGTTAACCCCAGTTTGCCTTTCTGTCCAGGCCCTGAACGAGGAGATTGTGAACAGGAAGAAGAACGTGGACCAGGCCATTAGAAATGGGCAGGCTCTTCTGAAGCAAACCACAGGTAAGGCAGGAGCTGGGCGTGCTGGGCAGGCTCTTATGGGGTCTAGGAAGTGCTCCTCACTGGGAGGTCTGTGCAGAGGAGGCTGCCGTCCCTCAGAGCTGCTAGGAAATTCCCCAAGTAGCTGTTGTACAGCCAGACCTGGATGCCAAGCCACATGTGCTCCAGCTTAGTAAATCCCAAATACCAACCCCAGCTCTGAGAGTGGCCATTCCAACTGGCTGCTCGGCGGTTCTCAGCACGGAGCGGCCCTGTAACACTAGGCAGGGTTTTCTCCTTGCATCCAGCTGCTAAATCACATGGAAAGAGGTTAAAAATACACCAAACCCTTTCCTAATATTGCTTTCCCATACTAAGCAGTTGTTGCTGTTGCCACGTGGGTGTGAGTTTGTGTTTATGAGTGGGAAGAGAGGTCGGGGCAATGCATTTCCTTCAGATGTGGTCTGCTCTGAGCAGATGTGCAGACCTCTGTCCTTGTGGGAGCCCTGGAGCAGGAAGAGGAATTACAAAGAATTTGGCTCGCAATCTCCTGTCCCCTCGGAAATAGCAGTAGAGAGTGAATTGGACTTTTTGTGGAGCTGTGACATATTAGCTGAGAGCTGAGTTCTGGTGGCTCTGGGGCTTGTGGCAAAGTGAGGCTTCACAGCACATTTCCTTCCTATTATAGGCAGGAGGTGGCCGTTACACTGGCTGGCAGAAAATGTCAGCTCTGAGAGTAGCTTCCTGGCTGTAAAAATAGGCTGCTAAGCTTCACTGCCGTGCAGAAAAGTGAGACTCACAGTAGCTACTTACGATGGGGGACCAGGCAGCTGGCTGCTCACACCCCCCTGTAGCCCCCTGTGCCCGGCGTCACTCGGCCCCTCTTGCTGTCCCGCAGGGGAGGAGGTGTTGCTCATCCAAGAGAAGCTGGATGGAATTAAGACCCGCTACTCGGACATCACCGCCACCAGCTCCAAGGCGCTGCGCACGCTGGAGCAGGCTCGCCAGCTGGCCACCAAGTTCCAGTCCACGCACGAGGAGCTCAACTCCTGGATGAGCAAAGTGGAGGAAGAGCTGGCGTCCAGCGGGGGACAGTCCCCGGCCGGCGAGCAGATACCGCAGTTCCAGCAGAGGCAGAAGGTGGGGAGCAGTGACACAGAATGCAGGGGACGGGGACACGAGGGCTGTGTGGGAGGAGAGCTGGCGAGGTTTGCTCGGTGCCTGGGCAGGGAGTGTGGGGTAGGCGGTCTGGGAGCGTGTTAGGTGGGGATGAGAGCAAGGGAACCCGTTGCTCCCTGGTGCAGAGCTGGTGGCTGCTGAGTCTCTGTGTTTGTGGGGAAGCCGCCCTCCTCTTGTGCCTCCTCGGCACTCACACATCTGCTGGTGAGCAGCCCAGGTCGTGCACGTGCTGGCTCTGAGAACAGCTGGGCTGGAGAGCTCGTGGCAGCAGGGAGAAGGGGAGGAACCCGGTCACAAAACCGCCACAAACTCAGCAGCCAGGTCTGCCCGGGTGGCTGGCACCGCCACCAGAAGGACATGTGTCTGTGTGTGCCTTCCCCAGGAGCTGAAGAAGGAGGTGATGGAGCAGCGGCTCGTTCTGGACACGGTGAACGAGGTGAGCCGAGCACTGCTGGAGCTGGTGCCCTGGCGAGCCCGCGAGGGGCTGGATAAGCTCGTCTCAGACACCAACGAGCGCTACAAGCTGGTCAGCGACACCATCAAGCAGCGGGTGGAGGAGATAGATGCTGCGATTCAGAGGTCTCAGCAGGTAATTTGATGAACCCTGCAGCCTCCAGGGGGGTTTCTGGGATGAGTGGGAGTGGGAGGGCCTGAGCACTGCCGGACAGGATGGGGTTATTCGGGGTAGCAGCCTTCTCAGAAATGTTCGTTCTGTATGGAGTGGAGGCTGTGGAGTGCCACGAATAACTGCCTGTGCTGGCTTTGAGCACTGCCTCCGCAGAACTGAACGTGCAAGCGAAATTATCGTGTAAAGTAGAGCAGTCCCTTGCCCTGCAGATGGAGAGGGTGTGGAGGAAGGTGGCAGCCTCCCTGTGCTCGCTGTGTCGGTGATGCTCTGGGCCCAAAACTGCCACAAGAGCATCCCCGTGGGCCTGGCTGCCCTCGGCAGAGGGGAACTCTCCTTCAGAAAGCCACGGCCCACGCTGGCAGGTGTTCCTAAAGCCAACAATGTGTGTGTTAGTGCACGTGGCTGTGTTAACGTGGCCTCTGTGCAGCTGTTGGCCTTCCAAGCACAGGGGCAGGGCGTGCGGGGTCACCACTTACATCTTACAGAAGGGCCCTTGGTTTTTAAATGCTTGTGACAGGGATGTAGATGTCACTGGTGCCCTGGGTCCATGCTGGTGGGGACAGCGAGCTCCCTGCCCTGCTCTGCTCAAACCAGAGCAGAGATGGGCCCAGAGGCTGCTCTGCCCCCTGGCTTTGGCTGATGGAGCCTCCTTTCTCCCTCCACCAGTACGAGCAGGCGGCCGACGCGGAGCTGGCCTGGGTCGCTGAGACCAAGCGGAAGCTGATGGCTCTCGGTCCCATTCGGCTGGAGCAGGACCAGACGACGGCACAGCTGCAGGTGCAGAAGGTACGAGCAGGGGGCTGCCAGGAGGAGCGGGTGGGCACGGAGGTGGTGGGCAGTGGGCAGTGGGAGGGAGAGATGGGGCTGGAGATGGGGCTGGGGCTGTCTGTCAGGGCAGCGGAGCTCTGGAGGGGCTTCTGGTCTTTGTACGGCTGAGCCCAGAGCTCCAGGAGAGGTGCAACACATGCCCTTGGTAAGTAAAAGGAAAAAGGAAGGAGAAGGCTTTAGACAAATGAAGTGTTGGACATCTGAAGAGCCCTGAGCAGCTCAGGGTGCCAGAGAGCTGTTCACACGAGCTAAAGATGGAGCGAGCTGGGTCCCTGGGGCCAGGCTGCTGCTCCTGCCTGGGCTGCCCTCGCGGGAGGTGTTCCTTCCTTCCAGGGCTCTGCCCGGCCGTGGCAGCGAGCTCTACCTGTGTCTCACAGGCACTGCTGGCAGGAGCAGCTTGGAGAGCTGTACCTATTGATTAATGAGGGTACTTTTACATTTGCTTTCTGCTCATTGTTCCTTCCAGTGGGGGACTCCTTGTTTCACTAGCTGCAGCCAGCCATGGAACAAAGAGGAGCTCTTCTTTTTTTGCCTTTTTTTTTTTTTTTTTTTTAATGTATCTTTGAGATGAGCTCATGCCTGAAAGAACGTGCACTTTAAATAAACAGCCCTTTTCTTCCCACACCAGCCTCGGCAATCAGAGCGGCATACATGCTTATTGGATTTTGTGCATTTAAAACACAAAAAAAACACACACACCACATTGTTATAACGGACGGGGACTGAAGCATCGAGCATTAAGTTGAATTGAGCTCAGCCTGGCTCCCCGCTGCTTGTGGATGTTGTTAATCATGTGGACCTGGGGAATGGCAAAGTTATGGGTAGAGGCAGTTCTGGAGAGGATGGTTTGGGGGGCTTGAAGTATTCGCTGAACTGATCACAAACGGGTGGTGGAGCTCGTCCTGTGCAGGCAGGGAGCCCTTGGGACAGGGACCTGCACGCCAACGTGTGCCCTCACGCTCTCCCCCAAGGCACAGCAGTGTTTGACTGACTGCTACCTGTCATTTTTGGGGGGAGGACACACATGCAGGACAGTCATGGGTTTCCAATCCGTGGGACGATGACCTGGGTGTGGAAGTTGCTCGGAGCCTGACCTGACGCCTAATTTCGAGTGCCATGTTCAGGCCTTTGAAAGAGAGGGGTTAAAGTAGATGAGCAGTAAGAAAGCAATGTGGCTATCTGCCTTTTCAGCCAGATTCTCGGTGTGCCACGGGGCGCTGGTGCTGAGTTTGGTGCAATTTTTGTAGTGCTGGGGCTGGGCAGCCTGGCGGGGCAGGAGGGCCCCTCGTGGGGCTGGGCAGGGGTGGTCGGGCTCCATTCTCATTCCTTCCCTTTCTTTGGACATTTCCTTTCTGCAGGCTTTTTCCATCGACATTATTCGGCACAAAGACTCCATGGATGAACTGTTCAGCCAGCGCAACGAGATCTTTGGGACGTGTGGGGAAGAACAAAAAGCTGTTCTCCAGGTGAGCCTGATGGATATTTAGTACTGGGGGGAGACAGGGTGGGGGGAGAGGCGAGCACTCGGCTCTTGCACAGTCTGAAGCAGTTTAAAATTACTCCATCTTCAGGAATTCCCACCAGTGACACTTAACAGAGATCTCTTTATATTTATTAGCCTCTTTTATTGCAGTATTTTTATTGCAGTGTTTGGGGAAGGAGAATAGTGAGATTTCTCAGGCTGCTTTAATTGGAATTACAGCTTGTGCACGTGGCTCGACGCCACCGAGCGCACCTCCTGCTCTTCCAGCTCACAGCATGCAGCTGGCAGCGTTCCTGTGCCCTTCTGCATCCATCGCTAACTCTCTTCCCATTCCTTTCAGGAGAAAACAGAGTCCCTGGTGCAGCAGTACGAAGCCGTGAGCCAGCTCAACTCAGAGCGCTATGCTCGCCTGGAGCGTGCGCAGGTCCTGGTGAACCAGTTTTGGGAGACCTACGAGGAGCTGAACCCTTGGATCGAGGAAACGCAGGCCCTGATCTCGCAGCTGCCCCCTCCAGCCATCGACCACGAGCAGCTCAAGCAGCAGCAGGAGGACATGAGGGTAAGGCGGTGGCTGAGCCCGCAGCTCCTGCGCCAGCTCTTGCTGGGTCAGCACTTTGGGCTTGAATGGAGGTGCAGCACTCACAGGGCCAGAGTGGGCCATTTTTCTGATTTTTATTTTTATTTTTTCCCTGTTCTTTTCTTTCTGGGGATCCTACCTATGTATCACAAGGGTGCCTTGGTCATGCCACTTGGGAATCGCTAGATAAGTTGGGTCATTTCTTACTAAAATCCAGATGAAACCCAGGGGAGCCTGGTTGTCTCTGCATCTCATGCCTGACTTGCAGCGGGGAGAAGAGCATTGTACTTTTAGGGTAGAGAGATGCAAAGGAAGTTTTTGTTGTCATCTCCCTGGGGACCTCAGGGAGGGTCACCAGACAGAGCTGCCTGGGGCAGCGGGAGCAGGGCGGCGTGCCGGTGCACACCATGGGAAGAGCCGAGCCCCACGTGTTCAGCACATGCTGGGTCAAGAAATCCATGGTGTGCGTGCACTGCCAGATGCAATCGTGGCTCTAGGAGTGTTGTGTGAAATAAATAGGCAGCAGCTCTCGGTAGACTTCTGAACAATTGTCTTCCCCCCCCTCATCTTATTCCCTAGCAACTGAGAGAGTCTATTGCTGAACATAAGCCTCACATTGACAAGCTGCTGAAAATCGGACCGCAGCTCAAGGACCTCAACCCTGAGGAAGGAGAGATGGTGCAGAAAAAGTACTCAACAGCAGAGGCCATGTACGCCAAAATCAAGGAGGAGGTGTGTCAGCGGGCTCTTGCACTCGATGAAGCTGTCTCGCAGTCCACTCAGGTACGCTTCTGGGGTGCCAAGCAGCCAAGTCTGCTAAGCGTTTATTGCAGTCCCCTGGGGAAGCCACGTGCTTTGAAATGCAGTTTTATTCCTATGCTAGGATTGTAAAACCCTTTATAGGGCACAACATAGGCAGACACCTTCAGGGTAGTTTTCAGCTGACTGCTGAGCAGGGCCCCCGCTCAGCACTGACCGCAGAAGGAGGGGAGAAGGAGCTTGAATCTTGACATGGTAAATAGAGCAATAAATTTTTACAACCTTCATAACGATGCTCATTCAAAGGGGCTGTGTTGGCATCCACCCAAGGTTGGGAGGGCCCAGAGGGCCTCCTTAAAGAGCTCGGAGAGATAAGTTTCATTTCTGATAAGCAAAGCACTGCAGTGTGTGAACAGCCGCAGGATGGTTTGTATGGGAGAGCTAATTGCCATCGCCAGGGTCCGGGCATCTCGAGAGGAGACCCACGGATTGGTGGCTGCAGGATCAGAGATATGAAAGGAAGGGCAGAGATTGTAGGTGCTAAAGGTCATAAAGGGGTAAAGAGTTTCTGCCACACAGGTTCAGGGTTTGTGGTTCTTAGTTTTGTTTCATTTCACCCAGTGTTACTGTAGTGCAGTTGGTTTTTGTCATGTCTGGGTGTCGTTTTTTTTTTTTTTTAATTTTATTTTATTCCTTTATTGTTTAGTCACTTCTCTTGGTTTGCACTTGTATTAACTCCAAGTTTTTCCCCCCCACACATCCCTCCCGTCTCATCTCTCACTCACATTGTGGAATGTGTTATCTGTGTGTGTTGCTGCCTGTTCCTGTCTTCCCCACATGGTCCCATTTCATTGTTGTGTTGACTACGCCCCACCATTGCAGATCACAGAGGTAAGCCCACCATGGTAGATGTTCATTTACACTCTTTCCTTGGGCTGAAACAATTCTGTTTTACACCCAGGCTTTTATTTCTGGTTCATGCACAGCTCAGCTGAACTTGCTTAAGAACTAACTCTGAGGGAAAACAAAGTCACGTTTCTGAGATGGCTTTTGTTGCGTTGCTGCCTGGTTTCAGCCGTGGCCAGCTTCCACTGGGAATGCTTCGTGCAAAGCAGAGGTTTCGCTTTTGAAGCGGTTTGCACTGGTGCACAGAGCTTTCTGCTCTAGCTCAACTTCCCATTTGCTCCTGCTTGTTGGCTAAGGCAGTGTGCCCATCATCAACTTTGCACCAAGATCCCATCTCGTCTCTGCTGTTAGCTGGGACTGGGCAAAAGCCAATGCTGGTATCCTGTGGGGGGGCATGAGGAGCACCAGGGCTGGCAGCCCGGTGCAGCAAGGCTACCCTTGTTCTCACCAGCAGAGATGACCTGGTGTCTTCCAGGCCAAAGTTGACTTTTCTTCATTAAAAAAAAACATGAAGCCATATGTATATTCAAACAAAAAAAAAAAATAGCAAACTGTGCTAGACCCTCTTGGCTTTCTGATTTTGCTTTTGTTGAAGCCCCCGTTCCTTGGCAGCTCACTCTGCTCCTCCCTGTGCGCATGCAGCCTTCCCCCGTCTCCCCCTGACCGTGCCAGGGCGGTTTTCCTGCTCTCCTTGCACCAAGCGGAGGTTTCCTCCAGCACCAAACACAGGCGCTCTTCCAGCAGCGTCTCTGCGCAGATGATAAAACAAATGGGATTTGGTTTTTGTGTCACGCTGCCCATCTGCCAGCAGCGGGACAGCAGTCAAAACGTGAATACTACAAGGTTGAGCATCATGACAAAGCGCTGCCGTGTTTGGTTCACAGTTGCCTGTGCTGTGAGTGTGTTTGGCTGACTTAGGGCTGGATTCCTTGGGGTTGGTGCAGCCCGGGGCTGTGTGCAGCAAATAAGAGCCGAGGCAGGCACGAACAGGAGGCTGCAGGTGTAATTGCTGTTGCTGGCAATGTTTGTCCTCTCCGAGAGGCCGCTGGGCGCAGCGCTAAGGGCTGGTGCACAGGGAGGGAGCGGTGCAGCGCTGTTTAATCTCATCTCACCTGCCCGAATGACCTTGCTCCTCCCCAGTTCCACGACAAGATCGAGCCGATGCTGGAGACGCTGGAGACCCTCTCCACCCGCCTGCGCATGCCGCCCCTCATTCCTGCCGAGGTCGACAAGATCCGGGAGTGCATCAGCGAGAACAAAAACGCCACCGTGGAGCTGGAGAAGCTGCAGCCCTCCTTCGAGGCTCTGAAACGCCGCGGGGAAGAGCTGATCGGCAGATCGCAGGGAACAGACAAGGACCTGGCAGCGAAAGGTATCTCGGGGTGGTATCAGCCGCAGAACTGTTTCTCCTCTCTGTTTGTGACTGCTCAGGCTGAGGTTTCAGCTCAGCTGAGCTGAGCCATCACCGTGAGCTGGTCTCTTGTGGCAACTGTTGGTGGTCCCCAGTGAAACGATTTGTTGGTGTTGATTCAGCTCCTAATGGAGGGAAGGAACATCCCCAGCACAAAAAGACCTGCCAACACAATTGGCACTAATTGGCACCTTTGTTGGCAGCTCAACAGCCAGCTCATGAACTGAGTGAGCATAGACTTCACGCTAGAGGTGGCCTGAACAGAGGTTCATTGGAGGAGAGTACGTGGGCAAATTTGTCCTGAGCTTGCCTGCACATAAATAAAGGCTGAATTTCTGCAAGCCAGGGTTTCTCCTGTCCCTGAGCAGCTCTCATAGTTAATGCTCTGATAGCCCCATCCGCCTTTAATTCCCATTTGAATATTCTGTTGGCTATTTCTAAGTGAAAAGTTTTTGTAAAGTGCTTTTGAGTTGTAAAAAAGTTACCTTGGGGCAAGATAGGACAGTCTTCTCCTTGACTGACTGTTTTCTTTCCTGCTGTCAGTAATCCAGGATAAGTTGGATCAGATGGTCTTCTTCTGGGAAGACATCAAAGCCCGGGCAGAGGAACGTGAGATGAAGTTCCTTGATGTCCTGGAGCTGGCAGAAAAGTTCTGGTACGACATGGCAGCCCTCCTGACTACCATCAAAGACACCCAGGACATCGTTCATGACCTGGAGAGCCCAGGCATTGACCCGTCCATCATCAAGCAGCAGGTGGAAGCAGCAGAGGTGAGGACCATGAGACTGTTCCTCTGTCTGGAGCTTGTTTGCACCCACCTTGTGAGATAGATTGGGATAGGTCTTAAGTACGAGCATGGCCAAACGTGTCTGTAGAGCATGTTTGTAGGCAGTCAGTCAGATTATGAAATGTTTCTGTTGTAATTTGGAACTGCAGGGAAAAAACATAAGTGTATTTTACATTTACCTTCCCACCTCCACCACCCCCTGTTCCAGACGAGGAAATAATGCTTAAATCACTTTTTTTTGCTACTGTTTTAGGAAGCTTATTGAGCATGCGGTCAGAGTTGTGTGCCCACATGTTTGAGTGATGTGGAAGCTTGCACGGTTCTGCTCCCAGTCTGTGTAGAAGGCATTTGAGTGCTGTCTAGCGTGGGAAGTGTATATTTAGATTTTGTTAGAGTGGAGATAAGTGTAAAGCTGGATGGGCTCGGATTTGTGTGTTGTTGTGTGGTTGTTTCAAGTAAATGGTGAAATCCACTTCAGGTGTTTGCATATTGACTGGGCTCGGACCTTGGGGAGATGGCGTGTTACGTTACGTGTTGCTCTTTGCTAAGTTTGTCCTTTCTATTTTTGTTTTATAACCACTCTGACTTTGGTTTGCAACTTTTGGGTCTCAAAAACTAATTCCTGTATTGACAAAACATTCCTGT
The DNA here is from genome assembly GCF_964211825.1 of Aythya ferina. NCBI lineage: Eukaryota > Metazoa > Chordata > Aves > Anseriformes > Anatidae > Aythya > Aythya ferina. Next base: position 713,950 of record NC_140322.1, on the reverse strand, counting down.
AAACAGAACATCTCTTGTAAACAACATCTCCAGAGAGGCAGTTCAGGCTCACGTCAAGCTAAATACAGAATTCCTTCTTTTAGTTCCCCCAAACCCTGCAAACAGCTGCGCTGCCACTCTGGCCAGAGGTGGGAGCAGAAAGGTTGGTGGTGGCAGTGCTGCTGAGCAGGGCACCCATCTGCTTGCTTCGTGATGCAGCCCTGGGGTCTGGTCTGGCCGTGGGCTGTTGGCCAGGATGCAGGACATGTCCAGCACAGAAAGGACTCTCCACGCTTTAGCCCTCCTATTTATGGGGAATTTTTGGAGGATCATTTAATAATAAACATTTTCCTTTCACCATTATGTTGTATGCAGACCATTAAGGAGGAAACGGATGGCTTGCATGAAGAGCTGGAGTTCATCCGACTCCTTGGAACTGACTTAATTTTTGCCTGTGGCGAAACTGAGAAACCAGAAGTGAAAAAGAGCATTGATGAGGTAGGAAAAACAGCAGTCCCTCATTCAGATAAAATCAGGTAGGAGCAAGCGAGAGCTCAAGTGGAGGAGCCTAACAAATTCTGTGGGCAATCTTGTGTTCTGCAGATGAACAATGCGTGGGAAAATCTAAACAAAACTTGGAAGGAAAGGCTTGAAAAGCTCGAAGAAGCCATGCAGTCGGCTGTGCAGTACCAAGATACTCTTCAAGTAAGAGACAGGGCTGTTTATGTGTGGTGGGTAGACGTGGGAACGTCACTGTGCATCCTCTCCCTGAAGCTGTGCTAGGCTTTACAGTAATGCAAGGCAGGAAAATGTCTCCTGCGTGACTGTTGACAGCCTCTGTTAGACCCTGAGCTTTCCAGCCAGCTCCAGGGAATAGCAAATGTTTGACTGCATTTGGCTTCCCAAGCCTGTCTTTGCTTCTGCACAGCAGAGCAGGATGAGCCTGGCTGCCAACACTTTCTTATAGAGCAAGCAGGGAAAGTTTGCCCCACAAGGGAAAAAGTCTGGTGGCTGCCTGGTGATGGGGGCACCTGCCCCTTTTTCCCAGCTGGCTGTGGAAGAGCGTTGTTTGCCTTTCCCTTTGCTGATGGTGTCTGCACTCCTTTCAGGCCATGTTTGACTGGCTGGATAATGCCGTGATTAAACTCTGCAACATGTCTCCTGTCGGCACTGACCTCAACACAGTCAAGGAGCAAATGAACGAGATGAAGGTACGCGGGTGGAGCCGGGCCGCTTCTCTGGTGCTTGCTTTACATCGCAGAGCTCTCGCTCGAATGATTCATTTCGTTCTGGTTTTTGTCCTGCTTGTTTTGGCAGGAGTTTAAAATGGAGGTTTACCAGCAGCAGATTGAGATGGAAAAGCTTAATCACCAAGGTGAACTGATGCTAAAAAAAGCTACAGATGAGACAGACAGAGACATCATAAAGGAGCCACTGACAGAGCTGAAACATCTCTGGGAGAATTTGGGCGAGAAGATTGCTCACAGACAGGTACAGAGGAGATCTGGACTCTTGCCAGTGCAGGGTTGAAATTCACTCGGATGCTCCCCCTCCTTCCTGACTTAAACTTTCCTTTTCCTTCCCTGTCATTGCCCAGCACAAACTCGAAGCTGCTCTTCTGGCACTTGGGCAGTTCCAGCACGCATTAGCAGAGCTGATGGCGTGGCTGACCCACACTGAGGAGTTGCTCGATGCGCAGAAGCCCATCAATGGCGACCCAAAAGTCATCGAGGTTGAACTTGCAAAGCACCATGTGAGTAGTCTCACTGTGTCACTTTTTGATCCATTCCTGTTGCACAATTTTCTCTGACGAAGGGTTTGAGTTGGTTTGGTTCAAGTCCACAAGAGCACGCTGGAATTAACAGGGCGTTTACAGAGATGTCCAACATTTGCCCAACGTGTCTCATGTAGGTGCTGAAGAACGATGTCTTGGCCCACCAAGCAACCGTGGAGACGGTGAACAAAGCAGGCAACGAGCTCCTGGAGTCCAGCGCAGGGGACGATGCCAGCAGCCTGCGGAACCGCCTGGAGAAGCTGAACGCGTGCTGGGAGTCGGTGCTGCAGAAGACAGAGGAGAGGGAGCAGCAGCTGCAGTCCACCCTCCAGCAGGTCAGGGCACACGGCGGGTACTGGCCTGCACAGAGGGGAGCTCCTTCTGGAGCAAAGGGGAGAGGAGCTGGAGACCCTGGGCTTTCAGTGCCGTGCTTTCCATCTAACTGTCCTGGAGCAGTGCAGTGTGCCAGGACAGAGATGCACAAGCTTCACAGTGAGATTTAGAAGCAGGCAGCTTTTTGTTTGCAAAACCAACTGTGTTTTGTTTATTTGCCAGAATGACATGGTTAAGGGGGTACCTTGTGCATCCCTCTTAACGCGCTGTTCAGTCCAGCACTGCCTCTTTATCTGGTTTTGAAGCCAGCACAGCGTTAACCCTGGCGCATGATCAATGGTGGCTGATGTCATCTGATGGTGGCCGATTATATGTTCCCGAACAGGCCCAGGGTTTCCATGGTGAGATTGAAGACTTCCTCCTGTGGCTAACGAGAATGGAGAGCCAATTGTCTGCATCGAAGCCCACGGGAGGTCTGCCAGAAACTGCCCGGGAACAGCTCAATGCCCACATGGTAATTTCTTGGGGCAGGTTTTTAGTACTTTCAATTCCACAAGCTTTTGTCTGTTAAATATCAGCATCAAAAACTTCTCCTTTATGTGTCTGACGGGAAGGGAGATGAGAGCTTCTCTGCTCTCTTACAGATAAATTTGCACTTGATGCCTGGACAAGCATCACAGTGCTTTAAGCACCATCCTCTGCTCAAAGTGGCACGCTGCTGTCGCTGTGCTGCCTGCCCAGAACTTAATTTTCTCATCACCTTGAGTTGCAGCGAGCTGCAGCCCCTTTCTGAGCTCCTGCTTTGTCTAACGCTTCGGTGCTGCCTCGCTTGCAGGAGCTGTACGGCCAGCTGAAAGCGCAGGAGGATGTGTACAGCCAGCTGCTGGCCAAGGGGCGACTGATGCTGCTGAACCGCGACGACTCGGGCTCCGGCTCCAAGACGGAGCAGAGCGTAGCGCTGCTGGAGCAGAAGTGGTGTCTGGTCAGCACCAAGATGGAGGAGAGAAAGGTATCGTTTGCAGAGACACCGTCTGTCCTTACCCCACAAGATGGACCGACAGCAGGTGCCCCCTGCCTGCTGCTCTGCTCTACCCCGAGAGTGCAAGGAGACAGACAGGGCTGGAGAGGAGGGTTGTGTTTTTTTTTTTTTTAATAACCTCTCTTGGGTTGCACAGGTTGAATTTGTCATCCAAATGGTGCTGCCTGAGAGCTGAGCTATTATTTATTTCTACATAGTTATAAAATTTGGTTAAATCACACAGAAAATGAGGGTAAAATTGCATTTGGATTAGTTTCGAGGAGGGGTGGTAAGAAACCTCCTGCAGCTCTGAAAGACACACTTTGTTGGTCCTCTGCGTGAGACAGCAGGCCAAATCCTCCTCTGAGCTGACTCCATTCTAGTGTTTTGGCCGGTGATGAGATAAAACAAGGGACGCGGTGGCCTCAGCCCAGAATAAATTTGTGGTGCTGCAGCTGTTGCCATCGAAATGTCATCCACCTCCCATTTACTGAGAGCTCTTCCCATGGTGATCCCTTTCTCGGGAAGCTGAGGGCGACGCAGCTGCTTGTGTGTCGATAATGGAGTTGTCTCCCCTTTCACGTGCGACTCTCACCCGTGGGTTTTGAAAGAAACCAATTCTGAAGCGGCGGCTTTCATTGAAACCTCCTCGCCTTGGTAAACAAGTCGTGTTTCCTGGCCGAGTTGACGAGGTTCCCATTAGAGGCGCGTTTCAGCAGGGACACAAAGCCTGCCCTTGTCTGGGAAACCGCAGATCGGGAGCTCTCGCCCTCAGTGTTGGTTTTTTCCCCCCTCCCTCCCCACTGCTGCAGGCGAAGCTGGAGGAGGCTCTTGCCCTGGCCACGGACTTCCAGAACTCCCTGCAGGACTTCATCAACTGGCTGACGCTGGCTGAGCAGAGCCTGAACATCGTGCCCCCACCCAGCCTCATCCTCAGCGCCGTGCTGGCCCAGATCGATGAGCACAAGGTGTGCAGGACAGCTTCACGGGGTGGTGGGAGCAACTGTGGGACCTGAACCCCCACCCAAGCACACGGTGCTTGTGGGCACGTCCGGGGCTCCTTACGGATAGGAGCACGTCTTTGCTGTTTGCAGGTGTTTGCCAACGAAGTGAACGCTCATCGGGATCGCATCATCGAGCTGGACCAAACTGGGAACCAGCTGAAGTTTCTCAGTCAAAAGCAGGACGTGGTGTTGATCAAGAATCTGCTGGTGAGCGTCCAGTCCCGCTGGGAGAAGGTCGTGCAGCGCTCAGTGGAGCGGGGCCGGGCTCTCGATGATGCCAGGAAGCGAGCCAAGCAGGTGAGGAACACGGGGAGGGTGCGACAGACCCCGAGGCATGGCCAGCCCTGGGGGCAGGAGGTCCCGAGACCAGAACGGGACTGGAGGCAGCTTCAGTGTGAAGTTTCAAACTTGCTTCTGTTTCTTTGTAGTTCCACGAAGCTTGGAAGAAACTGATTGATTGGCTGGAGGATGCAGAGAATCACCTGGATTCCGAGCTGGAGATTTCCAATGATCCTGACAAAATCAAGCTCCAGCTCTCCAAACACAAGGTAAAGCTCTGATGGTGCAGGACTGGCACTGGCCTTGGGGTGGGAGGGCAATTTGTCAGGAGGGAGTGGGGCAGTGTCTCCTCTGCTCTCAGAGCAGGGGAAAGGCATGGCCATGCTTAATGCTGCAGTAGAAAACGTACAGCCAGGGATCCACACGAGAGCCATGTGTCTTCTTTGCGAGGTCAGGCTTTCTGAAGCAGTTTTGTTTTCCCTCCCTGTTCCCAGGAGTTCCAGAAAACACTTGGTGGAAAGCAGCCTGTCTACGACACCACCATCAGGACGGGCAGAGCCCTCAAAGAAAAGGCCTTGCTTCCAGATGACACTCAAAAGCTGGACAATTTACTGGGAGAAGTCCGGGATAAATGGGACACGGTGTGCGGCAAATCTGTGGAAAGGTAAATCCAGCCCCACTGTTGTACCAGCAGGGCTTGTTTGCCAGGGGCTGGCAAAGCGGGGAGCAGCAGAAGGGAGGTTGGACCGAGAGCACGTGGTGATTTTGTGGGGTGGTCAGAGGGTGGAGAAGTTCACTGGGCAATGACAAAAGGAGATGTTCATGAAAGCTCACGGGGATATCTGTTTTTTCAGGCAGCACAAGCTGGAAGAAGCCCTCTTGTTCTCTGGCCAGTTCATGGATGCGCTGCAGGCCTTGGTGGACTGGCTGTACAAGGTGGAGCCCCAGCTAGCTGAAGATCAGCCTGTCCACGGTGACCTGGACCTGGTCATGAACCTGATGGATGCTCACAAGGTGAGAGCTCCTTCTGCAGTTCTTCTTGGGGATGTGAGCAGAGCTCGTCTTCCCCGAGTGCCGAACAACAGAGGAGCCAAAGCTGGTGGCTCGCCGTGGAGCTGCTTTTCTCACTGCGTTGAGCTGGACAGGGAGGGCAAAAACAGGGTGAACAAGTGGGAAGAAACGTTTCTGTTCCTGGAAAGGTTTCAGGGCCTGGAGCTGTGTTCCTCCAAGACACTACCAGATAGATCTGTTGAGGATTCAGTTTTGAAGAGGTGGCTGAGTTTATAGTCCTCTATAAACTTTGGTCTTGGCAGTTCTCTCCAGCGTGTCTCAGAAGCTGGTGCTCCCAGTTTTGGATTAGGTCACACATGAAATCTGCAGACAGGGCTTGGGCTTCTGCTCAAAGCAGCTGCTTGCACTGCAGCCTGAACCTTCTGCTCTGGGTCACGGCCATTCTGCAGGGTGCAGTGGTGCCAAGTCTGGGCTCCTGCCCTTCTGAGAGCTTTGACAGTGCTGAGTTCTCTGCCCGTGTGCACTTAGGTTGAAACGTGCTCAGGTGTTGCATGTGCTGGCCAGCTCCCAGCCTGCCTGCCATCCCACCTAGCTGGGCAGTGGGTGCAAAACCCATGCCAAAAACTATTCAAGATGTGGCCCCCAGTCTTACCCCACTCCCTGGGACTGACCCATTTGGCTTTGGCCCTCTCTTCCTTCAGGTCTTCCAGAAGGAGCTGGGGAAGCGCACGGGGACTGTCCAGGTGCTCAAGCGCTCCGGCCGGGAGCTCATCGAGAACAGCCGGGATGACACCACCTGGGTGAAAGTGCAGCTGCAAGAGCTGAGCAACCGCTGGGACACGGTGTGCAAGCTGTCTGTGTCGAAACAAACACGCCTGGAACAGGCTTTGAAGCAGGTGAGCAAAAGGCTACCAGTGGAAATGGGTTTGGAGAGCTTTGCCCATGCCACAGGGTTGAGTCCTGGGCTGCAACACAAACACCTCCCTTGGAGGAAATGTGTCGGGCACTTCCCCCTGTGCCAGAGGCAGAGGCAACCGATTTCCTGACTAAGCAGGACACCCCAGTCCTGTAGCTGCTACCAGTGAGAACTGCAAAGCAGCACCAGTTCCTTACCTTTTCCTCAATGAAGAGCCGATAAAGGCTTGTTTGAAAAGGGAGGACGGAAAGATCTTGCTGACGTGTGCAGCAGGCAGGTGGGAAGAGGCTGCTGATCAGAGGCTATTCAGGCTTGGTTTTGCTGAAGTTCAGTGCAAGAAAAAGACATAGACTTGAGCTGAAAGAAAGGTCAGAAGGCTCTTACGTAGATTTTATGTCAAGTAGGCAATTTGCAGAATAAACTACCCAGGTGCCAAATTGGCTAGAGCGCAGGTAGCTGGGCTGTTTTTAAAAAACACTGAGTTCTGTGGCGCAGCTGGTGCCAAGGAGAGGGCCAGGAGCATGACCGCTGCCTCTGGGTTCAGGCCAGAGCTGCAGAGCCCTGTGCTGGTGCTGGGCAGGTCCAGGCCAACAGACAGGTCCTTCTTCTCTTTTCTTTTTCTTGTTTTGAAGTCCCTTTCAGCCCCTTGTCTCTCCAGCTCCCAACTGTGACTTGGCTGGCACGTGTCCCAAGGAGGGCTGATGCATGTGCTTCTGTGTCCGCAGGCAGAGGAGTTCAGGACGGCCGTGCACATGCTGCTGGAGTGGCTCTCGGAGGCAGAGCAGTCCCTGCGCTTTCGGGGAGCGCTTCCTGACGATGCTGAGGCGCTGCAGTCCCTCATCGATGTTCACAAGGTGACAGGGAGCTCTGGGTCACAGCGTGGAGCTGCCCTCAGGGTCAAGGGCAGGAGCCAGGAGCACAGGGCGGCTCTCTGCCTTCTCTTTTTAGACCTGAGCAAAATTTATGGGCAACAATACTGCAAAATAATCCGTTTGGGCCTTGCTTAAGTTCCTGTGGTTTGTGTTTCAAGGGATGAAGGGAAATTATAATGGCTTTATAAAAAAAAAAAAAAAAAGACACCAGTTGGATAGGAAAATAATATGGGCTACTAATTTTGATGAGAAGTGTTCCCATGCAGAGCTTGCAGATGGGTGCAGGGTGGGGGCTGGCAGGGCTGGGTGGCCCCTGCCATGTGCCAGCCCCTCACACCTGGCCCGCGTGTGCCCCTCTCCCAGGAGTTCATGAAGAAAGTGGAGGAGAAGAGGGTGGACGTGAACGCAGCAGTGGGGATGGGAGAGGTCATCCTGGCCGCCTGCCACCCCGACTGCATCACCACCATCAAGCACTGGATCACCATCATCCGGGCCAGGTTCGAGGAGGTGAGTCCCCAGGGGCTCGTGTCCAGCCAGGGTGGTCAGCTCTGGGGCAGCGTGTCCCTGAGCTGCTGCCCGGTCCCTGACCTGCTGCCCGGTCCCAGAGCGTGCCCCTGTTGTTGCTTTTCATCCCCCTGGTTTCCCCTGCTGGGCTGATGGCCCTCTCGGCACCCCCAACAGGTTCTCACGTGGGCCAAGCAGCACCAGCAGAGGCTGGAGTCTGCGCTTTCAGAGCTGGTGGCGAACGCAGAGCTTCTGGAAGAGCTCCTGGCCTGGATCCAGTGGGCTGAGACCACCCTGATTCAGCGGGATCAGGAGGCGATGCCTCAAAACATCGACCAGGTCAAAGCCCTCATCACTGAGCACCAGGTAAGCCTTGTGCCGAAGCAAGCTTGCTTTTCTGTGCCATGGGGAGCATTGCAGGACCTTGGGAGAGGGCAAACGGGGTTTTATTCCTGCCGTGCTGTGGGGGAGGCACTGAATTCTGTTTAAATTCCTATTAAAATAGCATCTTGCACATCCCAAGCTGTCGCTTAGAAGCAAAGCCAGCCCAGGGGATGAAATCAGGTGTTTGCAGATTGAAGTCAGAGCTGTGCAATTGCCTGACTGCGAGCCCACATCCCTCAACACACCGGTGTTCTCCGTGGGCTCGGCACGTCCAGGGAGAATCCAAAGCAACAGTGGCTGGAGGCCAAAACCATCTCGAAACCGCTCACATTTTGTTGCTTCTGTGTTTTGGCAGTCCTTCATGGAGGAGATGACACGGAAACAGCCGGATGTGGACCGGGTCACCAAGACCTACAAGAGGAAAGCCACCGAGCCCCCCCACGGGCCGTTCATCGACAAGTCCCGTAGCAACAGTACGTACCCCTGCAGGGGAACATGTGCTGTGGTGGGAGGAAGTGGAATACGTAGGAAACTAATTAGCTCTGATTATCAATTACCGAGGCATCCTGCACTGACAGCCACCAGGAAGGCAGTTAAGCTTGTTGGGAGGGGAGAATCCAGGTGGCGATTGCAAAACTGCCTCTGCCAGGGGTGCTGAGCCTGCCCTTGTCTTGGTTGTCTCAGCAGCGCTGGGAAGCGCACACTCTCGCTTCTCTCTGGGTTCTTTCCACACTTCTTTTGTGATTTATTATTTAATTGATTTGTTTTCTCTACATTGCTGCTGGAAGGCAGAGTTTGCAGTGAATCCCCTGCTGCCAGGGTGCGCTGGCAGGGTTTGGGGTGCAGGCTCCTGCCCCGTCCTGCCTGGGGACACGGCTCCAGCCTGCGCTGCCGTTCAGAGAGCAGCAGGGCTGGGGGAGCCTTTCTGTTCTAAATGCACGCTGCATTGCATCGCTGCTTGTCCTCCACCGCTCGGACTGCCTGAACCCATCGGTACAACCTCAAATAATGCATTTTCTCCCCTTTTTCCAGGAAAATCTTTGAGCCAGGCTGCCCCCCCAGCCATGCCCATTATCTCCCAGTCGGAAACGAAGAACCCCCGCATTAACCAGCTCTCGGCCCGCTGGCAGCAGGTCTGGCTGCTGGCGCTGGAGCGGCAGCGGAAACTCAACGATGCCCTGGACCGGCTGGAGGAGGTAACGGCTGCGCTGCCCCGCCGGGGGGGGAGCGGTGCCTGGGCCCTGGCACCAGAGGTGCTAAAAATTAGTGCTGCCTCTTGAATGGCCTGGGCCTCGCAGACTGTTCTGCTGCCTTCCCGAAAATGCCAAAAAAAAAAAAAAAAAAAAGGAGCTGTTCTAAAGCATTATGGCTGGAAACAGCCGTCTTTAATTAACTGCACATTAATGAACTGCTTTGTGCTCCTGGAGTTGGTATCTGTCGAGGTAATGGCAGCCAGGCCTGCTTTATTCCTAGTAATTAGTTTAACTGATTAGTGCTACTGTATATATCTTTTCCAAACATCTAATGTAATTTTTGTTTTTATTTACGCTTAACAAAGCAGCTATGCCCAGAAGTGAGTGTTTTTGTTTTTCGTTGCTTTTTCTGTAGGTCAGTTCAGTTTATGCGTATTGATGTTTTTCCTTTGTTGCTTTTAACTCCAGGAATGTCTTTTTTTTTAAAAAAAAAAAGCGTTCAGAATTGTTGCATTACCTTGCTGTAAGCTCTCTCAAGCTGGTGGGGTTGTGGGAGCCCTTTTGGGGGGGGTTCAAAAGTGGTGTTAGTTTAAGAGGAGGATGAGAGGCTTGTCCCAGCCTGGTGCTGTGGGTGTTGCTGGATGTTCCCCAGCCGCTGTCTTTCCTGGGAGACGAGCAAGAAAGCTTTCTGTGCTGCTTACAGGAAAGGGAGAGGGGAAATGGGGACAGAGAGAGGGGAAACAAGCACCCACAAGGGTGATGGCCGTGGGTGTTCCTCCCACGAGGCAGAGTGGGGGCATTGGCAGGCGAGATGCAGGTGAGGAGATGCCCCAGAGGAGTGCGGCGAGGCGGGTGTGTGTGTGCGTCTGTGTGCACGTAGCTAGCTCTGCGTCTGTGTCCGTACACGGCCGTGGGGGATGCTTCATCCCGTGTCGGTGCTGACGTGACGCCCGGTCCGCGTGGTGCTGTGGGCTGCGCTGTGTGTCGTGCTGTTCTGGGGAGTCCGTCCGAGAAGCCCCTCGTGAGCGGGGCTCCCCCGGCTCAGCCCTCCCGGAGCTCGGGCACTGGGCGTTAGCAGGGACCCGGGCACGGTCCCCGGGAGGCTGGTGCAGGGGGTGCTGTGGAGCTGGGTGCCTTTCCTCTGGGGATTTCCCGCACTGACTCTCGGTTTCTTTCCAGTTGAAGGAGTTTGCAAACTTCGACTTCGATGTCTGGCGGAAGAAGTACATGCGCTGGATGAACCACAAGAAGTCCCGCGTCATGGACTTCTTCCGGCGCATTGACAAAGACCAGGATGGGAAAATCACCCGGCAGGAGTTCATCGATGGCATCCTGGCCTCTAGTAAGTCCCCGTCCGCCTGAAAGGGGCTCAGAAAACGGCCACCTCGTTGTGACGAGAGGCTGCTGCTGCCCAAGGACCAAGCTACCACCTTACCCTGACATCCCTGGCTCTGAGGGGTGAGGTCTGCGCACCGGTTTCTCATTTCTTCCTCCTTCCAGAATTCCCCACCACGAAGCTGGAGATGACCGCGGTGGCCGACATCTTTGACCGTGACGGCGACGGCTACATCGATTACTACGAGTTTGTGGCTGCTCTCCATCCGAACAAGGATGCCTACCGCCCAACCACCGATGCAGACAAAATCGAAGATGAGGTGAAGCACCTGGCGGGGCGGGCGCTGTGGTTTGGGGTGGTTCGGGCTGCAGGCTGGCAGGGGGGAAACAAAGGGAAGAAAGAGCTGTGCTGGTGCTGAGCCAAAATAATTCATCCATGTATCGCCGGTACCTACTGTGCGTTTGAAGGAAAGGCTGCTTGGGTTTGTATTTTATCCAAGCAATGCTTTGTGTCGGGGAGACTCAGACCCTGGCCCCTTACCTTTCTTTTTTGTCGGCTGCAGGTCACCCGGCAAGTGGCCCAGTGCAAGTGTGCCAAGAGGTTTCAAGTGGAGCAGATCGGCGAGAACAAATACCGGGTAAGGCAGAGGGCTCTGAACACTGCCCCAGCAGCACCAGTGCCCCCCAGGGAGGTTACCCATGGGCTGCCTGCAGCCCCCAGGGTGCCCAGCATGGGGGGGAGCCCTGGCCCTGGCCCCAGGGACCCCCGGGGACCTCACCCCGTGGCACACCACGTCCCAGGGAGGCAGCGGTGCCTCAGCCCCATTTGCCCAGCGCTGTGCCCGGCCCCAGGGCGTGCCCCACGCCGGGAGCTGCAGGAGAGCATAAAAGTGGCACTGTTCTGGGGCGGGCAGCATGAAGTGCTGCATTCACTGCCGCCGCCGGCTGCCCTTGAAGTTCTCCTCGTGGATGAGTGTACCTTACGCCCGTGTTTTTCTTAGCTCGCTCCTGAAGAAGGAGAATAATTTCCTTAAAGAATCTCTTTGTAACGGCCTCGGTGTTTACGTTTCAAATTATTCACCGAGGTAAACTTCTGAAGCAAGCTGGCAGCAAACCCGCCTGGTTTCCTGCGCGTTGTTTTCAGGACTCGTGGCTCGGCACGGAGGGGCTGAGCCGAGCGCTCCGGGCGCGTTGCTGCCGGCTGAGCTGCGGCTGCTGCCCGAGAACCGAGCAGCAGAACCCCCAGATTTCTAACTCCCCGCAGTTAACAGTTTTCGTGATTATTGCACTGTTAATCCCATAAAATGTTTTTCTTGTTTTTTTTCTTTTCTTTCCTCTCGCTCTTGACTTCCCTTCCCCCCTCCCCAACCCTTATCCCTCCACAACTTCTCTCCTCCGTAGTTCTTCCTCGGCAATCAGGTACAGTTTGCCTTGCAATGCTCTCACCTCTTCATAACAATCGTAGCTTGTGTGTCGTACTGCGCTCTGTCCTTTGTTGCTGTGGGAGGATGTGACCTGTAATGTGCTGCCTTAGAGAGCTTGTTAGCTGCTCGCAGAGCCTGGTACAGGGGCGTGCGCAAGCTGGGATCGCCAACCAAAAAAAAATTAAAGACTGCATCATGCAGAAAGAAGGGAAAAGTTCAATTGGAAGAATCAGAAAGGGAGAGTTTTCTCTCTCCTGGGCTCCTTTCTTGGCTACCCTGGGGATGTTTGTGGCAACCTCCAGAGGTGCTGAGCCACGGCCCCCTGCAGCAGGCAGTGCTGCTGGGCAGATTTCTGCCTCCCTCAGGACATGGGGGTAAAACATGCACGAGGGCTGTACCAGGCTCTGGATGGGTTTGGATCACAATCACCATGGAATGAGAACGCCAGGTCCACATGTTTAATCCCGTAGGTAATGATAACTAAACCTCCATCCCTGCTGCACCCGCTGAGTAACTCCTAAGGGGAGCAAGGCTCGCACAAACCACGCGTGTCCCCCTGGTGTGACCGTGGTTAGCGGGGCCATGTGTCAAAGTGCCGGCTGCTGCGGTGCTCAGAGCTCTTCTTTTAACAGGACTGGAGCAGCACATGTCCTTAGGATGTGCCCACTGGCCCCACACGGGTGTATTTTTCATGTGGACTAAAGGTGCCCTACCAAAAACATGCCCCAAAAGAACTAAGCTTGGATTTCCGTAGTGAACGGAACCAAGAGAGCTCTGGCTTTGTTTTAGACAGCGATTTTAGAAAAATTCTCAATGACAACTGAAAAATAATCTAAATGTGGCAGTGGAAATGAGAACTGACACATCCCTGGTGCAGAGGAGCTGTGCTCGGCTGTCTGGAGATCTGTCTGCCCTGGAACATCACTGCCCGGCAGGCTGGTGTCCGCCCCGCTGACCGAGCTCTGGATGCAGTGCCCGAAGCACGCTGAGCCCTCAGAGTGAGGCAGCTCCATCCCGGCACAGCTGCAGCACCTCTCACAGCTGCACTGGGGCGAGCGGGTTTTGGGAGGACCCCAAACTGGGGACAGACCCCCCTCCAGCACCCCCGGGTGGCCAGGAGCCTGCTCCCTCCTTTCCCCCACCTGCAGTACCCCGTCTCGATGTGGCTTGCACTGTGTTTTCATTTTGTCTCTTGTTTTTTGTATTGCTGTCCACACAGGGAAAATGTTACTGCTTTTTTTTTTTTTTTCCTTTTTTTTTTAATCATTCTTAAGGTGGTCTTGGTTCCTAAGAGTGGTTCCCCAACCTCGTTGTTGGAGCAGGGGCTTTGCAGGGATGGGTGTAGGGTGTAGGGCGGCTGCTCCCCCGCAGTGCAGGAGGCAACCAGGAGCCTGGGCTTGGCTCTCCGGGAGGCTCAGGGAGCTTTGGGAAACAGCCGCCTGCTTCTGATCCGGGGTGCACTTGTTTGAAATTGCAGGTGTTTCAAATCACTAATGTACATCGCAATCACTAATCAACATTTCTGCGGGATTCCTGCCTGGATTCCCATCACCGCACTCACTGAAACATCCTCACGGGGCGATCTCCGCAGCGGGAGCTTTGTGGCTGGTTGGGGTCAGGTCTGAGGCTCAGCGAAATCCCTGGGCTTCAGACTTGATCCGAGGTTTCTTGCTCAGCGGTGACACAGCACTGCCTGCCTTGCTGTTTCACCAGCCCTCAGTGATCCGTATCAGCCGTCTCTTTTCCAAGCAGACTGCACCAGGAGCGTCAGGGCATTGACAGCCTCTCTTTTTTTATAACAAGAAGGAAACCTACAATTCTGGCTGCGAAAATCCATCCAATGGCCAAATTCCCAATTCTCATTTGCTGCTCTAAAAAATTCTGTCTTTTGTTTTAAAACTAAAGGATTTTGATAGCTGCATGATATTAATACCAAGCAGCAGAAAAACTGTAAATTGGTGCCAGAGAGGCATTTGATCCATAAAGGCATATCTGGGGAAACCGAGGAAGCATTCAATAGGCCGATAACAGCATTTGGGACCCCAGAATTTCCAGTAGCGTAGTGGCAGGCGTGGTCCCGCCTTGCCCTGGTGCAGCCCGCGGCGGGGAGGAGCTGTGCTTCCCTCGTGGCCCTGCCTGAGCTCTGGTTTTTGGCTCCGCAGTTCGGCGATTCCCAGCAGCTGCGGCTGGTCCGCATCCTGCGGAGCACGGTCATGGTCCGCGTTGGAGGAGGATGGATGGCCCTGGATGAGTTCCTGGTGAAGAACGATCCTTGCAGAGGTAAGGCTCTGGGTTTTAGCAGATGTTGCCTTCTCTCCCAGTCGCGGGAGTCTGAGAACTTTCCCTCTGTGGCCTTTGGGGGCCAGGCAGCGCCAGGCACTGCGGGGAGCAGGTCGGGGTGTCCAGGAACGGGCAGCAACTGGAGAGAGTGGATCCGAAGCAAACCACAAAACTGCAACTGCGAGGCACGTTGGGTGGGGGAAAGCACTGGAGAGAAAGATGAGCAAGGGTTGTGGCCAGGAATGAAGTGCATCAAGGTGCAAGGCAGGAATCTGAAATTCTCTCCCGTCAGCAATGCTGCCTTCGGTGCCTCGTAGGCTGGGAGGCTTTGCAAGAGGATCCCCAGCACGTTTCGTGGGAGGGGAGGCGGGATGAGCAGAAGTGCTGTGGCAAAGCAGAGAGCAGCCATCTGTGAAAGGGGGCCAGGGACCCTCCTTTCTGCCCCCTTTTCCAGCAGGAAAGGAGCATTGAGCAGCTCTTACTGCAGCTCACTGCACGTGGTGGAGTTCGGGTCTGTTCTCCATATGCTCCTATCTCACCGGGGTCTCTGAGATGTTGATTGCCTCAGATGTGTCGTCTTCAGGCCGATGCTCACCCACTGCTTGCTTCTGTTATCGAATGGCTGTTGCTGAAAGCAGCATGATTTACAGTCTGCTGCTTGCTCGGTGTAACCTTTAGGATTTCACTCGTGCAGCTCTGCTCCTTTGGCCTCTGTTAACGCTTTGCAGCAGATGTTTCAGAGCGCTGACATCGAGGTTATTCCCATCCCTGGGTTATCTCAGCGTGGTGCTTCTGTTCTGTGATTGCTTCTTTGGCTTTCTGGTCTGTAAGGCATTGCCTCTCAAATTGCTACCGTCCCCTATCACCCAAAATACATGAAGAGCCTCAGTAACGATGTCGGGTCCGTGCAAACCTCAGCTCTCCTCTCCTGTTTCCCCTTCCAGCGCGAGGACGGACCAACCTTGAACTTCGGGAGAAATTCATCTTGCCAGAAGGGGCCTCCCAGGGAATGACCCCGTTCCGGTCGCGGGGCCGGAGATCAAAGCCATCCTCCCGGGCTGCCTCCCCAACTCGGTCCAGTTCCAGTGCCAGCCAGAGCAACCACAGCTGCGCCTCCATGCCATCATCTCCTGCAACCCCAGCCAGCGGAGCCAAGGTAGGGTTTTGGGCGTGAAGCCTTTCCCTTTGGTCCTTTAGGAGCCGGTGGCCCCCAGACCCCTCCCGGTGAGGTGAGATGCTGCAGGAGGTGCGAGGAGGAGGAAGGCTGGGGCCTCATCAGTCGTCGTGGCCTCTGTTGGAAGATGTTTGTGGTGGGGTCTGCAGGAACAGCCCTGCTGGCTGTGCGGGGTGGGCAGGGTGGGATGGCTCAGGACGGTTTCCACCTCGTTCCCCTGCACCACGTCTGAGCAGAGCTCCTGCAGGCGGGCGATCGCAGCTGCTGCAGCCCCGAGTCGGGCCAGTGCGCAGGGAGCAGCGACTGCCCGGCCTCTGCTGTCCCATCACACCGTTTGCCATGCATGGTTTAATTTCATCATTTGTTCGTTTGTTTTTTCATTTTTGAATTTATATATTTCCCGTTTGGTTCTCTCGTTTCATTTTAGTGCTGTTCTCCCCTCATTCCAGATACTTTTCTGTTCCATTTTTTTTTTCACTCACTCCCGCCTCTCCCCCCTCTCTGGATTTTCCATTTCACAGACTCCACATCACTTCTCTCGATGTTATGACAAACCCTGGTTGATAAACAGTAAAGCGGGCACCCCTCTGAGGGGATTCGATTATTCCGACTTCCAGCTCTCGAGCTCCGAGGTAGAGTATGGTCTCGTAGCCCCGAGGACCTGGCGGCAGGCTGGAGTGCGGCTCACAGAGAAGTCCTGCTTCCTTGCCTGCCTAACGCTTTCCTTTTGGTAGAGCAGCGCTTTTAGCACCGCTGTCGCGAGGCCTGTTAGCGTTTTTCATGGGTTTCTAACTCGGATTAAGCAAAGTGCCAACCTTTGAGTAAAGCACAGCGTGCAGACGGCTTGCGATGCACATTTACCTCTTGTCAAACCAAAAGATTAACATTTATCACGTTGTGCTTTTAAAAAAGAGAATATTTCCAAGCTTTAACAGCCTTTCAGCACTCAAAATAGGCCGCGATTGGCATTCAAAAACTGAAATTCAGCAGCCGAGTTGAGACTTGAAAATCAGCTACAGCGCATGCACAGTAACCGCTGCCTTCGTGCCACCGAGCGCTCGTGTTATCGCGTGGTGTGTCCGGCAGTAACGCGGGCTGGCTGCACTTGGATGCTCCAAGGAGGATGAATTCGGGCCGACACTTCAATCTGCCGAACATCCCAGCCTCCTTGCCGACTTTTCTGACCCTGTGAATATGAAATACTTGGGTAGATTTTAGTGATTCGCTGATGGCAATGGCAAAATAACTTGATCTTGCTTGAAAGTGCTTTCAAACGGAAAAGGCGTTCTTCTAGATCCGCAGAAGGTCAGGAGGACTTTCTGAACTGCCCTAAACCGCCTGCTTGCTGCTGTAACTTGTTTCTGAATTAGGATCAAGGATGAGAATCGAGATCTCTGATGATGGGAACGGTCCCTTCCAATCACGTGTCAATGGATTGTAATTCCCACTGAGACCGAAGGAGAGCCCGCTGCTCGGCTCCCCTTCTGCGTCCCTCTCCCCCATCGTGGCTCCAGTTTCATGAGATGTTAAGATTTTTAAGCTTCCCCAAAATCACAGAGTCGCAGGGAGCTGAGGGGAACCTCTCCAGCTGCTGCCTTAAGCTCCTCGAGAGCCGCCCTGCAGCACCGCAGCACACCGGCGGGGAGGTTGGGGTGACAGGGGCAAGGTTTGGGGCACACCATGGGCTGGTGCTTCCCTGCAGCACCCTCACACTGCCCCAAAACTGAGCTTTGGTTCACAATAGAAACTGGAGCCTTGTTCCAGACAGATGTGGGCACCTCTCCCTCCCTGTACCCCCCTCCAAGCCCCCGCTTTGTTCTGCAGCGCGGGAGCCAAGCTGCGCTCTGCTGCTCCCCATCTGCAACATCTTAAAGGTCACGGAAAGCCCGTTCCATACACGTGGCACAGGACACGACCGAAGCCTCATGACCGAAGCTGATCCACAGCCTCCCGCGTGTCCATTTCCTCTGGTGCCTCGCTGTCCAGCTGTGCCCGTGCCCTGGGAGCCAGCGCAGCGTGCTGAGCTGCCCGCATATTTTGCACCATGTCCCTCTCCCTTTGGGAGGTGACCCTGGTGACCCTGGTGACCCTGCTGTCCTTTGTATGGATAGCAGCTTTGCTTTTGTTTCAGCCCGCAGTGCCCAAACTGCCGCTGCCGTCCTTGTTTTCAGGATCCGGCTGCTTTTTGTTTTCCTTTTTCCAAGCGCTGCTGAAACGCCAGCTTGAGTCCTCCGTGACCATTAAGATGGATGTTTCATAAACGCCCCGGTCCTTTTACTGACCTGTGAGGTGACCTCGGCCGGGTACAGCTGGTGGCCGCGGTGCCCTCTCAGCGATGCTCCCCGTGTGCTTCCTCCGCAGGTGACCCCGGCGGCGGGCAGCAAGCTGAAGCGCCCCACCTTCCACTCCAGCCGGACCTCGCTGGCAGGGGACACCAGCAACAGCTCCTCGCCAGCCTCCACGGGTGCCAAAACCAGCCGGGCAGGTAAGCTGGGGGCTGGGGCTGTTCCTGCTTAATTTGGGAGGGCAAATAACAAATACGCAGGGAGCTGGCAGAGCCTGCAGCAAGGGGGGACACTGATGCGTGCCGGGGCGGTGCTGCCGTTCTGCGTGCCGGTGCTCACGGGGCTTTGGGCTCCCCCCGCAGATCCCAAAAAGACAGCCAGTCGTCCCACCAGCCGTGCCGGGAGCCGCGCGGGCAGCCGGGCCAGCAGCCGGCGGGGAAGCGACGCCTCCGATTTCGACCTGCTGGAAACGCAGTCGGCGTGCTCGGACACTTCGGAGAGCAGCGTAGCCGGCGGGCAAGGCAGCTCGCGGCGAGGCATGGCGAAACCCTCCAAAATCCCAACCATGTCCAAGAAAACAACCACTGCCACCCCAAAAACTCCAGGCCCCAAGAGATAATACTGTACCCACGCCCTCCTGAAAGAAAGAAAACCCAACCTGTGTCCAATTTTTAACCCTACTACGTACATTGGATGTATATTTATTCTAAATGGGAGAAACTATATTGTTAAAAGTGTAAAAGAAAGTTGTGTTATGGAAGCTGCCTTATTTGTTTTTTTCCTTTTTTGTAAGTTACTATTTTCATGTGAATATTTATGTAGATAAAAATTGCCTCTTGGTGACCCCTGTTCAGAGAGGGGCCTGGAAAACTGAGATGTGGGAAGGAAAAAAAAAAAAAAAAGAAAAAAAAAAAAGGAAGCAAAAAAGGTCAAGATGTGAAAGTGTAAAGAAAAACTAAACTATAAATAGGATTTCTGCGCGGTGCAGGGTGTGAACCTGCTTTATCTTTTAGGATTGTTTCCTAAATGCATCTTTATAAACTTAACTTGCTGTCTCAGCAAGGTAAATTATATTTAAAAACAAAGACCTGAATCCTACAGTGTTCAAGGAACTCTCTTTTGTAAATCACAGATACCTCAAGCAGAGAAACATGAGGTGAGGGGATTTGGGGCTTATGTTTCCATTTTTTTAAAGCTATGTGATTTTACCTGAAGAAAGCGGAGTTTGACAATAAAATTTGCACACACTACAGCTAAGGTCATTATAACTGCTGTCTTTAAAATACTGTCCCGGCAACTTCGTTTTTAAAGAACAAAAAATGCTGATGGGTTTGGGGAGGGGGTTCACGATAACGCTGTCCAGAAGAGAGCACGCTGGTAAGATTGCAGGTTTGGATCACAGACACATCCCTTAGCGGTGGTGGGTCCCGCGGGTTAGAGGATTCTTCTGGATTGATGGCCTAAGAGACGACCACCTTGTTCCTTACAGGATTGCTATTTATCTGCATCTCTTTTCCTATTTATTATTTAACTGGTCATTCCACTTCCAACCAGGCTGAGATTGATGTGACCTCTGCTCCTAGAAGAAATCTGGACTTACACGCACAGTTGCTTGTCCTTGAAATGAGTCTCACCAGCACACTCGCTACAAGTCCTGTCTGGCTTTTGTACGCTACTTTTTCTTTGTAATAAAATCGAACTGACCAAGTGACCAGGAGATGGGCGGAGGGAGAGGGCTCAGCAGAGCCCCTGTATTTATTAAATATTGTTCCTCCGGCTCTGACCGTGTTGCTGTGTGATTCTCTCAATTGGTTTAAATTGAGGCAAATCTGAAGCTCTACCAATGAATTGTTTAAAAACCAGACACATTTTTGTATTAAAATTGCTTGCGGTAATAAACAATCTTGCCTCCTACTTTATTCCAGAGTCTCAGTGTTTGAGTCTGGGCGAGGGAGCTGTCCCGCACGCCGCCGTGCCTCCACCTCGCAGCAGCCTCAGGGCGCCTGCACGCAGCTTCCCTTGCAGAGCGGTGCAAGGACCGGCTTCACTGCCAGCCCCTGAACTGGGGGGGCTCTGGGGGCTGAGGTGTCCCTGCGCCAGGCGTGTGGGTGCCTGCGGGTGAGGTGGGTGGATGCCCACCGCCTGCTGGAGTGGGCGTTTGCCGGCGGGATCGCCTGGTGGGGTGTGCGCTGGTGGGGCTGGGTGCCGGGGAGGTGGGTGCCCAGCGAGGTCAGCACCCAGGAGAGGGCACGGGGTGGGTGCCAGGCACGGCGGCAAGAGAGGTCGGTCCCCGCAGGGGTGGGAGCACAGGGTGAGGGGTGCAGTGTCCATGGGGTTGGGTGCCCGTGGGCTTGTGTGGCTGGGGGTGGGTGCCTGTAGGGGTGGGTGCCCATAGTTTTGGGTTTCTGGGGGTAGCTGCCGATGGGTTTAGGTGTCGGGTTGGGTTTCCGTGGGCTTGGGCACCCATGGGAGGATGGTGCCTGTGGGTTTGGGTGTCTGGGGGTCGCTGCCCATGGGCTTGGGTGTCTGGGGGTGGGTGCCCGTGGCTTTGGGCACCCGCAGCGCTGAGCATCCCAGGGCCGGGTGCCCGTGGGGGCGGCTGCCCAGCGGCGCGCCCTTTGCCCCGGGGGCGGCCGGGCGGGGAGCACCGGGGCCGGGGCGGTGCCGCCGGCGAGCCCGTCCCTTTCCCTCGCCCCGCCGGGGCGGACCGGGGCCGGGACCGGGGCCGGGGCCGCGCGGGGGCCGCTCCGCACCGCACCGCACCGCACCGCACCGGGGCGGCGGCGGGGGCGGGGGGTGGGGGGGGCGGCCCGGGGCGGCGGCGGTGCCATGGGACCGGGGCGCGGGGCGGCGGCGGGCCGGGGGCCTCTGGGCGCCCTGGCGCTGCTCTGGGCGGCGGCGGTGCTGTGCCAGCTGGGCAGCGGCAGCGTCCTCCGCCGCCGCCTCCACGCCGCCGGCTTCCTCCAGCGGCGGCTGAGCGGCGGCGAGCGGCGGGACGTGCAGCGGGAGATCCTGGCCGTGCTCGGGCTGCCCGGGCGGCCGCGCCCGCGGGCCCCCGCCGCCGCCCGCGCCCCCGCCGCCGCCGCTCCGCTTTTCATGCTCGACCTGTACCACGCCGTGGCCGGCGAGGAGGAGGCGGAGGAGGAGGAGGCGGTGTCGCGGCCGGTGCTCACCGGGCTCAGCACCCAGAGCCCCCCGCCCGGCAGCGTGGTCAGCCGCGCCGACACCGTGGTCAGCCTCGTCAACATGGGTGAGCGCGGCCCCGGGGGGCGCGGAGGGACCGGGGCGCACGGGCAGGACGGCGGAGGAGGGGAGCGCACGGGCGGGAGCCGAGACGGGAGGAGCGGGGCGCACGGAGGCACCGGGGCGCACCGAGGCACCGGGGCGCACGGAGGGACCGGAGGGTACTGAGGGACCGGGGCGCACCGGGGAGTACCGAGGGACCGGGGCGCACTGGGGCGCACGGGAGCAGCCGGGCTGCTTGGGGCGCACCAGGCGCGGACACCGTTGCCGGTCGCAGCGCCGGGGGTCCCGGGGAGCGGCGCACTGCGGGACGCGCGGCACTCGCTGGGCGCACCGGGGCGGACCGGGCAGAGCCCCCCCGGCCCGGCACGGAGCGGGGCTGCGGCGGCCGCGTTACCGGGAGCGGAGCCGGGAGCGGAGCCCAGCGCCTTGCAGCGGGTGCCCGGCTCGGCCGTCGGGGCGGGCGGCGGCACCGAGCCGTTTGCGCCGACGGCCGCGAGCATCCGTCGCTCCCGGGGCGCTCTCCCGGTGCCTCCCTGCTCACAAAGCCCGTTCCGCACACAGCTCGGTCCCGTAGCGGCGGGAGGGGGCTGCGAGGGACCCGGTGGCCGCGGGCTGGGGGTGTGCGGGGCTCACTCGGTCCCTGCTGTGGATGGCCCGGAGTTGGCGGGGGGAGTCCGAGATTTCCCCAAGCGGCAGCCACCTCCTGAGCCTCCCCCGGCCCCCCGAGCACGCTCCCCACCATAACGAAGCTGCGAACCGACGGGGAAGGCTCGAGGGAGCGGCGTCGCCCACCTCGGCCCCCCCCCATTGAGTGGGTGCACACGGAGCGGGACGTGTGGGGGGCAGCAGCAAAGGGGACGCAGTGGGACACCGAATCCCGGCTCAGAATAAAATCCTCAAGGTTGCTAATTACTGCTGGAATCCCGTCGGGCTGGTTACGGAGCAGTGCCGGGCTCCAGCACCGTCCCATTGCCAGACAGCTGCGAGTGGCAGGGAGAGCAGAGCCGTTTCCAGCCGGCACCCCCGGGGCCGTGAGCACTGGGACAACTGGGGTCCCACTGGGGCATCCAGCGGGATGCCCAAACCCAGGCTTTCAGGCTTCTTCCCTGCCTCTGCTCTTTGCTTTAAGGGGTGTCCATGTGGGCATGTGCCCCTCTCCAGGCATCCCTGGACAAGCACGAGGCTTTTGGGGGGCATCTGTGCCAAGGCTGGGGGCAGGGGGGTGTCTGCAGGCACAGAGCTCTGACCTGACCTGGGAGCTGCAGACGTGGCCAGGGCTCGGGGCTGGCTTTAAGGAGCACGGCCGGATTCGGCTGCTGCACCGTGGTTTGCAAGTGGCAGCAATGGGAAGGAGAGCACCTCCTTGCCATGGCACAAAGGACCAGATGGGGCTGTCCTCCCCTGCACCCCTCCAGGCCCCTCGGGAGAAGGTAAAGGTGAGTGAACAAGGACCACAGAGGCATCTCCCAAGTCCTTGCCATCCTTTCCAGCATCTCCTCTGCTGTGTTTGGCTGTGAAGAAGCCAGAGAGCCCCATGGGGCAGCCCTGGTGCTTTGGGCACTCAGCACCCAGCTGCCTCTGTAGCACTCCGGGGGGGGGGCTCAGCACATCAGGGGCGGCCAGGAGGTGGATGCAGGGGCCTCAGATCCCAGCTCCCCTCAACATGAGCACCAAAAAGTGCTTTAAAATGAACAGGTTTGGCTACAGGCACAGCCGGTGGGTGCCTGGGAGGAGCGGTGCTGGCCCAGGGGTGCCCACGCCGCTCCCCTTCCTGGTGCTCCTGGAGCAGCAGGGAGAGCTGGGGCACAGAGTTTCAGCCTTCAATTTGAATGGCTTTGAATTCTGCGGCTTCATGAGTCCCTTCATGTTAATTAAATAATATATTATTTTTTTTTGTGGGAGAAGGCTAACTTTAATTTGCATGCATAATTCTTTGCACAATTATCCTGATGGGACATGCAAATGGGGTAAGTCAGCACTCCATTAGGCACCTGGACCGCTCTGCTCCCGCCCGCGGAGCCCTGTGTGAGCCGGGCATGTGCGCGGCTCCCAACGGCACGCCTTGGGAGGGGGACACGCCAAATTCCCTGTCCCAGTTTGGCCAGGCAGTGCCTGTGCCTGCCGGCCAGGGCAGGACACACAACCGGGGGCTCAAGCCCCTCCAGGCCACGCTACATGGGGCAATGGGTGGTGGTGGCACCTTGGTCACCTTCGGTTGGGTTTGGTGGCCACGGGTCCACTCGTCCCAGCCCAGCTTTGGGAGTTGTCCCGGCCCCAGGCTGGGCCATCATGGGCTGAGATTGCAGCAGTGGGATGTGCCCCCGTGCATGATGCTGGTGCTCTGTATGCACCCACAGTGCGTGTTTTAAAGGGGGAGATCTGCAAATAAACCCCCTGGGGTCCACCTTTGGCACTGAACTCCTCTGACTGCTTACAGCTGCGGGAAGTGGTGGGGGTGTAGGCAGGGGCCGAGGCAGCCCCCCAGGCACATGCAGCAGGGCGTGGGGTGCCCTTTGCAGAGCCCTTGTCCCACGGCTCTTCGGAAGACGGAGGTGTTCACGGGCTGGAGCAGGAGCCCAGCTGCATTTGCAGTGCTTGGGAGAGCTCCTAAATCTCTCCCTGCTTAGGAAAGCCTCTGGAGGTTATTTTTTTCCTGCTTGCAAGTGAAGGACAGCATCTTCCTTGCATCTCCTTTAAAATTATTTTAAGATTCAGCGTACTTGATGTGGTTGAATATCCTGGCATTTCCTTTTAATTTAGTGTCTGAAATGATCATGGGGACCATTCAGAGCAGCCAGGACTAGTAATTACGACTGATGCGCAGTTTATAGAAACACCGCGCACACAGAAGGTTTGCAGGGAAGAAGTGCAGCTAAAAATAAGGTGGGGAGCGAGGAAAAGGCGTCCCCATCGCCCAGCGCCTGCCAGCCAGGAGGGGAGCAGGAGCGCAGGGCTGGGCACGCAACGGGGCTCAGCACGGCAGGAGCTGGACGGCCCTGCTGCCATTTTATGTAGGTTTATTTGCTTTTCCTATTATTTAGGGGTGGGGGGGTACACAAGGCATGGCCGTGACGTTCATGGCTGGGGAAAGACGCAGCAGCCCCAAGGGGTGAGACGGTGACGGCAGAAGGAGGGGGCACGGAGAGCAGGAGCTTGGGCTGGGTTTTTTTAGCGTCCCATCCGCAATCCGGATAATCCGCCCACAGGTAATTGCGGGGTGGCGGCGCGGCTGAGCCACCCTGGAATCAATAGCCGGGTGCTCGGGCTGAGGGGGGGCCCTGTGCCCATGCCCCCCCACCAGCAGCAGCCGTCCTGCCTGGGCAAAGGGCACTGGGTGCTTTCGGGACACGGCGCCTGCTCCCCCATGGCCAGTTCATCATTTTGCACACATTTATAGCTTTGCCCAAGACAGCAATATTAAACCTCACTGAGCATCAAACCGTGCTGCTGTTTGCCAATTGTCCCATCCCCATCGCCCTCACCCTGCTGCTCTACGCCCCCGTCAGCACAAGGGAGGACAAATTTTGGCCCTGCCCTTCCAAGGCTGTGCTGCAGCAGCCGGTGAAGGGGGCACGAAGCAGGGCTTTGCCTGCCCCATCCCCGCTGCAGAGCAGACGCCTCGCCTGGAGCTGCATCCTTGTGGCACGGCCGCAGAGAGCACCTCGGTCCTGTCTGAGAACTGCCACTGCCCTTCCCTGGCTGCGTGGTCATAAATCAGGTGGGGCGAATTTAAATGATTCTGGTTAAAGCCTCTAATTGCAGCTGCTGAGTGTGTTTGAAGACCTCAGGGTGGGCTTCATGAGCCCCCGCTGCATCGCTCATTGCTCCCTGCGGGAAGGGAGCTGGGTTTGGGAGGGCTCTGCCCGTACCTGGCTACAGACACTGCTGCCACGCGTTGTGATGGCCTGGGAGAACACAAGGGGAATGCAGTTCAGTTCTCCAGGTTCCCTGAGGATGTCACCAACACGGAGAAACCCAGCCCTGGTGCTTTGCTGTGGCTGTGGGCAGCCAGTGAGGCACCTGGGTGACCCAAAGTGCCAGAGGGGCACCAACCTGGGGCTGGTGGCCCCACGGGGCCTCACTCCAGGTGTTCATCAGCTGCAAGGGGGGAGATGACAGGGACTGCTCAGTTTTTTCATGGGGTTCGAAGGGTTTTACAGGAGCAACGAGGCAGCAAATGCTTCAGCAGGACCTCTCGCAGCTGGGGCACACTCAGCTGCCCGCGGTGGCTCGGTGCAAGGAACGGAACCGCACAAAAGGCACCAGCGCAAGGGGGCTCGGACAGCTGGGGGCCGGCACCCTCGGCCCCAGGGCGGCTTCCAGAGCCCACCCAGGGCAGCGGGGAGACCCTGGGCACTGCGATGGGCTCAGGGGTCCCCGGTGTCCCTGGGGTGCGTGGGCCAGACCCGGCTCCCGGTGCATCCCCGCGGCACCTCCTGCGCAGCTGGCGGCCGGCGGCAGCAGGAAGCGCTCTCCGCATCCGCCCCGGGCCGCCTGGCCCCGTGCTTTTTTTAAAACATAGCTTGTGGTGAGCCCAGTAGCTGGAGGGAATGTGGTGTCCTGTTTTGTTTTCAAAGCAGAAACGGAGGAAAAAAAAAAAAAAAAAAGACGGAAAGGTCTGTGGATGCATAATTAAAATCTGAGCATTCGGTTTGAAGAGAGGCACTGAGATGCCCCCATGTATAGAGGGGGGGGGTCAGCTTTGTGGTGTAGTACGTTTGGGATGTTCCCCCCCCGGAATTGGTTAAAATTTGCATTTAAACATGTCCGTTTAATTATTTATTTGTGTGTTTGTTTGGTATAAGTGAGCACCAGCTCAGATTTGTTACAGTTCTCTTACGCCTGAAGCAGGAGGAGCTTTAATCACTTTAATTACGTTCAGTCATGGCAGTCTGGAACATTTTTAAAGAACAATTTGAAGAAAATAATTACATATTAGTGAAACTGTGTGGGGATGCCTTACCGTAAAGAAACACAGTGTGTTTGTTCTTTACGGACATAAAAAAAAAATACCAGTTTTTTTTTTCCCAAAAAGCACCAGATTTCTGCAGAAAGGAGACACTCGGTAGAAAGTGAGGGTTTATTTTTACAGAGCAGTTGTGTGGTCAGTCAGAGAGGTGGGAACCTGCAGCAGAGCTCAGTGGGGCAGGGCACGGGGTCAGTGGGATTTGTCCTTGAACTGGGGGGACGTGGGGTTGCTGGGACCGGGGGGCTGCGGGCTCTGGGGGCTCCCTGACCCCTCTGCTCTGCAGTCGAGCAGGACCGGGACACCTCCTCCCCAAAGCCGTACTGGAAGGAGTTCAGGTTCGACCTGACGCAGGTGCCCACGGGCGAGTCGGTGACAGCCGCCGAGTTTCGCATCTACAAGGCGCGGGGTGCCACCCGCCACGCCAACAGCACCCTGCACATCAGCATCTACGAGATCGCAGCCGAGCACTCCAACAGGTGCGGGACGGGGACGGGGACAGGGACGAGGATAGGGATGGGATGGGGACGGGGATGGGGACAGGGATGGGGCCCCCAGCCAGTGCCGGCTCTGGCACTTGCCTCTCCCAGCGCCGTGGCAGTGCCGAGGGCAGCAGCCATCCCATCCCACAGCCGTCCCATCCCACAGCCGTCTGTTCCCACGGCGTCCCCGGGCAGTGACACACCCGGCGTTTCGGCCGGGCGGGGAGGGCGCCTCGCTTTTCCCAGGGCAGCTGCCAGGGTGTCACCGGCACACACGGCACGGCTGCGGGCACCGTCCTGACCCTGCAGCGCCGGGATCTGCACGGGCACGGACAGCGGGGAGTCATTTCTGTGACTGGCCGTGGGCTGACGTTGCCTTTGGGTGCTATTACTCATGAGCTTCTTTCTCCCCATTTCCCAGGGAGTCCGACTTGTTCCTGCTGGACACCCAGGACCTGCGCGCAGGGACCGAGGGCTGGCTGGTCTTCGATGTCACGGCCGCCAGCAACCACTGGTTGGTGGATCGGAAATACAACCTGGGCCTGCGGCTCTACGTGGAGACGGATGATGGTAAGCTCAGCTGCAGCGTTTGGGGCCGAATCCCCAGGAACAGCAGGGCCCGTTAGTGAGGGGTGGGTGGCAGCAGGGCTCGGCTCTGCAGTTGTGATCCCAGCTGCGATGGAGAGCCGGGGGCACGGAGCTGGGTGGCACTGCGGCTCCTGGTGTGGGCTGGGGGGCTCTGGGGGGCTCCCTCCATGGAGGGGTTCTCGTGAGGCTGTGGGTTAACCCTCCTGGCACTGCTCCTGCAGAAAGCTGTGGGTGTGATGCTGAGGGCGCAAGGCAGCGCAGGATCAGTGCCACGGCCCCGTCCTGCTGCGGTGGTGACAGGGAAAACCTCTCACTTGGCTTTTCTCCCAAGAGCCTGAATCGCTGTTCAGGACCTTGGCGTGGCAGTGGCCGTGCAGGATGAGGCCCCGCCGCCCCCATGCCATGCACCAGGGCTGCAGAAACTGCAGCACCCCGCTGCAGAGCTCCCCCTGCACTGCGCCTCCCTGCAACCTGCTCCTGCTCCGTCCCTGCAGGGCTCAGCGTCGACCCGGGCTCGGCCGGGCTGCTGGGGCGCCGGGGGCCCCGCTCCAAGCAGCCCTTCATGGTGACATTTTTCCGGGCGAGCAGCAGCCCCGTGCGAGTCACACGGGCAGCCAGGGCGCCCAGGAGGAGGCAGCCCAAGAAGACGAACGACCTCCCGCACCCCAACAAGCTGCCGGGGATCTTTGGTAAGAGCAGGGGGGGCAGCCCCCAGCACGGAGGGTAGGAGGGGGCCTGGCCAAAAGCACGAGGCTCTGCTCTTGCTGCCGTGAAGGGCTCTTCTCTTTGCGCCTTGTCCTTTCCAAAACCCCTCTGACAGCTCAGAGGCACAGCCCTGGGGGGAGCACAATGACCACTGGTGTGCAGGAGCAGGGACATTGGCAGACCGGGGGGCACCCTTGGGGCAGCCTGCTTTTGTGGGGCTTTCTGGATGATGCTTTTTCTTGCATCGTTCCCTCATTTTGGAGCTGCCCCAGGAAGGCATCACAGCCCTGGGGAGCCACTGGGGCAGGAGGGGAGCCCCAGCGTTTGGGGCACTTGGGAACACCCCAGAGCTGTGAGTGGCACCAATTGACGCCTCCCCAGGCTGCATCCCCTCATCCCAGTGGTGGAGCAAAACCTCCAGCCTGCTGTGAAGCTCTCTCTCTCCTTTGCAACAAGGAGGCTCCCTCAGAGCGACCCCAGCCACCCGGCCACCTCCAGCCACCCCCAGGGTTTGGTGGGGCCGGGGGGCACCGAGCACTGACGCTGCCTGCCCTCTTCCCTGCAGATGATGTCCACGCCGCGGACGGGCGCCAGGTCTGCCGGCGGCACGAGCTCTACGTCAGCTTCCAGGACTTGGGCTGGCTGGTACGGACCCGCTCCCCCCGGGAAGAGCCACGGCCCCCACCCAGCCCCCGTGGTGATGGGCAGCGGTGGGAGCAGCGCAGCCGTGTGCCGGGACCTTATGGCAAACAACCTGGCACAGCCTGAACCCCACAGTGACCCTAAACAACTCTTCATGTGGTCCTAAAATCAAAAGAAGCCCGGGGAGGTGGCACAGGGGGTGCAGGTGCTGGAGGAAGGGGCTCAGCAAGCCCCCGGTGCCCCAGCACGAACCCTTTTCCTTGCAGGACTGGGTGATCGCCCCGCAGGGGTACTCAGCCTACTACTGCGAGGGGGAGTGCGCCTTCCCGCTGGACTCCTGCATGAACGCCACCAACCACGCCATCCTGCAGTCCCTGGTCAGTGCCGGGGCTGGGTGCTGGGGGGGCAGCTCCCAGCAAAGCGTCTGGGGGTGCGCACGGAGCTCAGAGCAGGAGGGCTCTGCAGGGTCGGCTCGGAGGCAGGACAGGGAGGGTTGGGCAGCGCTGGCGTCTCCACTGCCCGGTTTTCTGCCTGGCATGCTCCCACCCATGGGAAGCAGCGAGGATGGGGCACAAGCAGGTGATTTCCCTGGGGTTAGCACCCCCTGGCAGCTAGGGGGGATGCCCCAGGGGGGGCACCCAGTCCTGGACACCGGGAAGGGGCAGCATCGTGCCCAGGCACCCTCCCTGTGCGCAGGCTGCAGCCGAGGCCCCGTGGTGTGAGGCTGCGGCACAGAGCCCAAGCGCTGGGCTCAGCATATTCCGAACAGGAAAGCTTTAATGCCCCATTTTCCCAAATCCACCCCGCATCGCAACCCGTGCTTTAATTTCTGGAATTTCCTGACCTGTGAGTGTTTGATTTCCCAATGGCAGAGTCACGCCGACTCTGGTGCTCGCAGTTAATTACAGGGAGTGCCGAGTCCTCGGCCGAGCCTTTGAAGGTGTCTCCTGGCGGGGTTCAGTTTTATTTTTTATTTTTTTTTGCATGAACGAAGCTGCCAGAGCCCCCCCGCCAGCTGCGGGCACCCACCCCTCACCTCCCAGCCCCGGGTTCTTCCCAAAACGGAGCCGCTCGGGCGGACGTGAATCACCTGGCGCCCGGGGCCGGCCCTTCTGGGAAGCGCTGGGGACCAGGGCGAGCGCGCCGGGAGCCGTGCCAGCCCGGCCAGCGCTGCAAATAGCAGGGTTTGACAGCAAAACACCGGACTTCCGAGCTGGGAGAGCTCAGCTGGCCCCGCAGTAAATGACTCGCACATGTGGGGCGAGGCCGGGGGGGCTGCGAGCGCTCGGCAGCCCGCGAACCTCCCGGCACAGCGCGAGCATGGCACGGGGTGCCCCAGGCTCCTGAGGGGGTCCCGGGCTCCGTGTCTCGGTGCAGTGCAGAATTCGGGGTTGATGCTGAGCCCCAAAGGGGGGGCAGCCCTATTGCAAGCCCTCGTGCTGCCCCGAGGGGCTGCTTGCCTAGCTGAGTGTGAGAAGAGGCCAGGAATCCCAAATTAATGAAGGGGCTGCCCAGCCCGCGCGGTGCCATGAGCCACGATCCAATATAAACTGCAGCAAGGACTGCCAAGGGCTTAGAATAAATATTTTTACGAAGCACTAGGAATAATCCCCCCATTCACCCGGGCTTTTCGCAGGTAAGAGCCGGGGCTCTTTGAAGCCTGACCCGCGCTCGGGGCTCCTCTCCCCCCAGGTCCACCTGATGAAGCCCGAGGCCGTGCCCAAGGCGTGCTGCGCGCCCACCAAGCTCAGCGCCACCTCGGTCCTCTACTACGACAGCAACAACAACGTGATCCTCAAGAAGCACCGCAACATGGTGGTGAAGTCGTGCGGCTGCCACTGACCCGGCCCCGACACCTTCTGCGTGTGCGGGGGGCTTGCTCCACGTGCAGGGCTTGCTCCCGGGGCTGGATCGCAGCAGAGCCCATCGGTAACGATACTGATACCCCACCACCTCCCTCCCCTCCCTTCCCCTTCCCGGACGTGGATGTAAATAATATAAAACTTTTATTCTCTTACCACACTTAATGAGAGCCATCCCTGCCATACATGCATATATAGAAGTATATATATATAGGAGAGAAAGAGGATTTGTGGCTGGTGACGTGTCTGGCCCTGGCGGATGTGTTTTCCTCGGGCGCTGCAGCCTCCGGTGCTGGTGGGGGCAGATTGGGCTGGGGGGGCGAGGGCAGGGGAGGCAGCTCTGTGCCCGTGCACATTCAGCTAACCCAGCTCTAACCAGCGCCTCCACGTCCCTAAACGAAAACAGCGTCAGCCAACCCAGTAGCTGGCTGACTAACCCGCTCCTGTTTACTTAAAGTTCACAAAACTCAGCCAACGGGGGAAAAAAAAATCCATATTGAGCTACGACACTGTTATAAAATAAACGCCTAGTCTGGAAAATAAACACGTAGTTTCTCTTGCTGTTTGTTTTTTAATAAATGTCACGGCACAGCAGCGCTCTGTTCTGCAGGCAGGATTTCGCAATGAAAAAATACTCACAATCAGCTAAAATTGTACCTATTTGCTTGAAACGAAGCCCCGTGGAGGTGCTGAGACACGGGCTGGGGCCGGGCTGCGTCTCCCTGCCTTCGTCGGCGGCTGCTTGTCGCGGGCTTGCAAGGGGCCCACAGCCACACGTCGCTATTTGCACGGTTATTTATTTGCTGTCTTCCAAAGGAAACGGCCTGGCCTGTTCCTCAGCTCAAGTACCTGAGGGACCTTGCATCACTAAACAAATAACGGGCCTGGTTTAGCCACAGGCAAAGGAAAGAAAAAAAAAAAAAGAGGAAGCCCAATATACCCAAATCACCCCCTTCCTGGTGCTTCTTTTCCAGTCCTTGTTCTCCCACTCTAGGAAATGCCCCCGGGACAGGACGGTGCTGGCCACGGGGCCGGGTGGCAGCAGGGACCCATCTCCCCCCGCTGCTGTGGGGGCAGGCTGCTGGGCACTGGTCCTGGCTCCGAACGCAGCAGCGATGGGATCAGCTCCGCTCTTCTCGCCCCAGCACAGGCAGCCTGCCCAGCAGTTCAGATTTAGGCACCAGATTCGAGATGAGGGCAAACATTTCGAAAGCAACGCCCATCCTCACGCGGTGAGAATTCACCAGCTGGGGCAGGCCCTCGGTATTTTTAAAACTAGCTTTTATTTTTGTCAAACAGTCTTCACAAAGCCGATGGCAGGCTGACCCTGCCCCGTGGGGAGCGCCGGGCGGCACAGGCGCGATTCAGCCGGGGCGGGCGTGTTGCTCTGGGCTCCCCGCAGCGCCGTCCGTGGGCACTTGGTGCCGAGCCTCGCAGGGAAATTTGGGGAGAAGCACAGGGGCCAGGGGCCAGGACCCCCAGCCTCCCCCAGCGCCGGGGTCACACGCACTCCCCGCAGTCGGAGATGATCACCTTCTGCTTCGGCTTCCCGTCCTTGGTGCCCTGAGCCTTCAGGAGGAGGAGAGCAGGAATTAACGGGATGGGAATTGAGACGCGAGGCTGCGGGCAGGGAGCGGGCATCACCCTGCTGGGAAACCAACCTCGATCTGCCGCACCACGTCCATGCCCTCCGTCACCTCGCCGAACACCACGTGCTTCCCGTCCAGCCAGTCTGTTTTATCGCACGTGATGAAGAACTGGGAGCCGTTGGTGTTCGGGCCAGAGTTTGCCATCGACAGCAGCCCTGTGATCACAAAGCACAACGTTACAGCCGGGGTGGGAGCAACACGCTCTGCACGTGGGCCAATTCTTAACCAAAACCCATTCCCAGGCCCTGCAAAACCCTGCCAGTTTTAAGAGGGTCTGCAAGCATCAGTGGAAAGTGATAGAGAGCATTAATCTCTTTTCAGTTGTGGCAGTAGGAAAGCTGTCTGGAGCTAAGCCTGCTTGCTTTTTGCTACTTGTCTAACGCTTGTAGTTACACTGCGACAGCCCTCCTCTAAAATCCAACAGGAAAGCAGCTTTGAAACTCTCCACGATACAATAGTGGAAATTAACGGTGCACGGACAGAGAGCGCTGCACTTCTGCCTGCTGAACGCCAGAGGCAGACGACAGCCTGGCCGTGGTGGAGGCGTTTGGCCACCGCAGACCTTCACTGCACAGCCAGCACGAGCTGTCCCTACCCGGCCCCGTGTGCTTGAGAATGAAGTTTTCATCATCAAACTTCTTCCCGTAGATGGATTTGCCTCCGGTGCCGTTGTGGTTGGTGAAGTCCCCGGCCTGGCACATGAACTGGGGGATGATGCGGTGGAAGCTGCTCCCCTTGAAGCCGAAGCCTTTCTCGTGGGTGCAGAGGCAGCGGAAGTTTTCTGTTCGGGACAAGGGGCAGAGGTGAGCACAGCACCACAGCCTCGGCACCCGAGTGGCCGACCCGCTCCTCACCTACGGTCATGGGCACCACGTCGGAGCGCAGGAGGATCTGGATCCGCCCGGCGGGTTTGTTCCCGATCTTGATGTCCATGTAGACCTGGGGGTTGGCCCGGGCCTTCTTTGCAGGAGGCTCACCCTGGGTAGGGGAAGAAAAGACGAGCGGTGGTGCCCTGCAGCTCTGCCACCCGACAGCCAGCCCAGCCCCTCATCCCCAGCCAGCACTGATGGTGCAGGCAGCACTAGCTCCGAAACTCCCCGGAGGCAACACAGGCAGCAGCAGTGAGCCCCAGGGGCTGCTGCAGGGCCGGTCAGAAGCCTGTGTAAGTTTTTTGGAAACATGGGGGCTGCCTGGGGCCACCAATTGCTCCTCCTGGCTCCCACTTTGGGCAGGACCCAGCTGGATGTGGCGATTCCCCAGACCCGTGACACACAGAGGGCACAGATGGCTCCAGCCATTCCTCCTACCTCCTGTGCCTCTTGTTTGGGTGCCTCCGTTCCTCCTTCCTCCGTGTTCTCCTCCAGAGTCTTCCCCGAGAACTTCTTCAGCCATTCGTCATCCGACCAGACTGTGACAGACGAGGAAATAGTTGGTGCAGGGTGACAAAACCCACGGCCGCGTGTGACACATGGGTCAGGGTTTGGTGTGGCTCTGGCAGCAGCGGGATCGCAGCCAGGGCACAGGAGCATGCAGCTGGCACGGCCAACCAGGGCAGTGGGAAGTACCCCGCCACATGAAGAAATAAGGGACCGAGCCAGCAATTCCTCCAGGTAAGGCAAGCCTGATGGCTTCTCACTGCCAACCACCCCACGCAGGCATTGCTGGGCACAGCCTGGGCCTCCTGCATGTTTCGGACGTGACCAGACATCCTGGTAATGATGTCCAGCCCGGCATGTGTGCATGCATTTCATGTGCTCTGTTAGAGAGTGTGAGGGCAGCTGGAAGCACAGCCAACAGCACATCTGCCCGAGGGACCAGGGGATATTTTTGGTTATCAGGATGCTGCTCAGGCTGCCCCAATGCCTGGATGGGAGGCAGGGTGCTGGGAAAGCAGAAAGGCTGACGCACCAGACTCTGAACGTCCCTGGGGATTCCTCCTTGCCAGGGCACCAACTCACCTGGCCTGGATGATCCTTCTTTAATTCGCATTGGCTTGGCCAAGTTCACACGAATTGTCCTGCCGAAGAGCTCAGACTCATTCTGCAGAGGACAAAAGGAGAACAAAGCCCACCACAAGGTAAAAACTCACCAGGGCCCTCAAATCCCTGCAGAGGCCAGAAGAAAACCGCTTGCTTTCTCTTCCCGCTTCCGAGCATCGGAGCGAGGGCCCCACAGCTTGGGATCTACACCGAGACCGCAGGCAGAGGTGGAGCAGGGAAGGGCACGATGGTGCTGGGCCTGATCCTGAGCAGCAGGGAGCCCGGCCCGTGGCACGCAGGGCCCACGCCGGGAGCATCGCCCTGCTCACATCCACAGAGAGCTGCCCTGGGCTCTGTCAGCCGTGGGGAGACCAGCGCCGGGTGGTGCGGGAGCAGGCTCCGTACCATGTTGTCGATGGCTGCTGCAGCATCCTACAGGAAAAGCAGAAGGGAATCGTTACAGCCACTTCTTCTTCCCTCTAAAGGAAAGCCTCGGCACACACGTGCCCCTGCAGAACATCGCCACAGGGCTGTTTTTCTATGCCCTGTATGCCCCCGGCTGTGAGAACCCACGGACCTCGCAGGGGCCGTATCTGAGGCAGGGTCTGGAAGCACCTGAGGGGGTTTTCTCCCTGACCAACCCATCACACCCGCTTGGGTAAGACCCTTGCCCAGTGACACCAATATTCGGGAGGGGAGAAAAGCCTCTGTGGGGGAGATCTTAGGCAGATTACGGGACCGCAAATGAACAGCACCGCGTGGTGCCCACCAAGCAGAAACCCACAGGGAGCTGCCGCGCCTCAGCCCAAGGGAAACCCGGGAGCTGTAGGGGGACAGAGGGGACCCCGGGCCTGCCATGACAGCAGCACCCAGCCCCGGACCCCGCGGGAGGAGGACATGACCCCGGCTCTGCCGCCCCCTCTCCTCTCACCTCCGCCAGCTCGAACTCCACGAAGGCGAAGCCGCGGTGCTTCTCTGCGGACACACAGCGCTCAGGGGGCGGCCGCCCAGCCTGCGGGACGCCCCCCCCCCGAGCCCCGAGCCCCGGCACGCACCGGTCTCGTAGTCCAGCGGGATCTGGATGTCGGTGATGTCGCCGAAGGGGATGAAGGCGGCGTGCAGCACCTTCTCGTCCACCTCCTCCGCCAGCCCCCCTGCGGTCGGCACCGCGTTAGAGCCGAGACGCCCCCAATGCCCCCACAGGACCCCCGCAGCCCCAAACCACCTCACACAGGACCCCCAGAGCCCCACGCACCCACATACAGCACCCGCTTGGTGGCCGCCATTTTCCCCGCACCGCCCCGGAACCCTGAGGCGGCTCCGCCCCAGCGAGGGGCGGCCGCGGCCATTTCCCGGCAGCGGGGCCCGAGCGGGGCCTCCCCGGGCAC
Source organism: Aythya ferina (assembly GCF_964211825.1). Taxonomy (NCBI): domain Eukaryota; kingdom Metazoa; phylum Chordata; class Aves; order Anseriformes; family Anatidae; genus Aythya; species Aythya ferina. Next base: position 678,678 of record NC_140322.1, on the reverse strand, counting down.
CCGGAGCGGCCCCCGGCCGGGTACCGGGGAACGAAGGGAGCCGTGAGCCCAGCACATCCAGCCAAAAGTGTAAAACACCCCGAACAGCAAAGCATTGCCTCGCCTGCACGCTCGGAGCAGGCACCCAACTGCATCAGCTTCTCGTCAGGATCACCCCTGAGACCTTCCATCAGGTCCCCTCTGGGGTATTTTTGTGTCCCAGACCCCAATCAACCCCAACGTAATAACCCACAGCATAATTTTAACAGCTGCTTGAGAACAGTGATGCTTGCTAATAGTGCCCCATTAGCAAGCTGAGTAACTCAGAACACCACTTCAATGCATCCACTACATGACAACTGCCTCCCCCTTTACTTTTATTAGTCTACATCATATTTATTAACCAAATCTAAGGAAAATAGGACAACACAGTGTAAGTTTTTATTTCTTTATTGATAAATGCTTTCCAGACTTTCCAAAGTGAATGATTGTTCAGTTAAAACCAAAACCACAGGATACTTTTGATCAGAAATCCTCAGTGTCCTGGCTTAGAAAAGGCAAAGGAGAACCGTTCTGGCCACAGAGGAGAAGCTTGCAAACCCAGTTCTGGTTTTGGAAATCTAGAGCTTTGGGGAACTGCCTTTTTAAATAAGGTTTTAAAGATTAATTTACAAAATGCAATATAACTATGATATGATGCATGGCATTGAGATGTGCAGGACGGTGAAGAATCTTCAAACATCTTGAGCTGATGTCTAAGAAGGGGCTATTTGGCTTCTTGCATCCTACAGGCAAAAGAAGACGACATGTTATCTACACAGCACAGCTCATTCCAGGCGAGTGAACTTACAGCTTCACAAGCCATAAGGACTAATATAATTTGCAAGGTAGTAAGTCAAAATAGATAAAATCAATTTCTGACCATCCATTAAGAAACTCACATTCTTTGGTAAAGAAGCCAGTCACCAGACCCACTGAGAAACTTAAAGGTTAAAGTATAAAAGCCATCGATGTTCACCATTTTGAGCTGTGACAGCTGACCACAACAGCTTCACAGGAAGTGTTTAAGATGATCATAGCAACTCCAGACAAACCCAGAGAGAAATGCATCAGCAAATGTAAGAGGTATTTTTAATATAAACCTTATTTAGAAGTTAAATGAGCCAGCTCCAAACACAGGAGACAGCATTTGCTTGGACAGACCTGTGCAAGTAAGTGACATTCCTGACACTAGTACTTTGTATACAGTATGCAGGTGGTTGTCAGGATAAGGAATGGGCATTAAACAGTCTACTTAGCCTTGAAGTCACTAGAAAATCTTGCCTCGTTTCCTGGATTAGCAATTCACAAGCCTCATTTCAATACATTACCCTTCCATGACATGTCAACTGCTAGAAACGTTTCAGGAACTTATGCAACACCTTTCTGATGCTTAATTAAAATGAGATTTCTGCAGAATACTCCTAAAGCTTCTACAGTAAGGATTCTGTTGCAAGAAGCTACATTAGTCTTTTCTGAATAATTGACTAAGATCAGACAAATTCTGCACCCAGAGCTCCCAGACCAGATGCATTTACTAATGATCATGCTTTATTTACTCTGATTCTGGAAGGTTTCAATTGAAGTGAGGACTGAAACACTCACCAGTCTTCCTGGTTTAAGAGGTAGCAGCAACCACACCCACCTTCTGGGCAGCTTCTTTCTTGGCTTGGTGAGCCTGCAACACTGCAACAGCCTCCTCCACCTGAGGGAGACAAATTACTTTGTGAAACTTCTTATGAAGAAAGGGTCCCACCATCTGCCCCAAAAGCAACAGGCCAGCTTACCTTTGACCGGAGGGACTCTGGAGACTCCAGCATGTGCAGCAGCTCTGAGTTGTCAATCTCTAGCAGCATTCCTGTGATCTTCCCTGCAAGACTGGGGTGCATAGCTTGAATCAGAGGGAACAAACGTTCTCCTAGAAAAAAGTTCAGACAGCAGTTCAATTAAAAAGTTGCTGGTGAAACCCAAGGAGATTTCCCAATTACAGTGCAATCTGTAAGAAACAGAGTTTCACTTACCCAGCATCTGTTTCTGCTCCTGAGGAGGGGCAGCAGCCAGCATGGAGGCTGTTAGTGGCTCCTGTCCCTGAACGTGGACTGCAGGCTGAGGTGCCTGTAGAAGGGCAGATGTGAGGGTTCAAAAATAGATGCTATGCGGATTGTTTCACATTTAGAGTCAAAATAATACAGCCCCTCCTTCTATAAAAGGATCTGTCAAACTGACAGCAGACTTCATTTCACAAACAGACAGAAATGTTGCCCTTAGGTCCGAAACACGCTTCAAATTCTGATCAAGAACTCAATGTCACACATAAGCACTGTAAAAATATTACAAAAACTTCAAACATGGAGAGGCAGATATCACAATCGAGAAAAAACATCCATGCTCACTTTCTGTACAATGCAGTGGGGTATGGGAAAGACAAACTGCCTTCAAAGCCAAATTCTTACTAGGGTATCAAAGCTGATTAAATGAAAGAGCAAAGCTGGAAAGCAAAGAACCAAGAAAAATACCTTACAGCATATCTGAGTAAAAAGTGGCTTACTAGTATGGGACAGACAAATCAACTAAGTTGTCCCTGGCAAAGGTACAACTGCCAGGTTTTAAATTCCAACTTCTGGTGCCTGTCTGGGTTATACAAGTAGCTTGACATTTCTGCAAAAACACTCCAGTTGCTTGTAAAATCTGTTGGCCTGCAGTTATTTAGGGACTTAACGACACAGATCCTTGTGTTACCTGCAAAGGCTGTACGGCTGGGTGCGGGCTGCGGACACTTGAGGCGTATTTGTAAGGAGGAACCGCTCTGGGAGCGGGGGCAGCTACAGGTGGACGAGGAGCTAAGTTTTGTGCTGCAGTGGCAACACCTGCAAAGGAAGAGAACAGGATTAGAAACGCCCAGAGCAACATGCAGCAAGCAAGTCAGGGTGCCTGCTATTAATTGCTGAATTCAAGCTCTGTACTGTACAGTCTAATTACACCACTTCAGAAACTGGCTTCCAAAATGCACTTAGGAAAGTGCATTTCTCCCTAAGACTAGACCACAGATTCCACATCCTGCATTTGAGATATTTTCTAGTTATTCCTTAGAAAAAATGAATTGGATGCTCTACTCTGAAAACAATATTCATAACCTACAGAGCCTTATTTTGAGTGGCAAATGTTGCAGAGTTGTAGAGATGAGCTCCAAGCAAGTAGCAAAGCAACCCATCTGGATTTCCTCTGCCGTGCTCTAGCACCAACTGTCCCCAGACCTGCACTGCACAGCAAGGAATAGGAAAGATTCAGGTGCTGTCTCTGCCCCTTGCTCTGGGTGGCCTTTGGTTATCCGTATCTGACAGCCATTTCTGGAAATAAGAGTCAAGTCTCAACAGCATCCCCCCAGCTGAGGGGACGAGGCGGGGAGGCAGACACCTTACCAACTCGCTGGGCAGCAGCAGGGAGGCCACGAGAGGCCGGGGCATTGCCGGCAGGGGCCAGATGGCGCAGTGCTGGCCGTGGTCCAGACTGGCGCATGGCATTTGGCATTCCCTGGAAGCCTAATGGAAGAAATATGGGGAAATCCTCAAAACAGAGCTGACTGGCAAGTCAGGACAGTCAGCTGCAGGAAGCAGGTGGGGGTTGTGCACGGAGAGGAAAGCATGCATTGTTCTTGGTGTGAAGTACAACCAAGAGGGTCACACAACCAAAACGCTGCTTCCAGCATGCTCACCTTGAGGTCGTCCTCCTTGCTGCCAGCGTGGGTTAGGTCTCATCTGCGTCATTTGGTTGGGTGCATAGTAAGTGGGTCTGCTCTGGGCCTGGAGGGAGAGCAGACAAGCTCAGAGTGCATACGTGAATAACACACATTGTTTACAACATGTTTCAGCAGTTGTTCCCAAGACTCACTCAATACACATTAAGACAGGAGGCACCTGGGAAGTCACACAATTAACTCCACTGACGGCACTCCTCATTAGGAGTTGCTTGCTTATATGTGTAAGAAAGGCTCAATGAGAACCATCAAAGGTCCAAGCCAGGTTAAAGATTCCTAACACCATACTAATTTAACTCAGCTTACCTGGGGTACAGCAGGCATGAAATACCCCCCAGCAGCAGGCTGGAACTGATTAATGATTGTGTTGGCAGGCAAGGCCCTCATCCCAGCAATGCGCTGCATGTACTGATTCGTTAGATGGGCCTTCCGCTCTTCTTTCCTTTGTGCGAGTGCAACGTACAATGGCTTTGAGCCCACAATTCGTCCATTCATCTCCGTCACAGCTTTTGTAGCTTCCTCTGGAGAGGAAAAGCAGACGAAGCCAAACCCTTTGCTCCGTCCATCTTCCAGCATCACCTGCGGTAAAGACCAAATGTTAGTGGAGCAACGGTACCAAGAACAGCATAAGACTCCGTATTCTCCTTCCTAGAGAAGTGTCACAGCTCAGGCAGGTAGGTGTTGCAGAGGTGTAGAGACAAGTTCTCAACAAAAGATCACCTGTCTGGATTTACTCAGCTTTTCTGTAAGCACCATGTGTCCCCAGGCCCACACTGAGCAGCAAGGAATGGGAAAGATCAGGTGCAGCCTCTAAATACAGGTAGGGAAATGCCATCTGATGCTTATTGGGAGTCACCTCCAATGAGCATGCTTGCCATCTCCCACCCCTTCTTTTCAGGAGGGAATACAACAAGTTATCAGTAAAATAACACTGTGACAAGGAAATCTGTGTATTTACTATTCCATATACTCTTGTGACTGCAGTGACACAGGGATAAACAAACTGCCCTTCAAACCCATGTCAGGTAACAGCTCCTTCAGGCTTTACCAATCCAAGAACTCCAAATACCTTGGCACTTGTTATTGATCCGAAAGGTGAGAACTCCTTCCTCAGTTTTTCATCATCTATAGTGTCATCTAGGTTTTTAATGTACAGGTTAACTCCCTAGAAAACAGAGAACAATAAGACACCTATAGTAATGAAGAGAATTTTGAGCACACTGACTGTTGGCATCCACCTGTTAAAGGCATCATTTGTCTAAAAACCTCTTAATTTAGTATAATGTTCCTTTCACACCACCAAACCCAAGGGCAAAAAATGTTGCAAAGGTGTAGAGACAAGTCCCACTGTGGTGAAAGGGAGCCCGTCTGGATTTCCTCTGCTTTCCTGTTGCATCATGTGTCCCCAGTCCAGCACTATATTGCAAGGAGCAGGAAAGATTCAGATGCAACCTCTGACATGACAATATTGCCATAAATTAGAGAGACAACAGCACAGTCAGGCTGTCTCTTTCCATCCTTTGGGGTATCCCCATTGGAAAATAAAGGAGGCTGTGTGATTTCTCACATCCACCTGAACAAGGCTGTGCACAGATGTCTCCTTCACCCGCATATACCAGAGTCACCTTTAAACTTTAACTCCCAGGATATTTTACAGGACAATGACTACTTTGTCAGTTCCTTTTCAGTCTGCCAGCAAATTGCAAACAGTACTTAAATTCAGAAAAGAGACAGATTATTCACCTGGTACCGGCTGATTCTCTCTTGTTTTAGCTGTTCAAACTTCCGTTTCAGCTCTGCCTGGCGCTCAACCTTCTTCTGTGCTCGCCCTACAAACACCATTTTCCCATTGATATCCTTCCCATTCATTTCTTCTACTGCCTGGACAGAGGGTTCAAAGAAAACTGTCAACTGCTAAAAACAAGACAGCAGCTGATCCTGTTAAGAACCTGGCTGCCCAAAGCTCACTTTGTGTCTCCCTGTTCGTTAGCCAATAAACCAATCTTGCCATAGCACCTTCACATTGTTCCTGTGTAACACAGGCTAATTAAAGATAAACTGAGTTATCAGGAGAGACCATGCTGGCAACCCCACCATTAAGTACCAGACTAACAACAGCAACTTGTGACTTTATCCCCACCCTTCTTGCAGTTAGGGCCAAATTTTAACGAGCATACTGCTTGGATAAGAACTCTCCAAGAACACCCACTCCTTAAGCCCTCTATTGTAACATTTCTTCAACAATTCTTCTTCTTATACCACCGTATTTTGTGTGCACCTAGTAATCTGAGAAACGCCAGCTTATTGCTGAATATCAAGCTATTAAGGTGCAGCTTCTAGTCTCCACATCCAGAAGATTACACCCAAGACATGATTTTGTCTCAACAGGTTTCTGTGGTGAGGCAATTAAGCTCTTCTCTAAAGATACGCAAGCAGCATTAACACCAGTTGGTCATACCTTGTTAGCATCCTCATGCTTTTCAAAGCTTACAAAGCCAAAGCCTTTGGATTTTCCAGTGGGGTCTGTCATCACTTTAACGCTCAGAGTCTTACCTGTTACCAAGGGACAGGGTTAGTAAAATACCACATAAGGCTCTGTCTAGACTATTAAACTCCACATTATAAGCCCTACCTCTCTTCTCTTACTTATCTGCTAGCTAGCCTCTGCCTCCCGTCCAGCATTTGACCCAACTACCTCCCACATTTCAATTCTTCCTATTCATCAGCCTCAAAGTGACCCAGGCAGAGCTACAGAGATGGTAGCAGCAGTGTTAAATGAGCATTGGTCATGAAATTCACAGCTTCATTAGAAGTGCTTCTGTATTTACCGTATTTGCTGAAGAGCTCCTTTAGTCTTTCATCATCCATGTCATCCCCAAAGTTTTTAATATAAACATTGGTGAACTCCTTTGCCTTGGCTCCCAGCTCAGCCTCCCGTTCTTTACGAGACTTGAATCTCCCAACAAACCTGTAGGAAATAATGAAAGTTACAATAAGCAACTGGTTTTCAGGAATGGAAAAAGCAATGTGTGATTTGCAGTGAGGCAAATGAGTTTGTGGTAGGAGTTGGAAATGGGGAGAAGAAAGGGTGCCAGGAGAACAGAAGGACAAACAGGTTGCAGACCAACCAGAAAAATCACCTGTCCTACTGCAGAGAGAAGCAGCCTGTGATGCCCACCCGGCTCTGCAGTGGAGAGAGCACTGGCCACAGAAACCCACCCAGCCCACTAGCAGAGAGGTAGCAAGTCGAGGCTCGGCTAGGAGAACCCACCAGCCCTGTAATGGAGGGGGAGCAGGCCATGGCTTGGGCAGGGTCACTCACCAGCCCTGTAGTGGAGAGGTAGCAGGCCAAGGCTCGGGCCAGGAGAACCAGTGCCTTGTGTGTCCCTGTTAATACCGAGATGCATCACGGTTCATGCGATCGCTGCTGCTGCTGGCTGTGACACTCACACTTTGCGGTCGTTGAGCAGCATGCCGTTCATCTTCTCGATGGCTCTATCTGCAGCATCCTGGGTCTCAAAGTGCACAAATGCGTAGCCCTTAGAGCCATTCTCATCACACACCACCTAGACGTGCAGAGGGAAACCAGACTCAGATCTCTGAGCACATACTGGCTCCTTTGTCACAGGACGTGAAAACAGGTTACTGCCAAGGGGCAAAGCAAGCAAGGTCTGTGTTTCAGACTGGCGCATCTCATGACCGAGCCTGACATAACTTGAGCTCTCCCTGACCCTTTGGTCTGCTCTGCCTCCCAGAGGCATCACTCCTCACTTGGCTACAGGTGTCCCTTCCGCTTCCTACACTGGGTGTGTCTGAACATGCCACCAATACAGCAGAATTGGACAAAGCAACCACATCTCACCTTGCAGGACAAAATATTCCCAAACGCTGAGAATGTGTCATAAAGTGCCTTGTTATCAATGGATTTGTCCAGGTTCTTAATGAAGACATTCCCAACCCCTGACTTCCTCAAGGAGGGGTCCCTCTGAGACCACATGATGCGAATGGGTTTTCCTTTGATCACATCAAAATTCATGGTGTCTAGAGCACGCTCAGCTGCAAGAGAAGTCAAGAACAGGTTTCTCTGGATTGTTAAAGAATAAAGGTTTCCATCGTGTGGGAGATGGTTTTCTCTGAATTATAGTCAGCTCATGGAGAAGTTTGGGGCCACCAATTCCAATGACTAGGGTTTGTTTCGTTTAACTTTATGTTTCGAGGGAGATCTTTGCAGCACAGTAACTAGACAGGCTTAAGTATCTAACTGGTTTAATAAACTGTTCTGAACTGACATGATAGTAGTCTTTTAAATGTCTGTGCTTCATTAATTAGTTATATTCTTCATTATAAAGGTAAATGTATGCACCCAAAATAAGGAAAGGAAATGCAGAAAACCCTGGGGAAAAAAAAGAAGCAGCAAAAGTGACCAACTGGCTTGTTTGCTTTGCATGAGCTCTCATCTACCCATGCTTGTTTCTATTAAGAGAAAAGGATCATCTCTCTATCAGGTCAGGGACAGAAAATGCACATGAACACATGGCTGGCTGGGAACAACATGAGTCAGCCCCTGCAGCCTACATGGCCAAAAAATGATTCCCCATTTGCTCAATCTAAAAGTGAGTAAGAACAGACAAAACACTGTAAAAGAAGTCCACATAGCCTACATGGGGAATATGGAAGCGTACAGACAAATTCTGAAACCCCACTGCTGCCATTCTAGCCCACACTGAACCAGCCCCCCTCCACAATTCTATTTCTGCTACCTACTGATATATTAAAAGGATCATTACGTACACTCATTAGGATCTTGTTCATAAAATTCAGATGCTTGGGACTCCTCTGTGCAAGGAAACACTCCCAGCATGGAGTGAGCAGAGAATGAAAGACTCAATTCCCAGCATGAGGCAGGGAAAGAGAGGGATATGCATTAAAAATCAAGGACTATTAACAGGGCAGAACCCATTTTCCAAATTTGTTCAGCTCAGTTCTTCCATGCCACCTTCACTAAATGATACTTGCCAATTACATTTCAGGAGCAGCAAATTCCAGGAAAATGAACACCTGCTTTTGTGTGATACTTTGCTAGTGCAAGCAGAGGAACTGTGCAGCGTTTCACAGAGCCACCACCAGGAACCCCAACGGGTCACTGCCTGAAGAAGTCTCCTGCACTCCCTATCCTATGATCAGTTTGAACTCCTACATGGAAGTTTTAGGAGTTTTTCACATGCTTCAAAAATATCTTTTTGCTTTTTAAGCCGAAGTGGTGCCACTGCTGTTTTCCCCAACCCTTCATACATGACCCCAACTGGGAAACAAGTTCTGCTGGGCCTCACTCCTGAAGTAGGCTTGCAAAAGAAGAGATCGTTTCAGGAATAAAACTATACTTGCTAGGACTCTACTAGCTCTATTAGAGAGTCAAATGTATTCAATTCAATTAACTGCCGTGCTGAAATGATTCCTCAGCTGCTACTCTGAATCAATGCAACCCTTCGGTTCTTTCCGCAGCCCACCCCCATGAGGCACTTCAGCAGGCGACTTGGTCTGGCTTGTCAAATTTGGCAGTGTTTATTTATAGCACAGAGAGGTCCTCCAGAAGCATGCATTGGCAAGGACACAAACTAGCCGTAAATACCATTTGCAGCAGAAAGAGAGCTCCTGCTGAAAGGTGGCAGGCAGATGAAGCAGTGGTGAGCAACCAGAGGGGATTGTTCTGCAGCAGGTACTGAGATACCGGCCAGTTATGAACTATACAGACGAGTTATGAACTATATAGACTAATTACGAACTTACTGTGCTTCTTTCAAGCTTCCTAAACACACACCAGTGGGCACTACTGCGCCACTCTTTCAGTAGCTTGCAAGTATTCCGTGGTATTACATGTATTATGCTCTGCTTGAAACACACACATGCTGCTTGTGAGCAGTGGTGTAAGAAAGCCCCGGAGAGGTTTCCTGACCCGAAGGAGGCCTGCCATGCCCCCAGGTCGAAATGCAATCACATCACAGCAGTACCTGGGAAAAGCTGTGAAGAATCAGCAGAATGATGCGAGTGACTCAGACTAAACACACCCAGTTCACTTCCTTCATCTGAACGAACACCTTCTCATTTTCCTCTGCTTAAGCAGCAAATCTTCACCCACCTCAGTTCCTGTATCTGTTTCTCTCCCACTGGTTCCTGTCATCCTTCCAGCAGGCTCAACTGCAACTCGTACAACATTGCACACACTTTTAACCCCTTTCAGACTCTTTTCATTCTTCAAGTGCCTTTTGGATAGGGAAAACAAACATATGAGCACCCCTTGCAGTTTGCCTTAGGCCTCAAAGCAATCATTCTCCGTTACAGGCTCCTCAAAAGCCAAGGCAACTGTGACTGAGCAGCATAAAACATAACCACACACACCACGATTCACCCACCAGTAACTCTGCACAGGGAGTTTTATCCTGCAACACTGGATATTCTTTATGCTGTTCTCTCCTTTAAGGAAGAAGAGAGGCAGCAAGTTTATCTACACCTTTCATTTTCAGAGACCATTCTCTAATCCCAGCTCTGGGTTCGTTCTTCACTTGGGAATCACGCTGTTTTCTCTGTACTTGCAGAACAGCTTATCTCTACAGCCACACTGAAGCTTCTCTGCTTCATTATCTGAGTTGTCATGTCATAACTGTCAATGTTATGAAACCCTGGAATGCAATTAAATTGCATGAGGAACACACGAGAAAGGAAATTCAGCTTTTCTTCCAAATGAAATGAATTTCTTTCCCTTTACGGTCAAAAAAAGTATAAATATTAACAACCATGTCTGAGCCTGAACTACCCAGAACTTTGAAGCATTTCCTTCATCTGCCTATCGGAGTATGACAGAAGCAGTACTCAGCATTCACTGGCTACTATGCCACAGAACTGCAATCAAAGGCAGCAGAGCTCATTTTCACTAAAAATAACCTCTCTGCAGCAGACTACACCAGCCAGACAATGCATGTCCAAAGAGTAACCCCTTCCAGGGTAAAGTATCGCTCCATTAGCCAAGAAAAACAAAGAGAAACACAAGCTCTTAGCCAATTTGGATAGAGGAGTTCTGGAAACACAGGATATGACAGTGACAGTGGTCCCACATAACAGGGGAGTTCTGGCTGCTACCTGACTTTATGGCCACAGTTTGGTTTCTCTAGTCAGTAAAGGCAGAGTCCTATTTCCCACACAAAGGTTAAGATGTGGTAAATCTGAGCATTTACAAAACACTCAGAAGGTGCCAGTGAAATGTAAGCTACCATATCAACTCCTTTCATATCTACTACCATTTCGAACATACCAACAGCATGACCACAAGAACTTCCCTAGAAGTTTCCAGTGCACAAATCTTCCTGATTACTTTTATATTTTATGGCAGGATATTTTACAGCAGCTTAACAATCACCCATAAATCAGAGGAGTTCCCTGCAGTGCTACAGAACACCACCTACCTTTTTGTATGCTGAGTAAAATGACGTCCCAATGCATTTCTGCTTATGCATCCCTAGAAGAAAATACAGAGTCCTTGTATTCTCCAAGAGCCTTCACACAGACAGTACTGGGTACTGCCATCATGAAAACAAAAGCCAGAAGTCCTCCATTTGACCATAAAGGTTCATAAAATGCCTTGGGTTGGAAGGAACCTTCAAGATCACCTAGTTCCAACCCCCCTGCCACAGGCAGGGATGATGTTGTAAAGATTGCATTTTTCACAGTCAAGTCTTGGTTTCGGATAGAGCTCAACACACCACCACCATGCTCACCTTCCCAACATGATCTGTTTAGGTTCTGCTGCATTAAGTTTACCAGAACAACTGCCTTTTACTCGTAACATGCTGTAGTTTGCCAGGCAAGTCAGGAGGTTTTCCACAAGAGATCACAAAGGCAGGAGTTTGTCTATTTCTCCTTCCCAATCTCAGCTCAAAGATTAGGTTTAAGTCGCTTGACCTTGTAAGACCCACCAGTAACAGGACACCAGTTACTCTGTCGAAGTATCACTTTAAGTACTGGGACTTCCTAAAATGTCTGCTGCCTCACCAGGAGTCCAGAATGACACAAGGTCCCTCTGAATTCCTGCCTATCTATTACCATTAAAGATTACTTTGAAATACACGGGAAGGCCAGCTGTCTTCATGTTTGTACGAGGAGAACTTCTTCCTGCTAAAGCGAGCATTTCTAACCAGCCACTCTTCCCTTTTAACATCTTACCTACACCTACATTATACAGGTCTTCTCTGCTTTAAGGAAGAGAACTTTATACTCCTTTACACACACAGAGCCAGATATTTCTGAGTTCCTTCATGGATCTATTTTTGCTTCCTGTTAGTTTCTCCTCTTATCCTGAAGGAGAGAAATCATAGCCTAGACAAAGGCAGGTAAGCCTGGGTTACTGTACCCTTGCACAGCACAAATATACCAAGCTTGTTTTATAAGAGGGAGCCAAAGCAGGCAGGTTCATCTGAGCAGGAGAGGGACATATGGACAGGCCCTCAAGTTCTTTCCTTCCTGCTGGGAAGTTTCAAGACAAATACAGAGCTTAACATGCATAAGAGCAATTTTTAGAGTTCTATCAATGAGTTCTTGCGCACTGGGTTGCAGCCAGTTTTTTTTTTAATCAGCCTGGCAAGAGAAAAGATCAGAAAAGCTCAGTCGGATCAGTCGGTATCCCAAGGAAAGAATGTGCAGAAGGCACTCTGAACCAGGGAAGAGGATGGAAGTGAGGATGGCACAGTCACAACCAGATTACATGAACTCATACTCCATATTCCAGCCAAGAGCTCAATCCCACAGGCTCTGCTTGCTTGCAGGAGCAAGATTTCGTGATAAAATTGGTTTTCTACACATTATGAAGACTTTGATCCAAAGTTATGGATTACCCTGCATGACAGACTGCTAGCTGCTCTTTGCAGAACTGTAGAACAGGACAGCCAACTGGAACCTACAGGAGAGTTCACCTGCTGTTGAAGTCTGTGCTCTTACAAATTGATTCTGAATGAAAGGGAAGAGTGCACCTTATCTAGCCTGTAGATGCCTATATATAGACACTGCTAAATCACAGCACGGAGCAGTAAACCTGCACCAGTCAACAAGCAAAGGCTCTAAAAATGTGGGCAGAAAATGCTGACCCACTTTTTTTCCAGAAAAGACGTGCTCCAAAATGACCTTTTCTGTCCCTTCTTTCCCATTTCTGCTGCTACAGTGCTGGAATACCTACTTCCGAGCAGGTGCCAAATTAAAGTATTAAGAAAAAACCTGAACAGAACAAACCGACATGGATTCTGCAGATGAGACAGAGATTTCACACACATTGCACAATGCATCTTCTTTCCTATTAATGCAGGAATACCACTTCAGACTGGAAGACCCATCCAGGTGCTTGCACAAATGGAGCAACACAGAGCCCATCAGAGCTCCCAAGTATTAAGTCATAGTGGGTGGACAGCCAGAGGCGCAGTCAAACTGAACATCTGACCAGGGCTGATTACTTTCATGTTTTATTGCCAGGACTGACTGCATGAAGTCCTACATAAATAGCCTAAACCTACACCAGAACACAGTGGCACATGGTGGAGATTATCCTCTTATATGCACTGCAATAAACCCAAGTCTCCAAAGTTTAATTCCAGTAACAGAGAAACAGTCCTGTTAACCAGAGAAATCACCGAGATGTGCATTTGCAAAGTATTCTGGAGACACCAAGCAGTAAAAAAATATTCCAACACCCCAAGCACTAACTTACCCCATAACTGCAACACCGGTGGGAGCTACGCAGCAGAACACACAAACAGCAGGGTGCGTTAAAGGAAAAAAAAAGTGAGGAAAAGGGAAGAAAAAGGCCCTGGCCGTGGCCCCACGTGTCGCTTACCGTCGGCGGGCTGCTGGAAGTTGACGTAGGCGTAGCCGAGGGAGCGGCGGGTGATCATGTCCCTGCAGACGCGGATGGAGAGCACGGGCCCGGCGGGGCTGAACTTCTCGTAGAGCATGGCCTCGGTGACATCGGGGTGCAGGTCGCCCACGTAGAGCGATGCCATGGGGTAGCTGCTGGCCGCCGCCGCCGCGTTCATCGTCCCCGCACGTGCTCCCGGCAGCCGCGGGGGTTATCCTGGGGGTTCTGTAGGGAAAGCTTTCGGTAAATATTTAAAAGGGGTGGGGGGAGACGTTCAGAAAACAACTGAAAAGCTTCACTAAAGGGGTCCTGGGGGGTGGGACAGGCGCTGCACTGAGCCCCACCGGAGACGGGGCAGCCTCATGGAGCGAGCCCCCGCTCCCTGGCCCGGAGCTGGTTCTCTTTGGTTTGTTGGGGTTTTAGAAAAATAAATAAATAAATAAATAAATATATTTATACATAAATCAACTATCTCCCAAAGATATCTATAGGAAACAACCTCCCGCACTCGAACCGTCCCCGCTAGGCTCACGGACGTTACCCCACAGCACAGCCCCGGGGGCACCGGGATCGGGATCGGGACTGGGACTGGGACCGGGCCCGGGCCGCAGCCGCGCTCGCCCCCCCCCCCGCACCCTCCCCGGTCGGTGCCGGGCCCGACCCCACTCACTCGCTGCGGCCCCGGCGAGCGAAGAGGCGGCGGCGGGCGGCGGGCGGCCCTTTATAGCCGCCGCCGCGGCCAGACGGGGCCCCGAGCGGCCGCCAGGGGGAGGCGGCGGCGGGCCCGGCCCGCAGGGAGCGACCCCCGCCGCCCGCTGCAGCGACGCCAGCGGGGGGGAGGACCGGGGCCCGCGCCGCCATTTCGGGGCCTCGGCTTCTCCCCGGCCCCGGCCCCGGCCCCTCAGGGCAGCCCCGTCCCGCACGAGCCCCCTGTGAGGATGAGGGGGAGCACAGGGGGCGAGGCAGCCCCTCCTGAAGGGTTTTTGGTCGCTGCTCCGAGCTGTGTTTTCTGAGGTGTCAGCGGCAGCTGGGGTTGTTCCCACAGGGATCTATTTTCTCTATTTTTCCTCGAATAAACGCCAGTTCCCGTGGCAGCTCCGGTGCTGCGCCAGCTCCTGTCATGTGCTGGCCCGGAGCGGGACCGAGGGTCCTCAGCATCTCCCCTGGGAACCAGCTGGGACAGGAGGGGGATTCGCCCCCCTGTGCCACCCCACAGCACCCAAATTGCTGCAGGTATCAGCCCCCAGCATCTTCAGCAGTGTGAGCACAGGACCCAGGCGTTCATCAGTGACCTTCAGGCACCAGCGCCACGCTGTTAAGGGGAACTAAGGCGGTTTGGTAGCTGCTCTGCTGCAACTTCAGTTCTGCATCACGTTGCCTTTAATTTGCTTTAAAAGCAGGATACAATTTTATCATAGAAGTGGGCTGTGATACCTATCCCTTCCAATGGGATAATTGAGAGGGGTAGAATAAAAGGCAACAACAGCAAAGCAGTGGTAATAATCCCCATTTTGCAATATTTGGTGTGATCCCACGGCCATGCCGCGTGGCTGAGCGTGCCTCGATCACCAGTGGTCATCATAAAAGACATTAAAAGACATCCCTTTTTTATTATTATTATTTTTCCAACAAGGATGGCGAGTTTTGAACCAATCTCTGCTCCTGAGCTCGGGATTTCTTCCAGCTTCGGGAAATTACCAGCAGAGGGCAGGCCGGGACTGCTCCAGGAGCCAAAAAACGCAGCGGGGCCGGGCAGGGAGCGCCTCTCCCCGGGGAGAAGGAGAGGAAGGGGAGCAGGGGCCGTGCGGGGGCAGCCCCGGGAGCAGCGAGGGGTGCTCAGCACCCTCAGCACCCTCAGCACCCTCAGCATCCTCAGCACCCTCAGCACCCTCAGCACCCTCAGCACCCTCAGCATCCTCAGCCCCGGTGCTGAGCCCCGGTGCTGAGCGCAGCCCACGCGTTCCCCGAGGCCTCCTCAGCGTGGTTTGTGCCTGAAGAATGAGGATGGAGAGGAGCGCTCGGAGAGTTCGGGGATTTCCCCTACAGGGTAGATCAAAAGTTGCCCGGCTGCGTTACGGGAGCCGTGCAGGCGAAGGAAAACCCTGGGAAAAAAAGCAAAGATGCGGTCCCGGGCTGCTGCTGTAATCACCCCGGCACTGTGGGGAGAAAACCCCACGGGCCTGAACCCGTGCCCTCCCACCAGCTCCAGCTCCCGTTTGATCAGCAGCGATCAGGAAGTGGTTTTCTCACTGTCTCTGTTTTGTTTTACCACTGCAGCCCGCGGGGCTGGTTTGTATGCCTGCCTCCCACGGAGGGCAATTTGGTTCCTCTCCGGCTGAGGCCACGCCAGAGCCCCGAGCTCCCGCCACCGCCTCCAGCCGGGTCGGGGCAGCCGATGTCAATGGCCCCATTATTGCTCGGGAAGCCTCTGTGCGCTTCCAGACGGATGCTGCGTTCCCCCCATCGCAGCTGCAGTCGTTCCCTTCCAGCAATTCCCAGCGCAGCACTTAAGGCAGGGATTTATGGGCGGTTTTGAAAGGCATTTTGGAGCGAGAAGGAGTTATGGGAAAGGAAGCTGAATTCCCACCATTCCCCAGAAAATTCTCCCAGCATCTTTCTCCACCAGGATCATTTACTGGGCCTTTCCCCAGAACAGAGGCGAGCTCTCAGCTGTGGCTTTGTCCAAAGCGTTTCCCAACAGCCAGAAGCAGCGGGGGTTATTCTGGTCCTGCCTGCAAAGGGTCAGGAGACAGAGGCCAGCCCTCGGAGTCTGGCTGCGAGGCTCTGCTGGACCCGTCTGGTTCCCTGGTGTTTTTGTGATGCTGGGAGCTAGATGAACTGATCTGCTCCCAAACCACAGGTTATTGCCAATCTCGGGGCAAGTGCTGCCAAGTACCCCGCTGATTTCAGCTCGTGTAGTGGTTTGCAAAGTAAAAAGCCACGGGACCAGTCACAGTGAGTGGCAGCTATAAGGCAACCCGTGGGGATGTTACCGTAAAGCTAAACCTTACCCTTTTTCAACCTTAAGGGGGAACAAAAGTTTACCTGCTGCAAGCTCGCACTCATCCAGGCAGGCCCGCTTGGCGGGACACCTGCACACCAACACATTTCACAACGAGGACAGGGGTTTGAAAGACTTTATTGGACACCTTTGCTGGGTGCCGCAGCGTGTGAATCTAACAGCTCTGCGCAGCGTGGAGCGAGGCCGGGCTACTTGCTGTGAGCTCTTGCATCCGGCCAGCTGCAGGAACAGCCGTGGCCCACGGGCCCTCCACCGGCTCTGCTGAAGGGCAATGCTGGTTCCCGGCCGCACTGGCACTTCGGGACGGGGTGAGGAGAAGTAGCGGAGGCATTTCTGTGTGTTAAGTGCGATGACGTTCATCAAAACGCCTGGGAGGGCCTGACTTTGACAACAGCAGCGGGTGCACACATCGACATGCACGCGGCAGATACGATCTGCAGGAACGTAGCCACCAGCTCGCCCGCACGGTCTGACCGGCTGCGCCTTCGACCTGAGGCACGGGGAGTCTCTGCCCTTCGAGAGAGAGCTTCTCCCTCCTTTTGTAGCTCTGTGCTGACCTCCTCGGGTTTTTCTCTTTTCTCATCACAGCGCTGCAGAGGCGGGTGAGACTCCTCGGGGTGGGCACGGTCCTGCACGCCTGTCCCGGCGAGCGAAGGCACGGAGCCAGGGCACGCAGCCGCTCAGGTCAGACAAGGAGGAGCTCCCCAACCACCCCGAGGACCAGGGAGGCAGCACAGGAGCAGGGCAGCTCGAGAGCTTCTTGTCTCTGTTCCTTCCTGCCCGGAGGAGAGGGGATGGGAAGACAGCCCGAGGAGCCGCAGCATTTGCTGCATCAGATGTCTTGGGGCACGAGACAAGGCAGGAAAAAGCTCTCAGGAGCCAGACAAGTGCAGACCCAGGGCTTGCTGAGGTTTGCGCTGCAGCATCCGTGGGTTTTGGTCCTGGCCCGGGAAAGGGATGCGCAATGCGAGACCAAAACACAGTGCTGAAGAAAGGAAACATTGTGGGAGGAGAGGGTGAGGATGTGGGACTAAGAGAAAACAGGGGGGAGGCACTTCAAAGGCAGGCAGGGTCGACCCGCTCCCCCCGCTGCAGTCTCATGCTCAGCAGGGGATGGAGGCAAGGCAGCTCCGGCAGGGAGAGTGGCAGAGGGAAGTGCTTTTCTTCTCACTTTGGCGTCAGAGCCTTCCCCTGGGTCGCAGGCGTCCCTTTGAAACCCTGCACCTCGCCTCTTCGCACCTGGGTGCGGGGTGAGGGCTGCCGGAGCCCCATGCTGGCAGCACTCGGCCAGGCCCTGGGAACCAGCGCTGCCCGGCCCCTGCCCCACACCGAGGGCACGCGAGCAGGAGCAGCTGGGAGGGCAGTGAGGAAACGGGGAGCTCAGCCAGCCCCATAGGGTACCACCAGCACCCATCTCCCCGCACCAAAACTGGGTGCTGCAGCCAGGGACACGTCGTGGGGCAGCGGCACGAGCAGGGCTCCGGGGGAGCTCTGAGTCCCCGAGGAAGCGAGGCCGTGCTTCGAGGCTGGCTCTTCTCCAAAGGAGGGCAGTGCCCGGCTCCGCAGAGGGGTTTGCAGGAGGAGGGATGGGGCCGGGGTCTGTGGTGCCCCCTCCATCGCAGCCGGGAGCATGGCCACGTGCAGATGAGCGTGGGAGCGGATGGGAGTTTCGTTTGTGGGCGCTGTGAGGGAGAGGACGAGCGGTGGTGAGGAAGGCGGTGCGAGGAGGGAGGCAGGGGACAGTAAGGAGAATTTTCTTTCTGGGTCCTTGGCTTCTGCAAAGCAGGAGAGATGCCTGGTCAGCTGGGTTTGTTCTCAGGCCTGCAGGCAGCGAGTGCTGAAGAACTCCCGTCTCCAAAGCAGGGGGGGGGGTCAGAAAGCCCCGATCTCCGTCGCCCAGGAGCGGCAGATCCTGGATGCCCCCACCCTGATCCCGGGTCCCTGCACGGCGGCGCCCAAGGCCCCAGGCGCTGTGTAAGCCGGCGGAACGGGGACGCCGGCGGAGGCCGGTGAGAAGAGGAAGGTGGCGATCTGGCTGCCCTTGGACGAGCCCTCTCTCAGCACGCCCGTCGGCGACGGCATCCTGGGCACGGCCGCGACGGCTGCGGAGGAGCCCGCGCCGCGGGCCCTGCGGCTGGAAGAGGCCATCCTGCCGGCCAGGAGGCTCCGGCGGGACGGCAGCATGTCGCCGGGGACGCGGCGAAGGGGAGCCGGCCTGACGGCGGGGCTCGGGTAAGCCAGGGAGGACGCAGTCACAACGAGCGGAGCGGGGGCGGCCTCCCGTCGCGGGACCTGCACGGGGCCGGCGGCGCCGTGGAGGAAGGACCAGGGCCACGTCTGGATGGGCAGCAGGGAGGTGGCCACCGGCGACGGCTCCATTTCAGCCACGTAATTATTCAGGTGGGAGAGGAGTCGCAGCCGGATGGGGTCGGCGGTGTTTTGTCCCTCGAGGACGCCCAGGTACCTGACCACTTCAGTGAGGCACTCGCGGAAGCCGATGCTCCTGTAATCGACAGCCAGAGCTCGGGCGTCTAAGAAGCCTGCAGGGAGAGGACACGGGTGACGGTAAGTCCAAGCGGCGTGCAGGAATGTGCCTTAGTCTCACTACCCTCTCTAATGCACTGTGTATTTCACTTGAGGCACTTTGCTGCCGGGTGATACGACTGAAGCAGACAGCCAAGTGGGTGTCCGAGAGGACTGGACGCTCGCATGCGTGAGAACAGCACCCGCGGTTATCTCGTCGGGGTAAAACTGCCAGGGTCATGAAGCCTCTTACTGCAGCACGTGAGATGAGTAAGAGGTTTCCTTAGCCATGCTCAGGAAGGAAATTTTTTTTTTTTTTGGGCTCTATCAGTTATTGTTGCTGGAAACATGCCTGCGGGCTGGACGTGCGCTGGGTGCCTCTTTCAGAGACCCCCCCAGGCCTGGCAGAGCAGCGGATGCGAGCCTCCTCACACACCTCAGCACCACTTTCCTCTGCCTGGGTCCCAGTCATGTCTGGCTGCAGGACACAGGACAGAGACAGAAGCAGGACTACCGAGATGAGAAAGCTCCAAGCCACAAAAAGAAAAAAAAATAATAAAATGCAAACAACAGCTGATTTTTAAGCTTCTTCTCCCTGCTTGGAGCTTCATGAGGCGGTAAGCAATAAAGCAGAGAATGTCACAGCACGGCGAAGCACTGGACCACTTTGCTTGCCGGGGTCTCTCGGGACAATACGGCCCTTTGTTGCAGTGCAGTCAAACTGAATATCTAAACAAATGTTCCAGACCAAGTTACTGCTCTGAACCAAAGCCTGGATGCCAGCAATGTCTCCGGCAAGCCAAAAGTGGGTGGTAAGCAAGCCAGAGGCTTCTTTACTGGAGCTGTGATCTCCATCCTGTTAACTGGAACAGGACAGAGGGGCTGTACAGAGGTCTCGGTACAAATGAGACCTTTGTTGAATTTCGCACAGGCTCCCCCTCTCTTCTTATAACAACCGAGAGACAAAAAAAAAGAAAAAAAGAAAAAAAAAAAAAAAGAACAGAAAGAGACAGAGAGGGAAAAAAGCCTTGTTTATTTGCAGAGTCCCCACGCAGAATTCAGCCCCTGCAGGAAATGTATCCCAAGGAGGAGGCACAGACTTTAATGCTGGTTTTTTGGAAGCAGGCTCTGTTTCTGGGGAGGACTCAAACTCTCTGAAACTGCTCTGTCCGGGCAGCTCTTAGTGGGGTGAGCAACAGCGGCAGCAGCACCGTCCCCGTGGGTCTGTGGGGTGCGCCACCCGCTCTGCCAAAGCGTGCCCGTGGGATGCTGACCCACAGCTTCCAGACCAAAAAACCAGCAGGCTGGGAAGCGTTCATCTGCCCCCCAGGAAAAATATCTCCCTTGGGAAGGAGGCAAGGCTGCGTTTGTGCTGGTGCTGGCTGGTACCAGCAAGACACAGCAGCACTGAGACGTTCCTTGCCAAGGGGGAATTTCCCGGGATGTCACCTTCAGCTCCCCTACACGCTTGTAGGAGCGGTTCTTACCTGCTCCTCCGGTGGCATGAAGCATTTTTAAGTGATCTACTGTCATTTGTAGAATTTCTGCCTTCTCCAGCTTGGAAGAGCCCTGTGAGTTGGGAAAAAAGAAAAGAGCAGTTCTTCATTTTGTGGTCAGGGCTCTGCGCCTCTCACAAGCTGGGTTTTGCCCAGCGTCCTCCTCCCCAGCACCTTCCTGACGCCCCGGAGCACTCAGACACCCAGATCTGGGCAGTGGCTCAGGTTTTTTTTTAATCAAGTGAGGAGAAAATGGAGCTCCTTCCCATGACCGCCCAATGCAAATCAAAAAATCCCCATTTCTGTGCCTCTTCCAAGCCGCGAAACGCTGCCTGGGTTGAATTTATCCTCCCTAGAGCTCCTGAATATCATTAGTACATTTGTTAATGGTGCTTCACCACCCAGTTCCACCACCTGCTCGCTCCCTGAAGGGAGGATGACGAGGGAAAGGCAGCAGCGCTCCGAGGGCGCTGCCCTGCCCCGGCTCGGCACGCACCTGCTTCTCGAAGGCGGTGGGCACCAGGCGCCGCAGCTCCGACAGGCTGCTGTTGATGCGGTCGCGGCGCCGCTTCTCGATGATCTGCGGGAGGTTCCCGAGCAGGGAGAGGAAACCACGGTCACACAGGGCACATCGCACAGGTTTAAGCACGCGCTAGGAGCTACGGCGGGTTGGGAGGCACCTTGAGGAGGGCCACGTAGGTAAATGAGCTGGGCGGAAAAGCCGGGCAAAGCCCTGGCTGGCTGGTGCGGCAGCACCGGGTGAAACCTCCCTCCTCCCCCTCAGCTCGGAGGCCAGACCTCTGCAGGGAACCCGCAGGCATCGAGGGAGCGTCCCGCAGGGGACAGCACAGAGCCCTGCAGCCCCGCCACGTCCCCAGGGCGAGGACGAGGACGCGAGGACGTGCCAGCAGCGCCGCGCACCGAGCCGAGCCCGCGGCAGGGAGGCACAGCACAGCGCAGCCACCCCAGCCCTGGGGAACGGGACTCACCCCTCTGCGCTTCTTCCTGGCCTGTATCTGAGACGTCGTAGTGGGAGACACGGACCTGGACACATGGCTGCGAAGGAAGAAGAGGGAAGAGTTCCTTGCGCTAGCTGGAGAGAAACCTCGGTTGCACATATGCTTTACACACGTTTGCCATCTGCAGTTTTCCCCCCGGAATCATGTTTTCTGTGGTTCCCATCTCATTTTTACCCACAACACAGAGCTCAGCAATTAAGGACGGGGAGCCAAGCACAGTTCGAATCCCACTCTCCCCCCGGGAGGCTCCCCCCAGCCCCATTTCTGCACCAGACAGCCCATCTGCTACCAGGCACACATCTCCTTCGACCTCAGCCCGTGCTGGTGGCTCGGGGAGGCTGGAAAAGCAGCGATCCCAGCCCCGGAGTCACGGCCTCTTGTCTCCACGCGCAAACCTCCCGGCCTCGTGTCTGAGCCTGCCCTGTCTGCAGGGCTCCGCGTCTCGGAGCCGCGATAGCTCCCGAGGCACCTGAGCTCCCACCCAGGCGGCAGCCGGGGGCTGCTCGGGGTGAGGCTGGCGGCGGCGCTGATGTGGTTTCTGAGGGCTGCCCGAGGAGCCGGTTCACACCCCGCCGGTCCTGGGGTGGGCTGCAGCGTCCCGACGGCACGGACGCCCCGAGCCAGAGGGAAAGGAGCCCGGCGGCTGCGGGGGGAAGCCAGCAGGAGGTGACGGGACGGAGATCTGGCCCTCAGCCACGGGAACTGGGTCTGGCTCAGGGGGCAGGGACGGGCTGCGAAGGGCCCCACAAACCGTCCCGTGCCGGCTGGGTGCCGGTGAGGCTGAAGCCACCAAGGGTCACCAAGAGAGCCCCATGCAGGGACGCTAAGGGGTGGCCAGGTGGCACCCCACAGCCCCGACCCGAAGTACAGGGCTGGGAAGGGACACTCGGGTTCACCCCGCCAAGTCCGAGGAGGTTTCGGTTTGTGGAGCATTTTAACCACAGTCTGCTAAGGACGCTTCTGCAGAGACAGTGCTGCTTGCACAGCAAGCCAAGAAAGAGACCGAACTCAGCCCGTTAAAAATACATTTTGTTGGGCCCAAGCGAGGTGCTTTCACAAGTGGTTTTGCACCAGCAGACCACGCAACACGCTCTGCACCCTGCTCCGCTCAGCTCCGTGCATCGCCCTGTTCCAGCGTCTGCTGGGTGGGCTCTGGGCAGAGGTGCTGGCTGCCTTCGCAAGCCGCAACACGCGCTGCCCGTGCACACAGAGGCACACACGATGAGCACACACGGGGTGGGAACGGGCCCTGCACAGACGCTGCGACACGTGCAGGGGGTACTGAATTCGCCCGGCAGCGCAGGAATGCAGAGCGTGCACTCAAGGAGTCCGCAGCAGTGAATTTTGAAACCCTCTCTGCAGAGCTGTCCGAACGTGTTGCTCACTGGGAACTGCAGTTCCAGATGTAGAACTAGCAGACCTCACTTACTGCGAAATATATTTTTAAAATATGTTTGACTGACAGATGTGAACCAGAGGAGATGATGAGACTAAATTCTCTGATGGTTAAAACTTCTGCCTTGCTGCTTGTTTGGTTTTGTAATTTACAGCACTGTTCTTTTGACTGCTTATTTGAAACAAAAAGAGAAAGAAAAAAAAAAAAAAGGAAAAAGAAAAAAAAAAACACAACCCAAGTAGTATCTTGCACTTCTGCAGTGACCCCGGAGCCTAAACTCACTGCACGCACAGTGAACCGTGGCTCACACCCGCAGTGACTCATCCCCGCTGTACGGGGAACTGGTTTGCCCGAACCACACAAACGATCGGTGATGGAGCTGGGAACCCCATCCAGACGCTGGCTCCCTCCCTCGGCCCTACTCGCCAGACCTCCCTCCCCACCTGGAAGTGTTTCATTTCGCCTGATCCTCGCGTCCCACGCAGGGCTGCATCGCTCCGCGCGCAGACCCAGCAGGGCAGGAGGGGTTCTTTCTGCCATGTGTTTGCGTGACATGAGCCACAATGTAAACGTACACAAATACCACCACACTGCAGCACTGCCTGCCTCTAAGGCTGACTCGAGAAGATGAACAGATGAGCAGCAACAGAGCGAGATCAAAAATTCACTGTTACTGCTCACCGAATTAAAGCATTATAGAAATTCCTCTGTTTTTGCCCAGCGGGGTACTACAGACTCAGGGTGCCGCAGCGATGCGAAGCGATGGGATGTCTTCCATGTGCACCAGGAAGGCAGGTTAAATATTGATGCACTCGGAAACTGCGAGGGGTCAGTGAACTCCTGCAGGGTACGGGTGTCAGGCGTGCCCGGCTCTGCCTGGGACCGCGTTGGTATGAGTGAGTTTGGTCCCTTGAGAACCTGGGCTTGGCACCGGGCAGGGCGACTCCTCTGCCGGGGACAGCGGGCAGCAAAGGCGAATTAATTCATCCGGAGCCCTGCTGGACGCGGCGGGGGGCACTTGGCTACTGAAACAAGAGCTCAGAAGCCGCTGAATTTTGGACGGGGACAAATGACCGAGCCCTTCCTTCATCCCAGCTAGGGGATGGGGCGCGGCAGCTGGGGGGGCGGAGGGACCGGGGTCCACGGGGAACCCCGCTCAGGGGGCGAGGGGAACCAGGCACCCCCGGTGAAGGGACGCCGGGAACCGGGCACCCCCCGCGGCCCCGTCCAGCGGCCCCGAGCCGCAGAGGAGAATTAGGACGGCACCAGCCGGGGGAGCGCTCCCAGCGCGAAGCCGCCCCCGCTGCCTCCACGTCCCCCGGGCGCCTTCGGGTCCCCGGGCAGCGCTGGGGGCTCGGCCGAGCCGGGGGCTCCCCCCGCCGGGCGGCAGCGGCGTCTCCGCTGGAGCCCCCCGGCCGATCCCGAGCCCCAGCCCCGTCGGCTCGATGCCCCCCGGTCCCCTCACCCCGTCCCCGCGCCCCCCGTGGCAGCCCCCACCTGTACTCCTCCTCCTTGCCCACGTCGATGGTGCCGTCCGACTCCGTGTCCGAGGAGCTCTCCTCGCACAGCCGCTTCATCCTGGCCGGGCTGCCCCGAGGGGCTGGGGGTGGTGTTGGCGGGGGGGGCTCGGATCGGATCGGATCGGCTCTGCCCGGCCCTGCCCGGCTCGTCCCGGCTCTGCTCGGCGGCCCCACGCGTGTCCCGCAGCCCTCGTGTCCGCGCCGTCCCGGTGCGGGGATCGCTCCGAGCGGCTCCCCCGGTGCGTGCCGGGCTCGGGGCGGCTCCTCCCCTGCGCTCTGCCTCTCACACCCCCGGCTCTGCCTCGCTCTGCTGCCGGCACGTCCCCAGCCTCCTGGTTAATGGGTTAATGAGACATCTCCCAGGAGTGACGGATTACGCGGCCGCGCCGGCGCTCCCAGGTTCCCAGGCCCCCCCGCACCCCCCTCCGCTCGCTGCTCGCCCTCCGGAGCCTTCCTGTAAAAGGCCGGGGCTGTGTGAACCGCCCCGTGGCCCCCTCTGCCCGCCGCCCCCCTCCCCACGGCCCCCCTTCCACCCGCCGCACGTTGGCCTCAGCCCCAGTTTAAAGGGACCAGTGACCTCACTGGCAACAGAAAACCGTGGGAAAGAGATGGGACTGATAAAGCCCGGAGTTGTTTCAGGGAAAAATCAACATCCAGCCCCACACGCACACACATGTCTGCCCGGCTCTGCGCGGCGCAGCCACTTCGGGAGCCTCGTGATTCAGATGGAAACCAGCTCGCTGCGAGCGCCGAGCTGTTTGAGGACGCCGCTCCGAGGGCCCTCGCCTGGGATTCATCACGGGCAGCGGCCGAGGGCCGGGAGGGCAGCGGTGGCACCGCGCTCCGAGGCATCGGGACGAGCCTGGCACCCCGGCACTGCTCCGTGGTGGTCCCCAGCGAGGACCCCTGCCACGCTCCCACAGCCTTGGAGCATCTTCAAGTGCTCGTGGCACTGCCAGGGCATCCTAGACCTAACCCGTAAAACAAACCGACCAAAGCCCAGCTTTAGGTTTTATGAGGCTAGGATGAATTGCTGGTTTCTGTCTCGTCCCACAACGCGGGAAACTTTGACCCGCAGCCCGGCACCTGGAGAGCATCCCGCTTCCCCTGAGCTTGCGGGGAGGAGGTAGGAGGCTGCTCGTCAGACCCTGCGCAGCTAAAATCCCCCAAGGCACCGAAAACGTGCGCATGTGGGAGAGAGAGCGGGGCGGGGGGAGAGAGCCGAGGTGGAGGTTCACAGTACAAAAATAACGCCTTTTATTTTGAAAAAAAATAATCGGCGCTGAGATCTGGCAGCACGTGGGTTTCCCAAAGCCTCTTGCAAAGACCGTGGCGGCGATAACAGCGCGTCGCCGCTCGGGCCAGCCAAGCCGCCCGCCGCCCGTCTCCCGTGCGCGGAGGCGCCTCGCCGCACGCTCCCTATCTGCCGCAGCCATCTCGGCCGGCTCACCCGCACCGCCCGCGGTCCCCAGCACCTCTCCACCTCTCCAGCAGCTCCCTCGGAAGCCGAATGCCCTCGCCTGCCCCAGCAGGAGGGCAGAGAATGGAAGAGACGGAACCGGGGCGTCCTCCCTCCCAACCCGAAACCGAGCCGAACCAGCCGGCCGGTGAAAGGCTGACATCTCCGAAGTGTTTGTAAACTGAAAGAATTAAAAGAAAACATTTGCTTTAAGTTATAACACATTGTTTCTACAATTCTGATGTTTTGTTGTAATTTTCACCATTGAAATTGATCGAGAAACCGAGCTGTTAGGAGCCTGCATTTCAAAATTAGAGGTGACTTTGAACCAGCAGAATTAGAACCGTATTATTCTGGCAATTTTGAGACCCACTCCCCCTCCCTTCCCAAAGCGATTTCGGTTAAAAATACATACGTCTCCAAACTAAACTTCCCATAAACATGTGTTTTTGAGAGATTAATACTCTTTCCACTGATAAAACCATTTAAATGGGATCCAGAGATTGGTTATTTCAGGCTCTTGCTCATATCACACTGAGCCTGAACCGAGCGGAGCCCAGACCTGCCACGGAGGAACACTTTTCTTCTCCATTAGAAAGGAATTCACTGTCCAGACTCCATCTTTTCTGGGCCTTGTCTAAGCATCATTATCTGGGTTCAATTGAAGTGTAATTGGCAACATGTTTTTCTAGGATTACACTTCATTATGAACAGAGCGGGGGCCCTGAAACCCACTTCTCCTGTAATTGGATCCGTTTTCCAGCCTGTGCTCCTGGAGAGCCGTTTATAATCGCCCCCAGCGAGCCCTGGGGGATGGCGAGAGCCATCTGAGCCACCCCAGGAGCAGCCCGGTGGGAGCGGGCCGAGACCCCTCGCGGGTCAGTTCAGTGGAGACGACAGGGGAGGATTAAACAGGCTTAGCTGCGTGCTGGGGAAGCCGGCCTGCAGTCAGCATCGCCCAGCTGTCTGGCAGGGGAGAGCCCGCAGACGTGTCCCACCGTGGCCAAGGGGGACGCAGGATTTGGGGGGAGATGTGCCCCCACGGGGACGGCGTGGGAACGGGGCCTCTGCCCTGCCCTCCTCCCTCCGAGAGCCGTGCAAGCCGCTGCATGGTACGTTGTCTTTACATTCTCTTGCGGTGGCAAAGCCTGGCCCCAAGCACAGGCACAGCCAGCGGGTGGCCAACCCCTGCCCACGGCCGCTTTGCTCTTCCCCGGGGAGCTACGTGCTCGGCCAAGCCAAGCCAGGGAATTACCAGCGGGAATCTCTCCCCTAGCCCTGCGTTATCAGCCCTGGGCCAGCATTCAGGGCTCCTTCCCCTCCTGCGCGGTCTCTGGGAGCTCAGCAAGCATCGCTGCGGTGCCTGGCCCTGTCCCGGGACCCCAGGAGAGCCCCCAGGACTCTGGCGGTGGGTGAAAGCCGCCCCCCCCCGCGGCTGGCTGCGCCTCGGCGAGGTGGGAGCAGCTTCCAGAGGACGGGTGTCACGAGGACGGGGCTAAGCCATCCATCACACCCAGCACTAATTGGCTACCCGGCTTCAGAGGCCAAGGAATAAGTGAGCTGCGAAGATTGATGTCCCTTCTCTGCAGCAGACAGAGCTCCCCGGGCCAGGGCTGCGGGTGGATCCCTGCCAGGGACCCGGGGCTGCCCAGCTCTGCCCGCGCCAGCTCCCGTCGGGGGGCGCGGGGCTGCAGCCCCCAGGCCGGCGGGGGGCTGCGGGTCAGCCCGGCCACCCACCCCCGTGCGGGGACCGCGTCCCCTCCCTCCCCTCCCTCCTCCTCAGCTCTGGGAAATGTCCCCGGAGAGCGGCCAGCTGTGAAAAGCTGCAGCAGCTGGAATGTGGGAGGGAGGGCAAGGCTTCTGCAGAGCCAGAGGCGGCGAGGAGCAGGACGTATCTGTTACCTCCCGGTGAACTGACACCTCTGCTTTAACCCCGTGCATGCCTGGAATGCCCTGTCCGCACGTCTTCAGTCAACATCACCTCCTAACCTCAGGTCCCACCGCTGGCTGCCAGACCCACAGCTGTAATTTCAAAAGCAGAGGCCTCGCAGGGATGCTGGCCGGGATTCCTGGCTGCAGCGCTGCGGACGGGGCCGTCTTGTTCTGTGGCTAAGCAGAGGGATTCATCACATCACGGGCAGGAGAAACACGCAGGGCTTTCGGGAGGTGATTTGGGATGAAAGCATGTAGGTATGAATACGGTATCACCTCGTGCTTTGTCAGATGTGGAGCGCTGCCAGGAGAGGATTGTTTGCCGTGGCTGCGCTCCAAGCCAGAGGCACTACAATTGTTCACCCCCCCCCCAACTTCCCCAGCCCACGCAATTCAGAGCCGGCCCAGCCGACTGCTAGGGGCAGTCCAGGGGAGGGAAAAACAACATTTTCCCACAAACCCGCGGCCTCACCCTTCCCCAGGCAGGGACAGGGCAGATCCTGGATCTGCTCAGGGCCCGGCAGAGGCTTGGTGCTGCCCTCGCCGCCCCAGCAGGGCCATCTGCGTCCTCACGCCTACTGCCCCGCGGCGGGTCTGCGCCTGGCCAGGAATGCTGCCGGGCCTGGGGGAGCCCTGCCTGGCCTGGGGAGCCCAGCAAGCCCCGTGGGACACGGCCACGAGGCTGCACCTGCCGGGCTGGCAGCTGGGGCAATGCTCTCTGCAGGGGCTTCAGCCCCGAGGTGCTGCCTGCCCCCTGAGCCCGTGCCCAGGGCACGCAGCCGAGTGCCCGATGTGCGGTGGCTCTGCCACCACGTCCCCGGGTCGGCAGGGCTGGGGATGGTCTGGGGACAGGACCTCATTCTTGTTCCAGAATAAGCGCATCCTGATGGGGAGAATATCAGGCATTTTAGTCCTGACCGCCCTTCGGATGCCTCAGTTTCCCCACCCGTAATGATGCTATTGCACCAGGCACGCACTTCACGGCGAAGCAGCAATGGGTGACAATTAATATTGCAGCAAACCTGCTGACAGCCGGGGTCATTGGCTCACCCAGAAACCCAAGCCAAGGTCAGGGTTACACAGACAGGGCTCCAAAAATTGCTGTGTAGACACAGGTCTGGAAAGAACGGTGTGGACACGGTGGGGGGCGGCGGTGCGGGGTGGTCTGCGTGGCCACGACAGCCCTGGGGGTGCGATGGGTTCCCTGGCTGCCAGCTGCTGCCTGCGCCAGTCCCGTCCCCGGGTGCTGGAAGGACACGGGTGGCCTCAGGGCTGCACCCGTGCTAAAGCAACAACAGGAGCTGGGATGGGAAAACCAGCCCCCGGTGAAGCTGGGCCCTGGCCTTCCCCTGGGGCCAGTCCCCAGGGCCCCGGGGAACACAATGCCTTTGTTTGTGACTTGGCCTGCACTGGGAGCCCTTCCCTCGCTCAGCCCCAAAAACACCAACCCTTCAAAAGGCCTGGTCCCCCTCCCTCCCCCCAGCAATGCTAATGTGCCAGGCCTCTTCTCATGAACCCTGGGAGAGATCAGGCTGGTAGACAGTTTCACCACTTGTTAAATGTGTGTTTAGCGATCTTGTGAGTAGACAAGAACAAATACAAACAAGCCGGGCTGGAGAGCCCCTGCCCCTCCGCCCTGCCTGGAACGCACCAGCCCAGAGCCTTTCTTCTCTAACCACTTCAAACTTTCATTTCTTCTGAAGCCACAACAAGGCACACTTTGTAAAGCAAATGAGTAAACAGCAACTTTCAGCTTAAAAGGAAAACAAGGGGGAGGGACTGTTTTTAATTACTGGATTTTTAAAAGGGCTTTATTCGGTTAATTGCTTTCTGTTGTAAAATGTTCTTCTGCGCACAGCCCTGGTTCTAGCTGCATTGCTGCTGGCCAGATGGCATTGCAGAGGTAATGACAGCATGTGCGTTCACTGCTTGGGTACACAAGTGCCTTTAACATTCACAGACATCCCCCCGAGCCCTCCCGGCCTCATGGAAATGACACGAGGCACCAAGTTTTGCTCAGACATGACCAGTGGTTTGGCGTGTCCGACTCACGGCACTTCCAAAGGACCGGAGGAAGAGCAATCGGCACGCACAGAAAAGCCTCTGCAGCATTTCAAGTCGAGTTCCCCAAAGGGCTAATTGCTGTTGATCGTCTTGGCTGCGGCGCGTTACCTTCCTCGGCTGGGGTAATAACTGCTGTTCGTGCGAGGTGCTGCGCTCGGCTCGGTCCTGCCCGACAGGGCGCCTGGCTTCCCGAGCAGGGGAGCGACAGCGCTGCGCCGTCTGGCACGGCACCAGCGTGCGTGTAGGCATGTGAGCACAGCCGCGTGCGTGCGCCTCGGTGCAGCAGCACGGAACGGGTTCCAACTGTACCCCTGCTGATCACAACCATCTTGGAAGATACCCCGAGTCCCTGTGGAGACAGGGGGATTAAAAATAGAGAGCCAGCTAAGAGGTGCACGAAAGGACCTTGAGCGGGAACACGGCCAGCGCAGAGCTGTGAAGCTGTCGCTGTGCTGGGGACAGATGGCACGGGGACGGGACGGGAGCGGAGGCAGCGGGAGCCTCGTCTGCAGTTGGCTCAGCATCAGGCGGGGAAGAGCAAGGAAAGGAAATGGAGCAGGAACGGCCTCGGGCTCCGCACGCGTGGAGCTGCCAGGGCGCCCCGTGGCTCTCCCTGCAGCCCGTGAGCTGCAGGGCTTTGCAGGAGGCCCCAGCCAGCGGGTGCCTCCCGGGGGGCTCAGTGCCGGTGCTGAGGAAGGTGGAGGCAGGCTGGTGGTCAGACACAGAGCTCACAGGCATGTGGGCGCTCTCCTGCCTTCTAACCTGAAAAACAGCACGAGGGAGTGTGCACGTGTGGGGCAGGGAGGCTGCAGAGCCGACAGGGACGGGGCTCAGCCCCTGCTCCTCCACACCCTGGCAGCTGCTGGCTCAACCAAGGCAAGCTCAGAGCACAGCGACGGGGAAGGGCACGGCTGAGGGGGCTTTCCAGCACCACCATCCTTCAGCCACAGGGGCCACAGGGTTGGGGATCGCAGAGTTCAGGGCAGAGGGCCCGAGGGGAAGCTGCTGCACTGCCGCTCCCTGCAGCCCTGCGAGCTCACGGCTCTCCTGCCTCAGCATCCCCCGTAACCTGCAGTGCTTCCAGCGTGGCTGCTTTGAACAGGCCATCTCCTTCCCCAAACCGACCACAGGCAAGGACATCAACTGCAGAGCGGGGCAGGAGGGAAGCACCCGGCCTCGCTTAGAGGCTCCCAGGAGCAGCGGCGGCAGCTGAGCGTGCGGGGAGCTCGCCGTGCCCGCGGCAGCTTTCCTGCCACGGAGAGCTTTTCCTGAGCCTGCCGCGGCGGGTGGGTCTGTTCCTGCCAGCAGCCAGCAGCTGGTGATGAATGCTCACTTTCTCTAATTGAATAGCAGGAAGTTAAATCTTGTTTCTTTGCCTTTCAGGCTGTCAGCTGGAACAATTGCCCACCTGTGGCACCACCCCGGGGATATAAATAAGGAACAAAACACAATGCTGCCAGAGGAATGGACTGCGTTCCCAGATCTCCTGATACTCTGTGCCATATTGTGTGCCCACACGAGAGAGGGAGAGAGGGATCCGCAGGCAGCCGCGCAGGCAGGGCTGTGGGAACGGGCTCGGGGTGTTGGGAGCGAACACGCAGAAGGCACGCACAGAATGCAGCTGTGGCGTGCCAGAAGGTGTGTGCACGAGCAAGCGTGTGCACAGGGGTTTGTGCACAGCTATCTAAGTACTCGTGGGTCAGGACAACCACCAGAGATCCACTACCAGGCCAAAATCCCCTGCAGCAGCTGGGGTGGCTGCTGCTCCCGTCCTGCACGCCGAGCTCGTCCTGCAGCTGCTCTGCATCCCCGGCACCAGGCGCAGAGGCGAGGGCGTGCTGGGGGCTGCCCCGTGTACTCGCTTTCCCGTTTCACCAAGCGCTCTGCCAAGCAGGCTGCAGAGCCGAGCGCTCCTTCCCGCAGCCGCGCGTTCCCTCGCCGCCACCCAGTGTGCTTCCACGCCACCTCCTGCACTCGCACCATCAGTTCACAGCCGGGCCCTGCTCTCCGGGATGCTCCCGAGGCGGCCGTGGCAGCTGGGCCGAGCCTGGCGGTCACACACAGCTGGAGGGAGCCCGGCTGGGGGCGAGGACGGAGGAACTGCCGTGCTGCAGACCCTCCGTGCACAGCAGGAGAGGGGGGGGGAGCACGTCTGGGAGGGCAGCGGGGAGACACCGGCACACACACACACACACACACAGGCCGACATTGTTGCCGTGAGAGGAAATTATTAATTTGCTGGGAATAAAGTCGGCATCGAGTCAAAAAAACCCATCCTCCCGGAGCGCCGGAGAAAAGCCTCTCCTCCCTCCCCCTCGCGCCCTCCCTGCGAGCGGCCCTGTCGCCTTTGTACTGCGAGACAGGCCCGACACAAGGGCGTCTGTCTGGGCACCACGTCCCCACGCCGGGATGAAACGCGGCCCGGGCTTCACCCAGACACGCCGAGGGCCCTCGCTCCCCCCGCGGGCTCGGGGCGCCCTGACCCGTGCTCCTGCCTCCCCGGCCCCGCGGCGGGGGGACGCGGCCGCGGCCCCCTCGCAGACAGCCCGCTGCCCGCCAGCCCTTTGTCAGTCGCTGTGGTAACAGCCAGGGCACAAATGCCGCTTCCCTGTTTGTTTTCCCCCTGCCTCCGTGGCGGGGGCGGCCGCAGCCTCCCTCCCTCCGGCTCCCCGAGCGGGAGCCGGGGTATTCAGGGCTCAGCAGCCTGAATGAAGCCAGATCCCTGGACGCATTCCTGTGGTTTTTTTTTTTTTTCTTCCTTTTTTCTCTTTATTCCTCCCTCCCCCCCCCCCCCTTCTTCTCCCTCGCTTGGCACAAGCTAAAGGATTCAAAAGGAAGCCAGGCTTGGCAGACACAGGGGGAGGAGGGAGTGGGGAGATGAAAGAAGGCCTCTCTCCAGCTTTCTCTTCCAGTTCCCACACTCAGCCCGGCGCAGAGCGCTCCTAATGATTCCCAGCCGCACCTGGAGGAGGCCGCCTGGCCGCCGAGGAAGCGGGGGCCTATTTATACAGCCAGCAGGAAAGGCCCCCAGCGCCCCAGCCATGCTGTTTGGTGGCCCTGCAGCCCCGCAGCCCCATGGCCTGGCCACCCCGGGCTGCTCGGTGCCCAATACGGCCACCCCGCCACCGTCCCCAGGGTGGCCACCCTGCCATGCACCCGAGAGGTCCGTTGTGCCATGGTGCCCAAGATGGCAGCCCTGCCTCTGCACCCAAATAGCAGCCATGCCGCAGCACCACCGTGCCCGAAATGGCTTCTCCGTGCCACGCCGGCACCTGCAGCCACGGTGCTGCATGTGGAAACTGGCGCTGAAAAGAACAAGAACGCGCCATGTTCCCAGCTCAGGGGGCTCCCAATGGCTGTCCTTCCCCATGGGGCACGAACCCCAACGAGGCGGTGTGCTGGGGGCAGAGATGGCCACGGGGCTGGGGGCAGTGATGGCCGTGGGGCAGTGATAGCCATGGGCTGGGGGTAGTGATGTCCGTGGGGGCAGCAGTGGCCGTGGGGGTGATGGCTATGGGGCTGGGGGCAGCTCTCCCCAGCCGCCATCCTGCAGGAGCGAGGACGCCCGTGGGGGTCCGCAGCCCCCGGCGCCCCCTCGCGGCCCCCTCCCGGCACCGCAGCCGGCCCCGGCCCCGGCCCCGGCCCCGCCGCAGCCCCGCTCGCTGCCGGTGCCGCCGGGGAAGGCTCCGCCGGCTCCGCAGCCCCCGGCCCCTGCCCAGGGAACGAAGGCTCCCGGTGCTGCCTGGCACCGTGCTGCCGGCGGAGCTTTTGGACGCAGCTTTTGCTGCAGGAATGGGAAAATGCGAGGAAACAGCCCCAGCTCCATCTCCCTGCCCTGGGCAGAGCCAGAAAAATGAGGCTGGTTTTCAGTGCTCGGCTCCGCTGGTGGGAAGGGGACACAGCTGCCTGCACTTAGGGGGGCTTTGCTGTGTCCATTTCGCTCCAGCCCCGGGGTTCTCCAGCCTCGGGGTTCCCTCAGCAGCACGGAACAAAGGAGGAGCTGAGCCCACCGCCAGGCTCCACACCTGGCTGAGCCCGGGCTGGGGGCAGGAGGAGCGGCAGAGTGACCCCCGCACCCCACCGAGGCCTCCTGCCAGGGGCCATGGATTTGACAGGAGCACTCACTGCGTGCTGCAGGGAGCCAGCGGGCGCGGGGCTGCCTCCTGGCAGAGGGACAGGCCTCCATCAGCGGGGCGAGGAGCAGCTCACACGCGTTCCCTTTGAGTCACCGCTTCGTTGGTGGCCTCCCCGGCGCAGGCGGCTCGGCCCCGCCAGCCCAGCACCGCTCGGAGGAACCATTTTAGGCTCCGGTGACAGAGGCATCAGCAAACACTGCTATAAATAGCGGTGTCGAAGGAACGAGGTGGTCAGGCCATCCAAATCCTGGCACAGCCCCACCAGCGCTGATAGCGAGTGCCCTTTGCTTGTTCTCCTGCCGCCAGGTCCTCTAATCTATTCTTCCAGCGCCAGGTGTTTCTGTCATCCTGTCACCGGCTCTCCCCTGCCCTGACATTTTACTCTCCGGCGATGGCTGCGGGTCCCTGGCCGCATGTGTTGGCTCCTGTTCTGTGCTCCAGAAAGGACATAAATGACGTGCACTGCAGGGACGAGGTGCAGCCCTGCCAGTGCAGCCTGTCCCTGCCAGCACTGCGGGGACAACCCTGCGTTTGCATGGCCCCTGCACGCCAGGGGGCACACGGGCATCACCACAGGGATATGGGGTTTCACTGCACTTAGGAGTACTCCTGGATTTCTGCTTTTCTTCTGCAAGGAGCAGGAGTCACCCTCCAGACCTGATGTTACCGCTGGATAATTCTGAGCTCTGTTACGGTGATGGGGAAACTGAGGCAGGGAGGTGTCAGGACCTGCCCTGCCTGCACTCTGCCCAACCGCCCTGCCATGGTCATCGGGGCATCACACCCTCACCTACTGGCCCCACATGTTCTCGGGGTTAAATCGTGGGCTTGTCACGAAAAGCAGTTCTTACTGCTTACAGCCACGATCACCTTGTGAACATCTGTGCTGACAATAGCTGAGAGGCAGCATAATGCTCCCTCAGTTCTGCCTCCGCTTTCTCCTCCTCCATGTCCTTTATTTTAAAGCACTCTCACTGCAAAGCCCTTCGATGCCTGATGAAGGAAAAATCTCAGAAAACAGGCAACAAAAACAAAAACTCAGGCTGGCAGCACCCCAATGACAAACCCTCCCCCTTCCCTCCTTGCACAGCACTGCCCTGTGTCTCTCCGTGGGGCTCCACGGCTCACACCGGTCCCCAGGAGCCCTGGGTGGCCTTTGCACGGACGTCAGAGCCAGCTCCTGGTGTCTGCGTGGACATCCCGACCTCTCCGGGCTGGGTGGGCCCCTGGACTTCTGTGGGTGCAATGGGGGACTTACTGGACTTACTGGTGCTGGAGTTTGATTTTCCCTCCAGGCAGCTGGAGGATGGAGGTGCAGGACTGGGGGTGGGCACAGGGAAAGCGCCCCCAGCAAACAAGTCTGCTGGAGAACATCCTGCTGAGGGCCATGCAGAGATGCTGCCCTGGGGCCTATGGACATTCCTCAGCTATATTTGGCGAGGGATGGAGAATTTGTTGCTTCCCCTTAACCCATCTGTTCTCTTTATTGGCGGGGAGGAGCCAACACCAGAACTGCAGTGTCGCTATTCGGATAAACCCGGTACTTCAGCAGCAATAAATCTCTTCTAAAAAGCTTTTGCTGCCTCCCACCTGTTGGCTGGGAGAAGATCAAGTTGACAAAAGTCTTCTGCCAAATTGTATTTTTATCCAGGACTCCATCACCAGTCCTGGTTTCAATAAAAGCCCGTTCACGGAGCAGAGGGAGGTTTCACAGCACATCTCTCTGCCTTGGTATCCCACCACTCCCAGCAGTCTCCAGCTCCCAGGTAGCTGCTTTTGTTACATTTTCTGAAATCCCTTAAGTCCCCAAAGGCCCTTTTTCCTCTAATCACCCCCATCCCTTCACCATAAAGCCTGGGAGGTCCCAAGCAGGGACCCCAGACTCTTGCTGCCTGCACCAGGGAGCCAAAATACCCATTGTGAGAACGGCAATAAAGTCGGGCTGGGACCAACAGAGTTTATTACAGAAAAACACCCAAAGGGGTTTCATTATCGTAGCAGTTCGTTTACAAGAAGAAACACTGGAGAACAATGAGGTGAAACTCGCAGCAGTGACATGCAGCAGGGAAGTCCATTTGGTGGCCAGCGCGGAACAAAAGGCACGGCCGCACGGGCGGTCAGACACACAGCCAGCCCCGGCAGACGGCACTGGTGGGCACACGAGGACAGGACACAAGCAGCAAACCCATGCCCGCCGGTCAGTGGTGGAGGAGAAAAAACACATCGGAAGCCACACGGGTGAAAGCAAACGGAGCAGCCATCGCGGGAAGGGAAAATCCTAAAATCCTCCCAGTGCAGGAGGGATGCAGGAGGTGCAAAGGGGGCTCGTCTCACCTGGGGAGCGTTTCCCGAGCCCCGTGTCCCCCGAGCTGCTGTGGCAGCAGGCAGACCCTAAGCAGAGTCCCTAACACAGCTGCCCACACTGTGCTGCTGCCCTCGGGCTCGTGCCCAGCTCCCTGCACATCCCAAGGCCATCCCATCCCATCCCATCCCATCCCATCCCATCCCATCCCACCAGCACCCTGCCTTGCCTCCCAAGGGCTCACTGGTGATGCCGTTCCCCTCGCAACGTCACCTCCCGGTCTGGCAGGAGCCTCTGCGAGCTGAGCTTGGCCAGGCTTCCAAAATGGGATCTTCAGGAAACACCTTGGAAATGTTTACTGGGAGGCCAGGCTGTTATCCCCCACCTCTGCCAAAAAGGGCTGCGAGATACCGTTCAGATCCCAGTATCTGGGGTTCACATTAAAAAAACAAAAAAAAAAACAGGACCTTTTTATAGACCTGTACATTAACAGATGTGTTACTGCAATACTCATTTCTTTCAAGCCTTCTTTTTGTTTGGATCTCAGACCTTCCTCCGAGGCGTTTGTCACCCAGGTGTGACAAATAACAGTCTGTCAAGGTGAAGGAGTCGGGGAGTGGAAAAGTGCAATTTGTTTTTCACTGCTAGAGCAGGATTTAGTGCAATGAGAAAACAGTCTGCAGGGCCAATGAGGGTATCGTTAGCTTGTTGGGGTATTTGTCAGAAGCACAATAACCACCACTCCAGCCTCACTGCTGGGAAAGGCTGAGCTTTTAGCTGAAGCAAAGTCAAGCCAGGGGCAGACACATACCTGGGGAAACTTCAGCCCACAGAAGTGGCATTTGCAAAGTTGGAAGCAACTGAAAATACCATCTGATACCCATGGGCACTCTTTGTGCCCATCCATGGCATGCTCTGCCTTGAAGAATTAAAAATAATAATAATAATAAAGCAAAACACAGCAGTGGTATTCTTTACATTTTCATCCTGAGTGTGTCCTTCGGGACATGGCTTTGTGCAGTAATGTCAGTGTGGTTTTCACAGGGATTTTGGAGCAGCACTCCAATTGGTTTCTCTTCCTGATTTTTAATCAGAGATTTGGTTCTTTCTCACAGCATCACGAGCAGAGGTGTCTATTTTAGGAAACACTAGAGGTTTTAAGAAGCTGAGGAGAAAAAGATTGCCAATTCCTACGGGCTCAGCTTAGAGAGGGGAAAAAATCCTTTAATTAAACCCCCAAGGCTGAAATTCTCTGCAGATTTATCTAAATGGACTTCAAATGATGTCCCTAATATGTTGGGGCCTGCTTTTACCTTAACTCAAGCCCTAGGCTTGTGTCTGCAGACCCTGGAAGGCACACGCAAGAGCTGGGCTTTGGATGTCTTACTGAGATGGTTTTTTTAGTGCCAACTCATCCAGCCCTGGAACCCACATTTAAAAACCTGGGCCCATGGCACGCTGGCCCAAAGCTCCAAGCAGATAAGTGTTTTGTTTTGTTTTTAATATGTGTTTTTTTCTATTTTTCTGAATTCCAGTGTATGAAAGAAAAGCTGTGCAGCTGACAAAACCTTGGTGGGAGGACAAAGCCGTGAGAGGTTTTCTCCTTGGGGAGCAGGTGCCGGATCTCCCTTGGGTTTCCCAGCAAGGGAACAAAGTTAGGGGTTCACTTTAGTGCAAAGGGACGGCATTTTGCTTCAAAGCTGCACAAAAGGTGTTTTGTTTTTTTTTTTTTTTGTGTTCCTAACTTTCCAGTTCAACAGCTCACTCTGAACATTTGCTCTTTAAATCAAAACTTTTGGAAATCACCCGGGGTTTGAAGAAGGGTCAATAAGGTGAAACCTGCCCGGCCTGAGCAGCGCGCAAAAACCAAGACCCGTCCTCGAGAGAAGCAAGTGCGGACGAAGGGGGA
Organism: Aythya ferina; assembly: GCF_964211825.1. NCBI lineage: Eukaryota > Metazoa > Chordata > Aves > Anseriformes > Anatidae > Aythya > Aythya ferina. The sequence goes on along the minus strand of NC_140322.1, from coordinate 640,236 downwards.
AGCGCCTCGCGGGAGGCAGCACGAGGGAAGGGGACAACGTCACGACACCGCAAAAACACCGAGGCTGAAGGAGGCTGCGGCAGCCTCCTCCTCCTCCTCCTCCTCCGCCTGCACCGGGCTCCTGCCGGGATCGGCCCAGCTCCGCGCGTGCTGTTCCCTACTTGCTGTTCTGGGGCTGCTTCTCCTGTGCCGGCCGCTTGTGCTTCTGGGCGACGCCGTAGGGGACGTGGGCAGCGACGGTGCCCATCTCCTTGGCTCCCTCCACGTGGAACATCTGGTCGTCGAAGAAGATGTGGGGCCGGATCTTCTTCAGCAGCGGCCCCTTGGGAGCCCCGGCCAGGAACAGCGCCTCGTCCGTCTCCAGGCCCCAGCTGCGCAGAGTCTTTAGGGCCCGGGCTCCCGAGCTGGCGGCGCTCCGGGCCGTCACCAGGTAGGTGCGAATGGGACACTCCATCCTCAGCCCCTTGGAGTAGAACTTCTTCTGCAGCTTCCCCAGGGCCTCCAGGAAGCCCTTCAGGGGTCCCTGCCGGAGCAAGGGGCAGCCGTCACTCCGAGACCGCCGTGCTGACCCCTGCTCCCGGCACCCAGTCCCACCGGGGCCGGGCGCGCTGGCCAAGCCCTTCTCCCCACAGCCCCCCAGAAGTGGCACCGAGGGGCAGCCGGAGCCATCCCACAGCCCCAGTCTGGCAGTGCCAGCCCCCCAGCCCCATCGCACTCCCCGTGGTGCAGCCGTCCCTGTGGGCTGCCTCTCCCCCGGAGCCTTTTCTGGCTGCACCGTGCCAGGACGCCCAGCGCTACCTGTGCCAGAGGCTTGTTCTCGTGAGCCTTTTCATGCTCAAAGAACATATCCAGGCCGTGAGCCTTCACGATCTGCTCCGACTCATCCGAGAAGAGCACGGCGTCACCATCGAACGCCACCCGCAGCTGGTTCTCCGACACCTCCAGGTCTTTGCTGGGGCTGAAGATGGTGGCTGCGGCAATCCCTGGGGACACGAAGCGCACAGTGAGAGGTGGCACCTACCCGAGGACCCAGCCACACCACTCGTTGTTGAGGAGCAGAGCAAAACACAGCAGGCTGCAAGCAAACACAGGGAGGAAATGCACGCACCAAACAGCGCCTGCAGCTCGGCCCTGAGACCTCTCACAGCGAAAACAAGAACTGAAATGACAGTGCTCACTTTGCATGCAAGAATTAAAGGGGGAAGACAGCGCCTTTGCACCAGAAGAGCTGTGGAGCCCAAGGAAAGCCTTATCCCCATGGAAACTGGAGGCTCTTTGGAGCATCAAGGACATCCCATCCTTGACGGGACGTGGTGCAAGCCACCCCACCTGCACATCGACACAGGGACACCGGAGTTATCGCTCCTGGCACCGACCCCTGTGGGCTCTGGGCATCCCCCCCAACCCCCAGGCTGGACCCCAGACTCACCCTCTTCAATGGCCCCACTCACTTTCTCGGCGTCGGAGGAGAGGTAGAGGTTGGTGTGGTAAGCCTTGAGGTAACAGATGGGGCTGTTCCCTCCCGTCATGCAGAACCTCTCGATGAACAGATCTGAGGGCAGGTGGACAGCGGGGTGAGCCCGCCTGCCCCCAAAAAGTGCCAGCTTCCAGTCAGAGCCCAGGAAGATTGGGAGGAGCGGGCTCAGCACGCGGTTTGGTGGAAGAGACAGGAGCAAGCATCTCCTTAACCCACTGCCCAGCCACAACACCCCCCCAAAAGCTGGCAGCATCTGCACGAGGATGCTTTGTGCTGAGCTCACCGTAGTGGTTGATGCTGTTGATCAGCCGCACCCCGACCTGCGCGTGGTTGTTGGTCATGAGGACGATGTCGAAGAGCTCCTCGCTGTCGGGGTAGAGCTCGCGCAGCTGCGTGTTCACCGCTTCCAGCGCCTGCAGCACCGGGGACAGGAGGGTCAGCGAGCCCCGGGCACGGCCCTGCCGCCCTCCTCACCGAGCACAACTCCTGGTCACCAAAACCAGGGACCTGCCCCAGCTGCGCCCTGAGCCACGAGCACACCAGCGAGTGGCTTCAGCTGGGAAAAAAGGGGCTGCACTGGGGAAAAAAGACACAGTCACCCTTCTACTGCCTGAAACAGGCTTCGAGTTTCTGATAGGAGCTGAGATTGCATCAGCTCAGAGTTACAGAGAAGGGCTTCTCAAGCAGTCAGGAAGGGAATAAGTCTCTCCCCACCAAGGGGATTTGCTTATTCATTGGGAAAAGGTGAGAGATGGCTCCAGTGAGGGCCAGCAGAAGAAACTGCACCAAATCCAGCAAAACTGGGGCAGAAATTGGAAAACATATTTGAAATTTGAAATGCCTCATTTTGACATGTCAAAATTAGAAACTGGCCAACTGTGCAGCAGGACTAAATTCAGCCAATTTTATTGTCAGAGAGCGAGATGAAAATTCCCTAAATGGAAGCTTTAGATATGATCCAAAGAGATGATTTCTTCAATTCTCGGGCTCGTTGGCCAATCTGGAACGCTCAGCATTCCCCCAGCCCTGGAAGCAGCACATCCTCGCCAGGTTTATCCTCACTGCTTGCTGTGTGGGTACGTCCCTCATTTCCCATCCCTTCTGCGTGTGCAGCGCCCCGCGGTGCCCCCTCGCCCCAAAACTCGTGGGTGGGGTTCAGCTTACGCAGGCGGGCGCTCACCTTGACGAAGGGGAAGGCAGCCCCGGGGAGGAAGGGCTCGTTCTCATGGTCCAGCTGGTATTTCACGTAGGCCTCCACCCCTTGCTCGTTGTAAATCTTCTGCTCCTCCTCCATGCGGAAAAGCGCCCGCGACGACACCGCAATGGTGATGGCATTCTCGGGCTTTGGCTGCGTGCAAAGGGTGAGACTGGGGGGCAGCCCACGCTGGCGGCCCCCCTGCTTGGAGGCAGCAGCCAGCCCCCACCAGGACAGCCCAGCCTCTTTGGGGTGGCTGCACTGACCAGGCAGCTGCCCCCGCATCCTCCCCTGCTCCAGGGGAGAAGCCCTGCATGCACCCTGACATGCTGTCCCCACACACCCGAGGCCCCTTTTCTGAGGCTTGCCCCGTGTTCAAGCCCTCCCATGGCCAACAGGCTCCTGGGACACGTCCAGACCCAAGGCACCGCCCCAGGAGAACCACTTGACCCCGTGCAGAAGGAATTTGTGTGGCTTTTTCCTTCCTGCCAGGAAAAACCACACACTGCGGCTCGGCCAGATCCACACTCCCGTGCTGCCGTCCAGATGTGACAAACAGCCCATGCCAGCTGAGCGCATAAACACACTCGATATAGTTATTGTGGGCGGAAACACGACAAACAGGTGGTGCGAGCAATGATTTATGAGTCATTATTATTAATGCTCGTGCACCTGATCCAACATCCACTGAAGTCAACAAGGGGCCGTCAGTGGGACTTGGCAGCCGGAGGGGGGCACCACAAAAGTCAGGCTCCTCTTGACCCCTGCCGGTCCTCCCTCTCCCCTTGGAGGGCGTTAATCCCCATCACCACCTGCAGTCTGAAAGCCAGGTCATTGCTGATGGCCAAGAAAAATCCCCTCTGCCAGCAGAGCGGATCCCAGGACGGAGGGCAGCAGAGGCAGCCCCGCTGCTGGGAGCGGCTCGGGGTGCTCGGGGACATCCCCGCAGGGAGCCCGTGAAATCCAGGCCGTCAGCACTGCGGAAACACCTCGCCCTCAGCTCCTCCGTGATTTCCAGGATCACGCAGCACATTGCCTGTGAGTAATCCCCCAGCGATGCCGCTTGCCCGGAGGCGGAGGGTGCCTTCTCCAGCCTGCTCCGCACACCCAGGTGCTCCAAAGTTCAGGCTCCCACCCTGCGGAGGGCTGGGCTTTGCGAGAACAGCAGCCTGGCGAGGACGAGCTGCCCCATCCGCACTGGGGACCTTCTCTCCCCGCAGGGCTGGGCCTGCCCCGGGGCTCGCTCTGCCCCACACTGGCTCTGCTGATCCTGCCCGGCATAGACGCACCCAGCAGTGACTCACAGCAGCCCCCGTGCCATTCCCAGCACTGCACCACCCCACAGGCAGCGCCCGGGGCCAGCCCTGCAGCGTGGCTGACGCCTCTCTGAAGCCGCATCAGTACCCAAAATCCCCAGCAAGCAGATTAAGCAGTGGGCGATTAGGACCAGATACAGATTAGCTCAGTCTGAGAACATCACTGTGACCAGAGGGACCCTTGTAGAGAAATAAAATCCCCTTTTGAGCCTGCTCTTTTGGGAAAGAGGCGTTTGTTGTTCTTTTTTTTTCCCAAACCAGACTTTTTTTTTTCCCCCCAGCTTTTAGGTTGGATATCAGGAGAAGTTTCAGTACCGAAAAGGTTTTGCAGCCATGGAGTAGCCGCCACCATCCCTGGAGGTCTTCAAGAAACAGGTGGATGCAGAACTCAGGAGCATGGTCTAGTGGTGGACTTGTTAGCGCTAGCTTAAAGGTTGGACTAGATGATCTTAGAGGTCTCTTCCAACCTGAATGATCTGTGATTCTCTGAACAACCCCCAGGACACGCAGGGTTATTCAAGCACACGTGGGAGTGGAGCAGCAGCAGCATCACCCCCAGGAGCGTCTCAACCCCACCGCACGCTCAGCTGCCTGGTGGGTGTTAGCTATTAACTGATTATGGGCCAAATCTCAGCACTCTGCCTCACTAATTAATAACTCCGGTGTCATGGCCCATTTATTACCTGAAAATATTAATATTAATAACCTCTAAAGGCTTTGGGGCATCCGGCCGTTAGCCTTCAGCAAGGAGCGCGGCCGCTCTGCGCGGTGTCTCCGGGTAAGGAGAGGTTTGCTCCCGGTGGCAGCGCAGCGCCTCCTGCCCTGCCAGCCCAGCACCGACAGCAGCTCAGCAGCACGCACAGCACCCAGGCGTGCTGGGGGGCTGGATGTGTGCGCAGGGCCCCCGGGTGCCCGGCCCGAAGCTGCACCACGCTGCACACACCTTGCAGCGGCGGTGCCAAGAGCGCAGGCACCTTGCGCAACGGCAGCGGGCTGCTCAAGGTCCCTTCCCTGCCATTTAAAGGCACAAGCCTCCAGGAGGTTAATTTAAGAGGTAATAAACACAGCAATAAAAATAACCGTGAGCTCGGGGCCTTCCTCTGCCCCGGTGTGGGCTGCCGGAGCCCCAGCTGCCTGCGGGAAGCCTTTGGGAATGGGACCTGCCAGATCCTGCTCGCGCCCGCCGAGGAGGCTTTGCCCCTTTGAGCACTTTCTGCAGGAAAAGCCTCGGCCAGGCACCAGCACAGCTCGCAGCCCCAGCAGCCCTGCTGTGCTCTGGGAAACGCTGACTGTTCGGGAACAAGGCAATTCTGCTCTGCAGGGAGGGGGGATGCATTCTGACATTGCTTTGAAATGGAGATTTCATTTGGAAGCGTTCCCTCCTCGAGGTTGTTTGGATGCTTCTCCATCCCCGCTGTTACTGCAGATGGTCATTACCACGCTCGAGAAGTGGCTTTTGGGAAGTCACGGCACTATGGGAACCACAGCACCTCAACTCCTCCACCAGAGCTCTGTGAACAACCCAACAGCCCCCATTTTGCCTGTGAAACTCCACAGTTCTGGGAGAAAATATCCTTCATTTTAACAGAAAGTGTGCGCATCCCACAGCCCTTGCTGGGCTACGTTTAGTCCCACGAGGCTCATGGAAGCCTGCACAGGGCCCCATCCCAGCACAGCCTCCAGCTCCAGCAGGTTTGGGCACCCCAAGTGCCCTCGGAGCAGCACCCAAGGTCGTCCAAGGCTGGTTGCAGCCCAGTGCCCCACAAAACCCCCAGGAAGCGGCCGTGGGGCTCTGCTCAGCCGAATCCAGCTGAAGCTGTGCCTGGGGATTCAGGGTCAGCTCCTTTCCCCTCTTCCCTTCCCATGGGAAGCCACATCCAGCCCTGTCCTGAAGCTCCCCCAGGAGATGATTGAGGTGTTTAACAGAGGTGTGAGCAGGATGCAGGGGGGGGAAGGTCCCATCATAACCCCGGGTGCATCTCTGGGCTCAGCCCAGACAGGAGGGACCCATGCCGACAGCCCAGCCCTTGGCACAGCCTCAAGGTCCAAACCCCATCCCATAAGTGACCTCCCAACACGCTCCAGCTCCTCAAAGCACCAAACCCAGCCCAAACGCTTCAGTTTAGATGTAAAGGTGTGTCCTGCAGTGAGCAGAAACGCCACGTTTTCCTCCGCAGCCCCAACAGCTGGCAGGCCTTTAAATCGCCCTCCTAATCGCACGTAAATCCTGAGAGGCCCCCCAGGGATTAGAGGCAGACGTTTGGAAATCCCACACGTTCCCAGGCCACGCAGCAGAGCTGTGCCCTCCCACCCCAGGTGCCCCCCGTGCCCCCAACACCAGCAGCTCCCACTGGCACCCCCCGAGGCCAGGCAGACCCAGCCTGCAGCCCGGTGCAGCAGGTAATTCTGCACCGCCTGGGGCTGATCCTGGTCCTGCGGGACACACCTCTACCCAGAACCCTGGAGCGATGCTGCTGGCTCCTGGCTGGCTCCTGCAGAAGACCTTGTGGCGAAATTCAAAGCTTGGAGGTGAATTTTGGTGTGAAACTTGAACACAAAAGGGAAGCTGGGGTCAAGCACAGGTCTCCTTGCAAGCTAAAGCGTCCCAAAAGTCACTGCTCCCAACACCTACGGAGAGCCCAGCCCAGAAGGCACCCCATTGGGCTGGATGGGTCCCCATGGGTGCAGGGGACCGGTGGGGCAGGGGGCGAGGGGCACCCGGAGAAGGGGAGCAGCAAAGCACAGCTCCCACCAGCCCGGCCTCTCCTCCCCACACGGTGTCACTGGAGATGCTGGGGGACATTTTCCACATTGCTGAAGGGTGACAAGGCTCACTGCTGACCTCCCCCAGCTGGCAGGAGCGAGGCTGGAGCAGGCGTGGGAGCCAGGGCGTGGGAAGAGCAGAGACCCCTGCAAAGCAGGGAGCCCCCCGGGCTCTGGGGATGCTGTGTTAGCCCATTCCCCAGCCAGGAACGTGCTCCCAAAAATGTGCCCCAAATCACCCTGCCTCCTGCCAGCCCACCTGCAGGAGGCAGCAGGGCAGGAGGACAGACAGACGCAGCAGCACCCGCAAGGGCACAGGCGGACAGCAGCAAACCTCATTTCCCACAGGCACAAGGAAGCCCTGGGAGCTGCGAGCCCCCTGCTCAGGATCAGATTAAAGTTCAGGGCAATGGCTGGGATGTTTCTGAGTTTTCAGAACACATTATTTATAATGCAGAAAAGTGCTCAGCAGCCATCCATCACGGGGCACGACAGCTGCCTGGCAGGGCTGTGCAGCCCAGCTGTGTGCGAGGGCAGCCGAGCTGCCCGGCCACGGGCACGGGGACGCAGCCTGTCCTGGGGAAGGGTGCGGGCATCGGCCCCAGCCCCGTACGGATGGGGGGCACAGCCCGACCTCGGGGCCTGAGAGCCTGGATCCTGGCTCTGCCCCTGGTTTGCCACGCAAGCAAACCACGCCATGCCCCGTGCCTCAGTTTCCCCACACACACGGCAGAGACGGGCACGGTGGGCACCGAGCGTGCTGCCAGGAGAGGCTGAGGAGGAGCTCAGGCAAACACCTACAGGAGGCTGAGAGCGTGGGGTGGCAGAAAACCAGCTGCATCCCCCCCCATGCCAGCCTGCCCCTGTCCCACGGGCAGGGCGAGGTGACAGCACGGACCAGGGGTCCCCCGCGGGGAAGCAGGGGGTGCCCCCACTTGGGGGCTGCAGAGCGGCCTCCTGGCCAGCTCCCCTCGCTAGGGGTCCCCCCCCAGGAGCCTCACCATGACAGGCCCTGCGTGCCCCAGGTCCCGTGGCAGCGGCCCCAGCAGTGCCCCCGCTCCGGTGCCCGCAGCTCGCAGGCAGCGGGGCCAGGGCCAGCCGGCGGCCGCCTCGCCAGGCTGCCAGCACAGCGCTGCCACGGCTATTCTGAGACACAGCACAGCTTCCAGAGCTCCCATTTTTAAACGCAGCAGGGCTCAGCTCTGGTTAGATAACGCAGGCTTTGCTCTAATCTCCCAGAGTGGGGGAGCCCACTTGGGGTGGCACCAGCGCCCCCAGGCAGGGATTCGTGCTCCGGGCTGTCCCCCTGCTGTGCCACGGCCACCTCCTGACCCTGGCCACCAGCTGGGTGCAGGGGACAGGCAGATCGCAGGCACCGAGCAGCTCCACAAGGACATCTCAGCCCTGGGGGGACACAGGGACAGTCCGGGGACGTGCAGGAACCCGGGGGATCGGGGGCTCTGGAGAGACCTCAGGCAGCCAGGGGCAACGCAGGGATGCCACGAAGGAGCGGGGGGCACCTGGAGACACCCAGGGCTTCCCCCGGGACCCTTAAGGAAACGGCCCCCTGGGGGGGGACCAAAGGAAAGCTGGAGAGACACAGGTGGAGCCCAGGGCACCGGGAGGAGACAGGGCACCCGAGGACCGCAGGGGACCTGGAGGAAGGGGGGGTGCTCAGAGGGGGACCTGGAGGAGATGGGGCACTCGGAGGGGGACCTGGAGGGGAGAGGGGGCCGGGAGGAGACGGGGCATGCAGGGGGAGCACAGCACCCGGGGGGAGCACCGCACCTGGGGGGTATCGGACAGCCACCCCCCTCCCCGGGATGGGGGTTCCCTCCCCGGACTGGGGGCTCCCTCGGCGGCGGGGGCGCATCCCGGGGCTCTCACCGATTTGGGTTTCTTCTTGGGGGCGAGGTTGTCGTAGAAAGCCTTGGCGTCCTCCCAGGGCCGCCCCGCCGCGCCCGGTGCCCCGGCGGTGCCCGGCGGCTCCATGGCGCGGCGGCTCCGTGCGCACCGGGCGCTGCCGGCGGGGCGCTTTATAGGGCGGCCCGCGGAGCTCCGGGCTCCAACCCACCGGGTTAACCTCTTCGGCACCGGGCCCGCTACCGCCGCCGCCCCGCACCCCCCCGGTCCCCGGTAACGGCCGGGCGGGGGCGCCCCGCAGCCGCCCCGGGGCACCGGCAGCCCCCGGGCAAGCAGGGACGGGGCCGGGGGGGGCGCGGAGGGGCGAGAGGCGGCACCGGGGGAGCGCACCGGGGGGTGCTGCCGGTGCCGGCGATCCGCTGGGCTCAGCGCTCGGCCGGGGGCTCAGAGCCCAGCCCTCGGGGCCGCCCGTCGGGGAGCGCAGCCTCGCCCCGTGCCCGTGGCACGCTCCATGTCCCCAGGGCCCTCGCGGGTCTCCCCAGCAAATACCGGAGCTTCCTCGGGGGTGACACCGAGGGAAGCAGGAGCTTCACAGCCCGGGATCGCGGCGGCTATTCTGGGAGCCCCCTCTGGAGCTCCAGCTCCTGCCCTTTCGCACGGCAGCCCTGGCACAGGCCCAGGCTCCTGGACCCGTCCTCCCCCAGCGTGCAGCCCTGCACACACACACACACACCAGATAAAGCCCAGGTGCCCGGAGCTGCCCCCCAGCACCCTCCCTCTGCCTGCTCAGGACACGGGGGATGTGGGTACCACACGGGGTGGAAGGAGCCATGTGGCTGCGGGCACAGCAGGAGCCAAACCCAGCCCCTTAACCACAGAGAGACATTTACAGTTGGTGCGAGCTCCTCAGCAACCGGCCCCATCTCTGCAGGTTGCTGATGGAGAATAAAGGCCAGAGGAGAGAAGTGTGCTGGGAGGATGGGGGTGGAAGAGATGAGCAGCAACAGCAGGTCCCAGGGACTGACAGCACCAGGATGGGCCCAGGGCACTGCCACCAGCTCCCCCAGCAATGCCCCTGAATAAAGGGGCAGCCAGGGTGCAGCTCCTGGGGGACAGGGGAGACCCAGCTCAGGGCCAGGGCTGCCTGTTCCTACCCATGTCCTGCAGGATAATGTCATTCCCTTCCCCCAAGCTGCCTGCACAGCTGAGGGGTGACCTTTCCATCCATCTTCATGGCTCTCCAGGCAGACCCCCTCCCCTGCTCTCCAAGGGCCTCTCCATGTCCTGGATGGCGCGGGCTCCCAGTAACCATTCAGGGGTACACCACACACGGGGCACATTTTATTTTTTCCATTAAAAAAATAGATACCAAGTCCACAGCCTCCTAACGGACATTACAGACATCAACACCACAACGTGCAGACTAAACACCCTGACAACATCCCTGCCCTGGGCAGGAGGGACGGAGGCAGCAGGCTGGAACAGCAGGCACCGCTTCACTTCTCAGAAAGGCCAGAAACTCCACAGGCACCCCAAACACCACCAGGGCAGTTTTGGAGGTCCCCCACTGGCCCCACCAGCTCCCACAGGCGATGGGATGGAAGGTGGCTTCTGGGATCAGACACTGGCCATGTCCAAAGGTGGATCTGGACACTTCTGCTCTTTCTGAAGTCCCCTCACCAGCCCTGGCCATTCCCAGCAGCAGAAGCAGAGGCAGCAAAGCTAAATCTGGACAAAGAAATGGGGGCTGCAGCTCCCTGGGGCCAGCCCCGAGCCCCCAGGCAGCCCCACGGGGAGCTGCCAGCAAAGGAGAGAGCAGGGACAGGACCCGGAGCCTTCAGCCTCCCTGGAGGCACCACGAGCGGTGGGGTCAGCGCACAGAGCTGCTCTCAGGTGGGATCAGGAATGGGGCCAGGCAGAGCAGTGGGGACAGCAGGCAGCGAGCAGCAGGGGCATGGGGACGACTGGCCCAGGGAGCTGGGACCTCGCTGTCAGCCTCGGGGAGTCCAGCTCCAGGCCGGGAGAGGTCTGCTTGGAGAGGTCTGCTCTGGGGGCACCCCAAGCCAGCAGTGCCCAGGGCAGGCTCTGCCCATCGAGGGAGAGACGCAGCCACCGAGGTGGCCAGGAGTGGAGGCAGAAGGGTGGCAGCAGGGACAGCGTGGGTCACAGCCAGGGCCAAGCGGGCACAGCAGAAAGTGGGGATGGAAACTGTCACGGGGAGCTGGGGTGGCCGCAGCCCGTCCAGCCGGGAGCCCTCGGGGCCCTACTTCTGCATGTCGCACTGCAGGAGGAGGACGATGGAGGGGTCGCTCTTCGCTGCCTCCTTGAACTCCTCCAGGGAGATCTGGTCGTCCTTGTCCTTGTCCATCTTGGTGAAGATCTTGTCAACGCGCTGCTGGGGCGTCAGCCCGTCTTGGTTCATGCGCATCATGATCACAGTCCCCACCATCTTGTAAATGGCCTGCAGAGAGGAGCATCGCACCGGGGGGGAGCGTTGGGTGGGCACAAGGTGCCAGGACAAGGCAGGGGCAGGACGGCTGCTGCTCTGTGCCCTGCACAGCTACACCCATGGGCGTTTCAGACAAGGTTTTGGACAGGAAAACCCATTCTTTGGTGGGCCCAATACCCGTGAAAAGCCTGGAACAACGCAAGCTACCCCCACTTATTTGAGCCCCAGTACCTCAATGATCTCCAGCATCTCCAGGCGTGTGATCATCCCGTCCCCGTCCAGGTCGTACATCTCAAAGGCCCAGTTGAGTTTCTGCTCAAAGGTCCCCCTGGAGGTGACAGACAGGGCACAGATGAACTCCCGGAAATCGATGGTCCCGTCGCCGTTCTTGTCAAAGGTGCGGAAAGCGTGCTGGGCAAACTTGGAGGCATCTCCGTAGGGAAAGAACTGCGGGGAGGAGAGGAGAGAGAGATCGAAACGGGGAGGGGAGCTGGGCACAGAGGCTGCCCCAGCAGGGTCAGGGTGCTCCAGCCCCGCAGGCAGCGCGCAGGCCCCCAGCCCAAGCCCACCTTGATGTAGAGCTGCTGGAACTCCTCCAGGTTGAGGATGCCGGTGGGGCAGTCCTTCAGGAAGCCCTTGTACCACTGCTTCAGCTCCTGCTCGCTGAACTCCGTGCTCCTCACCAGGTCATCCAGCATCTCCGGGGCCAGTTTGCTGCTGTGCTTGCCCATGGCTGCGCCTGGCGGGGGAAACGCGGGGCTCCTGCGTGCCGGCACGGGGCCGGCCGTGATCCTGGGCCCTGCACTGCCCCATCTGTCTGCTCTCTGCCCAATTTCACACCAGTGACCGCAGCACCAGGGCTGGGCTCAGCACCGATGCTCAGCCATGGTCCTTGCTGCAGGAGCTGCCCAGCAGCAGCCCCCAGCACGGCCACGGCATCACCTCCAGTCCCCCTTCAGGCTGCAGGAAGATGCTCAGAGAGCAATGAACACCCAGAATAGCTCCTCATGTGCTCCACCAGGCCACAACGGCCAGGCACCCCCTCTAAGGATGGGACAACGACAACACGAGACTCTGCACACCAGGAGAGGGGCATAAAGTGGGGACATGTCCCTGCTGTGGCATTAAAACAAGGAAAAACCTCACCAGCACCATCCAGCCTGCAGCACCCCGCTGGCGCCTGACCCTCGGTGAGGGGCAGCTCCACAGCCTCGCCCCCCGTCCCTGGGGCTGCCCGCGGTGCAGCAGGGCGCTGCCGAGCCCATGGGTGCGTGGGCAGCAGGCGGAGCGGCTCCGAAACGCGCCGTGCCCGCTCCCACGCAGCCTTGGCTGCCGGCGCCGCTCAGCCCGAGCAGCAGATGGTTTGCTGAGCGCTCCCGGAGCTCCTCTCGCCATAAAGTTGAGGAGAAGTTCACCTGGAGCCCGACCAAGCCCCGTTGTTGCCCTTTGCACAGCGGATTTCCTGGCCACGTGGGCTCGCGGGACCTGGGGGTGCCCTGGGATGGGCAGAAGCCCCCCCCCCCAGCACGATGCAGGCTCCTCGCCTTCCCCGCCAGCCCTGCTCCCAGCAGCTGAGGCTGTTTCCTGCCCAGCATCCCACCAGCATCTGTCACCGCCCGCGGCAGCGCTGAACCCACCAGCCCTCGGCAGCCAGAGCCCAGGAAGCGTCCGGACGCCCACGGAGCTCAGCGCTAACCCAGAGCCCCCTGGCACGGCTGCGGAGCTGCGCCAGCCTCCTGGCACCGCAGCCCAGCCCCAGGGACCCATTAACCCCTAGGATGTGCCATGCTCACGGCCCCCCCGGTGCCCTCTCAGCCACACAAGAGCTGCGGGAGGCTCCTTTTCCCAGGAGGGAGCAGCGAGGAGAACCTTTGCCAGCAGCACCGCACCTCAGGAGCTCCTCATCCTGCAAGTGAAGCCCCCAAAGGGGCCAGGGCACAAAGGCTCCTGTGGGACAGACCCCGAGCACCCATCCCGCACAGGACCCCGCACACACCGTGCCAGCCTGGGAGGCAGCAGCTGGGGCCAGAAGGGCCCTGGCACCCCTGACCCGACCGAACCCCCTCCTCTCACCGTACCGGTACCATCCTGGCCACTGGTTTCAGAAGAGGAGCCCTAAGGGGGTCGCTAAGGATGCCCCCCAGGCCGGCACCCTGGCAGCGCAGGGCACCCAGGGGGCTGTGCCCCCCAGCCGCACCCCGAGGAGCGAGCAGGGCTCGGAGCCCTGGGGGTGGACGGGGCGGCCGGGCTGGGGCAGGGGCACACAGGGGGGTGCTTGGCCCCCCCCCGGGGGAGGCTCCGACCCCGACACCCTCCGGAGCCGGGTCCGGGGGCAGCGCTGCTCCCCGCCGCCTGCCCGACACCGGGGCCAGACGGCGGAGGGGGGAAGCGGCTCCCGGCCCCGACGGCAGCCCCGTCCCGCCCCGGGGGGGCGGCTCCCGGCCCCCACGGCCCTTACCTGGCGGGCGGCGGCGCCGGGCAGGAGCGGAGCCGGTGCCGGTACCGGAGGGGCCGCGCTGCAGCCCCCGGCCCTGCCCCGCGCCGCTCCCGCCCCTCTTGTAGCCGCGGGTCGCCCGCCCCCCCCCCACGGCATCGCCCACGCATTGGCTGGGAGAGCTGTCAATCAGCGGGGGGGGCGGGGGGGTGGGTTACTGGGGGGGGCGTACTGGGATGCTGGGAGGAGAAACTGGCACTGGGGTGCTGGGGGGGGCGGGTCTGGGCCGCCGGGGGTGCTGGCCGCAGGCAGGGCTGGGACTGGGACCCCCCCGCGGCCAGATGCAGCTCCCCTGGTGTGCCCGGGGCCGGATCCCCACCGGGAGGGGGGGGGGGCAGGATTTGGCCCCTCGGCACGGGCCGGGAGGGGCGGGGAGTGGGGGGCACCCAGGGGACGCCCCGGGGACGGGGGCTGCGGCACCCGATGGGGCCAACACTGAACAGCCCGGGGGGGCCGCTCCCGCTCCCCGCTGCCGCAGCGACCCCCCCAGACCCCGGGTGTCCCCCCCCCTCCACTGCCCGGTGCCTCCCGGGCCCCTCAAGCCCCCCCCAGCCCGGCCCCGGCGGCGGATGCGAAGGGCTGCAGCTTCCCCCAGCGGCTGCGGGCGGCACCGGCACGGCCCGGGGGGGGGGGGCCGAGCCCTCGGGGGGGGGCCGTGCCCTCGGGGGATGTGTCTGTGAGCCATGGGGTGCGCGGCCCCACAGAATCCCCCCCCCCTTTTCCCGGTGCCCGGGGCTGTTCCAGCGCACCTCAGCCGCAGCCGCATCGGGCCCCGCGGGCAGGGCTGGGTGCCCCCCCCCCCAAAAAAAAAAAGCTGCACCCCTGGGGGCGCTGGGGCTGGGGGCAGGGGCACCGGGGGGCCTCTCGCTGAGCCCCCCCCGATGCCCAGCACTGGCCTGGGAAGGGGAGGTTTGAGGTGTCAGGGTGGGCAGACCCCGCGCTGGGGGTCCCCGGCCGGGCAGCTGAGCCCCCCCCCCGGCCCCACCGCCCCCCAGCCCCCTCCTGGCCCCGCTGCGGGGGTCGCGGCGCTGGGGCGGCCCCGACCCGGGGCGGTGCCGCTGCCCCCCGGGAAGGGACCGGGTGGGGGGGGGGGGAGCGATGCACGGGCAGCAGCAGCGAACGTGGGGGCTCCCCGTTCCCCCCTCCCCAAATTCACAGCCCCCCCCCGCGGCCCGGGCAGGCCCCAGCGGTGGTGCTGCCGGCACGCAGCGGGTTAAGCGTCCCCGGCTCCTCGCACTCGAGACGTCACCGTCCCCGGTGGCGTGGGGGGGCCGGGGGCCATGGGGGGCTTTGTGGTGCAGCCGGCGCAGGGCTCGCACGCAGGCGGCGGGCGGCCCCCCCCCGGCACGGCGCTGCGGGAGCACCGCAGGCACCGCACGGCCGCCGCCCGCCCGCGCCGCCACGGTGAGCACGGGGGGGGGGTCGGGGGGGAAGCGGGGCCGGGGGGGGGGCGGAGGGGGGCGGCCGGGAGCAGCCCCCCCCCAGCATCACCCCCCCACCACCACCACCATTGGGCTGCCGCGGGAGCCCTGCGGGAAAACGGCCGCAGCGAGGCCCCCGCACCGCTGGGGGGGGAGGGGGGGGTCGGTCCAGAGGGGTCCTCAAAGCGGGGGGGGGGCTCGGCCCCACTCTGGGGGCTCGCCGGGGGTCCCCCCGCCGTGGGGCGCCCCGGGGTGAAGCCGCCGGGAACGGCTGCGGATGCGGCGGGGCTGGGCGGGGGGCGAAGGGGGGGTGGGAGGGGGGGGGCTCGGCGGTGGCACCCGGCTGGGGAAGGGGGGGGGCGAGGGGAAGCGACCCCCGGCACGGCCCCGAACCCAGCCCGCGGGTGGGGACGGCCCCGGTGGCCGGATCCGGAGCATCGCTGCCCCCCGGTGATGGGCAGGGCGCGGGGGGGGTTTTGGGGGGGGGGCAGGATCAGGCCCTGCCTGGGGCCACCCGGTCAAAGCGGGACGCCCCCCCCCGGGGCAGGGGGCTCCTGGGGTGCGGGGAAGGGCCGGGAGGGAACCTGGGGCCACCCCGGGTGTGGCCGGGGGCTCCCCGCTGCCCCCAGCCCTGCCCCGCTCTCCATCAGCGCCCCTCGGGGCAGCCCCCCGTGGGGAGGGGTCCGTCCTGGTGGGTTTGGGGTGTGTGTTCCCCTCGGGGCAGCCCCCCAGGAGGGGTCCATCCCGGTGGGTTTGGGGCACGCGGTGCCCTCGGGGCAGCCTCGTGGCGAGGGGCAGCCGGCACGGGGGGGGCACCGCGGGGTGTGGGCAGGGGGTGAGGGCACAGCAAAAACCCAGCGCTGAGCCCCAAACCTCTCGGGGGACATGGGGAGAGCCCACGGGGGCCCAGCCCCGGCGCTGCCACACGTCCCCAACCCCCGGCACGGGGCTGAGGGGCTGCGGCCGTCCCCGTCCCCCCCAGCACCCAGCCCCACGCCAGGCCTCGCGCCCGGTGTCCCCATGGCAGGGGCCGTGGGGGACCCGTCCGTGCCCCTCCCCGGGCACCGTGAGGATGCGGCGGTGACAAACCCCGGCCCTCGGCCGCTCTCGGCCTGTCAAGGACAAGCTGGGTGCGGGCAGAGGATGCCGATCACAGAATTTATGCAAATGCCTGAGCAGCGCCAGTGCGAGCCTCCCGCCTGCCCTGGGGGCTGCAGACCCCCCCCAGCCCCACCCTACAGGGCCCAGCACCCCCCCAAAAAACACCCGGAGGGACAAACCCCGGGGTCAGTGCCCTGGGGGGCTTTGTGGGCACGGGCAGCGGCTGCCGGGGGGGAAACTGAGGCAGGGGGGGGGCAGCGCTGCCCCCAGCGCCCCGCGCAGACCCCTGCCGGCAGCGGGCAGGAGGTGAGGCCACGGAAAGCTCTCGGCAAGGCCTCAGGTTGCGCTGGAGCACGAGGTCCCAGCAGGCAGAAATTCATTTTCTCCAGAGGAAAATGGGCTTTCTGTCCGTCAGGGCCTGGCATGGATGCTCTACCCCCCTGCTGAGCGCCTACCAGGCCCAGGAGGAGGAGGAGGAGGAGGAGGAGGAGGAGGAGGAGGAAGGCAGAGCCATCAGTGTTGCTGCTGAGGGGCTGCGGTGGGGCTGAGCAGGGGGTGCTGGGCTGGGGGGCCGCAGCCCCATCCCGGGCATGAGGCAGCCACATCCACCCCTCTGCTGTGGTCTCCTCCAGCTCCCCCCTCCCCGGCCGCATTAATTAGACCCAAGCGATTAATTACAACCTGCCGAATCCCAGTGCTGCTTCCCAGAGCCCGCTGACAGCAGGGATCAGAACCCAACCCAAACCCTCCCGCAGCCCCCGTGCCGAGAGCTGGACCCCCAGCGCCAGCCCCCCCTTAGGGCCTGGTACGGCTGCTTTTGCACAGCTGGAGGCTGGGATTGGGGGGAGCCCCGCACCCTGCACGAGGGCTGAGCCACCCCAGGTACCCGCATGGTGCTGGAACCGGGGGGCTCAGGGGATGGGGGCGGCATCCCGGCACCCGCAGGATTTGGGGTGCAGCTCAGCAGCAGCATAAAGCGCCCCTCGTGCAACGCATGGAAAAGAGCAAACCCAACCAGCAGCACGGGGAAAGTCATCGCTGACATCTCTCGGCTCCCCCAAGATGGGCGATGGCCCGGCCCCAGGGGTGTCTGCCCCGCACCCCAGGGTGTCCCCAAACTGTCCCCGAGCCGTGGGGTCACCGCGAGGGGCGTGGGGGGCTGGGGATGCTCGGCCCGTGCCTGGCGAGCCTGGAGATGTGGTGGAGCACACCGCACCTCTAGGAAGCGCTGGACGGCTTCCAAAACCACCGGCTGCTGGCAATGAACAAATAACGGAGGCAAATGAGGTGACGGCTGGCGGAGCGGCGTGCGGGGCCGCCGGGAAGGGCCACGCGCCTCCACCGCCAACCGCCCCCGTGGCTGCCAGCCGGCGTCCCACGGCACCTCCCCGCCTGGTGGGGGCTGCTGGGGGGGTCCTGACCTCGTGCCTCCCCCCGCAGGTCCCTGCCGGCCCATGAAGTGATCCAGGCGCGTGGCACAGCCCCTGCTCCTGCCGTAGCCACCGCACCGGGCACCAAGGTAAGGACCCGGGGCCACAGCCACGGGGGTGGGCGGGAGGTGCCAATGTGGGTGCCAGGCCCCCAGCCCAGGTCTGTGGGGCAGAAATCCCATCCCATCATGCAGGGACATGGGGTCACCCGCGGAGTCCCCTGGTCCCGGCGGGCTGGGGGCCGGGCGCCTCGGCGGGGGCGGCGCGGCCAGCGGCACCCACAGGAAGCGCGACGCTCGCGAGCCCGCGCCCCGCTTCCCTCCCCGCCTCGAGAAATAGAAAGCAGAGCGGTGCCGGGACGGCGGCCCCGTTTCCGCAGCCTCGCAGCCAGGAGGGTGCAGCGGGGGCCGGGGGGGGCGCGGGGCCCGGCAGGGTGGGTGCAGGTAGGTGCCGTTGGCGGCGGGGGGCTCGGGGGGTCCGGGGTGTCCAGCGGCCGGTGCCGGTGCTGTTCCACTCTGTTTGTTTCTCTCGCTCAGGTCTGCTGGCCATGGGCAACCTGATAAAGGTATTGGGCAAAGATTTAGAAAACTGTCCTCATTTTTTCCTGGATTTTGAAAGTAAGTCCCGTGAGCAGGGCGGGCGTGGGGAGGGGACCAGGGCCACCGTGGTGGCTGCTCCCCAGAAGATGGGAACGGGCGCAGTGTCCCTGAGCAGCCCTGCGTCCCCACTCGCTCCCCATGGGTCCTGCGTGGGGACACGTCCCCAGCAAGTGGCAGGGGTGCAGGGGACATCCCAGCAGCAGGACCTGGCTCAAGCGGCCCTATTGCCTGTTGCCATTTCAGCTGGTGGTACCAGGTGGCCATATGGCACGTCCCCACCACCTCCACGGCGGGGACAGTGCGGGGCTGGGGACAGGAGGGGGGCAGGTCGGATCTGTGCTGCCCACCAGGCCGGGGGGTGTTGGTGGCAGCCTGCACCCATGGGAAGGGGCTCGGGGACCCCAACCCAAGGTGGCCCAGGGCTAACTGGGCCAGGGGAGTGTGGCCTGGGGTTGCTGCAGGCTGTGGGGGGGTGTTATGGGGGTGCCTGGCTCGGTGCAGCTCTGTGGCCCCCCTTCCTGCCTCTCCCCCTCCTTCCTCCAGGGCTACAGCTCAGAGCAAGAGCGAGGGGTGTAAAAATAGTGCAGCAGCAACCACCAGCCCCGGCCCGGCGGGGAGAGGGTGTGTGCAGCTCGCTGCGTCCCCAGCACCGGCACATCCCAAAATAGCCACGGGGACCGGGGGGCTGGGGCCCTGCAGCCACCCCAGACCTGAGGCACGGGACCTGCCCGGCTCCCGGCGGGTCCTTTGGGTGCGTGCAGCCCGCGACCACCCCCAGCCCTCTCCAGCCCCCCCAACCCCAGGGGGACGGGGCTGTGGGTGCTCCCCAGTTTTTGGGGCCAGCTCCGCAGCCAGAGGGGAGCCACCCGCAGCCACGACCGTGGGACTCGGCACCGCATCGCCCTCCTCGCCGGAGCCCGGCGGCTCTGTCCTCCCTTCGCTCCTTCCTCTCCATCACCCCATCCGCAGCGCCCATCTCCATCGGGGGGAAGAGGCTGCCGCCGGGGCCGGGAGCTCCGCGGGGTCACCGGGAGCGCCTCGAGCCCCCGGTGCTCGCGGGGAGGACGGGGCTCTCGCCGCCGCCGCCGCCCGCAGCCCAGCACCTCTTCCCCGAGCCCCACCTCACCACCATGCTTTTTTCCTCTTGTTTCTTCTCTTGCAGGTTTCACATGGGGAACCTTCTTAAAGTGTTGACTTATAACGAGCTTGACCAAGGCCCTAATTTTTTCCTTGACTTTGAAAGTGAGATGGGATTTTTATTTTCCTTTTCGTTTTACTTACTCTGAGTTCCACATCCACGCCATTTTGAGTTCCCGTCCCCGTCGCCCATCGCATCGCGCCCATCCCAGACGTCCTCCCCCTCCCCACTGTCCCAGGGGCTCCCCGGGGAGGGGGCTGCAGCCGCCGGGGCGGACCCAGGGCCGGCAGCTATCGCTCTGCCCCTCTCCCCCTGCAGCCCTGGGGGCTCGGCCCGGGGCTGGGGGCCGCCGGGGGGGCCCTGGGCACCCGGTGTGCAGGCTGGCAGGGCTCCGGCTGCCCGGGCCCCGCTCAGAGCCCTCCGGGTTTCTCTCCCCGGGGCGCTGCCCTGCAGATGCGCAGCCGACGGAGGCCGAGACGGCGGTGTGGAACCAGGTGAACGCCGTGCTGGAGGAGGCGCAGGGCGTCCTGGCCGAGCTGCAGTCCTACACGGGCGCCGGGCAGGAGATCCGAGAGGTG
Organism: Aythya ferina; assembly: GCF_964211825.1. Classification (NCBI taxonomy): domain Eukaryota; kingdom Metazoa; phylum Chordata; class Aves; order Anseriformes; family Anatidae; genus Aythya; species Aythya ferina. Next base: position 620,412 of record NC_140322.1, on the reverse strand, counting down.
GGTGCTGCCCCCCTGCCCGCCGCCCGCCCCGCGGCTCGGGGTGACCCCCCCCGCCCTCCCGCAGGCCATCCAGAACCCCGGGGACCTGCGGCTGCAGGAGAGGGCCTGGAGCGCCGTGTGCCCCCTGGTCGCCAAGCTGAAGCGCTTCTACGAGTTCTCCCTGCGGCTCGGTGAGGGCTCTGAGCCCCCGTTCCCCCCCCCCTGCACCCCCTCCTGCATCCTGTGCCCCCCCCCACAACGCAGGACCAGAGCAACTCCGGGGGTCCCCGTCCAGGAGGTGCCCTGCCCTGTGCCTCAGTTTCCCCATCTGGAGCTGGGGCGGTGACCGGTGGTGCTTTGTCTGCAGAGAACGCCCTGCGCAGCCTGCTGGAGGCCCTCACCAGCCCCCCGTACGCCCCCACGCAGCACCTGGAGCGGGAGCAGGCCCTGGCCAAGCAGTTTGCTGAGATCCTGCACTTCACCCTCAGCTTCGACGAGCTCAAGGTACCCCCGTGCCCCCTGTGCCGGTCCCCCGGTGTCCCCACGCCCACCCCCGCGGCACTGCAGCTGATTTTTTGCACGGTGCCAAGATCCAAGGGCTGGGGGGTGGCCACTGCTGCCCCCAGACCACGGGGCTCAGCCCGGGGATGCCAAGACAGCCCCAGCCCCTAACGTGGACCCCCCCCCCCCCAGATGACCAACCCCGCCATCCAGAACGACTTCAGCTACTACAGAAGGACCATCAGCCGAAATCGCATCAACAACCTGCAGGTGAGAGGCCGGTGCCCCCCCCCCCATCCCCCGGGAGTTGCCTTCCCCAAGCAGGGCTGGGGGTGTCTGGGCTGGGGGCAGCGGGTGCAGCCCCATCTCCCCCCGTCCCCTGCAGCTGGATGCGGAGAGCGAGGTGAACAACGAGATGGCCAACAGGATGTCCCTCTTCTACGCCGAGGCCACCCCCATGCTCAAAACCCTCAGCAACGCCACCACCAAGTTCGTCTCGGAGGTGAGCAGGGCTGGGGGGGCCACAGGGGGGGCAGAAGGCTCAAAGCAGCGGGGCCGAGCCCCCCTCTCCTGCTCCAGCTCCATGCGGGGACCAGGCTGGGCTGGGGGGCCGGGCTGTGCCCCCCCGGGAGCTGTGAGGGTGACAGCCCCGGGGTCCTGCCTGGTTTCAGAACAAAACCCTCCCGATCGAGGACACGACCGACTGCCTGAGCACCATGGCCTGCGTCTGCAGGGTGATGCTGGAGACCCCGTGAGTACCCCGGGGGCGTTTCGGTTTCGGTGCTGGGGTCCCCGTGTGCCCCCCTCCCCGGGCTCATCCAACCCCTCCCGTGGTGCAGGGAGTACCGCAGCCGCTTCACCAACACCGAGACCCTCCTCTTCTGCATGCGGGTGATGGTCGGCGTCATCATCCTCTACGACCACGTCCACCCCGTGGGGGCCTTCGCCAAGACCTCCAAAATCGATGTGAGTGGCGTGGGGATCCCAGGGGGTGCCACAGCCACCCCGCTCCTCCTAACGCAGCCGTGATGCCTGCGGGGTCCCTCCTGATGGAGGCCCCCTGGGGACATCCCCGGGCTGCTCGAGGGGAATTTGTCTCCCCTGGGGGGGCCGGGGGCACCTCCCCTCACTGCCTCTCTTGCTCGGTGCCAGATGAAGGGGTGCATCAAGGTCCTGAAGGAGCAGCCCTCCACCAGCACCGAGGGGCTCCTGAACGCACTGAGGTGAGTGGGGGGCTGGGGGACACGGGGACACGGCTCCGGGGGCTGCGGGGGGAGCGGTTTGGGCCCCCCAAGGTGACCGTCTCCAACCCCCAGGTACACCACCCGGCACCTCAACGACGACACCACGTCCAAGCAGGTCCGGGCCCTGCTGCAGTGAGCGCGGTGCCCGCAGCCACCAGCACACGTCACCGAGTTATCTACGCCCATGACCATAGTGCTCGTCTGTACAGGGGGAGAAGGGACAGAATAAACACACAGAAACGTAAAATTAAATCCAAACGGCCCGAGGACACCCCTACGGCCTCCCCCCCCCCCCCTTCCTGGCCCCCTCCCATATCAGCAGCCGCTTCTGGGCACAGGCTGCGGGTAGCACCGCGGGGACACAGCGCCCGGGGAGCCCGGGCTGGGGGTGCTGGGGCCGGGCAGGATGCGGCCCGGGGGGGGGGCACAGCGATGGGGCTGGGGCTCGTTTTGGGGAGGGGGCTCGGGGCCGGAGTCGCCCCCATCCGTCCCCCCCCATCGTGGGGCGCGGGCATTGCTGCGGCTCGGCCCCACGCGGGCGATGTCCCGAGGAATTCAGTCGCCACTCACCTCTTCTTTTGTACATTTCTTTTATTTTTCTCTCTTTTTTTTTTTTGGGTGTGAAATAAAATGGCATTTAACCCGTTCGTGGCCGGAGCGGGGCCGTCTCTGGTGCGTCCTGTCCCGGGCAGGTCCCGTCCCCATCCCCGTCCCCATCCCCGTCCCCCCCCCGTCTCTGCCGGTGCCCCGGGGCCGCCGGGGGGGGGCTGCTCCCCAGGGTCCCCCCCCCCCGCTGCCGGGGCTGTCCCCGGGCCAGCAGCCGCTGCCAGCAGGTGGCCCTGTGACACCGCACACAGACACACGGTGCCCCCCCCCCCCCTCCTCGGACCGGCCCCACCGCGGGGGGGCCCCGGCGGCTTCAGGGCGGGGGATCGGGGGGGATCCCCCCGCGGCCCCCCCCGTGGCACCGGCACCCCCCGCAGGCCGGCCACCGCCTCGGGGGCTGCTGCAGGAACCCCCCTGGGTGTCCCCCCCCCCCGGGACCCCCTCCGAGCCCTGCGGATGACAGCGTAGGACCCCCCCGCCCCCCCGCTGTTGCACAACCTCGGCCAACGGCGCTTTTATTTTTAGGCTCTTGCGACACGGCCCCCCCCAGCCTGTTCCCCCCCCCCCAGCCCCGACCCCGCGCCCCCCCCCCCGGTCCCTGCAGGGCAGTGGGGACAGGATCGGGCCCCGCTGCCACCGGGGGCAGCAGGACGGGAGCAGCGAGGGGGGGCGGTGAGGGGGCCAAGGAGCCGTGGGGGTGTCAGCCCCCCCCCCGGGCTGAGCCGGGCACGGTGCAGCACAGAGCACCCAGGGGTGAAGGAGAGCCAGGGGTGCTCTCCGTGCCATGGCACCTCCGGGACCCGGTCACCCCCACGCCTGGCACCGAGCTCTGCTGGTGTCTGGGGACCCCCAAAAAACCCCAAACCCCATCACCCAGGTGCCAGCGCCCCCAGGGCCCAGCTCTGCCCCCCCACAAGCCCTCATGCCCAGCGCTGGGCCCGGCCAGGCAGAGGCTGCAGGGGGGAGCCCCGCCACGCCACGCCAGGCCCGCAGGTTTCCTAATCCCGCTGTAATTAATGACCTTATCTTTGGCCAAAGCCATTTAGATTAAGTGGCTGGTGTGATGGGCTGGGCGGCTCCGGCTGCACAGATGGAGGAGCTGCGTTTGTCTGGGGATTAGCGGCAGGCAGATGGAGCGGGGCCGGTCCCCGGTTCCCCAGCCCCAAAGCAGGGGCCTGGCGGCAGCCCGAAACCCAAAACCACACCGACCTCCTCAGCAGGGCCCAGAGCCCAGCAGCCGGCACGGAGCTGGAGGCAGCCCCTGCACGGAGCTCGGGCACAGGCCCCGAGCTGAGTCCTCCCCACGGCGGGCAGCGGCCTCGGCCCTGGAGAGCAAAATCGTTGCAGACGCTGGCCCTGGCTCTGCAGGATCACCAACCTGTGCTCAGCTGCTGCTGCACAGACCCAGCGACACCACCGTGGTGCCTGGCTCTGCACAATGCTGGCAGAGAACAGCAAACTCAAAGTCCCCTCTGGTCTGAGCTGCCAACACACACGTATCAAGTGGCCCCAGGCAGCTGCCCCATTACAGAAATAATCCAGCGCTGGGGAACACGAGCCTGAGGCCAAACCTAATCCCCAGAGAGAGCACGGCAGCAGCTCTGCCCGCAGCCCCTCCCAGGAGGGACCATCGTGATTGCCCTTGCCAGAAGAATTCCACACGTCCTGGAAAGGGCCCTCGTGGCTTTCACCAGAGCGGCCCCTTGGGGAGCGAGGTGGTGCCGAGGGCGCTCGCGTCCTCCAGGAACAGCGCCGAGACAGCCCCGCGGCACGAGGAATGTGCTGCTCAGCAGCAGGGATTCAAATGCAGGGCCAGTTCCCTCTGCCAAACCACAGTGTAAACCCCCGGGAATTCAGCTCTAACTAGGACAGCCTCATCTGTTGCAAACCCGATGAGATCATTCCCAATTCCTGTTTAACAGGTGCCAGCTCTTTCTGCACCTGCTACGTGCATACGGAGCGCCCGGCCTCTGCCGAGCTGGGAACATCTGCTCGGCTCCTCCAGGAGCTGCAGGAAAGGTGACTGGGAGAAGGGGCCAGGGCTGGACATCCTGCCCTGCGTGTGCCTGGAGCAAGGAACCTGGGCCAGCTGAAAACAGAGCAAGAAAGCTGAACTTTTTAACAGGCAGTGGAACCTGCCATCATCTTGCGGCTTTATTTCCATATAAAAGCAAAAAAATATCCTCTCCACAGTAACGGCAGTAAGAACTCACTCAGCCCCTGAGCTGCACTCGTGGCCAAGCCGGGGGAGTGCAGGGTGTTTGTGTCCCTGAGAACAGCACATCCGCATGCCAGCGGGAGAGGCTCGACCCCCCCAAGGACAACGCTGCGATTCGGGCAGGAGTTAACGCTGCGCACGGGAGGACGCTCCCCGCAGCCTTGCCCCCGGCCCAGCCTTTTCCAGGTGCAGAAGCACAGAAACACAGCAGGACAAGGCCACGTGAGAGGCTCGGACACAGCCTCGGGTTGTCCCTTTGTCACTCACACACCCGCCTCGTCCCCCCGCGGTGTCTCAGCTCGCTCGGGCTGAGCCCACCCGGGGCCCGGTGCCTCCTCGCCGTCCCGGTTCCAAGCCCGTGGCACAGGCACGCTGCGCTCCTCGCCCGAGGTCTCGGTGCTCTCAGCGTCCCCCCCTGCAGCACGGCTGGCAGCCTCCAGCTTCCTGCTCTTCTTCAGATGGTGCAGGTGGGATTTGGATCGCGTGTGAGCTGGGGGAAGAGGCAAACAAGCATTTAGCTCTGGGGAGCGTGGAGAAGGGAACGCCCAAACCGAGCCCCAGTGCGTACAGAGCACCCTCCGTTCCCATTCTCCCACTCAAGGCCATTCCCACAAAAAAAATGAACTCCCCGGCCCTGCCCTGAATGTTTCTCAGGGCACTTCCAGGCCAAATAATCAGGGCACTGAAGGGAACAACCCTTTCAAGCCTTGTCACGAGCAGAGGAAGGACTGGGAAAGGGACAAACGCCCGGTCTGTACACAGAAAGCTCCAGACCGCCAGGGTTCAACACCCCAGCACCTCCGAGCCGAGACCCAAGCGCCGGGAGCAGAGAAGAAAGGCGAGTGTTACCCAACGGGCGGCACCTTGCAGGATGCAGGCGAGGTTGTGCAACTCGCCCCCAGCCCGTGGAGCACCGCCAGGATCATTTGTAAGCCCAGCCCAGCCGCCTGCGCCACTGCAGCACGGGGATAACCCGCACGGCCACGGCGCCCGGAGCACAGCCCAGCTTTTGCATGGCTGCAGGGCACGGCTCGCAGCTACCGGGGCTCTGAGGGAACAGAGGTGTGACCCCGGGGAAGCAGCTTGTACTGACACACCAGGGGAGAGAGAGCTGCGTTTCTGCTTAAAATCACAGAGTTACGGGCAGCAAAACCTCCCGTATCGGTGGCATTATCTAAACAGAAGACGCTTTGTCTGAGCAGACCGATGTAACATCCTAGCAGGGCGGTTTTGCTGTTTCCAAGAGATCAGAGCAGCAATTAAAGAGCAAACTTTCCAAGCAGGGCCTTAATTAAACGAGGGTATGTGTTTGCCGAATCGAGGCCCTGAGGTGCTTTCCAGTCCTCCTTTTCTGCCAAAGGATGCAATGACATGCAAAGCTGCTGCTTTATCACAGCGCTGTAGGGTCACCCCAGCCTGAAATGAAGTCTCACCTCTTGCAATTTGTTGCAAGCAACTCCAAAGCTTGCAGCGGCTGCAAAAAGCAGTGATTTCAGCTGGTGCCTGGGGAGGCGTGCTCTTTGAAGTCCATACAAATTGCAAAGTTAGATAAAATGTAAAAACCTTCCAGAGCCAGCGAGGGACTGGGAAACAGTTCCCAGAACTATCTGTAACTTGTCCTAGGGAAGCAGACCAGATTGCAGATTGACTCAGCCCCCACTGCTGTTTTCACTTCCCTCTGAGCTCTCACATTTTGCAGTTACACCCAGGTTTGGGGCCATTTTTCTCCTGCCGTCTGAAGATTTGAGCCAAATTCAGCAAGATGCAGAGAGCTGGGGTGGGCTCAGAAAGGTGTCCTCGCACAGGACCTGGAACAACATCCCCATGGGGCTGGCTCTCACTGCTGTGGAGTTTGGGGTACCCTGAGGAGTTCCAGCTCTGCCATAAACCCTGTGGAGCTGGCAGGCTGCAGGGATCCTGACCGCTTCCACAGCCCCCGGTTGTGGAGCAGGCAGAGCTTCTTCGGAGCACCTCGGAGCTAACGCAGCTCAGACTGGCTACAGCAATTAAACTGCTCTCGCTGTAACGAGCTCCCTGCTCTGAGCCACCTCCCAGCTGCTTTCGGCAGCTCCCCAGATCGATAGGGATAAACGGCTCGTTCAAAGCCTGGGCACAGTTTCTCTGTGCATTGTCTCTGCACTCGGGCAGCACGCGGAGATTTACCAGGTTCATTTCTGCTGCCAGCTTCTCGGCTGCTTTTTGTTTCTGGTTCTCAGCATGAGCCTCGCAGTGCAGATAAATTCACTGAGTTAATCTGATTCCAACTGAGCTCTTTTAAAAGTAAGTCTATTGAAAATAGAAAATCCTTTCCTATTGCCATTACAGCTAGGAATACCTTTTTTTCTTTTTGAAAAACACACAAATAGGAAGAATACACAAATAGGAAATATCGGAGCGTAACTGAGCTATTAAAAACATCAAGAAACTTCCGCTTTACGCAACAACGTTTTAGGGGGAATAAATTTGTTCCTTGCCTTTTGACAAAAGTATCTGAAGTGCCGAAAGGGGCCGGCAGCTCAGACTAAACACGGGCAGCTCGGAGGTTTGATGCCGCGCCGAGCCCCCCGCGTCTGGCAGGCTGGCAGCCGGGGAAGGGGGGCAGCCCGGCAGATGGCTGCTGTGGCACAGCTCCTGCTCCCCCCCCCCGGGCTCGCAAATGTCTGCTTTCACAGCCGGGCTGTAAACAGTCCTTGAGAGCCCAAGATCACGCGCCGAGGGTCGGCCGGCCGGGCACAGGCAGCCAAGGAAGCTGCCCTGCTCTGCAGAGAGCCCGGGCACAGCCCCGAGCCTTCCTCCCCCCCCGGGCCCTACCTGCCCACTCCCGGTCCCCGATGATGACCCTGTGGCAGAGCTCGCACACGCGGTGACGCCGTTTGTCCTCGTTCGCATCGAACTCCATCCTTACGGGCTCCGCCGGGGGCTGACGTCCCTGTGGGTTAAACAATGCCCCAAATAACTTGCTATGGAGAGGACTCGCTGTGGCTGTGCTTGCTTTGGATAGGATTCAGACTGAATTTTCTGTGCTCAGACACCAAGGCAGCAGGACAGGGGCTGCAGTTTTACCATGCAGGACAAGCGGAGTACTGAGCATTAGGAGAAATTCTCAGCTTCAGCACGGTCACTGCAGGTAACCAAAGCCCAGGGCTGGACACGCACACAGACAGCCCCAGCTGTGGGAGCTGAGTTATGGGGCCTGGAGCAACCAAAGTACGGGCTCCACAGCCACAGCTCACACGTTAGCTCCAGCTATCCTGTACCTGGATGAAGCTCTCAACAATCTCCAGAGCAGGTTTCAGCACATCCTCCTCCCACCGCAAGTGATCAGACACCTCCAGGCCATACACCGGGGGCACGTTGGGGCCGGGACCTGCAGGGAGACAATGGCGGGTGGCTGCCAGCACCGCAGCCGGGGGCACCCAGCACCCCCAGCAGGGTCCCCAGGGGTCTGCGCTGTGCCACAGGGGATCTGTTCTGGCATTGAGCACTCAGAAGGGCACAGCACCAGCCTCTCTGGAGCCAGAATTAGCAGAGACCTCAGCTCGTGGGCAAACAGTGAGAACAGCTAAGACCTAGGGTGAGCATCTGCACGGCTGCCTGCCTTCAGGACAGCGTTACAACATCACAGCACGCCGAGCAAACGCTTCAGCGCTACTGCAGCGCACTGCAGGCTGCAGAAGATCAAAAGCTAGATCCAGGCATGAAGCAAAGCTGTGCTGACAAGATGCACTCATGGAGCCTGAGTGGGGATCTGCTGGTGCAGGCTCCTGATCAGCTCACAGCTCAGAGCTGGAGCTGCCTGCAGGGGCCAACGCGCTCAGCTCACAGCAGCAGGACACAGCAGGAGCCTTTCCCAGTGCTTCCACCTGCCCAGACAGTTTCAGAGCCACCCCTCTGGTCCCCCCGAGCCCAGCACGAGGGCATGGGGCACTGGCTGCAGCCCCGCAAGGTGAGGAGGCTGCAGATGGGGAGCACCAGCTCCCACCAGCGATGTCGCCGCCCCACCACGGCTCCCCTGCCCGCAGCAATCAGCCCCGCAGGGACAAAGCCATCAAAGGGGCCGCGTGCCGGCCCCAGCAGGTGCTGCCTTTATTGCTGGCACCACCACCGGGCTCCCAACAGCGCCGATCTGCAGCACACCTGCCACCAGGAAGGTGAGCCACAGCCACCAAGCACACGGCTGCCGGAAAGCTTTTGCACCCAGATCAAAGCCCGTCTTTTGACTCACGTTCCCCCCCCTGCTTTTTTTTTTTTTTTCTTGTTGTTGTTGTTGTTTTGCCCCCACCGAGCAGCTTTCAACAAGTGCCCGGCTCCCAGCTGCTGCTGCTGGCCCTGCTCCAAGGCTGGGGCTGGGGCAGGGCAGTCCTGCTGGCTCCCTGCCACCGCAGCCAGCGGGGCCCGGAGCAGCCCAGGGGCTCCCGCTCCTAATCCCAGGGCAGCTGGCAGCTGGGCTTTTTGGCCGTGCAGGGGGCGAGCGTGTGGGTACTGCTGGGCACCCCCCCAGCCTCTTGGGAGCCATCGGGGGGAGGCTGCAGGGACACAGCGGCCATCGTCACCTGGGCACGGGGCTGAGCGTTCGCTTGCTTTGTTCTTGGGAGGGGGAAATCCTCCCTTGATGAGCACCCAGGTACGGGAGCAGCAGGGGGAAGGAGCTGGCTTTGTGGGTGTCCTGGGGTGAGAGGAACGTGCACAGCGCCACGGCCAGGTGGGAGATGTGAGGACAGAGGTGGCGAGGCAGCGCGGGGCCAGAGCACTCACGTCTCAGGAAGCGGTTGCGGACCCATTTGTTCTGCCTCCGGGCGTATCTCTTGGTCACCTGCTTCAGGGCCTGGATCCCTTGGGAAACAGAGGAAGCAAAAAGCCTGGAGTTGGGCACAGCTCCACGAGCGGGGAGAGAAGAGGCTGCTGGATCCGGCACGGGGGGAGCACACGAAAGGAAGGTTTGTTCTGGGGGCACCGTGCTGGTGTGAGGGAAGGGTTTGTGGTGCCAGCTGGGAGGTCCCCAAGCCAGCAGCGAGCAGCAGTCACAGCGAAGCCACCAAACCCTGCCGGACAGAGCAGGGGCAGCCCAAAAGGGACGGACAAGGTGTCACAGAGAGGGCCCAAAACCACTGCCCCAGAAGCTTGTAGCAGGTACAACCTCTGTGGGCTGCACGGTTCTCCTGACACCTCACGGGAACACTTCTCTGCCCAGACCGAGCCCAGGACTCCTCGTTCTGTTTGCAGCAGGCCCAGAGGATGGTTTCCCACTGTGCAGCCTTTCAATATTTAGTGCCAGACTTATCGTATCCCTCTGTAATCTCCCCGTTCGCAGACACAACAAGCCCCCCCTGCACCAGACTTGTTTTCAAGCCCTTTATCACATCCATGGTTTCCTCGGCCTCCAGCTCTACTTGGCACCAAACCCTCCTCGACGGCCTGACGCTGCCCAGGACCGTGCTGAGCGGAGCAGCTCCCTCCTCCCCTAACAGCAGGGTCTGCCTGGACTTTCTGAGCTCTGTTTCATTTCTTCTCCCTAGCCCTGCTCTCCCCAGCAGTCGCCGCCCAGCCGGGATCCCCTCACCCACGTTACTGCCGCTCCAGATCGCAGCTCCCCCAGTGGGGCAGGAGGGAGGAATTGCTCTGGGGGTGCTCAGGGATGCTCTAGGGCACTGCAGCCCCTGCCCCTTGGGCCTCAAAGCTCAAATTGTGTGCAGGAAGGTGCAGCTCAGCCCCCGTGGGACCTGCCCTGGGTTTGAGCTCGGCTCCGTGTGGGGCAGGGGGACGGGGGGCACGCGGGGCGCTGCTCCCACCTCTCTGCAGCAGCAGGGCACTGGTTTCGGGCGAGCAGCTCCCTTCGCTGACGAGGTACTCGTGGAACTCCTTGAAGCCGATGGACTGGAAGATGCCGTGCTGGTAATCCTGGCTGGAGAGCAAGGCAACAGGCAGGGGTTAGGGCCGTCTCCTTCAGGACGGGGAGATCTCAGCCTTCCAGGAACAGCCGGGATCCCTGCGTGCTGCCCAGCTCTGGTCTGGAGGAGGCCCGGGACAAATAAATCCAGAGCCGAGCCCCAGCAGGGGGCTGCTGTTTGGCCAGCCCTGGGCTAAGGACGGGCAGGGAAAGCCAGGGAGAGGAGCTGGCTGCTGCAAACCTCCCCAGGCAGGGAGGTGGGACTGGGAGCAGGGGGAGCTGGGGTCTCACCCACCGGTTTTCGGCCACCTTCTGTTGGTTGTAGCGGCGGTGGAAGTCCCGCAGCTCCTCCAGCAGCCCCGCAGCCAGCATGTCATCCACACGCTGCTCCAGCCGCCGGTCCAGAGCTGGGAGGAGGAGGAGGAGGAGGAGGAGGAGGGCAGGAGGTGCTGAGCTGTGCCCTTGGGGGGCCCAGAGCCGGACCTTCGGCACTCCCAGCCCAGCCGAGGAAGGCAGAGCCCAGCAGACGGGGGGAGCGACTCCTCTGCCGCTGCTGCTGGTGCCAAGGAATTGCTGCCTCGTGCAGGGAAGAGGCTGGGGCAGGAGCAGGGAGCCAGCCCTCACCCCCATCGCTGCGCCCACTCAGCCAGGGGCTGTGCACAGCCCACCCTCACCTGCCTGATCTGCATGGAGCCACAAGATACAAGAATTTGGGTATTTCAGGGGCCCCCCCAGGGGTCCTCCACCTTCCTCCTCCTGCTGCCGGTGCAGGATTTCACTGTGGGGGATCCCTGTCTCTTCAAACACTTGGAGGCTCCTGCAAGCAGAGACAGACAGAGCTCAGAGGCTGGGTGAGGATGAGCTTTCCCATTCCCCTAGCAGCCCCGGGGGCTGCAGCACAAGGAACCGCAGACACCCGCCGCGATCCAGCCATCTCAAGTGGGGGGGAGGGCAGGTTTCTGCCCCCTCCCGTGCCCGGCACCCTGAGCACACCCAGGTCCCGGGGGCACGGCGATGGCACCCCGGGAGCCCAGAGCACAGCCACCCCCTCCTGCCTGGCAGCGGCACAAGCCCTGCAGGGGACGGGCCCCTGGCTCCAGCCCTTCCCTTCCCAGGCAGGGCTGCGGGGAAGGGCCCAGCGCTGCGGGAGGCTGCGAAGCTTCGCCCCAGCCCAGCCCCAGCCCTGCCAGGGGGGTGGAGGAAGGTGCACGGCGTGCCCCAGCCCTCCGTCCCCCCGCACCCACCGTGCGAACGGGGTGGGCGGCGTTCTGCTCCCCCCAGGCCAGGGCTCGGCCGGGATGGGCCCGAGGAAGCAGCAAGCCTGGTCTTGCTGCCCCTGCTGTTCCCACAGAGCTCAGGTATGTGACTGAGCCAGCGTGGCAGCTTGCTCTTTAAATAGCTGCAGATAAACCCTGCTGCTGGGGAGCAGCCCCGCCGTGCACGAGGCGCTGTCCCGCACCCCAAGGGCAGCTCGGGCTGGGGGTAACAGGGCTGAGGGTCTGAGATCAGTGCTGCGAGGTCCCCAGCAGGCTCGGGGCACCCACCTGGGACGAGAGAGCCCCTCCTGCCATGAGCCCAGGCACGCAGCTCCCTCGGGACGGGTGCTGTGCTGAGCACGCCAGGCTCACCTGGCCACTTTGCGCTTGTCGTGGGGGTGCAGCTTGGCCGCCATCTCGGGGTCCACCCGGCTCAGGCGGCGGTGGAGCTCCACAACGTCCAACTGCTCCAGCTCCTCCTTCCTGTCGGGGGCCGGGCTGGGGGCTGAGCTGGCCTTCTCCTGCGGGGCACAGGGCAGCCCTGAGCACAGCCGCTCACCTGCAGGCCTGCCAGCCCCCAGGACAGCCCCCAGCCCAGCCCCGAGGGGTGCAAGAGGAGCCTCTGGCTTCCCCTGCCCCCTTTGGCACAGGAGCACCATGCCCAGCCGTGGGATCCCCCCATCCCAGGGCTCTGGCAGCCCCAGCTCGGTACCTTGGTGCTGACGAGGACCTTCCAGAGCAAGGACTCGATGTAGTAGTTGGTTCCTCCCACGACGATCGGGATCTTGTCTCGGGCGAAGATGTCCTCAATGTGCCGCAGTCAGGGAGCACAAGCAGAGGCGCAGGGTGCGGAGGGCTGCAGGCAGCGCCTGCTGGGCCTGACCCCTGTGGCCACCCCACGACATTGGGGCCCAGACGCCCCCCTCCCAGCCCACAGAGCCTCTGAGGCTGCAGAGCAGGGCCGTGGCTCGCCCTCATCCCCCACCCATGCCACCAAGTCTCAGGGACATGCAGGGACTGCCAGGGAGGGCAGCACCCGGCTCAGCACGGCTGGGCGCAGCGAGGGGCCTGCCCAGGGCTGCAAGAAGCTCAGAGCCCCCCTTGCCAGAAGCATCCTCTGGAAACAAGTCAGCTCCCCCGAGGAGCCCAGGGCCGGGGCAAACACCGAGCTCCCTCTCAGGGCTGTCTGTGGAGGAGGGAAGCCCGAATCTGCCGGGCCAGGCAGCCCGCAGCTGGAAGGATATCAGAGCCACGGCTCTGTCCCTGAAATCCACCACCGTGTAGTTGGAGACGAGGGGATCCACAAAGCTGATCATGTGGTGCCTGCAGAGCTGCTGCTCCTGGGGAGAAACCTTGTTTGTGATGATGTCCAGGCCCTTGTACACCTGGGGAAGAGAAGAGCCCATTGCCCACCTCTGTGTGCGCATCCCACGAAGCCCCCCTGGCCCTGCTCCTTCCCCCAGGCCCAACCCCAGCCTGCCCCCACCACCCCCAGCCCCGTGAGGTCTCCGAGGAGCACTGCAGGAGGCAGCAGGAGCCCCGTCCCCGCAGGGCAGAGGGAACCCTGCCAGCTCCTGCTGGGGCCGGGATGCCTCTTCTGGTGCTTGGCTGAGTTGACAAAACATCAACAGGCAGGGACGGAGCCAGGACGCACACAGTGGCCGTCCCAAGGGGCTGGCAGCAGGCAGGGGGCACACGGAGCCCTTCTTGCTGTGCAGGACGCCGGCCTCACACCAAGGCCCGCGGTGCCAGGCACAGGGAGGATGTGGGCAGCTCTCGGCACCTCCCGGCCTGGGACAAACCGGGTGTGGGGAGAAGGGCCTGCAAACACCCGCAGCCATTGCCTCCTCCATCACCCAGGAGCAAATTGCCCCCTGATCCCCCTGAAGAGCTGCCAAGCCCCCAGCTGCAGCACGGCCCCCACCTGCCGCCACCCCCGGTCCCCGGCAGAAGGCCAAGGTGAGGCAGAGGTGATCCGGGCAGGAGGCACGGAGCAGCGGCTGGGATGAACTGGGGTTACTGGGGCAGGGAAGCCCGAGCCCTGCTCGTCTCACAAGCTGGGGCGGCTCAGCCTGCGGCCGCTCCCTCCCTGCCTCTCCCACCGCAGCCTCGACTGTCCTGGAGAAAGGCTGCCCCGGGGGCAGGAAGCGAGGGGGGAGCGGGAGGGCAGGGAAATGCTCCTCTTTCTGCCCTGCAGACACCCGGCTGGCTCCAGGGGCCGGGAGGCAGCTCCGTGCCAACACACCCCGGGGCTGCCTGCAGCCTGGCCATCACCTGCCCACCCAGCCCAGGTCTCCAGCAGACACCAAAATCCCGATCCAAAGCCTTTGAACCCCACAAGCTTTGGCTCGGTGCCTTCCTGCCCCAGCTGGGCCAGCACCCCAGCTCTCCCAGCACCCCAGCTGATGCGCACCCCTAACCACACAGGCAGGGCTGGGGCTTGTACTTCGTGCTCAAATCCCCCAAGGTTCCCCTGGAGATTAAACACCGAGAGCCTCCCTGGACGTCTGGAAACAAGAGGAGGAGGAATGCGGTGTCTGTGTGGGCCGGGAGGGAACAAAGGCAGCCTTCACTCCCGCGCACAGCCTTCCCCCAGCTGGCCAGGCCGTGCTCCGAGCCCTCCTCCCTCCTGCCGCCCGCTTCTATTTCCAGCGAGCGGCCCAGATAAGCCCTCGGTGCTTCCTAAGGCCCCAAACAGATTAGCAGCAGCCCGGAGCAGCAGCCCTCCGAGCCACCGCGTGCAGGCTGAGGGCTAAAGATACTTAGCCCTGGTGGTGCCCTCCCACCTCTGCCACTGAGAACCCTGCACCATGTGGAGGGTGCGCAGCAGGGACCCCACAATGTGGCCACGCCAATCCCACAGGACCAGGGACAGCCCAGCCGGCCAGGGGCTGGAGGAAGGTCCCAAAGCACACTCAGGGTGAACAGGAGGCAAGGTTCGCCCCCTTCTCTGTGCCCTGCCACGAGAAAGCTGTCAGCAGAGCTTTTGCCAAAGCTCTTAAGACGTCCCGAGGTGACACACTGACTGACAAACACACCCAGCGTGCACAGCAGCCTCCAGAGGACCTCATCACTGCTCCAAGGGTGACACCTGGTCAGGACAGCAGGACCGGGAAGGGCCCGGACCCTCCAGCGACTGCTGCGCCCTCAGTGGGAACGAGGCGAGGCTGGATGCACCCTGCAGGGGAACAGCTTGCTGCTGCAGGGAGCTCCCGGGATGACAACCAGCACCAGAAAGGGCAAAAAGAGAGATTAAGGGGCCATCAGATTAACCAGGGCCGCGTGCAGGCAGCGGCTAAGGCTGGAACTTCACCACGGTGACCCACGGCGCTGACGAAGGCGCCCCGGAGACAGAGGGTGCCCTGCCAGCTATGCCAGCTCGAGCAGCTGCCCCCAGACACTGCCAGCATCTGCCAGACCCCTGCAGCACCCAGCAGGGCACAGCCACGAATGCACAGAGGGGCTCGGGGCGACTCGGTCGGGGGCAGCTGTCGGCTGGGAGCGAGCAGTGGGGTTCCTTCGCCCCATGACTCCTCTGCGAGGACGCTGGTGCCAGCTTGGGGATGTGCAGCACCGAGACTTCTTCCCCAGGAATAAAGCTGCCCGGGAGGCAGACCCAGCTGGCTGCTGCGGCCACCTGAGCAGGGCACGGCGGTTACTGGGGCACAGTGGGGGCGGCGCGGCACGGCGTGGTGTGCTGCTCGTGGCCGTGCCCACAGGCAGCCGGGGGCTGGCCAAGGCCACGCGGGAGGCAGGAAGATCCCAGGGGCTGCTTGGCTCTCGCTGTGCAGTCACACCAGGGGGAGATTAAAAGGGAAGGAGGACGAAAGCCACTCGGCCTGGGTGCCACTGGGCGCCTGCAGCCAGAGGCCTCCCAGTGCCTGCGTTCCCACAGAGGGCTCCGAAATAACCAGAGCACAACACACACGCTTCAAAGCGTCCAGGGGCATGAAATAAGGGCCCATGGCACGCCTCCAGCCCCCGCCACCTCCACAGAGCTCGGGGAGCAGCACGAGCCTCGTGGTCCCAGCAGAGCTGCCCCGGAACAGAGCGGGCATCCTGGCACCACAGCAGGCCCAAGTGAGAAAAATAATAATAAAAGTGTTGATTAGGAAGGAAAACATGTTGCTAAAACAGTAACACAATCCCCACGATGGCTGAACTCCACATTTTGTGATGAAGCTCTTAAATCC
This sequence comes from Aythya ferina, assembly GCF_964211825.1. Taxonomy (NCBI): domain Eukaryota; kingdom Metazoa; phylum Chordata; class Aves; order Anseriformes; family Anatidae; genus Aythya; species Aythya ferina. The sequence continues at coordinate 604,528 of NC_140322.1, read as the reverse complement.
GAAAGCAATTAGAGGCAAAACACTGAGGCTCAGTTCCCTGCTCTACATCTAGGCATCTTTTAAAGACCTCTGGGGATGGTGCCTGGACCACATGCAGGGAAGGGGAGGTTGCAGGCCATGTCCCTGGCAAGCAGCAGGTTGTGATAATATTTCAATATTATTTTCCATATTTTGCTGACATCCTTTTGCTGAGTGGATGGGGAAATGAGGATTGGCCTTTTGGCTGCTGCATCGAATCCTCACCCATCCCCACGTGCTGTCCCGTAGCACAGACCCGCTGCCAGCCCCGATCGAGCAGCACGCGAAGCACAACGCGGGGACACGGACTGCCACGTGTGCCCTATGGCTCTGCCCCAGGACTGCTGCAAACCTGCACACAGCACCCTAATTTAGCGGGAAGGATTGCTGCCAAGCCCCGCGTGGGTCCCCACACCCCAAGGTCCCCCCCAGCAGGAGCAGCCCCACGCGGATAACCCCACCGATGCTTCCTCCCAGCCAACACTCCCAGTTTTTATTCCCGAGTTAAAATCACAACACGTTTGCTTGCTTTTCCCCAAAAAAACTGCATTTCCCACCGCCCTGCCGGCAAAACACGCTGCTAAACCCCCCAAAACCCCCCCAAACCCCCCAAACTCCCCTCCCGGGACACAGCGGCCGCGCTCCCGGAGCATCCCCCGGCACCGTCCCCACCGACCCCGGGCTCGGGGCCCCGGTACCTGCATGGAGTCGGCGCTGACGATCTCGCCGCCCAGGCGCAGCCCCAGCTGCACGGCCAGCGCCGACTTGCCGGTGCCGGTAGCGCCCAGGATCACCACGAGCGGCCGCGGAGGGCCCGGAGGAGCCCGGCCCGTGCACAACGCGGCCGCCGCCGCCGCCATAGCCCGGGCTGCCATAGGAACGGGCGGGCGGGACCGGGGGCGGGCCGGGGGAGGACGGGGAAGGACGGGGAAGGACGGGGGAGGAGGGCGGCCCCGGAGCCCTGCACCGCCCCGGGGCCCGGCCCTGCCCCGTTCCTGCCCGGGGCTCCGGCCGCTGCCCGCTCCCGGCCCCTTTCGGGCTCTGCCCTGGGCGGGGGGCAACTGGAGGGGGGAAGGATGCTATTGCCATGGAAACGGGGGTGCGGTTGCCATAGCAACGGGGAGGGGGGAAGGATGCTGTTGCCGTGGCAACGGGGCGAAGGGAAGGATGCTGCTGCCGTAGCAACAGGGCAGGAGAAGGATGCTATTGCCATGACAACAGGGCGAGGGGAAGGATGCTGCTGCCGTGGCAACAGGGCAGGGAGACGGGGCTGTTGCCATAGCGACAGAGGAGCTCGCTGGCCTGGCAACCGAGAGGCAGAACTGGTCGCCACGGCAACACGGGGAGATGCGGAGGGGGCGGCTGTTCCCATGGCAACAGGGGCCGGGGAGGCAGGGATGCGTCCCCGAGGCAGCGGGGGGGGGATTTGGGCAGCATCCTCTGCCCTGGGACAGGATAGGGACACAGCTGTCTCCCCCCTCGCAGGCACTGCGGGTGTTGGCGCCTTGAGAAGCCGCCCCAAAAATTTGCCAGGATGAGCACGAAGGCGGGCACGGCCCTGCAGGGGTGCTGTGGGGTCTGAGTGTGAGCAGGGCACTGTGCGAGTATGGCAAAAAAACCCCGGGCACTGTGAGCTGTGATGGCCACAGCCACCTGCAGGCAAGGGAGGACGAAAAGGCTGAGTTCCTTTGTGCACCTGACAGCACTTTGTCTGCTTTCTGACCATGACAATGTGATAGAGACCTCTGCTCTAGTAACCAGGGGAGTTTGGGGTAAATATAGACACGTACAGGGGCTTTAAACAGGAGAACTCAAAGGTTTGGGTAAAACCAAAACTGCTCCATCCAGTCTGAGAGCAGCTTTCCCTTGCTGATGGGCTCAGCTCAGGCACGGGATCTGCACATCACTTCCAAAAGAGAAACACTTTAAACACCCTGCGTGCCTTCAGCATGAACAGAAAAAGTAAACCTGTCTGAAAACCTTACAGGGTGGGTCACCGTGAGCTGAAACAAGGCACCGGTCTGCGAGTTGCAGCGCACACACCACAGCACTGAAGGGCCGGGTACATCGGGGCTTTGTTTCCTGCTCACAGGCGAGGTGTCAGATTTAGGTCACCCTGCTCGGTGCTCAAGCTGCAGCTCCCACGAGCACCTTTCAGTACAACCCTAACGCGCTCTGACATGGCACGATGCGACGCGCGGAGAGCGTGAAATATGGCAGGAAGCGAAGGGAGCGGGCATCCACGAGCTGCTGTGCAGAACCGCTGCGTTTCAAGGCTCGTTTCCCCTGGGGGACCGCGGCTCCTGCAGCAGCTCTCCCGACATCTCAGCGGTAACAGGATCCCGGGTCCCTCCTGCACTTAGAGCAGGACTTTTGCCGCCAGCATGAATAAAACCCCGAAGCATCGAGCCCAGGGAAGGGGGGAGCACACACACACATATATATAATTTCATCCACTCGGCAGATCCAGCTGTACAAAGTTCTCCCAGGCCCCTGGAAGCGAGGGGGTCGCCTTCCCCTCCCGGCTCCCCTATAGGGTTACGCAGCCCCAGCAGCGAGCACCAAGCCGGCCCCGAGCCCATTAGAGGGGTGTACGGTTACAGCAAGGCCCCCGAGCCCAGCGCAGGCTAAACACACTTAAAAGGAGGAAAAAAAGCCAGGTGTTTTGTCACCCCAGCCCCACCACCACAGCCACTCATTTCAATAGCCAGGAGAAAGCCAGGACACATCTCAGCAGGGCTGCCAAGCCCTGGTGCAAACCCCTTTGTGGGTTTGTGTGGGTGAGCAGCGGGACCCCCCCCAGCACAGCACCCCCCCAGCACAATGCATGGAAACCCGCAGCCACCTGCATGGAAAAAGCCAACCCGGGCTGTCTTTGCAACTTATTTATTTATGAAGTGTGAGGTAATGAAGAAAGTGCTAAATCCGACCACAGTGTTAACTCTAACGGTTCTCAGCAGGTCAGCGGGACCCGGCGGGGCCGTCCCTGCCAGCACCCCGGGGTGCCCCCCCATCGGGCACAGCCCAAAGCGCCGCCAGGGATTTTAAGCGGCTGCTGGCCAGGGGGTGCTCACAAGGATGGGGGGGAAACGAGGAAAAACCCCTGTTATTGCAAGAGGGTGGGATGGAGAGCTGCAAGGTGGGAAGCAGCCCCTGCCAGGACTCGGCTCAAGGGTCCAGCAGGAATGAGCCCCTTCCTGATCTCCATAAAGTGCAGCAGGACGGAGCCTTCCCTGACAGCAGGAGCCCCCCACCCCTCCAAAAAAGTTTTTTTATATATATATAAAAAGCAAACTCTTTACCAATACTTCTCAAAAAGTGGTACAAAAATACAGTATAAAAACACAGCCTCCAGTATAAGACTCGCAGTTACAGCAGCAGGTTCTAGAACACAAAAATCCAAGACAAGCTACTGCACCAAGTGGTAGGAGAGTGAGGTACGGTCCAGCCGAGCCACGGGCACACCACGAGCAAGGGGATCATGGCTGGGACGCTGCTCAGAGCGGGTCGCATCCCGCTGGGATCCCCCTGAACACGCTGGGACCCACCGAAGCAGATTGTGGTGCTTTGGGGTGTTTAGGCAGGGTGGGGGCCTGGTGCAGCTCCCAGCAGGGCTGTTAGTGACCAGCAGCCGGGGGCTGCCAGCAAGGTGGAAGAGTGGAGCCCCTGAATCAGAGAAGTCACTTGAGGAAGCTTCACCAGGAGATGTCTCCCAGCTCTCAGTGCCCACAGGCAGCTGCAGGCAGGGGGGTGTCCCAGGGGGGCCCTACCTCCATCAGCAGCACCGCAGCCGCCCCTTGTGCAGCGGCCACCATGCGCTCCTGCCCCCAGGAGCGAGAGTTCGACAGCTAACCAAAAATCAAAAATGTGCAAATTGAGAGGGACGCGGGGCTGGTGCGAGGGCCGGGGTGGGGGCGGGTTCGTGCTAGTGCCCCTTGAGGTGAGCAATCCGTCTGAGCAGCTGGCTCTGCTGCAGCCGCAGCTGCTGCTTCTCGGCCGCCATCCTCCTCTCGGCACTGATGAGCGACTGCAGGTACTCGGAGGACTTGCTCAGGATCACCACCTTGGGCGTCTTGGGGCAGCTGGCCAGCCCGGGCACCTGGTCCCGCAGCGCCAGGAAGCGCGAGCGCAGGTCGTTGCGCCGCTTGCGCTCCAGGTAGTTGTGGTTTTTCCTCTTGGCCACGTCCTCGCTGTCGGAGCCGGGGCTGGTGCCGGCTTTTGGCAAGCCGGGCTCGGGCAGCGTGCCAGGAGGGGTCGGCTCCGTGGTGCTGAGCGGCTCCTCCTCGTCCTGCCGGGGTGGCTCCGGCTGGGGACAGGCGTCTGGCGGCGAGCGGGCAGCGTAGTTGTGCTGCTGCTGGTGGATGGAGATGTGGAAGCGTTTCATGCAGGGGTCCAAGGGGTCGGCGCGCAGCGTGATGGTGACCGGCTGCCTCAGGCTGAGCGACTGCCTCTTCTCCACCGTCACCACGTCGATCTCCTCGCCTTCTGCTCAGAAGGGACACGGCAAAGAAATCCCCGTGAGTTGGGAGCCCTTTGTGGGCTCCGCAGAGCACCATACACCCACCCCACCGAAGTTTGATGATGCTCTGCAAAAGCATCCCATGACCTCCAGCAGGGATTACACGACTTGGAGGCTCTCGCAGTGCCCCCACACCGGAGGATTTCCCTGCACATCCACGCACCCAGAGCCCAGGCTGGGGCCTCGCTTCTGCACCAGGAGCAACGCGTGCAAAGCGGCAACAGGCGAGAAGTGCCCGAGCCCACCTGCGGGAGGGGTCAGCGGGATGCTGGGGGCCAGGACGGGCTCTAACCCCATGAGCAGCCCGCTCTGAGCCCCCCATGTCCCGTCGGGGCTGTGGATGGGGCCGTGGGGCAGCGCTGCCCTTTGTTCCCCCGGCTCCTGCGACCCCCCCGGGGCCCTCCCAAGCCGCGAGCCCCCTCGCAGCCGGGGCCAAACCCCCCGCGGGGCCAAAGGGAGCCCTTGGGGAGGGGGCAGCGGCGAGGCCCGAACACCCCCCAGCCCCCAAGCAGTCCCCGCGCGGCCCCGCCACGTGCGCGCCCCCGTGTCCCCCCATTCCCATTAATAAAAGTCGGGCCGCGAGGCCCCGCCCCCGGGCGGCTCCCATTGGCTGCCCGGCGGTGCCAGCCCCACCCCGCCGGCCCCCCATTGGCCCCCGCGGCCGCCCGTCGGCGGGCATTGTTCGCACGCTGTTGCTTTTTGTTCGGCGCCCACGTGGCGAGGCCGGGCCGGGACCCCCGGCACCGGGACCCCCGGGACCCCCGCGCCCCCGGCCCCTGCCCCCGCCGGGCCGGGCTAAGCCTCTTAGGGCCGACCCGCTTACGGCCCGCGGGCCCCTAATGCCATTAGTGCCCGCCGCCGGCAGATTTCTTAACGGGGTCACGGCACGGCGGGGCCGCGCTACCGGGCGGCTAACAGGGGGGGGGAGGCGGAACAGGACCGGTGCGCATCCCCCCCCCCCCGGCCTCGGGAGGAGGGGGCGTAGGAAAGTCGGAGCTGGGGGCCCCGCACAGCCCCGGGGGTGCCGCAGCCGTCGGGGAGGTCCCGCCCGCCCCGGAGCAGCCCGGGGCTGCCTCGTCTCTTGGCCCGGGGGGGGCTGCGGCGGCTCCCACCGGCAGCAGAGCCCCCCCGCAGGGCCGGGGAAAACTTTCCCGAGCGAGGCGTGAGCTCGCCCCTCGCCAGCGGGGACGGCGAGCGGGGGGCCGGGGGGAGCCGCCTGCGGGGGGGGCACGGAGCCGCCGAGCGGGAGCCCCCGGGCAGGGGAGCGGCCGAAGGACCCCGCGTGGGGGGAGCCGGGCCCGGGGCTCGCCCGCAGCCCCCCCGAAGGCGCTGCCCCGCGGGAGGCCACGCGTGGGTGCGGGGGGAGCGCCGCGCCCCGCTCCTTACCGGAGTCGCTCTGCCCCTCGGATCCCGAGGATGCGGGGACCTTGCTGTCAGCCAGCGGGCAGAGGAAGACGGCGGCGGGGTCCACGCAGTCGCTCACCGAGCTGCTGAAGCCCAAATCCTGGCCGAAGGAGGGTTTGTGGGGGGCCGCCCTGGGCGGGCCCGGGGCGAGTTTCTCCGTCATGGCCTTCTCCAGGCGCTCCCGGGCCGAGAAGCCGCTCCACATGCAGTCCCGCAGGATGAAGGCGCTCAGGTTGCCGAAGATGGGGCCGGGGCCGAGCAGGTACTCGGGCTCCTCCGGCCGTGCCGGGCCGCCCGCCCGCTCCTCCGCGCCCCCTCCCCAGCATTTATCGCCGGGGGAGCCCAGGGGCGAGCGGGGGGGCGTGGGGACGAGCTCGAACTTCTTCCAGATGTCCTCGCTGGGCGCCGTGGAGCGGTGGAAATCCTCCCCGGCGTCGTGGTCGTAGAAGTAGTGCGGGGACGGGTCCCGCTCCATCTCGGCATGGGGGGGGTGGGGGCGGAACGGGGGCACCCCCGGGGCTCCCCCAGCCCAGCTCAGGCCGGGGGCGGCCCCCCCGCACCCAGCTCGCCCGGCGCTGCGGGTGGCGGCGGCGGCGCCGGCAGCGGGCACCGAGCCGGGACGGCGGGGCATTGTTCCCCCCCCTCTCTTATAGCCTGTCTGCGGCCGGCGGCCCCGCCCCTCGTCCAATCGCAGCGTGTATATTTGCATAAGGGGCGTGGTCCCGCCTCTCGCCCCCGCCCCCCCGGCGGCCGTGCCTCAGTTTCCCCGGCGCGGGGCGCGGCGGAGCCCCCGGTGCGGCGGGGCCGGGCGCAACTCGCTGGGGGTCAGATTCTTGCCCTGGACGTAAATTTGCACGATTCCCAACCAAATCGCGGCGCGGGGCGTGAGAATGGAGCAGGGCGGGCCTGAGGAGAGCAAGAGCATCACCGCGAGCCGCGGGGCTCCTGCATCCCATGGACCCCCCCCGGGGGAATGAGCTGCACCGGGCAGCACCGGGCGGGCTGCGGAGCGCTGGGGGGGCCGGGGCTGTCCCGCTGAGTGCAGCTCCCCTCCCGGCCCCGGGAGAGGTTGGGGTTCGGGGACCCCCTTACCAGCACTGCGGAGCTGGGATCCCTGCAGGGAACACCGGGGCTGGGGGCACCCGGGCCGAGGGGGGGGCGTGCAGCCCTGCCACCAAACCGGGGCTGGGGACAAGTCGTGGGAGGCTTCGCCCGCTGCCGGGCAGCCCCAGGAGCCCCTTCCTGCCCACCTCGTACCTGCGCAGGCTGAGCCGGGAGCTTCACCACCAGCTCCCACAGAGAGGAGGCCAAAATAAAGAGGGGGAGGACACGGGGATGCCAGAAAACCGTCACTGGGAGCTGCGGAGATCGGCTCTCTGCTGGAACCTGAGAGGCAGGGCTGGGTACCGACACCGTCTGCCTCCTGGGGACGTCCCCGCCGGCAGCAGGGGGCACAGAGCTGGGAGCCAGGGGCTGCGCAGGGTGCAGCAGAGCTCTCTCCACGTGCAGCTCCCCCAGTTTGTGCCTCTCCAGCACCGAAGTCCTTCTAGAAAGGGCTACGAGCACCACGAAACGAGAGCAGCATTGTCACAGGTGTCACCGCACAGCCTGGGATGAGCAGCTCCCCCCAGCACTCCCCCACTGCCCCGTGTCCCCGCAGCGTCCCGGTCCCACTGGACCCAGCCCCACAGCCCATGCAGGGGGCGGTTGGCAGTGCCCTGCTCAGCACCCAGGGGTGTCAGGGCTGCAGGATCGGTCCCAGCCAGCACCACTAGAAGCTGTGGGGCTGGGGACGCGTCCCTGGCTGCATCCCTGGCCCCACAGGGAGCCATCGCCCCTGTCCAGGACCAGCACGGACCAGTGAGGCCAGCCCAAGTGCGGCCCCGCGTTGTCCTGCGCGGCCCGGTACAGCCCAGCACAGCCCAGAACGGAGCGGCAGAGCTCAGCGCTGCACAGAATAGACCACAATGGTCCAGCACAGGTCGGCATCAGCCACTACAGCCCAGGCCAACCCCACGCGGACCTCCCCATCCCTCCCCATCCCTCCCCATCCCGCCCCGGCCCGGCCCGGCCCGTCCCCTCGGGGCTCAGCAGCCGCCAGCGGCGGGCGCCGGGCGCCACCTGCCGGGATCGGGGCTCGGCTCCAGCCCCCAGAGCCCAGCTCCAGTCCCCAGTGCCAAGCTCCAGCTCCCAGTGCCCAGCTCCAGCTCCCAGCTCGGGCTCTGGGTGCCCCCAGCTGAGCAGGAGCAGGGTCTCGGGGGCTACGCACGGCTCCGTGCCTCAGTTTCCCCGCTGCCAAACCGGGGGACAGCCGGGGGGAGGCGGGGAGCAGGGCCTGCAGCGGGCACAGGGCTGGTGCCTGCCCCACTGCCCCGAGCATGGAGGATGCCCCAGAGCTGCCTCAGCCCCTTCCAGGCTGGGTTGGGGTGCAGCTGCACCTACAAAGCTTGGCCAGCCCCAAGCACCTGGCTGGCACAGCAAGGGGGTGCTGAGCCTGGCAGGAGGGGGCTGGCAGAGGGAGACACCCCACACACTGTGCTATGGGGTCCCAGTGATGGCCCCAGCACCCCACGTGCCCTCCCACCCATGCAGAGCAGCCCTGAGCATCCCGATCCCCCCCACAGGCCCCGCACAGCCCAGGGAGCGCAGGGGAAGCCCCCCCTTTCTCTCCTAAACACATCTTCAGCAGGCGCTGAGCTGCCAGGGGGCTGCGGGGCCTCCTCCTGCCCTTGTGCCACGGGGGCGAGCTGGGGACGGGTGCTCAGGGCTGGTGACAGAGCTGGCACTGCCCGGAGGCACCAGCAAGGCTCCTCTGTCCTACAGCTCACGGCCACGTCTCCATCCCCCTCCCATTTCCTTCCCCCTCCCCGGTGGCCTCGGGACCTCTCCCGGTTTTCCCAGGGCGCGGCCGGAGCTCGGCCCAGCTTCAAGGAGCTGCGGATGCTTTGAGGGTGCGGAAGCACCGCTGGAGAGGGGCTGGAGGGGCCACGCAGCCCTTTGAGCCCGGCCTCACCAGGTGCTCGGCAAACACGATCTGAGAGCCTCTCGTGGCGCCAGCCCTGTGCCAGCTGTGCAAACAGGGGCGGGCGGGCGGGCGGCTGCTGCGGGGCATCCAGCAGGGCCAGGAGCTGCCATGGGCTGTGCAGGCTTCTCACCACGCTGCCCTGGGCTGGCACAGATCTGCAGGAGCTGCTGCAGCCCAGCCAGCAGCTGGCACAGCCCCAGCGTGTGACACCTCGGTGCCCTTTGGATCCCCGCTGACAGCAGGGCTGGACTTTGAAGCTCTGGACAGCAGCGTTTCCCCACGGGGCACCCCAGTGGGCACCCTGAGCTCCGGGCTCTGCCTCTGGCCAGCCCCATCCTGAAGCAGCCTTCGAGCCACCCTGCTGTCCCCAGGGGGCTCCCAGGTCCCCAGGGGCAGTGAGGCTGCGAGCCCCCTACTAACGTGCCCCCCCAGCCCCCTCCTGTCCCCCCAGCGTTGCGACACGTTCCCTGGGTCCTGCGGGAGAGGTTTGGGCAGCGCAGGACGAGAGCTGCGTGCTGCCGTGCACCGCATCCCCTTTGTCCCCGTGGCCGTGGGGGCTGGCCAGGCCCTTGCGAAACGCCTGTCTGAGGCCCTGCGGGGTGCAGGAGCACCACAAAACACAGCCCATGAAACACGGCCTGGCTGCACGGGGCCAGCGCTCAGAGCCCCAGGGAGCTGGGGCTGGGGCACAGCAACGTGCCCTGAATCCTGCAGGCAGCAAAGTCCAGCGAGCACAGAGGGAAACACGGCCCCAGCCCCGGCCCTGGCACCTCTTTGACCCCCAGGACACATCGTGCCCATGCTCTGCCCCACGCCAAGAGGTGCCTCGAGCTCAGGGGGTGCCCTGCAGCTTGGCTGGGCTGTGCCCAAGCAGGGGAGTGGTGCCACTGCCAGCAGCAGCCTGTGCCCCCCGAGTGGCTCCAGGCTTGCTGCTGTCTGTCCCCAGCCTCCCCTTCCTGTCCCCTGTCCCCTGTCCCATCCCGTCCCTGTCTGGTTTCGGGTGTGCTCACACTTGCTCAGCCCGGCTCTGAGCCGTGCCAGACCCGTGACACACGCAGGCAGGGCGGCAGGCGTGGCGGCAGAGCCAGCACCCGGCAGAGCAGCCCTCAGCCCCATCCTTGTCCCCATCCCCGTCCCCGTCCCCATCCCCGTCCCTGTCCCTGCTGCAGCCACATTCCTCGGGGCTGGCCCTCGGCAGCTCCTTTATTGTTGTGAGGATCCCCCGGGGCATCAGCCTGGGAGGAAGGTTCAACATCCCCCCTCCCAGATATTGTGCGGGAGAAAATCCTCCTAATCCCGGGAAATCCTGGTCTCTCTGCCTCTCCTGCTTCAGACGCGAGGCAGGGCTGCGCCTACCTGGCAATCCCCCACAAAAGGGCCGCTCATTGTTCTCCCAAAGCCTGCGCCTGCCCAGGAGGCAGCTCCGGCACTTAGCTCAAGGACAGGAATGCCGAAAGTGTTGGGAGTGCTCGGCCCCTCCAGGCACCCCGTGAGTGCCCTGTGCTCCCCCAAAAGGCGCTGTGGTGAGGGAAACTGAGGCACAGAGCGGGGTACTGCAGATCCTGGCTGATCACCCCCCCGCAGCAGATCCCTGCTTACACACGGCTGGGGAGCAGAGCACCCCAGGCACTGATCAGGCCATGGTGCTGCTGTGCCAGGTGCCACGCTGGGTGCTGTGCTGGGTGTCACCTTGGGTGCTGCTCTGGGTGCCACACCGGGTGTCACGCCGGCTGTGCTGTGTGGCCCCATCCCATGGCGCGGCTCGGTGCGATCTTTGGACCTGGATGGCCTGAGCAGAGCAGGGCTGGTGGCTGCCACGGAGGTGACACGGCGCTGGCACTTTGGTTTTGTTGGAAGGGGCCACCAGAGGCCAAGTCTGAGCCCCTGCCCTCGGCCTTCCCCTCGTGGGACGCCGCAGCACCCCGGGGCTCCTGGTGCCTGCTGCTGGGACCTCTGCGGCTCCCACTGCCAAGGCTGCTTCTGGAGCCCTCAATGTCTGGAAGTGTTTTAAACAAACAAACCACAAAGCCAAGTTCCTCACTGCCAGGCGATTCCAGGAACTGGCTTCTTAAGAGAATTAACTAACCTGGGGCTTCATGGCAAAATCGGGATCACACTCGCTGGTTTGGGAGGAGGGCACCGGGCGTTGAAGTGCATGTGTCTGCACGGGGGCTTCGTCCTGGTGCTTCTGAAGCGCCCCCATAACACCACTTCCCCTCTTGTTTCTCCCCATTTGGGGACTATTTGGGGCAATTCGAGCTGGAAGGGGCTTCTGAGGGGCGCCTCGTGCAACCCCTGCAAGGGACGGGGACAAAGGGGGGGACAGGGGCTGAGCGGGGGGGGCAGCAGGAGGGGGCTGGGGGCTGGAGGAGGCGGTAGGAGGAGGAGGAGGAGGAGGAGGAGGCAGGGCCGGGGGGGGGCGGCGCGGTCGGGGCGGGGCGGTCCCGGTAGAAGCCGGCCGGGCGGCGGGGCCGGGCCCCATTCATCGCGCTCGGCATGGCCGGGGGCGGCGGCGCGGAGCGGGCCGGGGTCGCGGTGGCCGCCGCGGGGCTCCTGGCGCCCGCCCGCCGCCAGCCCCGACGCAGGGTGAGCCCCGTCCCTTCCCGGTCCCTTCCCGGTCCCTTCCCGGTCCCTTCCCGGTCCCTTCCCGGTCCCTTCCCGGTCCCTTCCCGGTCCCGTCCCCGTCCCTCCCGTCCCGTCCCGGTGCCGCTGACCCCGCCGCGTTTCAGGAGTGCCGGGAGCGGCTGTCGGTGTGCAGCAAGCTGTGCTACGCCGTCGGAGGGGCCCCGTACCAGACCACGGGCTGCGCGCTCGGCTTCTTCCTGCAGATCTACCTCCTGGACGTGGCGCAGGTACGGGGGGGCTGGGGGCTGCGGGGGGCTGGGGGCGAGCGGTCCCGGTCCTGGTCCCGGTCCTGGTCCCGGTCCTGGTCCCGGTCCCGGTCCCGCCCGCGGCCGCCCCGTGCCTCAGTTTCCCCGGGCTGGGACTGGGACGCGGCCCCTGGGGAGCTGCGGGACCGGGGGGGGGGGGCCTGGGAGCCCCGGTACCGGCTGCTGGGACCCACCATGGGGCTGTGGGAGTGGGGAGGGCCCACATCGGTGCCCCCAGCCCCACGGGGGGAGGGACAGAGGCCCTGGGACCTGATCCTGCTCCCCAACGGACACCGGGTCCTGCGGGAGGGCAGCCAGAGGGGTCTTGGATATCGGCGGGGGCAGCCCGGGGGCTCTGCCCTCACGCAGGAACTCGTCCCTGCAGCTGGACCCCTTCTATGCCTCCATCATCCTGTTTGTGGGGCGAGCCTGGGACGCCATCACGGACCCCTTGGTGGGCTTCTTCATCAGCAAAACCCCATGGACCCGCTTCGGCCGCCTCATGCCCTGGTAAGAGCCGCCTGCAGCACCCGCTGCCCCTGCCCAGCGCCACCAGGTCCGTGTGGGGCAGCCCCTGCCCGCAGCCCCCTCACCCCAATGGGGTGCTGAGTGCCCCGCAGAGCCTGAGGTGCTGCCAGCAGCAGGGGGTTGCTGTGCCCTGTTATCCCCCCCGGCCCCATATGAGCTGCACTGGGTTTTCCTCTGCTCCACTACTCCTGGAGCTGCTTCAGCCCCCGGAGCTGCCCTGGTGCCGTGCTCGGGCGCTGGGCTTGGCTCATGCGGCAGCCACCGACCTGTGCCCGGTGGCAGGGACACATTGCCAGCAGAGCAGGTGGCATCGTGGCCGTGGGGAGGAGGGACAGGGGTGTGTGTGCCGACGTGGGGTGCTGGGGCACCAGCTGATGGTCACGAGGACGTGGCTCCAGCAGGAACAGCAGCGGTCCGGCCCCGGTGTCTGCACGTGGGTGCTCACACCACCACTGGGCGCTAACAGGGGGGCTAAAGGGGGGGTCGGGGCGGCTGGGGGTGTTCACAAAGCCCCAAAGGGACTGTGCGTGGGACGAGGCAGGATGTCCCCAAACACCTGCCCTGTGCGGGACAGCGAGCGTTGTGGTCCCAGGAGCAGGAGAAGGGCTGCAGGGCAATAATGCCCGAGTGCGGACCTGGTGGCACGTCCCGTGCCGAAATAACGCCCGCGGGATCGCCGAGATACAGCGCAGCGAAGGGGCTGGGCAGGGGGGGTGCAATTAGAGCCCTTTCCCCCGCAGATTATACCCTCTGCTTCCAGGGCTCCCAGGAATAGCTCCGGGCAGCGGTGCCGGCTGTTGTTGGAGGCAGGCTGGGCGCATGGCCCGAAATAGCTTCCCCCCAGCCACACGGGTCTGGGGCCGGAGATTAGCGCGGGGCTGGGCGTGCAGGATAGCCGCGCTCGGCCGCGGCTCCGCGCTCCCTAATCTCAAGGAGGGGGTGGGGACGGAGCCGCCGCATTCCTCCAAATGGCTCTCGCCTCGTTAAAATTAGCCAGAGCCTTCGCTGAGTGCCGGGCCCCTCGGCGGAGCTGGGCGAGGAGTGTGCAGGTGGTGGTCAGGGCTCGGGGCGAGAAGCTGAGGCTGACCCGGATGGGGCTGAGCTGCCCCCAGCCGGGTGGGTTTGGGGTCCCCCAGCCGTGTGGGGACGGGGCCGCCCCGGCTGCAGCCCTGCCTCAGTTTCCCTGTGTGTGAAGCCAGGAGCGTGGTGCTGTGGGATGTGGCTGTGGGACGGCCTCAGAGGCTGCTGCCTGTCCCCAAACCCTCGGTGTGCCCCGGTGTGGGTTTGCTGCCCGATGTCCTGCTGGGCTGCCCGGTGAGGCTGAGCCCGGCCGGGTGCCGGTGGCTCTGGCTCAAGGCACGGGGCTGCTCAAGATGGAGAGCGAGCTCAGATCGCCTCCCAGCCCTCCAGCTTTCTTCAGAAGTTCTCTTTCATCACGTTTCCTTCCGGCACCTCATCTCCTGGCTTTGCCCTCCCCTGCCCCATTCCCGGAGCCTTTTCCTGCTCCCCAACCCCCCACCCGGCTTCCTGGTGACCCAAACTTTCCCTTGACGTGGAGGTGACCTCAGAGTTCCCGGTCAGCTCTGACCCCTGCCAGCTCCTCGTTTACAAATGGTTAAGCGCCAAGAAAGGGGCGTGCGAGCGCCACAAAGGAACACGCCATCACACGCGGCCAATGAGCGGGCGAACGCGCCGGGGCTGCCTCCTCCGAGCCGCTTAGCCGCCCTGCCCGGCCCAGGGTAACTCGCAGTCACTCGCCCCCGCGCCCTCCGGGGCTCAGCTGGGGCTCAGCGCCCTCGTCCCGGCGCTGGGGGCCCGCCAGGAGGTCCCGTGGGGGCTCAGGGCCGTGCGCGCGCTGGCAGCGTGGCAGCCGTGACGTGGTTCCCACGTGCGGGGTGACTCACTGAGACCCTCCCCAGCTCCACGGCTGCGCGGCTGCGAGCGCGGGAGAGGTGTGGCTGGGGCTGCTTCACCCCTGTCCTCCCCCCCGGGGTGACGTGCACGTAAAAAAATGTGCATGTGTTGGGTCCTGTCGGGTCCTGTGCGGCGCGTCTGCCTGCTCTCCATCCATGGAGATTTGGTTTCGCACCACCCACCTCCCCCCCTCCAGCTTTAAATTTAAACTTTGCGTCCTGTACGTCAGCGGGGTGGAAAGATCTGCCTGTACCCTCGCTGCGGAGCGGCCGAGGGAGAGCCCTGACCTTGCGCAGCCCTGTCCCGCATCTGCTTCTGCTGGCTTAATTCTCGGACACAGCCTCCCTTCAGCAGTTTGTGGGGCACGGGGTGCTGGCAAATCCGCGAGCAAAAACGGCCTCTTAAACCGATCTGGACGCGGCCTCAAGGCTTGGATCAGTTCCTCAGGAGGAGGAGGGATTCCTCCCACCCCAGCGCTGGGGGACCCGGGAGCTTTCCCCGAGCCGTCCCCATCTGGGCTGCAGCGGGATGGGGGCTGCGGGATGCTCCGGGCGGCTTCTCGCTGCCACCCCCCCGCTGGCTGCCCCGCCAGGGCTGCCAAAAGCTCGGTGCTTGAGCAATCCCCCGCGAGCCCCAGCTGCACTTTGCGAGGAGGGAGGAGGCAGCCCGCTGCTCGCCCCATCCAGGGGAATGGGGTGACGGGGGGACGCAGGCTCAGGGTCCCCAGCCCTGCGGGCAGCAGGAGGCGATTCCGTCCCGCTGCCTGCGGGGAGGGCCGGGGCCGGGCTGGAAGCCGAGGGCAGGAGCACGCCGGTCCCCTCCGCTGCGGCGGGGAGGCTGCCGGGGCAGAAGCTGCTCTTCCCTGGAAGTCTGAGTCAGCCCTTTCCCCTCCCAGCCCCTGGGACCCGCAGCTGGGCTGCGTCACCCCCTGGCACCCACCTCCTACCGCGGGTTAGAGCGGGGGGTGCTGTCCAGGGCAGCTCGGGGACCCCCAAAATCAGGTGCCCGAGCCCCCACTGTCGGTGCAGTGGCAGGGGGGGCTGGGCAGTGGGTTTTCCGTGAGCTGGTGAGGCTGACGCTGTGTCCTCCCCAAGGATCATCTTCTCCACGCCGTTCGCTGTCATCTCCTACTTCCTCATCTGGTTCGTGCCGGACATCTCCAGGGGCCAGGTGATGTGGTACCTCGTCTTCTACTGCCTCTTCCAGACCCTCGTGACGGTGAGTCGGGCTCTGCGCCTGCCGGAGCAGACGGGGCACGCGGCGGACACCCCCTGCCCCCCACTGAGCCCCGCGGTGCCCCCCGCTCCTGCCCTGAGCTCTCCCCGTGCCACCGCAGTGCTTCCACGTGCCCTACTCGGCGCTCACCATGTTCATCAGCAGGGAGCAGAGCGAGAGGGACTCGGCCACCGCGTACCGTAAGCATTTCCTTCCCCTCCCCACCGTGCCCAGGGGGCAGCTGCTGGGGGCTGCCCTCGGCCAGGAGCTGGCAGGGCTCACCTCTCGCACCCCCACCCCGAGGTCTGGGGGGGACCAGCATCACCCAGGGCTGCTCCAGCCCTCCCCGCTCCCCTGTCCCCGCTCCTCCTGCTCACAGTCGAGTGCCCGGAGCAGGGGACGGCAGCCCCGAGCCCCTGAGATTTTCCTGCTGCTCTGCCCCGTAGCAGAGCCGGGCGCTGCTTCACCTCCCTGCCTCAGTTTCCCAGCAGCTGCTCTCCCACCCTGCACACGCGGGGCCTTTCCCTCGGGTTCGGATGGGGCCGCAGGAGCGCTGTGCTGGTTCAGCCCCGCCGGCACAGGGCAGCAAATTGGGGAGGGGGCAGCAGGGGGGGGCTCGGAGCCCTGCGCTCAGTCCCGCTGCCTCCCCCCAGGCATGACGGTGGAGGTGCTGGGCACCGTGCTGGGCACCGCCATCCAGGGCCAGATCGTGGGCAAGGTGGTCACCCCCTGCATCCAGAGCCCCGTCTTCGTCAGTGAGAGCAACGCCTCGGCCTCCATGGGGGACGTGAACATGACGCACTACACCGGCTCGCTGACGGACATGGTGAGCCCAGGGCCCTGCCCTGCTCCCGGGCAGTGCCGGCTGCCGGCACGAGCCCTCCCTCACCGCTCCCCTTCTTGCGCAGAGGAACGCCTACATGGTTGCTGCGGGGGTCATCGGGGGGCTCTACATCCTCTGCGCCGTCATCCTGTCGGTGGGCGTGCGGGAGAAGAGAGGTGAGGCTGCAGGGGTGCGGGGAGGCACGGGGCTCCTGGAGGAGGGCTGCTGCACTGACCCGGCACGAGAGGCAAAACCTGGAGCCTCTCATCCAGGGTCCCTCAGCCCCAGGGGGGGGACAGGCAGTGCTGGGGTCCCCCAGGAGACCTGGGGAGGCTCTGCGGAGTGGCAGCGCTGTGGGCAGGAGCACAGAGCATCCCCGGCGTGTTGCAGCGCGGCCCCGAGGACTTAGCTCTGTGTGCTGGCAGATAAACCTTATCTCGCTCAGCTTCAGCTGGCCAAGGTCGCTGGTGCCAGCTGGGGCATCCCCGAGTGAGGTGGGGTCCAAAGTCCGGAACTTTGTCCCTGCCATGCCTCTGCTCTGCGCCTGCTGCTTGTCCTGGGCAAATCAGCCCGGCCACCCCACGCCCCCCGGGGCCGAGGGACCCTGTGTGAGGGTGGGGGGTCCCTTCCCACATTGCAGGGAACTCAGCCACGTGGGGTACCCTGCGGGCTCGGGGTGCTGCACCCCAGGGTGCCGTGCCCGTGGGTCTAACGCTGGGCTCGCTCCGCTCCCCAGAGTCCTCCGAGCTGCAGTCGGACGAGCCCGTCTCCTTCTTCCGGGGGCTGAAGCTGGTGATGAACCACGGCGCCTACATCAAGCTCATCACCGGCTTCCTCTTCACCTCGCTGGCCTTCATGGTGAGCGCCGCGGGGCTCGGGGGGCAGCAGGAGCCCGTTGGAAGCCCGGTGGGCCGGGGATGTGGGGGGACAGCGGCCGCTGGGCTCTGCTCGGGGCCGGGGGTCTCCCCCTGACCGCTCTACTCCTCCTTTGCAGCTGCTGGAGGGCAACTTCGCCCTCTTCTGCACCTACACCCTGGGCTTCCGCAACGAGTTCCAGAACATTCTCCTGGTCATCATGGTGCGTACGCTCCCCCCAGAGCCCCCCATCTGGGGCGGTGTCCATGGTTGCATCCAGCATCTCCCCGGGGGCTGGCACGGGGAGGGAGGCCGGGGGCTGCGGGGACAGCGACCGAAGGTCCCCCGGGAGCAGGGGAGGGAGAAGGAGCCGCCGAGTGTCCTGCGAAGGCCGTGCTGGCTGGCAGGAACAGCACCGCCTTTGTTCCCGCATAAAGGCGGCCAGAGATGGGGAGGACAGGAGCCATGGGGGCCTTTTGTCCAAATCTGGCCACTTATCTCCCTTCCCCCCGCCTGAGAACAGGAGCTCGGTGCTGGTGCCAGGACGGGGCACAGCAGCTCCTCGGAGCCCTTTCCACCCTCCCAGCTCCGTGGGGTGGGGAGGTGCGAGGTGCCAGAGCCCTGCGGGACCTGGCTGCTGGCCACGCCGTGCACGCGGCGGTGGCCGGATCGGGCCCCTTCCCACGCCCGGGATCAGCCGAGCCCTCGCCCGTCCCTGCGGGCTGGTGCTGGCCTCGTGCCCATGCCAATCCCCGGCTCTCCTGACCCTGCGTGGGGCAGGCGAGGGATGGGGTGAGGGATGGGGTGAGCACGGAGCAGGCGGTGCAGCCACGTGCCAGCACCTGGAACCCGGGGTGCTGGGTGAGGGGGGGGCCAGGAGCTGTGCCCCTGGGGGGACCCAGGCCAGCGGGTGACCCCCCGGCCCCTCTTCTGTAGCTCTCGGCCACCTTGACCATCCCCTTCTGGCAGTGGTTCCTCACCCGCTTCGGGAAGAAGACTGCTGTCTACGTGGGCATCGCGGTGAGTGGGAGCCCTCCAGCATGGCTGCGGCCTCTCCCCGTGGGTGAGCGGTGCTGAGACCCTCCTGGGGGGGTCAGAGCTGGGCTGGGGCTGCGGCCACCCCATTCCAGTGCCTGCCCCTCGTCCTGTGCTGTCACAGACGGGGCTGAGGCCGGTGGAGGTGGCTGCAGGCTCCGGCAGCACCGCTGCTCCTTGGCCATGCCTGGGCCGGGTGCCGTGGAGGCTGACCTGGGATGTGTCCCCCCCGCAGCCTGCCATCCCCTTCCTCATCCTGGTGGTTCTCCTGCCCCGTAACCTCGTCGTCACCTACATCGTGGCCGTGGCAGCCGGGATCAGCGTGGCGGCCACCTTCCTCCTGCCCTGGTGAGTGCAGGTCCTGGTGCCGCCCTGTGCCAGGAGCGGGGCAGGCGCTCCCCGGTCCTCGGGGGGATCTGGGGACAGTTTCAGCCCCAGAGGGGGGATCTTGGAGGGAGATGCTCCCGGCAGGGACGGGCGGAGCGCTGTGCTCAGCACCCTGCCCTGCGCAGGTCCATGCTCCCGGATGTCGTAGACGACTTCAAGCTGCAGCACCCCGAGTCCCACGGCCACGAAGCCATCTTCTTCTCCTTCTACGTCTTCTTCACCAAGTTCACCTCGGGGGTCTCCCTGGGCATCTCCACGCTCAGCCTCGAGTGAGTTCTTGTGCCGAGGGGCAGGGAGGTCGGTCTCGTGCCCCCACCCAGGGGTCCCCGCTCCCCAAGGGGGGTGTGTGTGTGTATGTTGTGTGTGTGTGTGTGTGTTGGGGGGGGGGGTGTGTGTCGGGGTGCTTAAATCCCACGGAGCTCCCTGCAGGGAGCAGGCTGCCTCCTGCAAGCCTTCTTCCTGAAGACCCCTTTGTGCACAGCTTCGCAGGGTACCAGACCCGGGGCTGCTCCCAGCCCAACGAGGTCAACTTCACGCTGAAGATGCTGGTGTCGGCCGTGCCCGTGGGCCTGATCCTGCTGGGCCTGCTCCTCTTCAACCTGTACCCCATCAACGAGGAGAAGCGGAGGGAAAACAAGAAAGCCCTGCAGGACCTGAGGTGAGCGGCGGCTCCGGGACCCGGTGTGGGGCGTGCGGGGGCAGGATCAGGCCCGGACTGGTCAGGAATGCTGCGGGAGCCGTGGGCGGCGGGGTGAGCAGCGCTGCCTCTCCCAATCCTGGGCTCCAGAGAGGTGGCGTGAAGGGCTCGGACCAGTGCGGCACCCGCCCCGCTTGTGAAGGGCTGCACGGGGCCGTGAGGCAGCGCCAGGCCTTGCTTCACGCCCTCTTCCCCGCGATTTCTCCCCAGGGAGGAGAGCAACAGCAGCTCCGAGTCAGACAACACAGAGCTACCCAGCGTCGTGTGACGGCGCCGCCAGCT
Organism: Aythya ferina; assembly: GCF_964211825.1. NCBI lineage: Eukaryota > Metazoa > Chordata > Aves > Anseriformes > Anatidae > Aythya > Aythya ferina. Next base: position 584,956 of record NC_140322.1, on the reverse strand, counting down.
CTGCGCCCGTCTGGGCCTGGGCCCGCAGAGAGCCGGTAGTGTACATTACACGGAGACCCCGGGGGGCTCCCCTGCCCCATGGGACGGTGCTGGTCCCACGGATGGTGCTGGTCCCACGGATGGTGCTGGTCCCACGGATGGTGCTGGTCCCAAGGGATGGCCCCGGTCCCAGGGGGCACGGAGCGGCACGGGGCCGCGGCCGGGGGATGGTTGGTGTACATTACACTGTCGGTGTGACCGCGCCGAGGACGTGGGCTCACCTCTGCTGTCTGTACATATGACACTAATTTAGAAAACTGTTTTTTTTTTTTTTTCTTTTTTTTTTTTTTATGGAGCTGAATTAACTTAATGATGTAAATATTAAACTGGTTTCTATTTGTACATGTCTGTGCAGAATCTGAATTCCAGGGGCTGTTAATACGGATTCACACAAACGGGGGGGAAGGCTGCAGGCTGTGGGGAGGGGTCTGGCTGCTGTTCTGGGGGTGTCAGCCCCAGCCGGGTCCCAGTGCAGGGATTGGGGTCGATGGCTGTGCCCGGCAGCCCCTTGCCCCCCTGCAGCTCTTTGCGTGGTGCCTGGCCGAGCAGCCCAACAAAGGCCCTATTATTTTCCCTCTTTCAAGAGGGAAGGGGGGCGGAGGGAGGAATGATATGAAAGTGCTGGCTGCGGGATCGGGGACCTGGGGCTGGAAGCAGCTGGGGAGCGAGGAGCAGGGCCTGCGGGTGACACCCAACACTTCCTCCCCGGCGCTGATCTCTGTGGGTATTTATACCTTGCTCTCACATTCCCCTCTCCAAGCAGAAATCCCAGCCCTGCCATCCCCTCAGCAGGGGCAGGGAAGGGCCCAGGGCTGGCTGAGGACAGCTGGGAGCTGGGAGCTGGGGCTGTTGCCTTGAAACGTGTGTCACCAACGGGGAACGAGTGGGGTCAGCACCCAAAGTCCCTCTGCAGGGCCCTGGGGCTCGGGGCTTGTGTTTTCTTCCACTTCTGGGTACTGGGATGGAGCCGGGGCTGTAAAAGAGGGAAAGGGCGACAGGGCTGGGACTGCTGAAAGGGGTCCTGCTGCCACCAAGGCCTGGGCCAGGGGAAGGAGCTGGAGGGGACAGGTCCGAAGGAACCAGGGGAGGCAGCCCCGGCCCCGCACAGAGCTCCAGGGCCCCGGCCGGGTGTGCGAGGAGCCAAGCTGCTCCTTGGCACGGCTGCTGCCGGGGGATGCGCGGTGCCACCATCCCCTGGGGTTTGAAAAATCGCCGCTGCTTTTCTTTTTCCAAGTGTTTTGACAGAAAGCAGGGACATGCCATTCTTTGCCTCCTATTTTCTGTCTCTGTGGGATTCACGAGGAGTTTCTGCTCAGGATTTTTTTTTTTAATATTTTTGCAGCCAGCTGAAAGGACTAAAAGCATCCTGAGCTTGAACCCGGGCCCGGACATTCCTGGCTGAGCCACCTCCTCTCGTTGGGGCTTTTAAGAAAATGGATGGGGAGGAAAAAAACGGCCATGGGAGGTGACAGCACCGAGCCCTGGCAGGTCTCCAGCCCCGAGGCGAAGCCCACGTCTTGCAGCCGTGATCACCGGGGGCTGTGTGATCACGGAGGGCTGTGATCACGGAGGGCTGCCGCTCCAGGCACGAAGAAACCCCCGGGCACGGGCAGTGGGTGCGGAGAAACCGGGGCTGGGCACGGGACGGAGCCGCTCCCCGCAGCACCGGGGGGCCCGGGGGGGTCTGCCAGGGTTGGGCCGTGCGCCCCGTGCCTCCCCCGGGGCCTCCGGGCTGGCTGTAAGCCCCTCCGACCCCCGGGTGGGCGGCGCGGGGACCCCCGGGGGGCTCGGCCCGGGCTGCGGGCACGGAACCGGGCACACGGCGGGGGCTGGGCGGGGATACGGAGCCCGCAGGCGGCGGAGGGGACGCGGGGACGGGGTGCGGGCGCTGCCGGTGCGGCCTCCCGGGGTCGCCGTGCCCCTGTGCCCCCCGGCCGCGGTCACCCCCGGGCAGCGCCCCCGGGGCCGGGGCTGGGCTGGGGGGAGGCGGCCGCGAGCTCCCCCCGCGGGCCGGGCCCGGCCCTGCCGCCGCCGCCGCGAGGCCCCGCCCCCAAAATGAAGCCCCGCCCCAAAACCTAGCCCCCGCCCCCAAACCGAATCCCCGCCCCTACCCCGCCTCTCGCCCCCACCCTCCAATGGCGAGGCGCGGACCGCCGAGGCCCCGCCCCTCCGCTCGCGCCGCGCCGGGCCGTGCGCACTTCCGGCGCGCGGGGCGGGGGCCGGAAGCGGCGGGCGAGGGGGGTGCTGGGCGGCGGCGGCGGCGGAGCGGCAGCGGCGGGAGGTGAGCGGGGGGGGGCGGGGGGAGGGCTCCGGGCAGGCCCCGAGCAGGCCCCGAGCAGGCCGCGGCGGCGGGCACGGAGCGTGGGCGGATCCCCGGGGCCGTACCGGGGCCGGGGCCGTGTCCGGGGGGGCGCCGAGCCCCTCCTGGGCCTGGGGGCGGCGGCCGGGCCCCGCCTCGCCCCCGGCAGCGCCTCCGCGGGGAGCGGGGGGGCGGCCCCGGGGCCCGACGGGGTCGGTGCGGGCGGCGGCGGCAGCAGCCCCGGGGGCAGCTCGGCCTCGGAGCTGCACCGGGGGCATTTAACGGGCCCCGTTGCCGGGGGTCGCCGCTCCCCTGCTTCGCGGCCGGCCTCCGGGAGCCCCTCCCGGGATGCCCTCTCCCCTCCTGCGGGGCGGCAGCGCCCCGGGGCCGCCCGTGCGGTTCCCGGCGGCGCCTCCTCCCCGCTCGGTGCGGGTCCCCCCTGCGGACCGCCCGGCGCTGGAGCCGCCCGGTGCCCGTGCTGGGATTTTTTTCCCCGCTCGGTGCCGGTCCCGGGTCGCAGGCCCCGGTTGGCGGCGTCAGCGGGGCTCCGGCCCGGCCCCGGCCCCTTCCTGCTCCGCCCGGGCGGGGTCCGCAGCTGGGAGCGGGGCAAAGAGCGCGGGGAGGGCGAGGCGGGGGGGAGCGGGGCTGGTGTCAGCTGCGGGGCCCGGCGCTGCCCTGCCCCCGGTGCCCGTTTCCCCGGTGACTCTCCTGGCACCTCGTCCCGGTGCTGCCCGTTAACCAGAGACGAATCCCCCGGGCGGCAGCAGGCTCACACCCAGCCCTGGGCTCGCTGCTTCCGCCAGGGGAAGCCCCGGGGGCCCAGGAAGGACGCGTGGGGGGTGGGGGAAGGAGCCGGGGGCTGCAGGAGCGCTTCCTCTTCTGAAGGCACCGATCCCACGGCACGGCCGGGCCCGGGGCTGCCCTCACAGCAATCCCGGTCTCACGGCAGCCCCTGTCCCAGCCCGGGGAGCTGCCCTGCGCTGGGCGCTGTGCTCGCTGTAACCCCCCCGCGGTGTGCAGCTCGTGACCAGCACCAGGGCTGATTAGATTAGAGCCCGGCGGGGATCAGCAGAGCAGAAAGCAGCTCCCTGCGCCCCGCTGGCCTTCCCCGTGGCCCCAGGGAGCGCCCCGTGCCCTGCTGTGCTCCGGGGGCACGCGGGAGCTTCCCCAGTGGGCGGCTCTTTGGGGACAAAATGTTGCCTTTAGTGAGCGGGGGGGGGGGGGGGGGTGGGGGCAGAGCCCTGCTCTTGGCTGCGCTCCCGTTGTGGACGTGGGCCCCGCTCCGGATGCGTCCCCGGCTGCAGCAGAGCGCTGACGATCCTGCGGTCGGGGTTTCTACACTGTGCGGAGCCAAAAAAAGGCTTTCACTGCTGCTGATCGCACGGGCGGCCGCCCACGAGGTCCGGCCCCTCCGAGCTCGCAGCTCCTGGAAGCCGCCGCTGCCTGGTTCTGCACAGAGCAGGGCAGGGAAGCGGAGCCTTCCCCACAGAGCCTTCCCCCCGGGGCCTCACCACTGCCGTGGGCGGGCAGGGCTGAGAACGGCTCCTTTGGTGCCGCTCGTGCCTAACGCCGGGCTGGGCTGAGGGGGCTTGGGAGGAGAAGCCAAGCAGCAGCGAGAGCCACGGGCACAGCTCGTGAGGGGTTGCTGCTCTCAGCTCCTTGTGCCGAAGCAGCTTTCCTGCGTGGTTCGGATCCCCCGGCTGGTGGCAGGGAGGCCGAGCAGGGGCAGCCCGGCTCGGTGCGTGCCGAGTGGTGCCGGGGCTACAAACACCCCGGGGAGGCGTTCGGGGCTCCGGGAGGTCCCCGCGGGCTCCTTTGCAGAATGAAAGCACCTCGGCCCTGCAGAGCCCCGGGCTCCTCCCAGCGGAGCGCTGCTGTGTGATTTGCTGGGCGCTCACAACCGGGGCTTTGCCCAGTAAGCAGCCGCGGGAGGCTGGGCGCAGACCTTTGTTTCCCTGCGCTGTCAGCTCGGAGCTCCCGCAGCCTTATAAGGGTAAGGAGCAGCGGGACGGGGAGGATGTGGCCTTTAAGGAGCGCCTGCGGCGATACCAAACGGCCTCGTGCGTGGCTGCTCACGGCCAAACAGCCCTGCCAACGCCCGGCTGCGTCACCGGGGCTCGGGGCCGGGTGGGATCCCTTCTGGGGCTGGCAGGGCTGGTAGCTGGCAGCCGACAAACACCGGGCACGCAGCTCTCCTGCTGCTGGAAGATGCGAACACGTTGTGTGCCTGCAGGTCGTGGACAGAGCAGGCATGGAGAGGCTGGTGGAGCGGCTGGAGAAGGCCGTGCAGCGCCTGGAGACGGTGTGCCAAGGCCCCGGCATGTGTGGAGACGGCTCCTCCCAGGGTAAGGCACCGCGGGGCTGCGGCTGCTGCCTGAGAGGAGAACTTCCTGCGGGTGCAGCGCTTCCCCTGCTGCGCTCACTGCGTGCTGTGGGGCCTGCTGCCCCCTCCCCAGGCTGTGGTGATACCCACACGGTGATACCCGTGCTCTGTGTCCTTCCCCGCAGGCGTGGCTCAGTACGTGCAGGCGTTCGATGCCCTTCTGGCCGGCCCGGTGGCTGAGTACATGAAGATCAGCAAAGAAGTTGGCGGGGATGTGCAGAAGCACGTAAGGAATCGGCCTCTTCTCCCTCCACTCTGAGCAGCTGCTGCTTGCCCCTCGGGGCAGGGTTTGCTGTCAGTGCCTGCGTTCCTTTAGCACTGTGTTGAGGGATGCCAATAACCCGTAAGGATTCGGGAAGGTGCCCAGATAACCTCAACAGTTTGCCACCTGTGCGTGCTGTGAATCACCCCCCTCAGACCTCGGGGAGTTGGGCCCTCTCCTTGCAGGCCTTGGTGTGTGCTTGTAGGCAGCCTGCACACTGCCCAGCCACCGCTGCTGGATTCCCCTTAGTGCTCCCTGAGGGATGCCTCCAGGACGTGCTGCTGTCAGACAGACACATCACACGTGCCTTCACTACCAGAAATCCAGAGGCCAGGAGAACGATCTGGCCCAGCACCGTGATGTGTGTGGGGTTAATGGTGGCAGCTCTGCACTGCTGGCTGCTAACCTCACCTGCCCGGCGTGCCCGGTGTCCGGGATCGGCACAGCCGCTTCCCTGTAGGCGAGGAGCGAGGGGCAGCAGGAGCTCGAGTGAGTGCTGGTGTTAGGCTGGGTACGAGGGAAGCTCTGTCACGTTTCTTTGTTCTCAGGCTGAGATGGTTCACGCAGGCTTGATGAGCGAGAGGTCTGTGCTGGTGACGGCATCGCAGCACCAGCAGCCAGCAGAGGTAAGTGGGAAATCTCCTCAGGAAACTTGGGTGCCCCTACCTGAGGGTGGGGGGTGGCTGCGGTTTGAGGGTGATCTGGGGCATTTTGGTTGCTCTAAGAGGAACTGGAGGCTCGGAGATGCTCGGATCCATGCGGCACTTGCTGAAGGTGTGAACTGCTGTGGGTGCTCGCCCAGTGCTGGGCAGGATTCCAGAGGCTGCTGCTTGGAGCTGCAGAACTGGCGTTTCCCAGCCATTAAAGCATGAGGCTCTGTGTCTGTCAGAGCAGTTTGGGAACGTCACCTCGCAGCTTCCGTCCCTCTCAGGTTCCACCTGGCACCGGGCAATCTCTGCTCCCCAGGATGCAGAGCAGGCAGGAGCCAGCGGGGTCTGAGAGGTGCTGCTCGTTCTGTGGCACTCACAGACCTTCAGGTGTGAAGCTCCTGATGCAGAACAGGCTCCTGTCTCTCTCGAACGGTGTCTGGATGACAGCCAGGCTTCTAGGGTTGGTTTGTCCTCAGCAAATAATTTAACACTGCCCTAGGCTGCCACCTCAGCAGGATGTGTGACCGAGCCTCTGATTCTGCGTGCGTTGGCTTTTCCCTGCTGGGAATTGTTTCTCCACGAGCAGCAGGATCCCACCTCGCTTTTCTTTGCAGTCATTGCCTGGCTCACTCATGGCTTCTTGATCACTTGGTAGTGGTGCTGGGCTGGAGCTAGTTAAAGCTGCTCAAAGTGTAGCCTGGCCAGCGGTCCTTGGGACCTCTCTCTGTTTTCATCTGAGCAGCACAACAGATAGCAAAGAGGAAGTCAAAGCTCGCAAAGCAAGTTTTGCCCAAATTTGGCCCTCACTGCTGCCACCGCAAGGACACTTCCTGATCTTAAAGGAAAGAGAAGTCGCCTAAAAGGCAGCTCTGGAAACGTGTAGCTGTTTGCCCTCAAAAGACTTCTGAGCACTCGCATTCATCATTCTGAGTGAACAGCATGTAAACAATTCTTACCGTTCAAATATTAAAGGCTTGGATCGACTTGAGAAGTAATTTGGATCCTGAAGTCTGGCCTGAGAGGTTTGTGGAGAATCTCCTGTGACTCTGACTAATGCAGGCTGCAGGTCTCAAACTGCCTGCAGAGCACCCCCTGCTCTAAGGGCTTAGGAAGGAGAGGGAAAATTTGACAAACTGTCTTAGAAGAAAAGAATACAGGGAAGGCAAATGCTATTTCTGTCCTTGTTACTAACGAGCTTTGTCAGTGTTTCTTGGATCGCACATGAGTCACAGTTCTTGGCGTTCTCCCATGGTGCCAACCCAGCTGGGAGCTGTGACTTCAGCCCTGGAGGGGCTGGGTCCTGGGACCACGCTGGGCTCAGGGGAGGGCCAGGCCTGGGCAGGAGCCGTGGCAGCACCGTGACCCAGTTGGAGTCTTCCTCTGAATGACCAGCAGCCCGGCCAGGCCGCCTGTGAACACGTGGCACTGCTCCAGAGCAGCACTGATGTTCTTAATTGTTGTCCCTCTTGTGCAGAATGTGTTCTCGGCACTTCTGAAGCCGATTTCAGAGCAAATCCAGGCGGTGCAGAATTTCAGGGAGAAGAACCGTGGTAGCAAACTGTTCAACCACTTGTCGGCAGTCAGCGAGAGCATCCCAGCGCTGGGCTGGGTGGCCATGGTAAGGGCTGCACTGGGAGCTGCTCTCCTGGGGCGGGTGGGAAGAGTGGCTCCCTGCTGAGCCAGCCCCCTCAGCTGCTTCGTGCCAACGTCTTCGTTCTTCTTTAGGCTCCGAAGCCTGGTCCTTACGTAAAAGAAATGACTGATGCTGCCATGTTTTACACCAACCGGATCCTTAAGGAGTACAAGGATGTGTAAGTTCGCCTTTTCTCTTCCAGACATCACTGAAACAGCTACGGGCTGTACGGGGTTCACCGCAGTACCTAACCACAGCTGCCTCGGGCTTCAATCCATTCCTCTTGCTTTACGGGCAGGGTGTGTTTATAAAGCCTCCTTCAGCTGTTCTCTCCTGATCCTTAGGGCCAAGATTCCTTGTGTTCACGTTGCAGCTGGAATCTCAGCAGCAGCTGTACTGCTCTTCTTGCCTCAGCATCGCCTGGTGGCTGAGCTGCTCCCCAGGGCAGTGAGCTCGGGGCAGTCTCGTTAGGATTACCAGAGCCCTCAATTAAAATACGCCACCGTGCAGAGCCAGGCCTCTGGCCTCCTGCCTGCAGGTGCAAGATTAATCCTGAAGCTGGAACTCAGTGCTCAGGTGTGAGATTTCTGTGCCAGTCCAGCTGGGTCCTGCCTGCAGCCCGAGCGGGAGGGATGTAAAGATCCCTTTATAGCCCGTGGGTTCTGATGGTAAATGCGCCTGCTGCCTCCTCACGATCTCCTTGCATCCTAGAGATAAAAAGCAAGTGGACTGGGTGAAAGCTTACCTGAGTATCTGGACAGAGCTGCAGGCCTACATCAAAGAGTATCACACCACGGGGCTGACCTGGAGCAAAACAGTAAGTGCTGCCTGCGTCTGCAGGGCTCCCCAGGCGGGTGTTGCGTGGTTATTGCAGCAGACGTGGAGCTTGTGCAACGGCCTTTCCTCTTGCTGGCCTCTTTCAGGGTCCTGTAGCAACAGAAGGGGCTAAAGCGCCATCCGCTCCCCCCGCAGGGGCTGCGCCGCCCCCCCCGGGCCCTCCTCCCCCTCCTGCTCCTGCCCCCACGGGCTCCAGCACCGACGACTCTGCCTCCCGCTCGGCGCTCTTCGCCCAGATCAACCGGGGGGAAGGCATCACGGCAGGTGAGTGGCGCAGGGCAGGGCAGGGCGGCCACCAGCAGGACGCTGCTGTGCTGCGGGTCCCACCAGGCTGGCCTTTCGGATCCCTGTTTTGCTGCTGGCCCTGAACACACCTGCTTCTGGGAGGGAGGCTCAAAACAAAAGGCCATCTGCTCTGAGCGGGAGGCTGGGAGCCAGGAGCGGCCCTGAGGCAACTCACAAGGACAAAGGGAGCCCGGCTGAGTTGTTCTCAGCCTCATCTGTCAAGGGGAGCAAGAGATTAATTGCTATTTGGGATGGAGGGGGCGGGGGGGGGCTCTCCAGTTGCATACCTGTCCTGTCCAGTACCAAAGGTGCGGTTTCACACCTCACATCTGCACAAACCTCCCCTTGGTGTGCTGCCTGGCTGCCATCAGGACAGATGTGGCACAGGTGAGCTGCTTGGCTCAAGGCTTCTTCCAGCTGCGGAGTGGAACAGCAGGGGGCCTTCTGGTCCCACACAACGTCCTCATCAACGTGCTTCAGGGTTTCTGGCTTCCTCTTTCACTTGTCACTCGTGGCTGGGCTCAGCTTAGGCCCAAACTCAAGAATTTATCTGTGTTCTGAAAAATGTCATCGTGCTGCTTACTGATCTCTGGTGTTTGGGAAACTGCGCTACCAGTGGAGAGCTGGAGCTCAGGCTTGATTTCTTTTGCAGGCTTAAGACATGTTTCAGATGACATGAAGACCCACAAGAATCCAGCACTGAAGAACCAAGGAGGTCCCATAAGAAGTGGACCCAAACCTTTCACTGCTCCCAAACCAGCCTGTAGTGCTAATCCTTCCCAAAAAACCTCTCCGAAGCAACCTGCATTGCTAGAATTAGAGGGCAAAAAGTGGAGAGTGGTGAGTGCCTGGCATTGGTATGTGTGGGTGGGAGGGATGGGAGCTTACAGCAGGGAAGGGGGCTCCTGAAGACCTTTTGTGTAAGATTCATCGCTGTTGCATGCAATGAATTCCCTTTTAAAAGGGCTCCACTACCCTGCTGTGCTTATGGATGAATTGGTCTCTTCTAAAAATAAAGCACGTTTTCCTCTCCTTTTCAGGAAAACCATGAGAATGCCGCTAACCTGGTAATCAGCGATACAGAACTGAAGCAAGTAGCTTACGTCTTCAAGTGCACAAATAGTACACTCCAAATCAAAGGCAAGATCAACTCCATCACCCTTGGTAAGCAGAGCTACCCTGAAAACTGCTGCTCCGTGCTGGTCTGTTTGCAGAAGGCTGAATCTCCCCAACCTTTTTGTGAGCTGCTCTGTCTTGTCTTTGCAGATAACTGCAAGAAGCTGGGTCTGGTGTTCGATGACGTGGTGGGCATCGTAGAGATCATAAACAGCAGGGACGTTAAAGTTCAGGTGAGCGTCTGCGTCCTGCTCTCTGCCCGGGGAGTGATGCTGCACTGCACAGCAGGGCTCCGGTAGCATCTGCTGCTCTCGGTAGCTGAATTTCCAGAACAGGAATTTGCACCTGTGGAGAAGGCTCATGAAACGCCTTCTGTTCTACTGCTCTGCAGCTGAGCCTGCCCAGCCCTCGGGAAAAGGGCTGAGATTTGTCTCAATGAGCTGCTTCAGGGATCTAAATAAAAGATCTGTCTCTGTGAGGCAGGCTGCAGGATCTGGCTGCCAAAGTAGGAGGCGAGCAGGAGAATGAATGTGTTCTGATTCTAGTTTTGGTATCTGATTTGGGATGGGCAGCTTGCCCAGCCTTTCCTTTGGTTTTGTTCTTAAAAGACCAGAACGAGAAATAACCCTGGGTTACTGCCAGAAGTGTGGGTACTTGAGCTCAGCGTGACGCTGGTGGGGAACTGGAGTCAGACCTCTTGCCTTGAAAACCGCTGCAAAAAGAAAAATGTGGCTGCCCACTTCCTGCTGATGCTCCTCTCACTGCTGCTTTGTTCGCCGCTAGGTAATGGGTAAAGTGCCAACAATCTCCATCAACAAAACCGACGGCTGCCACGTGTACCTGAGCAAGAACTCCCTAGACTGCGAAATCGTCAGTGCCAAGTCATCGGAGATGAACGTCCTTATTCCCACGGAGGGCGGTGACTTTGTAAGTGTTATCTGTGCACTCGCTGGGGATGGGGGTCTGCTAGAGGAGGGGGAAGGCGTGACGCTTTGAGACCCGCGGGGAATAGCAGCTGCAGTGAGGTCTGGAGGTAGTTCTAGCCTTGGGGGGTTGTGGATGGTGATGGGAGGCTAAAATAGCAAACCAAGCTGTTTGTCTGTACGCTGGGACTCCTGCTGTTTGGTGAGGGTTTCCTCTGCCTCAAGATCTTCGGGGGGGCAGAACAGGAAGCGTTTGGTGCAGGAGGGGACGTGGCATAGACATAGACAAGTGCCTAAAGCAGTGGGACCGGCTGTTAGTTTCGGTCCCAGAGGAAGTGTGTGACCACAGATTTCTGTTTTCACCCTCCAGACTGAATTCCCTGTCCCAGAACAGTTCAAGACGGTGTGGAACGGTCAGAAGCTGGTTACCACTGTGACGGAAATTGCTGGCTAAGCAGAACAGCTCCAAGGCTCACGCCCTCCCCTGGCCCTGCTGTGGGACAAATCTGCTTTCAGATGATTCTCTTAGATTTCTTGTACCTTTCTGCTCTCAAACTGCTTCTCTTCTACCCGAGAGACACAGCTACCTGCCGTCACTGAGATACCTCTGGCTGGGATGTGGTACAGGTGGCGGGTCAGTTATTGTCCACATCTATTAGCAGGAAGGTGTATTTCCCCCCTCCCCTCGTCTGATCTAACTGCACCAATTGATCGTGTCAGATTTTGGGTGAACTTCACAGCCAGTACTGGCGGTTGGCTTTCAGAGTGTTGTTCGGGTTTTGTTTTAATTTTTGTATTGCCTTTAAGCAAACTGTTCACGTGAGAGAGGAGTGTTGTCCCCTTTTTAACAAATACTCTTGTCTGTTGGGGTCCAGAAGTACGCGGTTGTCATTGCAAATGTCTGAAGCTCCTGGAGGCTGCTGCTTCCAGCCCTACCTACTAATCAGTGGCATTACAGGACATGGCAATGGCTTTGTTGGACCAAAGGCTGAGGACTTGGGCCATAGCATTCTACCTTGACTTCCCTTTCATCATTCCTACTAGCTCAGTGCGTTTCTGACTGTGCCATGACAGGAGGCTTTTTATTCACCAGTGCCACAGGAAGGCTGCGGTGGAGCCGCTGCAGTTTTCCCCCCCGGCAGTCTGGCTGGTAGCTTGGAGCTGAGCTCTCACCTCTTCCCGTGAGCCCTCCACCCTCAAGGGAATCTTTACCCCAGGGCTTCCTGCTGGGAGCAGCTGAACTCAGGTTCAGCGTTCCAGGACGGTTCCGAACCCGGCCCCTCCTGCAGGGGCAGGGTCTCCTCCATTCCAGGTCAGTAGTGCAGTGTTACCCCTACCCAGGTTGGATCGCGTTGGTTCATCGCTCTCCTCCTCCTCTGCAATCAGTCACCCCTGCGTGACTCCCCCCGGCCTCCCCTTCCCCCTTGCTTGGCTCTTTCCGTTGGTGGAAGCTCGCAGCCTCTGTTCCAGGGCCCTGGAGCAGAGTGATGGATCCACCCCACAGTACTGTACTGACCCACAAAGGGAGCTGCACGTGCTTTGACCTTCATTTTTCCAATGCCTCGGGTGGCATAAGCATATCGTAAATGCATTTCCTTGGTAAAGTGTCAATGTTCTTTTTCTCTAGGACAAAACTTACAAAAAAAAATATGCAATTTTTTATTTTAAGACTGTCCTGTGACTTGTACTCGTCTTCTCCTGAGGCTTGTGAAAAATAAAAACCTTTCTTATGTACTTAAGATTATACAGATGATAGAATAAAGTTAATGCCAACTTGCTCATTACAGTGTCTCCTGCTTGCTCTTCTTGGAGGCAGAAGAGGACTTGGGGGACACGATGCCCCTTGCTGCCCGGCCCTGCCTGGGTTGCCCCGGGGGGTCCCGGCCTTTCCTCAGCTCTCCTTGACTCACGGCAGCAGTTGTCACACTGCACCTCTTGTGTCAGGTGGTTGGATGTAAAGGTCTTTATTGGTTTCAGTTGTACAAAAGTGCATAAAAGAAGCCATTAGTTGAAAATGGTTCAAGCTGTTAATACCCACTTAAAACTCCCCTTTCCCCAGAACCCCCTAAACGTGGTCTCTTTCCCCAGCCTGACTGATCTCTCCCCTGTGTACGGCCACCTAAGTCTATGGGGTTCTCCCCTCAGGAGGGGCTGCGTTCCTGCACTAGTGCCTGGTTAATACTGACAGTGCTTCTGGAGAGGAGCAGGGAGCTGGGACTTCAACCTCTCAAGCAGCTCGGTTCTCTCACCCTCACCACCTGCCCAGCCCGACCACTGCTCTGGTTGGGGCACGGAGTGCTTCAGCAGCAGTGCAGGGCTCAGCCCTGAGATTCATTTCCCCACCCCCCCACCCCTTCCCCCATCTCCCTGCAGCCTTGTCCAGCAGTGCTCGTGCACGTTAACTACGGGGAGCCCCCCAAGGTGCTCCCCCGCGGTGCCTCCCCCCAGGCTCACTGGAGGAAGGGGAGGATGGTGGCACAGAACCACTGCTCTGAGAACTGCAGGTGCTCCCCCTCCACCCCCAGGAACAGCAGCTTCCCGGCTTTGTCCATCTCCTGCAGCCCGAGGCGGTCCTGAAAAGAGAAGGGGGCTGAGAGCGTCCCGAGGGCTGCAGCAGCAGCTGGGGAGCCCCTCAGGGAGCCCCTCAGGGAGCAGCGCTGCCAGCCACAGGCTGCTGCAGCACGAGGGGCTGGCAGGCTGGAGCAGCTTCCACCTCTGAGCTTAAAGTTTCTCCTCAGAGAGGGGAAAAGGTCACTTCTGGTTTACAACAAGGCTTGAAAAAGAAGCAAAGCCCATTAAACACCTGTGGAAAGGGATCGTGAGCCAGGTGTGAAACCACCACCAGGGACCGGCCTGGAGGGAAACGGCTCCTGGCAAGGGGAGGCCGTGCCCCAGGATCAGCGGAGATGTGAGAGGAGCAGGACTGGGGGGTTCAGAGCTCCTAGAGGCCCTGGGGACACCGTTCCTGGGGAATCGAGTGGCACCTGCAGAAAGCTCTGCAGCAGCAGAACCTACCTCTGTGTACAGCGGCGTCTCCCTCAGCGGAATCGTCTCCTTGGCTTGGCCACTTTTGTAAAACCCAAACCACTGCCAGGAGAAACAGAGGGGAACAGTCACTGACTGGCTCCCAGAAGGCAAAACGGACTTCCTGGCTTCCTCTGCGCTCAGCCTGCCCCTCAGAGCTCTGCCACCGAAGGGCAGAGCAGAGCTGAGCAAGAACCAAAACCCGCCTGACGGCAGCCCCTGCCCTGCTGCCTCACCTCAGAGATCGGCGGGTCGACCATCGTGTCGTTGAGAAATTTCACCATCACAAACCTCTTCAGAGCCATCAGGTTCTTCTTGTACGTCTCATTGACGCCCTGGGTGAGAGCAGCACAGAAAGGCCCGAGTCGCTGAGCGGCCCCCACGAAGTTCCCCCAGGGAACCCGCCTGCTCCAACCACGTTGCAGCAGCGAAGGGAGCCCCAGCCCACACCAGCCTGGGAGGCAGGAAGGCGCTGTGCTGTGCTGTGCTCTGCCTTTGCTCTGCTCACGGCGTTCAGCCCCGTTCCCAGGCTGTAAGAAGGGGCCGGAGCTCTGCTGCCTGCCAGGGGAGGGCGAGGGGTCGCCCCGGGAAAGGTGCCGGGTGGGCCGGGCACTTGGTGCATCCTCCCAGGGAGCAGTGCCAGGAGCTGCTCTGGCTCTGGTTTCTGTCACAAACCTGCCAGGGCACGCACCGTGTACGCTCCTGGGGTGCAGGGCAGAAAACGCTCCCTTTGAACTCCGTGGAGAACACCAAGGAGCTCGCTGCTGCTGCTGCCCTGCTGGGATTAACGCACGGGGCAGCTGCGTACCCTCTCCTGGTTAATGTCAGCCAAGAAGATGCTGCTCTTCCTGTAGTCCTCCTCCCTCAAAGGGTCGTGCCAGTACTCCGCCTGCACCAAACTGGGAAGAGAAACCAGAGATCAGACCAGGAACCCGGAGCTTCTCACGCCTCTGCAGCCCGGCGAGGGAACTCACTGCTCCTGCACAGCCGGCGTGTAGGCGCCCAGATCCAGCGTCTTCCGGATCCAGTCGCAGATGTGGGAGCTCTCCCCGGGGCAGCGCGGGAAGCCGAACACGCCTGGGGGATGGGGACATCACGTAACAGCCGCTGAGCCGGGCTGCAATCCCTTAATCCCCCCGGCTGGTAAAGAACCGGCCTCTTACGGAGGGGTGGCAGGAATTAGCAGGGGATCAGGAGGCCGTTAATCCCCCGATCTCGTTAGACAGCCCTCCTGCCCCGGGCACTAACGAGCTGAGGCAGTGGCTGATGTTCTTGGGCTGAGGTTACTGCTCTGGAGGCTGGGGGCATGCAGGGGGGCAGAACGTTTCTCCAGCTCGCCTCGCGCCTTCCCTGGAGGTGTGGGGATGGTTCCCTACAACTCCCCTGCCCCACGCTACAGAGAAAGAGACCCAAGCCACGGGACGTCCCAGGGGAGACCACGTGAGATCTATCCCCAGCTACCCTCACCTGCACACTCCCTAAATACGCCTCACGCTGCCTCTTCTGTCCACTGCTGAGAGCACCTCTCCTTCCCCGGGGCTTCAGCCTTGCACGTGCCAGTTTTAGAACACCCCGAGACCCAGCAGGTTCAGTGGCACCATGAGGCTTTGCTGTGTACCCAGACATTTCTCCAGGCACAACTAACCCCACGCGCTTCCAAAGCATGTGGGAATCCTACTGAGCAGCCATCTCCTTACAAACCTCCCTGCTCAGTGCCAGTCAAGTCAGAAGATGACAACTGAGCCAAAGGCGGCCACCGTGTTTAGAGAGCAAAGGGACAGCCTGATTCCGGCTGTTTCTCAGGAGGAGGTCACACACCTCGCTCCTGCTGCCAACAAGAGCCCCCCGCCCATCCCAAGACAGGGTAAGAGGACGCTACCTTGGTGCTGCCCCCCAACGGAGATCAGATTGAGCATGGGAGGGGAAGGACACCTCTGGGCCACCGCCCTCCTGCGGAGAAAGGAGGAACCGAGTCAGCACCACGAGCACCCGGCCATGATCACTGCTCAGCGTGGGCTCAGGCACCGGGGCCATGTTTGCCTGGAGAATCACGCCTTGCTGCAGCCTCCTTCTGGAGTCTCCCCTCCTTTAGAGGGCTCCTGCCTTTAGGAAGGGATTTGTCCATCTACATCCGCTCAGTAGTTCAGGAGAATTTAAAATCAAAACCGACCCCCCCCCCCCAAAAGCACTGGGGGCAGAACAGAAACGTCAGCTTACAGGAACTGCCCTCCCTGGGAGAAGCCGATGGCGTTGTAGCCTCCTTTCAGGTGAGGGTCCGCGGCGAGCTGCCCGCACACCTCCCTCACTTGGTCGTTCGCGTTCATGAAGAAGCTGTTCTCCACGTCCTGGCAGCCAGATGAGGAAGCACAGCTGGTACCTTTACCATGGCTTAGGTTATTTTCATTTCTGCAAACTGAGCACTAAAAGCTCCACTTGTGAAAGAGCCCTTCACCTTCACAAGATGATGGAAACAGAATTCAGGCCCTGAGACTTCCCATCAGCACAGCTTTCTTCCTGCTCTGCCTGCAAAACTGCCTCCTCCAGAGCAGGGACACTTCCCCAAATTTCTTCCCAATTTCAGCTCCTTCAGATCGTGTTTTACACACGTTATGTACAGACCAACCCCCACCTGCCCTTTCCAGGTCCCAGTGAATAACACACACTGCTCCTTACTCTGACAGACCACGTAAAGAAACTTAGTGAGGCTCCGCAGAACAGACACAGAGGCGCAGCAGCAGCCTGTGTCTGTCACACTGGAGCTGTGCAGTGTGTTCCTTGCAATCACACAGGGTGCCTGGACGAGGCTTTAGCCTGGGCGTTCCCCACGCCCTGCACTGCCTGGGGCGGTTCCAATCAGCGCTAATGAGGACGCCCAGCAGGGGCTGCGCACACTGACCCGATTCGGGGGCGGGGGTTGTTTTTCCCCAGCTCCTTCCTGCAGGGATTGTCCCGGTGCCGTTGGTTTCTACCCGTCCGGCCGGTTCCCTCACGAGGCACCCAATTACCGGGGGTACCCAATTACCACCAATTACCGGGGCCCCCCTGCGGCCCCCCCCGGGGCCGTGTCTCGGCCTGCGCCCACCCTTCAGCCCCCCCGCTACCTGCAGGGCCGAGGCTCCGAGGCGCAGGGACAGCACGTAGGTGCCGGGCAGGCGGCGCTGCAGCAGCCCGCGGATGTAGCCCATGCTGCGGGGGTTGCAGCAGCTGTCACCTGCAAGGGAACGGCGCTGTCACGGCCCGGCTCGGCCCGGTAAGGTCCCGGAGCCGCCCCGGAGCCGTGCGGTGCCCACCCACCCATGCCGTGCCACAGCACCACGGGCGGGGCCGCGAGGCCCAGGCCCAGGCCCAGCCCCAGCAGCAGCGGCACCACCACACCGAGCGCCGCCATCTTGAATGGTCACGTGACACGCGCGGCGCGCTGGTCATGCGGCGGCGGGCGTGGTCTGAGCAGAACGGGGGGCGTGGCCTGAGGAGATGGGCGGGGCTTGACGATGGGGCGTGGATTGAGTGTGTGGGCGGGGTCTGAGCGGATCGAGGGCGGGGCCTGTGTCGGTGGGCGGGGCCGGCAGCGGCTGCGCGTGGCGGTTCCCGCCCACAGCCCCCGGGGGGGCGTGGCGGGGGGCCGGGGGGGGGGGGGGGGTCCCAGTGCCAGGTCCTGAGGATCCCGGCGGCCCCACAGGGCAGGGGGGTGCTGGGGGGGGGCACAAAGCGCCCCCAGGACCCTGCGGGACCCCCCCAGCTCCCCCGGGACCCTCAGGGTCCCCCCCCGGGGCGCGTCCCCGCGCCGCCGCCTCACGAAATGGCGGCGGGGGCGCGCGGTTGCCGGGCAACGAGCCCGGGAGGGGGGGGCGGGGCCGGCCTCCGGCCGCCAGGGGGCGCTGCCGCCCCATAAGGCCCCGCGGCGGGGCGGGGCCCGCCTCTTCCCCGCCTCCGCCATGGCGGTGAGTAGCGGCCGCCGCGGGCCGGGCCGGGCCTGCAGCCGCCATCCGCCGCCATCCGCCCTCGGCGGGGCCTCTCCGCGCCGCCGCCCGACGGGAGGGAGCGGGGGGAGCCGCGGGGAGGGAGCGGGGAGGGAAGGGGCCGGCGGGGAGCCCCGCGGGGCCGGCCGCCATGGGTAGGCCGCGGGGGCGGGGAGCGGCCGGGCCCTGTGCCCGGTGCCGGCCTGACCCCGCCGCCGTTTCTCCGTAGCAAGACCAGGGTGAGAAGGAGAACCCCATGCGCGAGCTGCGCATCCGCAAGCTGTGCCTCAACATCTGCGTCGGGGAGAGCGGCGACCGCCTCACCCGCGCCGCCAAGGTGCTGGAGCAGCTGACCGGGCAGACCCCCGTCTTCTCCAAGGGTGAGCGAGCACCGGGGGGGGGGCTGCTGCGGGCCCCCGGGGCTGCTTCTCGGTGCTCCTCGGCCTGCCGGGGCGGGCTGGGGGCCGGGCAGCTCGGGGCTGTGCCCGTCAGGCCGGGGGTGGCTGCAGCTCTGCCCCCGTCGCACAGGATTTCCCGTTGTCGCGGGGCTTTTTGCTTCTCAGTGATTTCCCAGGTGCCTGTGAGCCAGCTCCGAGTCCCCAGGAGGGGATTCTCGGAGCAGCCTCTGAGTGTCGTTGTTGCTGCCCGCAGCGCGGTACACCGTCAGGTCCTTCGGCATCAGGAGGAACGAGAAGATTGCCGTTCATTGCACGGTTCGTGGGGCCAAAGCAGAGGAGATTCTGGAGAAGGGGTTAAAGGTGAGCGGTGGGGCCGGGTCTTTGGCTTGTGAAAGAACAAAACTTAAACTGTTATCGGCTGAAAAGAGGCCTTGAAATGCTGCAGCTGGCCTAGTTACAGGTCAGTTGTGGATTTAAGGGTTGGGGCGGCATCTCTGATCCCCAGGCTGCTGGGTTTGCCTTGGTTCTCTGCTTGGCTGCTGTTCCTTCCTTGTTTAAGAGCGGGTTGGTGCAGTTGCTGCTATCTGTGGAGATTTTATCTTTGCTGCTGTGCCTCCTGAGCACGCTGTGGGATAAAAATTTTGGGGGTGAAGGCTTAACAGCACATAAGCAAGTTGTGGGTCTGGTAGCAGTTAGAACACGCAGGACTTGTCTGCAGTCAATAACAAAATGCTGACCGGTAACCCGTGTTTCAGGTGCGAGAATATGAGTTGAGAAAAAACAACTTCTCAGACACTGGGAACTTTGGCTTTGGCATACAGGAGCACATCGACCTGGGCATCAAATACGATCCCAGTATCGGTATCTACGGCTTGGACTTCTACGTGGTGCGTATCCCCCACTTTGTGTTCTGCGGGTTTGTGTGAAAGCTGCTGAAGGGAACCTAGGCTGGCAGTTGGCTCTTGTTAACGCTGCTGGAAGGTGGAAAGGTGTCAACAGAAGCCGTGCCTCAGCTGGGGCTCACGGGGCTGCTGTGAGACCCCCGATCCGTGGTGTCTGCAGAGACAAATACAGGGAAAAGTGCCAGGAGGTTAGGAAGGGAAAAGCAGCAGTGTGGGGACTGCGGGAGGGGACTTCGAGGCTGAAGGACGGGGCTGTGCCTGCTCTGCTCCCCGGTTCACGAGGTGGTGGGGGGCAGACAGCAGTGGCTGGCACGTTGAGCTCTCCTCCTGCTCTGCCCCGTGGAGCTGTTCCCTGCTCTGCACTGCTCCGTGTGCCTCTGCTGGAGAGCTGAGCCCTGAGGGTGTGGAGCAGCGCGTCTGCCCCGCGCACGTTGGGTTAGCCGTGTCTGTGTGCGGGGCTGTCCGGCCGAGGAGCTGCCCCCGTGGGCTCAGCTGCCTGCTTGGAGTTGCTCACACTTCAGTTTACGTTGGGGCTGGGGAAGATGATGCTTTAAGTCCTGAACATGACCCAGAGAGTGAGATGTCACTGGTTTGGGAGCTCTGGGCTTCCTTCCTAGCACTGTGCTTGTGTTAATGAAGCAAATCAATGCCAGAATGACACGGTGCCGCTGCTCTCCTGGCAGGTGCTGGGCAGGCCTGGTTTCAGCATCGCTGACAAGAAGCGCAGAACCGGCAACATCGGGGCCAAGCACAGGATCGGGAAGGAGGAAGCCATGCGCTGGTTTCAGCAGAAGGTAGGGCCCGGCCTCGTGGCTTCCAGCCCGAGAGATCCCAGCAAGTGTCAGCAAAACGCGTGGCTGCTGTGCCCTTCCCTGCGGAGGGGGTGCAGCGAGGCTCTGGGCAGGACGTTAATCGCTGCTGAATGGTTCGGATGGAGCAACCCAATAAAACCTGTGCTGGGGTTTGGCTGCCCGCAGCTCTCCCTGCCTGGATTGTGAGTGGGAGATGCCAAAAGGTTGAGATTCGTGGAAATGGGCTGCTGGTGGCTTTTTTCCTTTTTTTTTTTGAAGAGGTGGAAGGGGTGAGCAGCCGGTCTGGTAGCTCTTCATGAGCCACACTGCTCCGAGCTGCACTGGTCCTGCCCTGCAGAGGGGGAACCCAGCCTGCTCCTGCTGAGCTCTGCTCCACACCTCAGCTCAGTTCTGTGAACCCCCAGATGAGGGGCTGGAATGGGGCTGAGTTAATTCTGGTCAGATCCAACTTGCTTGGCTGGCCTGGTGAGCGGGGAGCAGTGCTCTTCTGAACAAAGCCCCCCTGAGAAACTCACAGCGGGGCGGTTAGCTCAGGGGGTGCTGAACCTCCAGGCTGCCTGCTTGGGGTGCAGCTGGTGCCCGTTTTTCCCCGGGGGGCCGTGCCTCTCCCTGCCTCACGTGGTTCTTTCTCCTTTCCTCGCAGTACGATGGCATCATCCTTCCCGGCAAATGAAGAGCTCCTGTTACCAAAAAGCAAATAAAGTTTTATAACTCCCAAACTCCTGGTGTGCGCTTTGTGGGGGCTCTTCTGAGCTGGGAAGCTGCTGGGACGTGCACTGGGGCAGCAGGACGAGGGGGGCTGCGACACCGAGTGCTTGAGGGAGGCTCCCGGCCCCGAGGAGCGGGTGTTGGGCCTGCACTGGTTGTGCTCTCTGCCTCTGTACTGCCCTACGGCACGGGCACTGCAGAGAAATGCCCTGAGAAAGGTAAAAGGGGAGAAAATTGACTACAAAAAAAAACCCATCCAGCTCTTGAGTGTTCCCAGATCCCGGTCTGAAGCTTGGCAGTGGCCTCAGCCCCAACGCACGGGGTAACCGAGCACCCCGCGGGTGGTTAAGGCTGGGCACGGAGCGGGGGGCACCGTGTGCTCCTCCCGGCATTCAGACACCTCCACAAAACCACGGAGAAAGGAGAAAATTTGGTAAAAGCCCCTTGCAGGAGGTGAGCAGGGAGCGGGGGGCAGAGCTGCCCGCGGGCCCCGCGCAGGACCCGGGGGGGGCAGCTCCGGGCCCAGGCCCCGCCCCCTCCCCGTGCCCCGCCCCTTGGCGCTGTTGGGGGCGGGGCCGCGCTCTCCCCGCCCGCTGCCAGCCCCCGCCGTGGCGCCAGGCCCCAAGATGGCGCCGTGGCGGCTCTGCCCTCAGCCGCCATGGCCGCCGCCGCCGGGCAGCGCGACGCCACTTCCGCTTCCCGCCCGCACCCAAGATGGCGGCGGCGGCCGGGAGGCGCCGTGTGGCGAGCGGGCGGTGAAGCCGCTTCCGGCGCCGCGGCCCGGCCAGCAGTCAACATGGCGGAGTCGGTGCTGGAAGTCGTGGGCCGGCTGCAGTCGCGGCTCGCGGGGAGCTCCGAGCCCAAGAAGGTGCCGGGGGAGGGGGCCGGGGGGGGCCGGGGGCGGCGGGCGATGACCCGGGGGGGGCGGCGGGGCTGAGCCCGGGGCGCGGCGGGGCCGGGGGCCGCGGGAGGCGGCGGCCCCGGGCGGAGCGGGGCCGGGCCCCGGCGGGGGGGGGGTCCTGGGAGGCCCCGGGGGTGCTGCCGGGCCCCTCCCGGAGCCCCGCTCCCGGTGCCCCGCGGCCGCCCCTGGGGCCCTGCGAGCTGCGGGGCCGAACCGGCCGCCCCCCGGCGCCCCCGGGCCCGTCTCTGCCCGGGGGGGGCCCGGCCCGGCCCGGTCCCGGCCTCTCGCGGCGCTGCCGGAGCTGTGCCCGGTGCCGTGCGGGGCTGGGGGGGGGTGGCAGGGTGCCGGGTGGGGTCTGTGGGGACCGAGCTGGGAAAACGGCACCGGGCGCTGCCAACGTGGCTCGGACGGGGTGCCCGGGGGGCTGGGCACCTGGGCTGCCCCGGGGTGGTCTCTGCCCCCAGCAGGGGGGTGCCGGGGTTGGGGGGGGGCAGAGGCAGAGTGGGCAGGAGGGGGGGGGGGGGGACACCGGGCTGTGCTGGTTGGGGACCGGCCCCTGTGAGAGGAGCGCCAGGGGCTGAGCGGCTGCTGGAGGGAGGAACCGATCTGCCCACGGTAAAGCTCTGTCAGCTGGGAGTACCTGCACGCGGTTTGTACAGCTTCAGTTTTTGGCTGATTGAGCCGAGCTTTGCCCTGCGCTGGGTTTCCCAGCCCCGTCCCTGCCTGGTGCTGCCGGGCCGGGCTCCTGCACTGGTGCCAGGGCAGGTCCGGTGTCACGGCCGTCAGCTCGGTGCCGTACGGGCAGTGCGGGCACCAAATGCCGGGTTTCCTGCAGCACCCCCAGGTTTGCAGCCTGGCCGAGAGTTCTGCCGGCACCGAGCTGTGTGAGCACTCCTGGTGCAGGTGTGGGCACTTGGCGCTGACACGGAGCCGCCCATGCAGAGGCAGCAGCAGCGTGCCCAGCGTGTGGGGCAGCGTGGGGACAGGCAGGGCCTCGGGACGGGAGCTGGCGTCCTGCTCTGGGGCTTGGGGAAGGGAAAGGAGGGGGCTGCAAGGGCTCGGCTGCCTGCAGGCAGCAGCTGAGAGCTGAGGGGCTGCCAGCGGTGCCGGCCCAGGGAGCGTCCGCAGAGGAGCTGGGGGGTTCCTGAGGTCTTCAAGACCATCTGGAAATCCTCCCCAGTTTGCAGAGCTCCGGGAAGGTCTCACCTGTGTCACTTTCCCCCTCCCCTTGCCAAGGGACCTGATTCTCAGCAGTGTTCTGGGGGTGGTGTGTGGTGCCTCTGCTCCCCGTGCCGTAAGCCAGCCAGGATGCCGTCCTCTGTGTAGGAAGGGCTCCGACCTGGGTGTTCCAAGGTTCTCAGAGGCTCTCCCAGGTGAAGAGACGATTTCTTTACGGTTTGTCCCTGTGTTCAGCTCCCTGGGGGCTTGGTTTGGAGGCAGTGACCAGCCGCCTGCTGCTCGGGTCCGTGCGACGAGCTCCCGTGCAGGGCAGGGCTTTATTCCCTTCCCATCACAGTCTGTGGCTCTGTGACAAGCCTGAACCCTTCCCTTCTTGTCTCTGCAGCTGCTGAAAAGTCTGAAGAGGCTGTCGGAGCTGCCCATCACGGTTGATATCCTCGTGGTAAGAGCTGTGAAACCCCTCGTGCTCTCACCGTGTCTGCCGGGTGCCGGTAGCTGCACTCCTGGAGCAGGGCGCGCTGCACGAGCCTCCTGCTGCAACGCGGGGTCCCAGAGCTGCTGCTGGTTGGGTTCTCACAACGCCAGGCACAAAGCGAGTGCGGGGCCGCGGGGGGCAGGGCGTGGTTCTGGTCTCCCAAAAGCTGGATCAGGGCGTGGGGGGCAGAGCAGTCCCTAACTCCGTGCCACTCCGGTCACCGGTAGGAGCTGCGAAGCCCTGGAAGCATCAGTGCCTTCAAACAGTTATGGGAAATAGGAAGGTAGCTTATTAAACTAATTCATGAGCGTTTGATTAAGGCAGACTTGTTTCCTTTACAGAACTGTAGTAAAGTGTACAATGTCTGCTGAAACCGTACCGCGTTGCGTGGTGCCTGTGCTGCTCCTGCAGGGAAGCTCGGTTCTGCCTGGCGGGGATAGGTAGCGCTTGGTAGGACGCTCAGCGGAGGTGAGGATGGGTTGTGCCGGGGTGAATTCATGTCTTGGCTCTCTCTGAAGGAGACGGGCGTGGGGAAGACAGTGAACGGCCTGCGGAAACACGAGCTGGTGGGAGACTTCGCCAAGAACCTGGTGGCCAGGTGGAAGAAGCTGGTGCCGGTCCCGCAGGAGGCAGACAGGTGGGTGAGCCCGCTCGGTTGGCTGCACGGTGAGCTCTGCGGAGGCTTTGCAGTGGAGGTTAGGAACTGCTCTGGCAGAGCTTGTAGTGTGAGAGCTCTGCGGGCCCTTCTGCCTGGGCTCGGGGTACAGCTCCTGCCCGCGGCAGCCACGGGGCGCTGGGTTCTGGCAGCTGCAGCTCGGAGGGAAGGCAGGGCCCCAATTTCACGTGAGAGCAGTTTGATGGGGAGATTAACGGCAGAGGCCGAGAGAGGCCCTCGCTGAGGCAGGAGGTGCAGTCAGCTCCCTGCCCGCTTCACTGTGTCCAGGAGAGGGGAGGGAGTTCCAGGCCCAGGGCAGCGGCTGGCTCTGGGAGAAGGCTCCTGTGTGCCTGAATCCTGTGGAAAAGGAAAGCTGAGGCCAGCAGCCACACCGCGGTGACAAAGCCGTGCTGAAAGCTGCAGTGGGATCGTTTCAGTGTGGCTGATAAAGAGCCGGTTACTCACGGTGGCTTGGGCGGCTCCGGTATCCCTGCAGGCTTTCAGTGGTGACCTGGAGGCCGTGCTCTGTGCGTGCACTGGGCTGTGTGGGCGCTGAGAGGTCTCGTGCACGTTTGTCCTTGCTCGTCTCTGGCCCTAATAGAAGTGCTTCCCCAACTCCTGCTCCAGACGTGTAGTTCCTAAAGCCCTGAGCAGTGCCATGACAGGGACAGGAATGCTCCTGCCACAGAAGTGCCAAACCCAATTTTAGTCCCCTCGAGCAGATTCCCAGCCCTGCTGTCCGTGGTGTAGCTCTTTTCGTTCACACTGAGACCTTTCCCTAACTCGTTTGTTCTCCCACCCCTTTAGGAATAACCTGGACTCTGAAGACCGTGACTACGAGAGGAACAGCTCAAGGAAAAAACGAGAACCTTCCCCCAGGGAGGATGAGGAACACGACCAGGACTATTCCGAGCCTTTCCAGCCCTCCTGCAGCCAGTCCTATAGCCCAGACCACAGGGAAAAGAAGTCCAAAAGGTATTCGGGGCCTGAGAGGGCCCACGAGACTTATGACTATAGCAGCCAGGAGGATAAGGGATGGAGCAGATCTTCCCCAGTGCTCTCTTCAGATCAAGAGTACTCAGACTATGGACACGCTGCGTCTCCTGCGCCCAGCGAGAGCCCTCAGGACATGGACACAGACCCGTACGCCTCCGAGGAGCAGGAAGAACCTGCGGGATTTCATCAGAAGGCTGGGAAAGGCCACGGCTTTCAGGAGAAGCTTGGGGGAGGCCGAGAGAGGAACCCCGGGGAGTCCCACGACAAAGGGAGCGTGAGTCGGAACAAAGAGCACAAGGCTTCTCACAAGGAGAGGCAGCGACTCGACGGTCGGCTGGAGGACAGGACCTCTGCCTTCAGCCCGGAAAGGTCGCACAAGGCGGCCTTTAAAGAGCAGCTCCGAGAGAGCCCCGTGGCGGGGTGCAGCAAGGAGAAGCAGAGGACGTCGGACGGCACCAGGAAGGAGAAGGGCCGAGAAAGCAGCTCCTCCAGGAAGGAGAAGCTGCACGTGCAGCCGCACCTGGAAGAGTCCCCGGACAACCACGTGAAGAAGAGGAAGCACCAGGACCCCGAGAAAAGCAAGGTGGAAAAATCCAAGCCGGGCCTGGAGACATCGAGCAGGGAGCGGGAGAAACGGAAAGCTGAGAGTGACTCCTCAAACAGGGTGAAAGAGAAGGGGGGTTCTGGGAGCTTAAAAACTTCCGAGGGGAAGCACAAAGCCTCTGAGGCGGACAAAAAATCTGTGGGCTTTTCCTCAAATTTTGGGGAAGGGGAAGTGGAGGATGAGTTTGAACAACCCACGATGTCCTTTGAGTCGTACCTCAGTTACGACCAGCCCCAGAAAAAGAAAAAGAAAGTGGCCAAGCCCTCCGTGCCAGCCGGGGACAAAGACCAAGGGCACAGCAAACAGAACGGATCCAAAGCCAGTACCAAGAGCTCGAGCTCGAGTCGGAAGAGCCCAAGCCACAAACGGACGAGTGAGAAAAAGGCAGAGAAGAAACAACCAGAGGCTCCTAAACCAAACAGGGTAAGGCTGGGAAGGATCCCAGGGGAGTGACACAGGTGGGGTCGGGGTCGGCTGTCCTCGGCCCTCTGCTGTCTGGGGCTCGTTATCTCCCCCCGAGGTGCTGGGCAGTGCTGTGCATCGGGCTAAAACTGTCAGTTGGTGTTATCTTCGTCAATATGGCAGTTTTGTTGACTAAATCTGTTGGTCCGAAGAAATGGGAGAATTGGTGATACAATGCAGCTGGTTCTAGAAGCCTGACCCTGTGTGAGAACCTGGCAACCAAGGCGTGCTTCTGTCTGTTCCTTGCCTCCTGGGTGCCAAGGCTGTGTGTAGAAGCACGGGTTAGAGTGTAAAACCATTCCTACTTAGCCTTTTTACTCACCTTTGAAACTTTTTGGAGTAAACTCCTCCAAAAGTGTTAATCTTAGCAGCATTTCACAATCCTCCCTTGCCGTTCGTTCTAACAAGCATTCAGTGCAGAGGCTCCAGCTTTTCCCCCGGTGCGTGAGGTTCCCCTCCCCTCCGCCACTGCTGAACCTTCTGCAGGAGGGGAGGAGGAAGGAAAGAGACGGGACAAGTGAGCGAGTGCTTGGGTCAGGAGCTTTGGGCAGCCTCCTCTTCTGTGTTTTTGTTGTGTTTTTTTAAACCTTTGCATTGTTCATCTGACTGGGGCTCTTGTCAGAGTCCTTCAGTGCTGAATTCAGCAGGTGAGGCTGTTACCAGAGGGTTCTGGGTGGTTCCTGTCCTGCATTTTGGCTCCGTGTGGCAGCGCAGGCCGTCACAGCGATGTGGCAGGAGCACAGCCCGCCCGGGCTGCTCCCTGGAGCCGGCTGAGCAGCGCCGTGCTTACCTGGGGCACCAAACTGAGTGCAGGTCCTGCTGGGCTGCGCTGGCAGGGCCTAACGCTCACGGCTTACTGCGTGTCTGTCCTCTCCCCCCAGATCCTCTTAGATGTGGTGCCAACGTTGCCAGACATCCCGCTGCCCCCCATCCAGGCCAACTACCGCCCTCTCCCCTCAATCGAGTCCATCACCTGCTCCCAGACGAAAAGGAAAGGTAGGGTGGGAGGAAATGGGTTTGGGACGGGCTGCAGGCAGGGGGAGGGTGGCAGCTGGGCTCAGCTCTTCGTGCTGGGGGCCGGTGCCCTGTCTGATGCCCGGAGCCTGGGCTGGAGCAGTCGAACGCCTCAGAGGGGCCTTCGGAGCTCCTCTGCTCCCCCTGCCCGACCACCTCCGGGAGATATTTGCTGACCCTCACTGGGGCTTTGGCCTCGCTCTCCCTGAACTGGTGGCAGGGCTCCTGGAGGGCTCGGTCCTTGTTGGGTCCATCAGTCTGCTTCTGGCTGGCTCTGGCTCGTCCCCTGTGCCGTTCGTCGGGGTGGGAGCTTCGTTCCTCTGTGCCTTCCTCACTCCGAGCCTTGCTCCTTCCAGCAGTGTCCTCGCCAGTGGAGGAGAGCGAGGCAGGCTTCACGGGCCGACGGCTGAATTCGAAGATGCAGGTGTACTCGGGCTCCAAAACCGCCTACCTCCCGAAGATGATGACTCTGCACGAGCAGTGCATCAGGGTCCTCAGCAACAACATCGACTGTGAGTACGGTTCCTGCTCTGTGCTCCTCACCCTGCCCTCGCTCCCCACTGAAGTCCCGGTGCCTCGTGTGTGTCACACCTGCAGTTCCTTTTCCCTCCCCCCGTGCTGGGTGGCAGCGTGCGGCACTGCTGGCTTTTCTACTGCGTGTCAGGGTATCGAGCCCTTTCCTTGGCAAGGAAGGAGCGGGATAAATACTGTGTGCGTCTTGCTTCTCTCTAGCGATCTATGAAGTGGGTGGTGTCCCTTTCTCAGTGCTGGAGCCAGTGTTGGAGAGATGCACCCCAGAGCAACTGTACCGCATCGAGGAATGCAATCATGTGAGTGCCTTGGCCTGGGGCAGGGATGCTGACACGCGGACGAGCTGTTCTGTCCTGTCTGTGGTAGCAGAATGGCAAAGAACAACGTGCTCCAAACGTGTGAATTCTCCTGCTCGAGTCACAACTTCCCAGATTTGCCATCTGCTGCGGGCTGGCCCCAAGCCCCCCGCCTGCTGTGGTGCTGCAGTGGTGCTGAGGGAGGGGAGGGGTGGCAGGGACAGGGAAGCGGAGGTGTCAGGAAGGATCCCGGGTTACCCGTGGGTGTGTTTCAGGTTCTGATCGAGGATACGGATCAGCTGTGGCACAATCACTGTCTCCGAGACTTCAAGAACGAGAAGCCAGAGGAGTTTGAGTCCTGGCGGGAGATGTACCTCCGCCTGCACGACGCACGGGAGCAGCGGCTGCTCATGCTGGCACGGAACATCGGCTCCGCTCACGCCAACAAGCCCAAAGGTGGCGTGGGGCTGAAGGGCCTGGGGAACAGCCGGGTGCCTGGGAATGCTGCTGGGGGGTCCTTTGTGGGGAAGGTCTCTCAGGGTGGCTGCTTTGAATCTAGTCCAAGTCAGGAGTTGCTTAACTCCTGTCCAACATGTGCTTAATGGCTTAGCAGGCTCCAAAGCTCTCCCATGGTGTGGGCAGGGCAGTGTTTTACAGCAAGGACAAACTTGTTTTGGTGAACAAAATGAGAATGAGTGGCCTCCTCGGTCTGACCCGTCACAGGCAGTGTGACTGCAAGGGTGCAGACCTGAGGAGGAGGCTCTCAGCTGAGCTTTGGGGATGGACGAGCTGGGGAAAGGTGCTGGGAGCTTGCTGCAGTGAGACAGATACCAAAGAGCCTGCTTTGTGTCAGGCTGGATCTCAGCACTGTTTCCTTCTGGACTCCTGTAGGCAGAGTGGCCAAAATGGCCTTTGTGAACTCCGCGGTGAAGCCACCTCGGGACGTGCGGAGACGACAGGAGAAGTTTGGGACCGGAGGGGCTCTTCTGCCGGAGAAGACCAAGTGAGTGTTTCCCAGCAGCACTGACTCTTCGGGGCCTTTTCTCCTCTGGGCTTCTGCCAGCTTCCCCCTGACCCCTGCCTCTTGGCAAGAAAGGAAATTGTGTGTTTGGGGGATCTTTCTGCAGTAAGCTTGTGACTGTAACAGCCTCTTTCTTGCTGGGAAGGGCTGAGGTCCTGGTTGGTGCTGGCTCCATGCCATAGCAGCCTTGCTGCTGTCAGCAGTGGGGCTGGTGTGTGAACAGCTGCATCAAATCCCAGGAACACCTCCACTGAAATGTCCTGTCTCTGCGTTTCAGAGTAAAACCAGTCTTCTGCACATCTGGCAAAAGCCACGCTCGTGTGAGCGAGGAGCAGTCCTACGACGGGCCCAGCACCAGCAGTGCCCATTCTGTCCCGTCGTCAGGTAGCACCTTCCCCTCCTACGACCCCAGGAAGCCACCAGTGAAGAGTGAGTACCAGCCACGGGATGTCCCTGGTGTCTGCAGCTCCTCCCTTAGGCGTGCAGGAATCTGCTGCTGCAGAGAAATGCAGGCTGTGCCCGGGGGTTGGTGCCGGGAGCCTCCCCTCTCCACGAGGGGGAGCAGGGTGAAGCCTGTTCAAACTTCATTCACAAGAAGCGTAGGGAAGCAGCTGGAGTCAGGGTGTGGAGGTTTGGGTTTGCTTTTGGGCTCTCCAAAAGTCCTGGCAGCGCCTAAGGAAGCTGATGCTCCCACGTGTCTGCCTTACTCACCTGCTTGTCCCCGATGGCTGCATCAGCCTGTCCCTAAGGGTCCCAGCGAGGCCAGGAGCCTGCACGTTGCCCTGTGCTTTGTGTCCATGCAGCTCTGTAATAAGGACACTGTGGTGCTGCTCCTCTGGGAAGGCAGCAGCGAGTTTAACCAAGGCTCTGTTGCCGCGGTGCCGAAAGCAGCGTGGGCCCTCCTGGGTCTGAGACCCGAAAATAGGACGGGAGCCGTCAGGGCACAGCGCTGCACGCCTCCCGTCTGCTTTCCTCGCCTCACCTCCGCTTTAACGTTGGTTTCCTTTTCTTCTCTTTTGCAGAAATTGCACCCATGATGGCAAAGACTATCAAAGCTTTTAAAAATAGATTCTCTCGGAGATAAGTTTGCAGCGCAGAGCTGGGAAATTCCCTCTCGTGGGGAAGTGGCACTGAAGGGGAAGCAGGTACCCGAACAGCCCAGGTCCCTTGAACTCTGCGGAGGCTGCAGCTGCTGGGAGAGGCTTCGATCTGCACAAGATGACAGCACAGTATTTTATCTTTTATTCTTGTCCCTTCCTCTGTGTCAAGCCCACTTCCCTTCTCCCTGACATCCCGTTTCTGGCCTTGTCTTCTGTCAAAAGAAGGGTGTACAGAATCTCCAGACATGAGGAAATGTGAAGTCTTGGCACCTGCTGAGAGTGGGAAATCCAGAGACTATTTACTATTTAACCTCCTAATAAATTATGAAAAGGTTTTAATTAATCCCTTGCCCCCCTAGCCCACCGGTACTATTTATGTTGCTCCCAGTAGTCTCCCCCCTCCCGGCCCAGCCCGAGGGCCGCCCTTCCTGGCCAGCGGGCAGGAATCGGCCGGGTGGGCGCTGGGGGCCGCGGGGAGCCGCTCCCTGGGGCCTTTCCCCGCGGCCTCGAACCTGCAGGGCCCCGGCTGCCCCCGGGCTGTCCGGGACAGGTGGCAGTGGTGGCCCTTTGCTCATCGCTCCTTTGGCAAGCGCATCACGTCCCGAGGCTTTGCTCTCTGATCGTATATCTTAATAAACTCGTAGCTCTCCACCTTCTCTCTGCTGGTCCTGTAGATCTCGTACAGAGCTCACGGTGGTGCAGGGGTGCGGGGAGCCCCCGGGGCTCTTCCTCTGCTGCTGTCGTCTTCTGCTGGCTGCCGGGAATAAAACCTTGAGGGGTTGGGGAGAAATCTCTGTGCACCGATGAACGTTTTAACTTTTTTAATTTGGAGGGAGTGGACTTTGTCTGCCTCTGGAACTGAAAATGTTTTTAAAATATTACTGCAGGCATTGTTTGCCTCTTTTAATGGAAAGAAGGAATAAATTTATCTTGTTTTCTGTGTGGGACTGGGCAGGATTCATTTTCAGTGTGGGAGCTGGCGCTTACATCCCGTGCTGCCCCTGTGCGTTTGCTTGGGAAGCAGCGAGGGGCTCAGCCTCTGAACCGAGCCCCCCTGGGCTGGAGGTGGGTAACGGGGGGGAGGGGGGGGGCTGCCCTCACCGGGACGGGCCCCAGGGCAGGAGCTGCAGGCGGGTGGCTGTGCTCGGTGCCACAGGAGCTCTGCGAGGACGGGCGGGGTGAGCGCCCTGGCCCTGGGGGTGCCGGGGGGCACCGGGGGGGGTTCAGGATGGATTCAGGATGCGTGGGGCTGTGACGGGGGGGAGCCGGCCCCCCCGGGCAGAGGGGAAGCCCCCAAATTGTGTCCTGTAACGGGTGGGGGCCTGCTGGGGGCTGGGACCTGCCCGGGGGGCAGCCGGAGGGGGCTCGGGGGGGGGCTGGGGGCGGCCGGGGCCGGGCTCTGCTCGGGGCCCTGCCCCGGGGGCAGGGGGGCTGCGGGGGGGGCAGGGAGGGGGCGGGGCCTCACGGGGTGGGCGTGGAAACGGGAATGGGCGGGGTTTGTGGGGTGGGCGGGGCGTGCGGTGGGCGGGGTTTAGGATGGGGGCGTGGAGGCGGTGGGCGGGGTGAGTGCGGTGGTGGGCGGGGCGTGGCAGGGGTGGGCGTGGTTTTGCTGTGGGCGGGGCTCGGTGTGGGCGGGGCGTGGCCATGGCGCAGGGTCCCGCGCACGGCCCCGGGCGCTGCTGCTGCTGCGGGGAGGGGGGCGGCGGGGCGGGGGGCGCGGGCTGGGGGCTGCACCTGCGGATCGACCGGCAGCGCCTGCACTGCCTCAACGAGCGGCGCGACGGCAGCGGGGCCCTCGTCTTCCGCGCCTGGGAGGAGCGCGGGGACCGCACCAAGGTGCGGCCGGGCCGGGAGGGGGGGTCCCGGGAGGGGGGTCCCGGGGCTGCGCCGTGCCCGGGTCCCGTTATGAGCCCCCCCCCCCCGCCCCGCCCCGCTCCTGTCCCCGCAGTTCGTGGAGAGCGATGAGGACGCGGAGCTGCTCTTCAACGTGCCGTGAGTGCGGGCCCGGCAGGACCAGGCAGGGTGGGGGGCACGGGGGGGCAGCGCCGAGACCCCCCGCGTCTCCCCCCAGGTTCACCGGCAACGTCAAGCTGAAAGGCGTCATCGTCATGGGCGAGGACGACGGCTCGCACCCGGCGGAGATGCGGCTGTAAGTCCCGAGGGTGGGCGCTGCCAGGGAGACCCCCGGCACGGGGGGGCTGAGAACGGAGCCAGGACCTGCACGGGGCCACCGCGGCTGCTCGCTGAGCATTGCTCCAGAAAAGGAGCGCTAATTGGGATTAGAAACCAATAGGCAAAACGTTAGAAATTGATAGGCATAACGCTGCCTGCGTGCCCACAGGGGACCAGCTGCTGGGCTGCAGGAGGGTGAATGGGCCGGGGAGGGGAAGGGTCATGCTGCAGGAGGGGAGGGCCGTGGCAGTGTCCTGCCCCAGGTGAGGCCTGCGGGGCTCTGCCCAGCCCTGCCTTAGTTCCTGCAGGGGGGGGCTCCTCACTGCTGCTTTTTTTTTCCTTATGAACGAGCACTGAGCATGCCGTTCTTGCTTGGGGGGGGGGGTCACCACTGTCAAGTTGTTGCCCTTCACTGTGCCACAAACATGGATGTGAAGCGCCGTCAGGGCTTGTTTTGCACATGGGAACGGAGCAAGAGGCTCCTGGTCCTGCTCTTGGTCTCTTTTACTCCTTTGTAACAACCAAAAATGCCAGCGCTGCGCTCGGCTGTAACTCGCTACCAGCTGAGGAGCAGGAACTGGTGCCCAGCCCCGTACTGGGGCGGCCGCTCCCCCGTACCAGAGCCTGGGCTCCTTCACGTTCCCACGTGTGCTGACATCTGCGTCTCCTCAGCTTTGCTCCTTGCTCTCTGGCTGGGTATTTCTGCAGGGCAGTGAGTGTTCTGGAACATGATGATGCATTGTGGTGGCGTTGGTAATTCCTCCTGTAGTAGGCAGAGCAAGTCCGGCGGGTTACTGTGGAGAAGAGTCCGGGTAGTGCTAATGAACGGGGAGGAAACCAATTAGTTGATGTGCACTTAATAACTTCCTGGCCTTCCTTCCTCTCTCCCCAGGTTCAAGAACATTCCTCACATGTCCTTCGATGATGCAGCCAGGGAACCGGACCAGATGTTCAGCCTGAACCGGGACCCCACGGGCGAGCTGGAGTACCCCACCAAGTACGGGGGCGGGCGGGCGGGTGTTGCCCCCTTGCAGCCCACTGACGAGTCACTGGGCTTCAGCAAAGTGTCAGCAGGGGCAGTTCCCTCCCTTGCAGCTCCCTGCTGCCCACCACAGAATTTTTCTCCCCTGGCTCTGTCCTGCCCTTGTCGGGTGAGAGCTGCGGTCCCCAGGCGTGGCAGATCCTCCCACAGCACGGTGGTGCCCCCTGCTTATGGCTCATGGCCCAGGCTCTGTGGGGAGCAGAACTGTCCCAGTGTCCTGCCCCCAGTGACAGCTCATCGCTGCCCGGGGTGATACCTGCGCACCCCAAGGACGAGGGAAGCTGCTCCCTCCTCCTGCCCCCTCCCTCGTTTGCCCCCAGGTCTGACTTGGATGTGGTGGGAGCGATGCTCAGAGCCCAGCTGGGGCCAGGGCCTCACGCGGGGAGGAGGCGGCAGCACAGCACACACAGCCTGTGCCTGTGCCTGTGCCTGTGCCTCTACCTGTGCCTGTAGGCAGAGCTTTTCAGGCCGCCTTTCCTTGCAGAGTTGCCCGTTTCTCCAGCGTGAGCCACCTCTCCATCCACTTCCCGAAGAACTTCGGGGCAGAGACAACAAAAATATTTTATATAGGCCTCAAGGGAGACTGGACAGAGGTAGGTGAGGGCAGGGCTGGGCTCGGGGTGTGAGGGGGGAGCCGTGAGGGGGCTCCTGGTGTAAGGGGGGAGCCTGAGTGGGGCAACTGCTGTAAGGGGGGAGCTGTAAGGGGGGCTCCTGGGGTAAGGGGAGCTTGGAGGCACAGCTCACAGCGGGCTCTGGCTGAGGAGGGGGCGGGTGGCACGGCGAGGGGTGCGGGCCGGGGGTGGGCAGCAGGTGGGGGGCAGCGCTGGGTGCTGGTGGGTCCGGGGGTGCCGGTGTGTCCGGTGTGTCGGTGCCTCCCGGCCATGTCCCCGCAGGCGGCCCGGCAGGAGGTGACGATCTGCAGCTACGAGGCGGCGCCCAACCCGGCCGACCACCGGCTGCAGCAGGTCACCCCCCAGGCGCACCTCATCTCCTAGCGGCCGGGGGAGGGGAGGGGGGGGGGGGGGCCCGGTACCGGCCCCGGTGCCGCCCCCCCCTCGCTGCCAATAAAGGAACCGGGCTCGGAGCCGCCGCTGTGGCCTCGTCTCCCGCGCGCGGCGGGGTGGGGGTGGGGGGGGCCGGGAGGGGGGCGGAGGGGACCGGGGGGATCCCGGGGGGGTCCCGGTGCTGCCGGTGCTGGCTGGGGGCGGGGCCCGGGGGCCAAGATGGCCGCGCCCAGGGGGGGTTGGTGCGTCACTTCCGCCGCGCTGCGGGCGGAAGTTCCGGTGGGAGCGCGGCGGCGAGCCGGGAGCGCGGCGGGGCCCGGGCCGAGGTGCGGGGGGGGGCGGGGGCGCGGAGGGGGCACCGGGGGGCGGCGGGCACGGGAGCGGCGCTGCCCCCACTCCCCCCCTCCCCCCACACCCCTCACAACGGGCCCGGGGCGCCGCGAGCGGGGCCGGCAGCTGCGGCCGGGCCGGGCCGGGCCCCCCCCGGGGCTGGGCCCTGCCGGGACCGGGGCAGCCCCGGGCGGGGGGAGGAGGGAAAGGGGGGAGGGGAGGGGAGGGGGGGGCACGGGGGGGGCGGCCGGGAGCGGGGGGGCTCCGGGGCTCGGGGCCGCGCTGCGGGGGGCGCTCGGGGGGTGCCGCTGGAGCGGGGCCGTCCCGGGGCCGTTCCCCGGCCTCAGCCGCGCCCCCGTCCCGCAGGTGCCGGTGTGGCCGCCCGTCTCGGTGTATGTGCGGCAACAACATGTCTGTCCCCCTGCTCGCCGACGCCGTCACTGTCTCAGGGGCAGAGCGGGAGACGGCCGCGGTGAGCGGGGCGCTGCGGGGGGCGGGGGGGGGGGCCCGGGGCCTCCGGGAGCTGCCGAGAGGGGCCCGGGGCAGGGGGGGGGAGGGGGAGGGGGCGGCCGACCCCTGGGTGGGAGCTGGGGCCTGGCCCAGTGCAGAGGCAGCGGGCACTGGGGGCACTGGGAGCACTGGGGGCACTGGAGGATGGGCTCTGTGGGGTTGTGGTGGGCAGGGGGGGGGCGCGGTGCTGGTGCTGCTGTGCCGGTTCCGCCCGTGATGCTCAGAGCTGCCCGGACGTGTCACCAGCTCCGGCTAATTGCTGCCTGAGGCTCTGCTAATTAGTGACTGCGTGGCCTTTTGCCACATCCTGCAGCACCCCTGCCTCTCTCCCGGCACGCCAGCTCATTCTTTTGTTTTTCTGCTTAATTTTCAGGTCATTTTCCTACACGGCCTGGGAGACACGGGGTGAGTGCTGCCGGAGCTGCGGCGTGCTGGGGGTGGGCCTGGGGGCAGCTCGGGGCCGGGGCTCTGATCTCAGCCTCCGCAGCCCAACCGATCCCTAACAGGGCTCTGACCCGATCCCTAACGGGGACCCTCTGCCCGGCGGCTGCCTGCACTCAGCTGGAACATTTATGACGCTGGCAGCCCCCCGTGGGGACTTCCTGTGCTCGTTAGGATGAGCAGATAACACCACAGCGTTCCCGTGCCTGGGAGGGCTGGGAGCTGGCAGGAACAAAAGGCTGCTCCCTGCACAGGGGGGTTGTCCCCGCTCCTCCCTCGCTGGTGGCAGCTCCTCTGCCTCCGGCTGCTGGGCTCTGCCTCTGCCCTGCTGCTGAGGGCTGGGCTGGGGGCTCCTGGGGGCTCCGGGCTGTTGGGGGGGGTTGGAGCCACTACAGCAGCGTCAGGGCCGGGCGTTGGCAGCCTTGGAGAAAAGCTGTCCTGGGGGAAACCCCTCAAATTCGCCAGCGTCCTCCAGAGTGCTCAGGCCAGCCCTGATCTCCCTTCTCCTCTCTCTCCCCCCAGGCACAGCTGGGCCGATGCCCTCTCCTCCATCCGCCTCCCCTACGTGAAATACATCTGCCCGCACGCGTAAGTGCTTGGCCAGGGGCTCGGGGGGCCTTGGGGGATCCCCCAGGGACCTGCGGGTGCTCCCTGCAGCCCCTGGGGCAGACGTCCTGCGGCCCCTGCCCCCGTTTGTTTCTCTGACCTTGGAGCTGACCCCCCCCAACTTCTGTCCCTGCAGGCCCCGGATCCCCGTAACCCTCAACATGAAGATGGTGATGCCCTCCTGGTCAGTGCTGGGGGGGTCTCCCGGAGCGGGAGGGAGCCTTTGGGGGTGTTTTGGGGAGTGAGGGATGGGACTGAAGAGCCGAAACCCAACCTCCTGCAGGGGCTGGGAAGGGCAGAACCCCAGCTCCCTCCTGCCCCTGTGCTGGTTCGGGGCTGACCCCGCTGCTCCCCCCAGGTTTGACCTGATGGGTCTGACTCCGGACGCGCCCGAGGACGAAGCTGGGATCAAGAAAGCTGCAGAAAACAGTAAGGGGTTTGGGGGGGGGGAGCGGGGAGCAGCGGGGTGCCCCTCAGCACCTCCCCCATGTACCTCTCCTTTATCTCTCTGCCATGCCCAGTTAAAGCAATCATCGAGCACGAGATGAAGAACGGGATCCCAGCCAACCGCATCATCCTGGGGGGCTTCTCGCAGGTGAGTGGGGCTGCGGGGGGGGAGCTCGGCCCCCTCCTCCCTTCCCAGAGCCCTGGGGGGTCGCTGACACCCCCGTCCCGCTGCAGGGCGGCGCGCTGTCCCTCTACACGGCGCTCACCTGCCAGCACCAGCTGGCCGGCATCGTGGCGCTCAGCTGCTGGCTCCCTCTGCACAAAGCCTTCCCGCAGGTACCTGCGCTGCCCCCCCGGCTCTGTTTTGGGGTGTGGGGGCTCCCCTCGGCTCTCCGGAGCTGGAGGCGGGCGCTGCCCGCGGCGGGGGCTTCGTCCCACCCCCCTTTCCCTCTCTCTCCCTGGCGGCAGGCGGCGAGCAGCGGGGTGAACAAGGACATCGCCATCCTGCAGTGCCACGGGGAGCTGGACCCCATGATCCCCGTGCGCTTCGGGGCCCTCACGGCCGAGAAGCTGAAATCCGTCGTCACCCCCGCCAAGGTGCAGTTCAAAACCTACCCCGGGGTGATGCACAGCTCCTGCCCGCAGGTCAGTGCCCAGGGGAGGGGAGGGGACAGGACGGGAGGGGGCTGCCGGGGGTGGGGGAGGGCTCCCAGCCGGGTGGGGCCCGGCCGAGCCCAGCCCCCGAAGCCCCGAAGCCCCCAGCCCGGGCCGTGCACTCGCAGGAGATGCTGGCGGTGAAGGAGTTCATCGAGAAGCTGCTGCCCCGGATCTGAGCGGAGCCGCCCCAGGCGGTCGCAGGGGAGGACGCCGAGGCCACCGCTCTGCCCCCCGGGACCCGACCGCTGCACACGGAAGCCATGGCACCCCCGGCACCCCCCCGGCACCCCCCCGGCACCCCCCGACCCCGCTCCTGGTGCCCGGGGGTGCCCGTCCCTCCCCGCCGAGCCCGGAGCTCTTTGAGGTGCGGCTCCGGTGGCCTCCCCTCTGCTCCTCTCACTGCCGGTGGTGTCGGGGGGGGGGTTCCCGTTCAGGCACTGCCGGGCAGGGGCCGGGTGAGATTTTTTTTGTTATTTGTTTTCTTTTGTACCAGTGTTAGGGGCAGCGGGGGCGCGGGGCAGGGCCAGGCACCCTCGGGGGCTCCTCCTCTGCCCTCAGCCTCGCTCAGGTGCCTCGCAGGTTTTGGGTCAGAGCTCAGGAACCCGGGACTCTCCTGCCACTGCCCCAAGGCCCAGGGAGAGGCTCTGCCCCGGGCTGGCAGGGAGGTGTCTGCGGGGCTCCGGCCCCGGCCCTGTCGCACACGCACACTGCCCCGGGCTCGCCCTGCAGCCCTGCAGATAATCACCTTCCTCCTCCTCCTCCTTCTCTCGTTGCTTTTACAATCTTCTCCTCAGCCCTGGGGGGGGGCTGGGGGCTTCTCCCCCTCCCTGTGCCCAGCTCGGTGCCCCCGGCCAGCTCCCTGCCCTCTCTTGCTGCTACTTCTTTCTCCTTCCCCTCGGAGCCGGGGCTGGCTGGGGGCAGGGGAGAGGCGAGGGGGGGCTCCTGGCCGTGGCTCCCAGCCCTCCCGGGGGGCTGCCCCATGCCCGTGCCGAGGCTGTGGCCCCGTTGGCTCCCCGCGAACAATCAGCGGCTGCCCGGGGCCGAGCCCCTCACCCAGCTGGCTGGGAGCGGCCGCCCGGGCTGGGGGTCCGTGGCAGCCCTCGGGGGGCTCCGGGGGGGCTCCCGGCTGCCCCCTGCCCTCCCTCTCGCTGCTGAGCGGCGCTGCTGCCCCTCACCTCTCCTCTCCTCTCACCTCTCCTCCCTGGGCTGAGCCCACGGCACCGCTGGGCCCCGCGGGGCTGGAGCTGGAAATGTCTTTTAACAAAAATAAAAAGAGAAAAAAGCCCCCCGGGGCTGGGGGCCGCGGCTCTGCTGTGCCCCCCGGCTCTGGGGGGCGATGCCCGGGCCCTGTCAGGACCAGGCAGGCACCTCCGGGGGGTGAGGGCGTTGGGGGGGCTCCAGCGAATCAATCCCCCCCTGTCCGGGGAGCCGGCTCTGCCCGACCCCCCCCCCCCCCTCCCCCCAATTTCCTGGGTTGTTTCGGGCTTCGTTTCCCCGGGGAAGTCTCAAACCAGCAAAGCTGCTGCTGGCAGCGGGGGGAGCGCGGCCCCTCCCCGTGCTTGGGCTGGGGGCTGGGGGCTGGGGGCTGGGGGCTGGCACCTCCTCGGCTTTGTGTGGAGCTGCTGCAGCCCCGGGGGGGCAGCGAGGGGCTGGCAGGGACGGGACCACAGCTCCCCCCCCCCAAATAAACCCACCTGGGACCAGGAGCCGTGCTGGGACCACGGGAGGGGGGCGGCTCCTCCATTCCTCACCACCGCTTTCTTCTCCCCTCCTGCCCCCCCCCCTTTTTTTTTTTTCCCCCTCCCCTCCTCGTCTTCCTTGTACATGTTTGGGGTTTTTGTGTGTGTTCCACAGCGTCAGACACGGTTCAATAAACCAGAAACCTCTCCCAGCTCCGTGCCTTTTGTCCCCCGCGCCCCCTCGGTGCCCCTCCCGCAGCTCCCCCCGTGCCCCCCGGCCCCGAGCTGCCTCAGAAAGTAAGAAAGTTTATTCAGCAACAAATCAAAAGCTGGACTCATAATTTACCATAAGTTATGAATCGAAGGGGCAGCGCGCCGGGCTGGCTGCTGCCCTAATAAATAGGATCCGGATTTGCCCGCAGAGCTCAGCCTGGTCCCTTTGGCACCGTGATTCCCGCAGCTTCTCGGGCCCCGCAGCAGCAGAAGGAGCCCCCGGAGCCCCCCCAGCCGTGGGCAGGGGCTCCTCGGGCCCCACCAGCGCACCCGGGAGGTGAGAGTTGGTCCCCAACACCACAGGGGAGGGCAGGAGAAGGACGAGGAGGCCCCCGGCAGCCAGCAGGGCCCCGGGGCTGGAGGGGGGGCCCCGTGGTGGCCCCCTGGGGCTGGCCGAGGGGGACGGGGGCAGCTGAGGGTGGGCAGCACCGCCCGGCCCCCGCCTCGTGCCCTTTCCTGAGCCTCACCCTTGGCACTGTTTGGGCGGCTTCCTGGGCGCTTTCTGGTCCCAGCCCAGCGCCGCCTCCTTGCTGGGCCCCCAGGAGCCCCCCCGGGGCACTTCCAGGAGGGGATTTGGTGCCCTGGGGGCCTCGCGCCTGTGGGGCCGCTCCCTGAGCTGCTGAGGACCTGGGGGGAAAGGAGGAGGAGGAGGAGGAAGAGGAGGAAGGGGGGAGCCCGCGGCCGCTCCTGCCCCCCTGCCCTGGGTGTGGGGCAGGTGGGGGGGAGCAGGACCCGCACCCGGGCTGGGGGAGCCCCGCGGCAGGGCTCAGTTCTTGCTGAAGCCCGTGGGGTTCTGCAGCTGCCACCGCCACAGGTCCTCGCCTGCACCGGGGGGAGAGAGGCAGTGAGAGACGGGGAGGGGGGCACAGCGCGGTGGGGAGGGGGGCGCAGTGAGGGGGGGGGGGGCTCTTACACATCTTGTCCAGGCCGAAGGCCGCCTTCCAGCCCAGCTCGCGCTCGGCAAGCTCGGGGTTGGCGTAGCACGAGGCCACGTCGCCCTCCCGCCGGCCCGTGATCTTGTACTTGATCTGCAGGGAGGGACAGCAGCACCGTGGGGCTGGGGGCTCCGCGGGGGGGGGCACTGCTGCAGGCAGGGGGGGGGGCTGGGGGTGGTGATGGAGCCCCACAGCCTGCGCTCAGCCCTTACCTCCCTCCCCGAGGCTTTCTCCATGGCGCGGACCATCTGCAGCACCGAGTAGCCGGTGCCGGTGCCGAGGTTGTAGACCTGGCAGGAGGACGAGGGGGGGGCTCATCAGCTCCCGCCGGGGGGGCTGGGAGGGGGTCTGGGTCCCTCTCCTCCCACCCGGGGCCGAGAGCCCGGCCCAGGCCCAGCCCCGGTCCCGGTACCTTGCAGCCGCAGTTCTCCTTCAGCTTCTTCAGCGCGGCGATATGGCCCTGGGCCAAATCCACGACGTGGATGTAATCCCTGACACCTGCCGGGACAGGCGGTGAGCGCGAGGCTCTGCCCCGGGAGGGGTTGGCTCTGCCCCCCCCCCCCCCGGCCCTGCCCTGTGGGGACGCACCGGTTCCGTCGATGGTCTCGTAGTCATTCCCAAACACGCTCAGGAACTCGCGGCGCCCCACTGCCACCTGCGCCACGTAGGGCATGAGGTTGTTGGGGATGCCCTGAGGATCTTCCCCGATCATGCCGGACTCGTGGGCACCGATAGGGTTGAAGTAGCGCAGGAGCACGGCGTTCCAGTCCTAGGGGAGCGCACGGACGGGGCTGCAGGTCTCTGAGCAGCCCCAGCCCCAGCCCCTTTTGGGGTAGAAACCCCCC
Source organism: Aythya ferina (assembly GCF_964211825.1). Lineage (NCBI taxonomy): Eukaryota > Metazoa > Chordata > Aves > Anseriformes > Anatidae > Aythya > Aythya ferina. The sequence goes on along the minus strand of NC_140322.1, from coordinate 544,551 downwards.
AGGTCGCAGCCCCGGGGTCCCCGCAGCAGCTCCTCACCTTGTCTGCCTTGCAGACGTCTCGAATCATCTCCTCGATGAAGTACTTGGATTTGCCGTAGGGGTTGGTGCAGCCTCCGACCGGGTGCTTCTCATCCAGCGGCAGGTACTTGGGGTCCCCGTAGACGGTGGCGGAGCTGCTGAACACGATGTTCTTCACGCCGTGGGCTTTCATGGCCTGCGGGAGGGCACCGGCCGCTGCTGAGGCTGCCGGCTCCGCACCCGGCCCGGCCACGTGGCGCTGCCTCGGCTCACCTCCAGCAGGCGGATGGTGCCGGTGAGGTTCACCCGGTAATACTCCAGCGGCTGCTGCACGGACTCGCCCACGGCCTTCAGCCCCGCGAAGTGCACCACGGCCGAGAAGCGGTGCTGGGGGGGGGGGGGAGGCACCGCCTGAGGGCCGTGGGGCAGCCCCCAGGGGGGGTCCCACTGCGGCCCCACGGCTGTGGGATGCGGGGAGGGGTCTGCCCCAAAGGGACAAAGCCCCCCCAAGAGGCAGCGGCCACCCGGTGCCCCCCCCGGAGCCTTCCCCGGCAGCCCCAGGGGGCGTTTGGTGCCCGCAGCCCCCCTGAGCCCCCCGCGCCCCCACCCCACCTTGCTGAAGAGCTCCTGCAGCGCGGCCTCGTCGGTGACATCGAGCTCGTGGAAGGCGATGGGGCGGCGGGCCAGGAGCTGAACGCGGCGAAGGCTCTCGGGGAACCCGTCCGGGCCTGGGGGCGGCGGGAGGTAACGGGGGGGCAATGGGGGGGGGAATAGGGTAACGGGGGCAATGGGGTAACTGGGGGTAACAGGGAGGCAATGAGGGGGTAATGGTGGGTAACAGGGGAAATGGGGGAGTAATGGGAAGGTGACGGGGTAGCAGAGGGGTACCGGGGGGGTACCGGGGGGGTAATGGGGAGGTAGTGGGGGGGGAAAGGGGGGAAATGGGGCAATGGGAGTGTAATGGGGGGACACCGGGGGGGTAACGGGAGGGAAATGGGGGTGTAATGGGAAGGTAATGGGGTAACAGAGGGTAACGGGGGGGCACTGGGGAGGAACGGGGGTAACGGGGGGAACAGTGGGGGGAGGTAACATGGGGGGACGGGGGGGGACGGGGGGGCAATGGGGGTACCGGGGGGGTACCGGGGGTAACGGAGGGGTTCCGGGAAGGTAACGGGGGGGTAACGGGGAGAGGAGGTAACACGAGGGGGGTACCGGGGGAAACGGGGGAGAGGCGATGGGAGGGGAAGGTAACGGGGGGGGTCCCGGTGGTGCCGGGGGGGGAACCGGGGGGTCCCGGGGGTACCGGGGGTGCCCGCGCCGCACCTGCGATGGCGTTGTGCAGGTTGTCCACCACCACGGGCTCGTAGCCCGCCTGTGCGAGCTGCAGCACGCAGTGGCTGCCGATGAACCCGGCGCCGCCGGTGACCAGCACGGGCTCCGCCATGGCCGCCACGTCCCGACCCCGCCGGCACCAAACGGGGCGGGGCCGGGGGCGGAGCGGGGCCGCCCACGGCGCTGCACGGACCCCCCCCCGCCCCGCCCCCCTCACCGTCCCCACGCCCCCCCCGGGGCCAGCCCCGTCCCTTTCCCCCCCTCCCGGTGCCGGGCGCGGCCCCTTTAAGGCCCGGCCGCCCCCCCCTCCCCCCCCCGCTCTCCATGGCAACGTGGCACCGCCACGGGGCGCGCGGGGGGCGCATGCGCGGAGGACCCGGCCCGGCGGTGGCAGCGAGGCCCCGCAGCGCCCCCTGGCGGCCGGAACCGGAAACGGCCGCGGAGTCCCCGTCCCCGTCGCCGCCCCCCCCAGACAGCAGCGGGAGCCGGGCCGGGAGCGGCACCGCGGGGGCACCGGAGCTTTATTGCCACCAACACCGCGCACAGCGCCGACCGCGGACAGCGGGGCCCTGCCCCAACCCCCCCCGGTCCTTCCCGTGCAGCCTGAGGAGGCCGCGGGGTGCCCGGGCCTGGAGGCGCCTCAGCAGCTGCTCGGCCCCGCGCTGCGGGGGCACCGGAGGCCGCCCGGGGCCGGGCCCTGGGCCCTGCTCCCCAACCGAGGCAGGGCGCGGCCGTCTCTGCCCTGCTGGACATGTCTGAGGGCTCAGTGGGGCAGTGCCCGTGTCCGTGTCCATGCCCGTGTCCGTTCCTTCGCAGCGCCCAGCGGCTGCTCTCGGGGCTGAGTCCAAGGCACACGGAGGAGGTAGCGGCACACAAGGGAGGCTCGGCCGGCCCCAGGGCTGCACTTTCTGCACACCCCACGGCCACGCCTGGTCCCGCGTCACAGCCTGCAGGAGGCCTGGGACACCTTGGAGTTGGTTCTCCTGTTCAGCGCGTTGCAAATGAACGTTCCCGTGTCCATCAGCTTCTGCAGGTCCACGCCCTTCAGGGAACAAGAGACAGCAGGGCTGTTGGTGCCAGCGCTGCCCAGTACGTACTGGCACTGCTGGGACAGAGCAGCAGGGGCCGAGGGAGGCTGCAGGGTGCCAAGGCAAGGCCCTCGCTTTGAGTCTGACAGATCAGATCACACAGCATGGGAAAGGGGCCAGGATGCACTTCCAGCATGGGGGGGCTGCTGTGGCACAGCAGGCCCAGAGCCTGCACCTCCTGTGCTGGGGCTCTCCAGGCTGAGCTCTGCAACCCCCACAGCCGCTAGGCACGAGGCTCTCGCTTACCGTGTGGATGCCCAGGCCGTTCAGCATGTACACCAAGTCCTCCGTAGCAACATTTCCCGATGCTCCCTTGGCATAGGGGCAGCCTCCAAGACCAGCAACAGAAGCATCGACCACGCTCACACCCATCTGCAGGCAAAACCGTTCTCAGGAAACTCCCCTCAATGAACGGACAAATCAGTCCTGCTCCTGAATCCTCTGGCTCAGAAGCAAGCACAGAAGAACCCTGAGGGAGGATGCAATGCTGCAAGGTAAGGAGCTTACCTGAAGTGCTACCAAGATGTTGGCAAGAGCCTGCCCGTAGGTATCGTGGCAGTGGACAGCGAGAGCCCCCACTGGCACCTCCTTCATGACTGCTGTCAGCATCTCCCTCATGCTCCCCGGGGTCCCGATGCCAATGGTGTCACCGAGGGAGATCTCGTAGCACCCCATCGAGTACATCTTCTTGGAGACCTGTCCCAAAGCCGAGACTTGTACTGAGAGGGCAGCTTTATCGTGACTTTCCCCCAGGCTGGATGCCCACCATGCAGAGCATGCTCCTCTGGAGCACAACAGCTGAGGTTCCTCTGGGAACTGAACACTCCGGGTCCACCTCCCGGAATCCCCTGTCCGCATCAGCCAGACCCTTCTGTGTGGCAGCACGGACTGGGGGCATTCACAGCTTCCTCCCCGTCTTTGGTTAAATGGCTCAATGCGTTCTCCAGCCCCCAGGGTCCCACCCATGTCTTTATAACTCAGTCAAAAATCTCACGGAAATTCTGGTTCGATTTATCAGCTCACCTCTGCAACTTTAGCTGCAGAAATCTTCCCTTCGTAGGGACACCCAAGGACACAGGAAACATACCTGTAGTTAAAAAAAAAAAAAAGTAACTTTTAACCAGAGAACTGAAGTGAGATTACACAAGCCTCATAGCCACGTGCTGCTCAAACTGTGAAGCATTTTGGGCTCTCTATGCACAGTGGGACTCCTCACCCCCGGACAGGAATGCTGGCGGCTCGTGCAGCACTCATCACTTCGCTGAATCTCTCCAGGCTCTCCTCTATGGAGCAGTTGATGTTCTTCTTGGTGAAGAGCTCAGACGCTGCTCCAAAGATGGACACCTCCTTGGCCCCTGCTGCCACCTGCAGCAGAAAGCATTAAAGTGAGACAAGTTATCTTCAAGAGAAGCAACCAGCACGACCAGCGCTGCAGTTCTCCCATTTTATAAAATCAGTTTTTCCTCCCAGTTCTTCCCTGGGCAACCTAATTCTTTCCTCAGTTCATTCCACAGCAAAACCACGAGACAGCCTGGTTTTTACAATGACTTCAAGGAAAACATCCTGGGGTATTCTCTACCACAGCCAACAGGTTTCTGTTAGTCCCCCAGCGGAGCAATTCCTTGCTCAAGGAACTATAAGATGAAACTGCTGCCTACGGGAATGCAAGGGGCTGCCCAGCCTCCACCCCAGCTGAAACGTTCCTGCACAGGCAGCCCTGCACAGGACGCTGCCAGCGTTAACGCTGTGAGCTCTTACCGCTGCCTGAAATCCTTTCAGGTTCGGGGTCAGCACGGGGTAACTGACACCAGGCAACTTCTTGATCCCCTGCATGACTTCAGTGTGGTCGGCCATCTGCAAAGGGAACGCCGACAGATTTCTAATGGTGTCGACACGCTCGTCAGCCACTTCCACAGGTTAGAAAACACTTTCTGAAATTCATTTTTTAAGAACGGGAACAGCGATACACAGAATGGGGGGAATTTGGCCTCTAGAGAGCCCACAGCACGGCACACTTGGACGGGCCAAAGGGCAGCCACCGGCCCGGCCAGGGTCAACACGCGGCCGTATGTGAGCCTGCACTGTTCCCCCGGGAGCAAAGGTACGGTGCACAACACCACATTTTTTAGGCTTTTTTAAGCCTTTATCTGGCTTTTCTGCTCCTTCCTCATCACAGACACGGTGCTGAAGGCCTGGGGGGTGGGGGGTGTCTGCTCCCTGCACTGCCGCCCCCCCGGGGCACTGACCTGGGGCACCCAGCGCGGGGACACGAAGCTGGTGGCCTCGATGACCGGCAGCCCGGTGTGGGACAGCATGTCGATCAGACCGATCTTCACCGCCGTCGGCACGATGCTCTGCGGGCAAACGGGGGGTCAGCGGGGGGGGGTCAGCCCCGGGGGGGGTCAGCCCCGTGCCCGGTGCCCGCCGTTACCTGCTCGTTCTGCAGCCCGTCGCGGGGCCCGACCTCCACCACCTTCACGCGGGCCGGGAGGGCGCCGGCGGCCGCGGCGCTGATCTGGGGGCAGGGACGGGAGCGGCGTGAGCGGAGCGGAGCGGGGCCGGGGCCCGACCCCGTCCCGGTCCCTTGACTCTACCCCACTCCCGGTCCCGGTCCTCTTCCCGGTTCCAGATCCCCGGTTCCCGTCCCATTCCCCTGTGCCTGTCCCAGTCCCGTTCCCGTGTTCCCATCCCCATCCCCGGTCCCGGTCCCGGTCCCGTCCCCGCCCCGCACCGGCCGCCTGGCCCCTGCCCAGCGGCTCAGCAGCAGTCTCCGCGCCGCCGCCATGGCTGCCGCCCCCCACGTGACCGCGCCGTCACGTGTCCCAGCGCGGGGGGCGGGGCGGTCACGTGGCGGCGGCGCGCACCGCTCCCCCCGCCCCGCCCCTCCCCGCCCCGCCCCTCCCGTACCTGGCCCCGGGCGGCCTCGCGGGGCGGCGGCGGCACCGGGCAGCGCGGCATGGGGGGGGCGGCGGCACCGGGACCGGAGAACGGGAGGGCTGGGAGCTGGGAGCCGGGACCCGCTGTGGCTGTGGCTGCCGCCGCTGCGTGCTCGGGGTCCGGCCGTGCCGCTCCCGGTCTGCCCCCGCCGCCCGCAGCCGCCCCTTTATAGGCGGCCCCGGTGCCGGCGGCGCTGAGCAAACAGCCCCGTGTTTGCACGGCCACGGCCCCCGCCCCCCCGCCCGCCCTCCCCCGCCACGGCTCGGCCCCCCCGGAGCGGGCACGGCGGCGGGGCCCTGGCAGCTGCCGGGGGGCTCGGCTGCAACCCGACTGCCCCCCCCTGATCCCCACCCGCTGCCCCCCGCCAGCAGCACGCTGCAGAAGGCAGCCCAGAGAGACAGACAGTGACTGACAGATGGACTGACAGACAGACTGACAGACCGACAGACTGACAGACCGACAGACAGCACGGGTAGAAGCACAATTCTCTCCAGAGAAAAGCAATTTATTCAACAGTGAATGAAAAACCAGCTTAGACTTAACCCAAAAGGCAGGCGGGGGGGAGCTGCGGGCAGGACGCGGCCGTCACTGCACCCCCTGGAGCCTGAGGGCCCAGCCCGGCTGTGTGGACAGGGGAGATGGGGGCAGGGGCGGCAGCGTCACGAGCAGTCCTTTGCCCGGGGCCTTCTGCCACTGCAGAGCCCCTGCAAAACCCAACATCGACACCTGCAGAGAAGGGCAGGGCACACGCTCAGCTGGGGCTCCCACAGGCGCTCCCCATCTGGTCACCCCGGTACACCCAGTGCACGTTTCAGGCCGTGTCACACTCCCCACGTGTTAGAAGCCGCCTGCACATTGCCACCCGTCGCTCACTGTGAACAAAGGCAACGCGGAGGGTGTTTTGGGCCAAGCCTTTGGCTGTAGTTTGTTTGGTTTTGGCTGTTGTGTTGTTTCGTTTTTTTTCTTTCACCTGCGAGGCTTCACCCCTGTTTGTCTAGGGCAAAGGGCACCCCGGCATTTGCGTCACTCCCACACTCACAACTCGGGGGTCAGTGTACCCGATCCCAATTGGGGATGTAATGCCCATGATCCCTGCTATGTGTGGGGCCTCTCACTGACCTCATCTCCCGAAGGGGAGAGGTGTTCCTACCTGTTCTATGGCAGGGCACAAGCCTCTCCTGCCCGGTCCTACCCAGTGCTCCGCGCTGAACAGTGACAAACCCTGCATGACCCGGGATGCTACAAGAATCTGGGTGAAGCCATCCCAGAGCAAGGAGGAAGGGATGCCACATGCTGTGTTCTCCCCAGTTTCCCAGTGAAGTCAGGCTGTGCCTTCCCACCCCACAGCTTCCCAAGATGGGCTCTCACAGTGCACTCTCTCATTTCCTCAGGTTCCTTACTTGTGTGGCTGGGGATGGAGTGGGTGAGGACAGCTGCAGCACGTTGTCCTGAGGCCAGACCAGAAAAATGGCATAGACAACTGGTCCCTTAGAAGTGTACCTAGGAGAGCAAGAGTTCAGCTAGGTGAAAAGCCCGCAGGGGAGAGAGCCCCACAAGCCTGACCTTTCCCCACAGCACGAGAACAGCAGCTCACCTACTGGCACCATGCAGGGGTCACCTACTTTCCTCTCGTTCCAAAATCTGTCGCTTTGAACCCACCACTTAGCCAGCAAGCACTGGCTGATGAAACCTAAACAAAGTCCACGCACGCTTCCTAAAAATGAGTGTCATCTGTCCTTTCATCAGCCTGAGGTCAGCAGAGCAGACGTGCTGTCGTGTGCTGATCTTTTCATTGCTCTGCATTTCTAGGCTGAACACACTTGAGCACACTCAGAACTAACAGCTCCGTTCTGTAGCACCTCTGGCTCTTGGTTCGCTCACTGTGCTCTTCTCGGCAAGCACAACAGTTGGGTAACAGTACGCAGTACTATTATATAACAACCTGAAAGCAAATATCACTGCATTTACGGACTACATGCATTTAAACAAACCACATTTGTGCAATTCCAGCTAGCCACGAGCACTACTTAAACAGTCCTGACAGCAACAGCGTAGGAGTTTTTTTCAAGGGAACAATTGTTTTGTAAAATCATGTAAGATGGCTGAAGCCCTGATTTTCATCCTTTTCTTTCCAGCAAGATATTTCTTAGGTAACACCCTGGGGCAATAACCCTGGGGCAGTAAGTGCGCACCCCAGCTGCAGGACATTACCTAAAAGCCATCTGCTCCTGATGGCAATGCTTCGGCAATGCCAAGTTTAATGACCAAAAAAGAAAGCCCAGCTTCTGTAACCTGAGCTGGAGCAGCTGCAGGATGGTCCTGAGCAATGGAGTCCTTACCAGACAGTGCCTGTGTCCTCCACCTGTACTCTCCATGGCTTCGATTCATAAATTGCCTCCCCGTTAGTGTCCAGCCACCTCCCGAGGGCCAGAAGCCTTTCTTCAAAGATGGGAGCTATCACTCCTTCCTTTGTCGGGCCCACATTGAGAAGGTAGTTGCCTCCAAAACTCACAGTTTTCACTAGCTCCTGTGGCAGATAAACAAAGGTAACAAACTGAATTATCTTCACTTCTGACAGCAAAGAAACCTGAGGAGTGCTTTGTCCTCCTCGAGCGCTCCTTTATCTCCGCCTGCTTGTACGAAACACGACAACTCCTTCTGTGAGTAACAGGATGAAGGAAATCTGCAATTCTCAGTGACTTCCCTACACCTGTGATTTTAATTTCAGGTTTCTTACCTCGATGATACTTGCTTCATCCATTAACTCATCAATGTGCATGTTGCTCCGATAGCCCCAGGAAAGCTTGTCAATGGAGGAGCACATCTCCCATTTGTGAGCCGGCAAGGTCCCTGGTTTGTATTTGTCAGCACAATTGTAGTAGCCTCCATGGTGGCAAGAGCAGTTATTACACCAACGGTCGTTCACAACAACAGTGTCCTAGAAGAAGGAAACACAACTCAGCAGGAAGAATGCTTTGTCTTGGATGTTCCAGTTTGCCTTTATCCCTCCCAAGTTACTTTAGGCATCTAAGCTAGGAGCCTAAGTACTTAACATACACACGTGCATAAGTAATCAAGAGAGAGAGAGAGGATCCTCCAGAAGGCTGAATACCTCTCTGGAAGAATGTCTCTCTATTCACTCAAGCAGAAATCAAGGGAATAAGGTTCCTGGTCTCTGAGCCTTCCACACATGCTGTAAAGGAAAAGGCTTGTGTGTTCTGCTTCAGGTTATGATTTGGATCCTAGAGGCTTCTCTTGGAAGCACAGTGTGGACTTTCTACTTTTGGTGAAAGAATAAAAGAGGTTTGGCACCTGTCAAGAAGGTTTCTGATCGCATTCATATCGCACTGCTGCCAGACCTTCCATACCTATAGAATACCACGGGCAGCTGAAAGAAGTACCTTGACAGGACTGTCATTGTAAAGCCAGGCAAGGAAAGAGGTAGAGTTCCAGTACGAGTCCGGAGCTTCCCAGTCTCCATCTGACCAAATCAAATCTGGTTTATACCTGACAGAGAGAGGAACATCACTTCAGAACAGCTTATTTGTTCCTACCCCAAAGGAAGCGTGTCACAGCACGGTGTTTCTTGCCTCTGGAGTCTGCTTTCACTTCCTATTGTCTGACATTACCAGGAGGTTCATGCTATCACTTCCTGCTTCAGAAAAAGCTTTAAGCGAAGCTCTTGCAGCAGCAAAGAAAGATGATCACAGCTCAAAGTACGGGATGCAGTTCTTCCAAAATGAGAAGAGTGCATCTCAAAGGCAATTATGAGGCACATTCTTTACTTGGGGCAATGGGTACTATGAGCAACAGGTGTCCAAGCCGGGTATTCTAATCAGCATGGGGAAGCAAAGCAAGGATGTAAACTCACAGTGAAATCGCTCTCCTACTCTAACAAATAGCTTGCTCCACTTTCAAAGCTACTCTGCAAAAAGGTAGTATGAAAGGGCATTTCTCTTGCACAAAAATTTGCCCCTACCTTACTGTAAGTCAGACTGCCAAAGAGCAAATGTGAACCCTTTTTCTAATTACCTCAAATCATCGCTGCTAAGTAAATAGATTTGCCTTGGCAAAAATTAACATTTGTCAACAATCTTCTCTGCATCCACTTTGCAACTTTCTCTACAGAATGGAAACCAGGAAATACTCTTGAATCCTGACTGGTTACAGCTCTTACTTTAGGACAAGATCATAAAGTTCTGGCATTGTCTTCTTCAAAACGAAGTTCTGGGTCTTGAAGCCACTTTCTTTGTCAGCTAGGTAGAGCGGATTAAACCACTCTAACAGAGAATGATACAGTCCGTAGCGTATGTTGCTGAAGAATAGAAAACAGAGAGGAAAGAGTTAGTCTGGCAGTAAGGACTGAGAATCAGTGGCAGATATATGATATAGTGGCAGTAAGAATAATTACCGTCAATATTATTTCAGTTTCATGACTTTGCAAGCACTACTGTTTTCATATTAAACATATCATTTTCAGCTGTTTGCTGAGAACAGCCATGAGAATTCAGTGCAGACAGATGACAAGAACAGCAAAGCTTGGCTCTACCTCTCCCTGAGGGCTTGTCCCAGCTCTCCTACAAGGTCACGGTGGGGCCCCGTATCCACAGAATTCCAGTTCCAGGACACGGGTGACCCCCAGTTGGTGAAGCCTTCATGATGCTTCGTGGTCAGCACCACGTACCTGAGGGGAAATGGCAGCTGATCACGGTGACAAAGGAGCTATCTCAGACATGTCCAGGCCTCACTGACAAATCTGATACCTATACAGGCAAGGGACGGAATAACCGTGCTGCGAGGAGTGCTCTTTAGAAGTCCCTTTCATTGCCCTTAAGATGTAGGAGAAACGACAAGAACAGGAGATGTTTTAAATGGACTGTGATGCTGGAAAAGGCTGAACAACGAGACTTTGCAAGTCAGAGCGGCCAACGCCTCAGCACCCTGGGCACGACCTGCCCGGGACCTCCAGGTGCTGCTCTGGGCCCCCCGTCCCCTCGGGGTGTTCAGACACAGCCCCCATCCCCTCAGGGACCCCCAGACACTGCCCCCATCCCCTCGGGGACCCCCAGACCTGGCCCCAGCCCCTCAGGGACCCCCGGCCCCATCCCCTCAGGGATCCCCAGTCCCTCAGGGCCCCTCATCCCCGGCCCCATCCCCTCGGGGCCCGCAGCCGGTCCCGGCGCTGACCTGGCCCCTGCCCGCTGGAAGAGCCGCGCCCAGCGGCGGGGCTGGAAGTCGTGTGCGGTGAAGCGAGGGGCGAAGTCGGCGTAGTCGGTGCCGGGCGGGTAGCGCCGCCTCACGAAGCGCTCGTAGTCGGCGCGGCGCTCGCCCCGCCAGTGCCACCAGAACCACTCGGAGCCCCAGGCGGGCACGGAGAACACCCCCCAGTGCACGAACACCCCCACCTTGGCCCGGTCGAACCAGGCGGGCAGCGGCCTCGCGTCCAGGCTGCCCCAGTCGGGGCTGTAGCGCCCCGCGGCCGCCGCCGGGCCCAGCGCCGCCGCCAGCCACAGCAGCGGCCCCGCCGCCATCCCCGCCCCGGGACGCGGCTCCGAGGCGGCGGCTGGCCGCGGGGTGGCGGCCGCCTTCCCCTTCCCTTCCCCTTCCCCTTCCCTTCCCCTTCCCCTTCCCTTCCCCTTCCCTTCCCCTTCCCTTCCCCTCCCCTCCTTGCCCTTCTCTTCGCCTCCCGGCCCGGCCCCCTCAGCGCGCCCCCTCCTCGGGCCGGCCGCGAGCCCCTCGCCCCCCGGGCAGAGCCCAACGGCCCCGGGGCTGGGCCCGGCCCGGTGGCGGCCCCGGCGGTTCCGCGGCCCCGGCTGCGCCTTGAGGAGCCGGCCGGGGCCTCCCCCAGCTCCTCCTGCCGGGTGGAAGCCCCCGGGGCTCCGCGCCGCAGGTTGGGGAGGTTGGGACGAGGCTGCAGGGCTCGAGCAGGGTTTCCATGTTTAATCACACAGCTTCCAGCACTGTCTGTGAGGCACGGGTCGGCTTCCCGTCAGCTGCTTGCAGGAAACGTGCCTGCAGCATCCCGCGGGTGTCACGACTTCATGGACACAGTCCCCGAGCCCACTGTTCCCTCCTGCCTCTGCCGGGGCACCAAGGCCTCTTGTCACCTTTTGCCACCTTTTGTCACTTTTTGCCACCTCTTGTCACCGTGCTGCTACCACCGAGCGCCCCGGCACAAGGCTGTTTCCACAGCTGCTGTGCTCCCAGCGAGGTGCTGTGAGTGCTTTGCTGGTGGCACTTGCACAAATCACGCTGCTGCTGTCCGTGGGTGCTCAGAGGTGTTTGTGGCGGCTGGGGACCGCTGGAGAACCTGGAGGTCTGCGGAGTGTTGCACCCAAATACAGCTACATTTTAAGGGAGAATGTAAGAACTGAATGTAAAAAAAATGGGTTAGGAGGCTACTGGTGGATAGATTGGGGGCCGGGCAGGACAAGCTGCCACCAAACACCTGGATTTGCTGTTTTGGGGTCTGACGTTACCCACTGCCTCGCTGCTCTCACCATAACGTGGCACCGGCAGCCCAGGGACTGGCAGTCCGGGCACTTCACGTCCCAGTGTCCCAGAATAACATCAGCAGGAGCTGGGGCCATGCCAGGCACCCCCAGGACCTCCATAAGAAGAGAAAAGAAAAGCAATCCAAAAGAAAAATGATGCAGAGCCCCCCCCCCAGCCTGAGCGCTGACTTCCCACTGCTGCCTCCCTACGTTACGTGCACCTCATCCTCGCAGACGGTTTCTGCCACGGAGGACTTGTGGGCACTGTCCCCTTCTGGGCTGTCGTCCGTGCCCCTCAGCCGCCTCTTGAAGCGGAAAAAGACTGCCCTGAGGGAGGAGAACAGCTCCTTGCTCCGCAGGGCGTAAATGATGGGGTTCACCATGGAATTGAGCAGGCAGAGGGTGCTGCAGAAGGCAAACACCTTGCGCAGGTGATCGGTAAGCTTGGCGAAGATGCTGTAGATCATGAGAATGAGGACCGGCGACCAGCACAGCACAAGGACGGTCAGCACCATGACGAGGGTCTTGGCCAGCATGACGTCCATCCTCATCCTGCTGTTCTGCTTTCCCACCTGCGCCTGGTGCTTCCCCATGTACGCCACGTGCTGGTGAGCCCTCCACAGCACGTGTGCGTAGGCGTAGACGATGCACCCCAGCAGGGCCATGACGAGGCAGACCCAGCTGGACAGGTAGTTGTCATCCACAAAGGGGAACAGCTCGGAGCAGGTCGAGTTGAGCGTGCAGCAGTTCCAGCCCAGGATGGGCAGGGAGGCGGTGGTCACGCACATCACCCACAGCACCCCCAGGGCTGCCCACGCTCTCTTCCTCGTCACAAGGAGCTTGTATTCGGAGGGCCGGCTGATGGAGACGTAGCGGTCCAGGGCTGTCAGCAGCAGGCTGCTCAGGGACGCTGTGAAGGACGTGTTGACCCCTCCCAGCTTCAGCAGGAACAGCTCTTTAGAGGAATCGGTTCCATTAAGGACGTGGAAGTTAACAAAACTGATGACAAAGATGATGCTGGCCAGGAGGTCAGCCAAGGCCAGGCTGCTGATAAAGATGTAGGAAGGCTTCCTCCTGGTCCCAGGGGAGGAGAAGATCAGGTACAGCACCACAGAGTTCTCAAAGATGCACAGCGTCCCAAAGAGGCCGCAAAGCGTGGCGATGCTTATCTTCTGTGCCTGGGTGCTGAGGACCATGAAGCACTCCATGAGCATGGCGTTCACACTACATTTGGAGGAGGCATTTTCAAATGTTTTATTACAGATATCCATTGTACTCAACTGGAGCCAGGAGCTTGCAGGGAGCGTTTCAGCTTCCTTCTGCACTTCAGGTGCTCTGAAAAAGACCAAGGGCAAGGTGAGGGACAACACCTACAGGAGCACAACGAGCAATAAGCTCAGCCCCCAGGGACATCCCTCTGTTTATGCAGGAGAAGAGCCTGGTGCAAGATACTTTCAGGTCCCCAGACCAAATGTGCCCTGGGCCAGCTCTGAGCGAGGCTCTGGGGCTCGGGGCTGGCAGCACGGGAAGGGGCTCCCGGTGGTGCTGGGCTGTGGCTGGAACAGGGCCAGGCTGGGGGAGGACGAGGGGCGCTGCCCACTGCCGCACAACAGGGGAACGAGGTCACCCCGAGTGGGTTAGAGCAGGCGAGGAGGCGGCTCTGGGACACGCTGCCACTGCCTGGTTAGCAGCGCGGGGTGCTGTGTGCTGATGTGCTGCCAGCTCGTACCCCGGCGGTGTAAAAACCCTCGGGACAGAAACCCCAACAGCACCCGGCTGGCTTCCCGCAGCCAGGATCCCAAATCCAGGCCAAGGGGCCAGGAGTTGCCACTGCTGGAGGACAGCACCGCGCTGGCAGCATTCCCCTTCTCGAAGGCAGAAAAGGCACCGTCACTGCCTGCCCTCGGCTCTTTCAGAAGGGAAAACGTCCAAACAGCGCGAGGCAGCGCAGGCCGGCCGTGGGACAGTGGCTGCCGGGCTCCAGGCACCGGTAACCGACCGCCTGCGGCTGCTCCGCGTGGTGTCCGGGGTTCAGCAGTGACGGCAGCCGCCCCTGGAGGCTACAACCACCAGCAAATGACCACCGTGCTGGAAAACCCTGCCTGCAGCGCAGCGGAGTGCCAGGTGTGGTGCTTTTGTTACTTCCTTCCCCTTGGTTAGCCGGTCCCTGACCGCCACCACTGTTCCTGTGCTGCAAACCCCTGCGAGGCTGCCCGGGGCTCGCTCAGAAGAGCCCAGCCCCGCACGTCGGGGCTCGGACATCAGCGGCTGCAGGGCCTTCGGTCACACGTTGCAGCTGGAACGTTTCAGTCCTGATGTGCATTTCTTGGCACATCGGAGCAGGGGGGGCCTGGACTTTGGGCTGCCGTGTCGCCCAGCGTTGCGGCAAGCCTCCCCGTGCTTACGTCAGGCCCTGCCATGGGGCAATCGCACGGGAGCAGAGATGTTGCACTCCAGCCCAGCACTCCTGCTTCCTGCAGCTCTTCTCAGAAACATTACGAGTGCAGCAGTAATTAGTAGCTGCTGGTGTTAAACCTGAGCACCAGAGAGATGCTGCACAGCCAGAGGCACTGCGACGTATCTTGGGGCTCACCGGGGCAGCAGCTGCCTCCCCGAGTACCCCAAACTCCCCTGGCCAAACCCGAGCATCCAAACCAAGACAGCTCTTAATTAAGCAAACTCCAGCATCACCGTGCCGTGTGTTCACTGCAGCCAGCACTCCCAGGACTACCTTAAGCTCCCAGCCTCTGCACTTATTCAGTGTCCAAAGAACACACCGAGGAGCTTGGAAACAAGCGAACAGCAGGGAAGGGATGGAAGGAGAGCAAAATGCTGCCCCTCGTGTCACGGCGCTTAGGGAGGGAATTTGGTTGTAACAGCAAACCAACTCCTGCTCTGCCTGTCCTGCACAGCTCTGCCACTAAGCTGCCATAATGCAGATAAGCCCCTAGGTTCAAAACGCAGGTACTGTGCTGGGCTCGTAGCAACCAGCCCGGCAGCCCAGCCCTCCTCTCCCCACATCTGTTGTGTCTCCGGCTGAATGACAAGGACGAGTCTCTGCAGTTCTGTCTGAGCTCCCCGCAGTCTTCCTTCAGCTCCTGTGTCTGTGAGGGAACGCGCAGGGCTTTGCTCCAGCACAAGGTCTGCTCGCTGGCAGAGGCTCCACGACCTCAGAACATGGGCCGAGCCAAGCGCCCATCTCCTTGTGCGGTCTGGCCCTTTTTCCATCACCAGTATTTCTGAGAGAGTTGGTCTTTACAACAAAATGCAGCACTCACATCGTATGAACAGGTGAAGTGATTTATCTGAAAACCTTTGAAATTAATTTCTTTCACATTTCACTTGCTGAAAAAGCAAAATATTGTTTGCTTTACAAATATTCTCACTTGTATACAATTTCTTGTTTTAGTGGCAGGAGAAGTTTTGGCACGGTAGCTGCTCACCCCGGCTTGTCCCTCTGCCCGCACCGAGCAATGCCCGCAGCTCCCTGCCTGAAGCCAGGAACTCTCTGGCACAGGTGCCGCACCGAGGACTATTTGCTTTGTTTTCAGAGTCACGATTTGTTCACGTGTGACTGCACAGTGACAGCATTCAGAGCACACAGGTGCACGGCCGCAGAGCAACGACACGAGTGCCAGCACCGGTACCAAGCATGGCAAAGCTGCTGCTGCTCTGCTGAAACCACCCCACACAGGGAGCCACCACCACCAGCCAGCGCTGAGCACTCAGCCTGGGAGCTCAGAACCAGACTCAGGTTTGGGAGGCAAGCCTCTGGCATAGCCAACGTGAACATGTCCTAAAACCAGCTCTAAAGAGTCAGTCTGCAACCCGCTGTTTAAACACTTACCTTTTTTGTTCTTGTTAAGAAAGCATTCATCCAAAAACCGTTTTCGCGCTCTGTGTTGTGCATGGCACCGCAGTTCATCCCCGGTATCAGCGGGAATCTCCCCAACAAGCCCTCAGTGGCAGAGCCTCCCCAGGCTGCGTGCGTGCGTCAGCGCTGCGGGCTCCCAGGTAGGGTGCCTCTCACCGTGAGAAAGAGGATCCTGGGCTGCAGGATGTCCCTTGGGGCAGCGAGTGCAGCCACTCACCTTCTCACGCCTACGCCTCGGCTGCAGACGGCCGGGGGCTTCCCACCCTCGGGCTCCCAGGGCAGCTCGTGCAGCTGCGGACGGTGCCTGCTTCCCCCTCCCGTCACATCGCTTCTGGTTTCATCTGGGCTCCTGGGCACCATTCCCTCTGATCCCCCCAGGCTGCGAATCCATCAGTGCAAAACCTCGGTCTGGTTTCTTGCTCTCTCTCTCACACCGTTTTGGTGTAAGCGTGTTTCTTTCCTTCCCACTTCCCCTCTGGGTCTGGTGTTCTGCCTCTGCCTGACAGCACCCCGCAGCTCCCGTTTGCTCAGCCCCCGAGTCCCCGTGCACACGCAGTGGCCGAGGAGAGCGACTTCCAGGATCTTTCCCTGATTTCTAAGGGAAGGTGGGAGAGGAGGGGAAGGACGAGAGCCTGGAAGCAGACATGGAACAGGCGGTGTTGTGGGTGTGCAGGGCTGCGGGCAGGCTGGGGAGGCCGCGGGCCCGGCCCCACCGGCAGCCGGAACCCCCCCGGGTCACAGCCGCTGCTCCGTGCCCGCCGCCGGGATGCGCTCCGGGAGGGTTTTCTCCCTGCAAACGCCAGGGCGAGGAACCGGGCTCCGCCGCACCGCCACGGCCCGCGGACCCCCGGCGGACCCCCCCGGACCCCCCCCGGCTGCGGAGGGCGAATCCCGGCCCCGGCCGCCCCCGCGCCCCCCGCAGCCCCGGGCGCGCTCCGCGGCGCTCGGCTGCCCCCGCCCGGCGGAGCGGGGAGCCCCGGCCCCCACGGGCCCCTCTGCCCCCTCCGGCCCTTCCCTTTCTGCCCCCAGCAGCACCCAGGGCTCCTTGGAGCGGCCCCGGGCTCCTGACCCCCGCTCGGGGGCCGCAGGGACTCCCCGAGGCAGAGCCGTGGGGGCAGCGCAGCTACAGCAGCCGGGGGGGGGGGGGGGTCGCTGCCCCAGCCCAAGAGGCCGCTTAGGGTCGCACAGCGCTCCTCACGGTGACTGCAAGGAGATAATTGCTGTTCCACAGCGAGCTTCCCACTCCTCGCAGCCCCAGGGCGATTTGTTTGCCTGCACCCTCTGCCCAGGGAGCTGGGGGGCTGAGGGGCACCGCATGGCCCCCCACGTGTCCCGGTGCTGCCATGGGGCTGTGAGCGGGGTCCGGCTCAGCAGCGGCTGGGGCGGCTGTGAGGGGGCAGTTGGGACCTGCAGAATTGTGGCTGTGCTCCTGGGAGCACCGCAAGTTTTTATTTCTCGGAATTTGGTGTGTGCCAAATGTGGGAAATGAAGCTCATGGCTGGGGGGAGAGGCAGCGCTAGCACTGATAAGGGGCCAGAGAGATGGCGTGGCTTCGTGCTGCACCCCGAGAGGAAACACTTAGAGGAAAAACCAAATGACTGCCTTCTGCGTGTTGTGGCTCACATGAGTGAAGTGTGGCTTCTCTGCTCTGGCCATGCAAGCAGAGCCTGTGCTGAGAACCACCTGGGTGTGTGTTGTGAGGTGGGCTGAGGGTGAGAATGCTTTTCCTGCTGATAGGACGTGAGAGCTGTATTGATTTAACTGGGCCGGGGCCTCTCCGGGCCTTGGTGACTCGCTGCTGGTGTGGGTTTCGGCAGGGAGCTGTCAGACAGCGAGCGGGACGGGTGGGACTCGGGAGGCACTGCTGGCTGTGCCTGTACAAAGCTCCGACACCGAGCTGCAATGAAGCCGCTTCAGAGCAGACTTTTTAATCTCCCTGGGCACCAAATCTCAGGGCTCCAGCGAGTGGGGTGTGTGCGGTGCCGCTGCTCGGTGCTGGTGTCAGCGGTGCCAAGGAGAAACCTCCGACTCTGGAGGCAACGAGCTCGGGTAGTGCTGGACATGGACCTGAATCGCATCCACAGCAGGTTATACAGAAAGTACCTTTAGGTATCCTGCCTCTGCTTTCCTTAAAAACTTACAAGGAGCCTTAAGCTATTAGAGTAAAAGGTTTCATTAGATTGTTGGGCTGCTTGCCTTGTACCTCCCAATAGTTCTCTGGAGAAATCAAATACCCATCTACTTCCCGTGGATTCCTTTGAGAACCAAAGGTCCTCTGCCCAAATAGAATAAAGGGTATTGTAAACGTTACCCCGTGTTTGATATTTTCATGTGGAATTTTAAGAAAAGATAAACCGAGCAATTCCCACATGAAACAAACAAACAAACCAACCCCTTAGGTTGTCACCCTGGTTAACGTTTGCCTCAGGTGATATCAACGGGGACATGGACTGGTTCCAGGTGTGTCACCGGACGCTTCACAACCCCCAGATCTTTACGTTTTGTGGCATTTTTAAAGCCAAGCGCCAGCGGCAGCTTGTCACCCGTGGGGTAAAACTGGGGCAATGGCTCGCCGGGCACATAACGAATAATTCATCCGCCTGTTCCGCCCCGGGGGGAGCTTTTTTGACGGTTTTTGCTGTTTTTGACACTGAAAATCCCCCAAAACCCCTTCTGAGGGGCCGGGGAAGGCGCGCAGGGGAGCGCAGCTGCAGCCCCCGCCCGGGGCTCTGCGGTGAACCCCGGGGCCGCCCCGTGAGGCGCCCTCAGCGGGCCGGGGCCGCGCTCCCGCCCTGCCCCGCGGCGGGGGGATTCAAACGGGGGCCCCGCCCCGCCCGGCGCCCATCTGCCCCCGTCGCCCCGGCAACGGGCGGGGCGGGGCCCGCATTGGCTGAGGGCGCACGCCGCGCGCTGCCATTGGCTGGCGCGGGAGGGGCGGGGGGAGCAGGGCGCGGCGCAGGGCCGCGGCCGCCATTTTGTGTGGCCGAGCGAGCAGCGGCGGGGCCGGCGGAGCGGCGCTGCTGGGGGGGGCGGCGGGACGGGACGGGACGGGACGGGACGGGACGTGGCGGGACGTGGCGGCGGGCGAGCGGAGGAGGCGGTTCCGAGAGGCCCGCGGTGTGCGCGGAGGAGGCGGACAGAAGTCGGTAAGGGACGGGAGCGGCGCGGCTGGGCCGGGCGCTGCAGCCGCCATGTTGTGTGCGCCGCGGGGCCGGGGCCGGGGCCGGGGCCGGGGAGCGCCGGGACCGACGGCCCCGGGGTTTGGGGGGGGGGGGTGGGGGGGGAGGTGCCCCCTTCCCGCTGGGCTGCCTGAGGCCGCGGGGCGGCGGGGGTCGGAGGGGGCCTGGGGGGGCCCTACGGGCTGAGCGGGAGGGGCGGTAACGGCAGGGCCGGCGGGGAGCCGGGTGGGGACCGAAACCGGGAGAACAGCGCGGGGAGAGGCCGGGGAGCTCCGCCGGGGGGGCTGCGGGCGGACCGGGGCCGGGCGTTCCGGGGGTTCCTTTCCCCTCGAGCCGTCCTGAAGGGCCGGCCCACAAGGATTTCATCCCCGAGTGTTTTTAGCTGTATTTGTATTTTAGCTTTTTTTTTTTTTTTTTTTTTTTTTTTTTTTTTTTTTTTTCCCCGCACGTACCAGGAAGAGGGTAAAGTTACTGCTTGCCTCCCCTTAATATTTATTAGCAGATACCTAGAGCATGATTGAAATTTCTGGGGGATGTGAAGCACAATGGTGAGGTTAACTTACATAGATGAATATTACTGTGGTTTAAAAAAAAAAAAAACACAAATGTTTTAAACATATTGTCAGCTTTAACAATGAAGGTGCAACTGACTGTTAATTCTGTGAATTTCAGCTGCTTTTGATAACTTTCACAAAGGAAAACAGTTTTTTTCTAATCTGACACCAACTCCTTTCTCATTTATGCAGTTGGACTTCTTCCCTTGGAGCTTCAGTGCCGAGAATCCGATGTTGGGCTCGGCTACCTGGCTGAATACAGCAGATCATCCCATGAAAACTTCTATTCCTAGCCAAAGGAAGGAGTCCAGTGAAAGGCACCACCTACTTTTTCAGGCTTGGAAGCAAGAAAGGGGACAAGAGTTGGACGGTGTGGAATCTGAGAAAGCCACTGAAAGGTAAATGGGGCTTGGAGGAAATAGTATGTTGTAGGAGAGTCTGCATGAAGGTGCCTTGTGTGATAGCATCTGTCTGTCTGCTTCACAAGTCCAGTTCTGAACGGCTGCTTTCCATTTGAGCTTGTTTTCAATCTGTCTTCCCCAAACACGCTCAAGTCTGTCTCTGTACACTACCCTCTACCCTCTTGCCCCCATCTCCCTCCAGAAGAAGTTTGGGAAGTGGATTTCCCCCCTTCCTTGCTGCGATTTCATCACCTTGCTGTGGTTTGCTGTGTAATGCCTAAGTGAGTATCAGGAGTCATCACGGTCTCTCTTGGATTTACCAGAAAGACCGGGGAGTGGCTTTATCAGTGCAGACTTCATTCAGATCTTCAGGTACAACAAAAGCTTGGTTTGAATGTCATCAGGATTTAATATCGGTGCCTTACATCTGCTGCTGTGTTTTGTGAGCAATGTTTCTTTCACATTCTCCCAGCAGCATGTCTTGCTGTGGAGAAAAGCAGCGTTATGTTCAGCAGCTGCGCTGTCTGGAAGCAGCTTTTCCATAGCCCGGTGGTCTGCGAGTGCTGCTGAAGGGAACTGGTGTACAGAGTTCCTGAAGGTTTGATTCACGATGTGCTGGTCAGCTGTTAGCAGCAGAATTGTCAAGACAAGCCCTTGTAGCCACTCAGTGTCTTCCGCTGGGAAGATGTGCTACACTGTAGTTCTTTTTTTTCCTTAAAATTTATCAGTTTTGAAAAACAAAAATCCAAACTTTTCCTTGCTTTTTTGCAGGTGACATTTAAGTTGAAGATGGGTGGTGGAGAGAGATTCAACATTCCAGCTCCCCAGTCCAGAAATATTACCAAGAACCATCAACAACTTAAAAACAGGCAGAAGAGTAAAGACCAGAATTCACAAATGAAGATGAACCACATGAAGAAAGAAAGAGGACATGGATGTAATTCATCATCTGGTGCATGGCAGGCCATGCAGAAAGGGGGAAAGAACAATGCTCATTTCCCCAAAAATCAAAATCGGAGTCCTAATTTATCAAATCGTAACCTGTTTTTCACTCCTCAGACCAATCAGAACTACGCTGGAGCAAAGTTTAGTGAGCCACCCTCACCAAGTGTTCTTCCCAAGCCACCAAGTCACTGGGTACCTGTTTCTTTTAAACCTTCTGATAAAGAAATGATGACATTTCAGCTTAAAACATTACTTAAAGTCCAGGCTTGAGATGGAAATCTTCATATTTTAAAGTTATTTAAAGTTATTTAAATTTACAGGGTTTCACATTTGAGAATAGTTATTTGTAAATGTAGAGGCACAGGTAAGCAGAATTAGATGTTCTTGTTACATATAGTTAGTTGCAACAGAAGGGACTGGATAGGGAAGTTTACATTATTCTAGTGTTTTACCTCAAAAGTTAAGTGCTCTGCAATAGGCATTTTCCCTAGAATCACTTTAACCAAATCCCGAGCTGTCACATTTATTACATTTACTGTAAATGGGATTGTCTCTCAAAATTGGAATTATGACTCCTTTTTGTTTAGGGCATTAGAAAACCAGCTTTTGCCTAACTTAATGCAGCATTAACTGAAAAAAAATGCACTGAAAGCTTTAGTCAGGTATTTTGCCATTCAGACTTGTGTCAAATTTGCTACTTAAAACTGCAGAGCAGAATTTCCTAGCAGAGGGGAGTTTTTAACCTAGGTACTAGTGAAAATAATTACTAGTACTGGTGATTATTGTCCTTTCAGTAATACCTGTGAGCTTTATTTGGCACTCAAGCCTGTGACTGAAATTTAGATCTAGGAATCTCATGCATGTTCTCAAAAAGATGGAAGAACACAAGTAGCAGATGTGTATTTCAGTCTCTCTCCAGCTGTAGCTGTACTGCATTGGAATCTCAAGTCAGACTGTGCCAATTAGGAACATACTTTGCTTTGCCAGATGACTGCCAAAAAAGTCCAAAAAAATTGTTCATACTGATTGCACTGCTAATTGTGAAAAAGCTGGAGCAATTCTTAAGTGAGTCTTCAATAGGTTGTCCTTAACAATTGCTTTCAGTTGCCGTATCTTGTGGCAGGTATAAAATGTTCTCATAGGGAAAAAAGAGCCATGTAAATAAATGTAAAACGTTGTAGCATATGTAAATTTATGCTGGGCTTTCCTGCACAGAAGTATTTTTAGTATAAAACCACTGAATGTAAGATGACCATGCTGAGTACATGGCCTGATTTAAAAAAAAAAATATTTTGTTAAAAAAAAATACAAACTGTAAAAGGACATTTCTTCACTTGATACACAGTGAATGCATACATTTTATTTTGTTGTGAGCTCATTTTTAAAGTAACTCAGTGCTAAAGAGGCTTATTTTTAGTTTTGTAGTAAAATTAAAAAAGCTCACTTTTCAGATACTGATTTTTGAATGCATAGGAGAAGTACTGTTAAAATGTTAAAAAAATGTTTAAAATGTTAAGGTACTGTTAAAACGTTCATTTCTAAAGTTAATGCTACAACATTTTGTAATAGTATTTACTAAAACTTGTGAAGTTTGGATGTCAACATGCAGATTTCAGTGCTGTCACAATTCAGTTGATCCTGTAATAGAAATAAACTGAACTGTGATAGTCTGAGGTCCTGCAACAATCCAGAAAGTGGTTTAGTTTGAAAGGGAGCTCTGCAGATCATGAAATGTTACTGAAGATGTTTTCCTATGCATTCAAAACATATTGGCAGCTGGTTGAATGTTTACAAATCTATTCTTTCATTGGCAGTCTTTAAACTTTGTGACCTGGACCTTCACCAGTGTAAGAGCTGTATCCCAGTTAGATTGTGTATGCTCTATTTCAAATTGTCAATTACTATGTATGTACAAATTGGTAACAAAAAATTAAATAAAAATTCTTCTTCCCCCACCCTCCCAAGCCTTTATTTTCAGATGGTAGTAGAGAAATGGGATTGCGTTGTTCTGGCATTCAAAGAGATCTATAAAGCACTGACATTCAAGAATACCAATTAATGTACCCAATGCCACCACTCTTACTGGTGAGTGGCCCCAAACCAGAGGATTGCAAAAAGCATCAGCAACCTTAGAAACCCAGGTGAGTGATCCATGTGTCTCTTTAGGCTATGACTGTCTGAAGAACCTGGAAATTACTTAACAATGAAGGAGGTTTCTTCAGTGCCAGGCCTCTCATCCATTCCTGCCAGCAATTGGCAAGCAACAGGCTTGAGAATTACTGCCCAGGAAAGCTGCACTCAGGAGCTAGAGGCGCTACTCTGGGAGTGCAACTGAGGCACAGCTGAGTACAGCTGCAGACCTGCTCTGCTGCCTCCGGTCACTGGCTCAAGCCCTCTGAGCTAGAGGAAACACCCTTGGTTATTTCAGTGCTTGGTTGACAGTCTGCAACAGACTACAGCTGTATTAATTAAGTCAGAAGGTGCTCTCAAGATATAGTCAAAACTTGTACATTTTATTCCCAATTCACAGGGTTATTTGCACAGATGGAACACAAAACTCAAGAAGAAAGGATGTGTATGAATAAAACAGCATCTTTTGATCAAACACACTACAGGGTACATAGTCTTCCCTTCCTATAATAGTCTCATCAGTAAGAGCATCTGTAGACAATTATTATAGCAATGGACTACAAACTTTTTAAGCAAGTTACAAGATAAATGGAGAAAACCAGCAATTATTAATGGGTGATTATGTCCTAAAAATGTGTAAATTTATTCCTTTGTATTTCAAAAATGCTATCTGCAACATTCCTGCCAAAAATTATGTAGCAGTGCTGCAATGTATATCAATCCAATTACCCTTCTCTGAACAGACTTCAAGCTGTTACCCCAGACTAAACAAGGAAAAAGAAAAAGCTCTTTCCAAGAGCAGAGCTCAAAATAACATTTAAATTGAAGATTTCCACTTTGAATAAAGCCATTATACTGTACATTTAAACATCTTTAGAAGACAGAAAGGATAACATTTAGCTTTCAGAGACCAGTCTATCATAGTCCCTAATTTAAACACCCAGCTACTTAACCACTAAATTTAAGATTTTTAATTATCAGTTGGGTGCGTGGACTTTTAGTGAAAAAGAAGTTCCAATAGAGCCTTCTATTACTGCTGAGATAAATCAATACGCTGCAGACACTTTGGAGCACAGCATTACTTTCAGCAGAATTTGTACACACTACTTCAATTCTACAAATTTTGCAGGAATGACAAAATCTAGTTTACCACAGAAAAACATAATTCCCACCATTCTTGAGACTCCAAAAGAAAGATGCCTATACATGATCTTTTGTAGCCTGCTTATGTTCTTGCATTCCAGCTGTGCATAACCTGCGGGTAGCTTGCACAAGACAGGCTACTGCTGTTTTAGAGCAGGCACAGGTACCTGCATCAAGGAAGGGAGATGTTATCTAGATGGGCTGTGGCTTGACTTGCGTGAATGCGTAAACATTCCCTGCCCTTTTGGCCACATCCTGCTAACTCGTCCCCAACTGAAAGGCCCACAGAACAGCTTCTTCACAATTTTTCCATGGGAGCAAGAACTAGGACAACATCTTTATTCATGCACTCTTGAAACATCGTGGGTTTGTGTTCGGCTTTTCTGGCTTGTTCATATACACAAGTCAAGTCAAAGTTTAGTCCTACCTCTGGGAGAGAAAGAAAGAACCATCAGAACTGTCAGATACTACATTATACTTGCAATGAATTGGATTTTTAAAACAAAAAAATAAACTGTGCTATACACAAATGTTGAGGCACACAATATAAGGACATGCTGACACAACAGTTAAGGTATGTCACTGTTACTCTTCAGTCACAAATCAGAACCTCAGCCTGGACCACAAAGATGTTCTTCCTCCCCACCGATCCAGCGGTAGTTCTGGCTGGACTAACATGGGAACCCTGATTACAGCAACCCCCTGCAGGTTTCTGACTAAAGCATTACCACACACTCCCAAGAGATCGGTGGACCACTTCTAAGTGGAATTTTAGTTCTGAAGACTGTATTAATTCACAGAAGCCTAAAGAGTGTGGGTTTTCTGCTGTTACAAGACACTTCTATGCACAGCTACAAGAAAATCACAGCTCAGCTTCAGAAACGTAAGAGTGGGCTTCCCAAAGCATTTAAGTGTTCCTCAGAATTGTTTTATTCAGTGGCTCAAGAAGGACTAGCTGTATGTACCACAGGTGCCAAGAGGCAACTCGAGTTCTAAATGTCAAAGTTCTACAACTTTGTAGAGAACCATTGCTGGCACTTTTTTAGGCAGCGTGTAAAATGATGAGCTGTTACTAGAAATTTGATTCTAAATGAATCTTCAATCATTGACTTTTAGTAATTCATAACCTGTCTGTTAACATCTGAATTATAACCATAGGGAAGTTCATCCAGCAATAATGGAAGTTAATGGAAAAAGAAACGTCAATATATTAGACTGAAACATTTGCTTGTTGTTCTTATTTTGTCTAATACCCCTTTAAAAATATGAAATATTTATTCAGACATCAAACAAATTCCTGACTTTACTGAAATACCATAGTAAGGATTTTACTCTGTAAGGGATGCATAGCTCTATGCCTAACCATGCTCTGGAGTCAAATTCTAAAGCTACAATAATTCCAGTGGATCAGCATTTCCTTCATTTTTTTATTACAGCATGTTTGCTAAATTTACAGCAAGCAGAAAATAAGCTGGGTCTTTAGTTATTTTGATCAAAACATTGATGTTTTAAAGGTAGTACACAATATTTGTTAAAAAGAACATATAAAAATACCTTTTTAGAAGCCTCTATAAGAAAGGAAATACAAAGTTTAATCCCACAACTTTCCTCTGCTAGAGCTGCACACTACTGCTACAGTTTTAAATAGACTTTATGCCGTTTTTAAACTATACATCCAGGAAAGTCTACAAAATTAAAGGAACGTGCATATAAATGATTGCATAGCAGAACATGAACATTAACTGCAAACAGTAAAGAAAAGAGTTAGAAATACTATCAAACGTACAAAGGTTCCTAGAATCAATTCCCTAAGCACGTTCCACTGCTAATATTTAAAAGCCATCTGCATTTCTTCAAAGGCCCTGCTGAACACACTAGAACCAAACCCTAAAACATTTCTCTAAAAAGGAACTTTTTAAAATCCATGTCATTATATGCTACTACACAGACAGCACAGAACACTAGGTGTTTGATGCTGGCTTTTGAAGGTAAATAGAAAAAAATGCCAAAAGCCATTTTCATAACAAAATATCTTGCCTTCTAGAGAAATACTGGTAAGATTACACACCGGTTTTGTTATTTTTCACATTCAATTTACTAAATATACTGTATTAGTGAAACTAAATATCTAGAGATGCAGCTCTTGTTCATATCCAACTTTAAACACTTGTTCTTGAGTAAAACGAAACCTTGTAACCAGTCCACTAGTCGTTCTGAGGAAGAAGTGATTTAGACTTGCTCAACTAAATACTTTTTGATGTGTAAAAGCAAGCCTTTGTTACTCAAGAAGAGAGATGGCTACAGTTTTATACCTATGAATACACCAACTAACCACAGGAGTCATTGGCATAGAAGTTTAGTTCTTATATACTGTACACACACAACTTGAAACAATCTACTTGTATCTAACAGCAGGAAAACTAAGCAATTTCATGGTTAACTGCTCACTAAAATTTAGAATAGATACAAAAACTGCTTAAAATGTACACACAACCTAATATTTAGTTGCTCTGTCATTTGCTGAAATCTGAATTTAATTTTCCATTTCGAGGTGTTTTTCCCCCCTTACACGCTTAGCAGCCAGGCCCAAAGCAGTGAAGCCTCTATGCTGACAAGTCACAACACTGCACGCTCTCTGAACGAGCTTCCGAGACTAACTCTCTCCTTGTGTAGTCTATGCAACGTTAGTACCATCTCTCCAGATGGCAGGGTTGAAGAGAAATTTCAAAAATCTCTCTCCACAGAGCTCCATTTACCAACCTACTTGTGTCACTGGGCATGGAGAACACAGAAACCTGCCTTTGAACAATGGAAACATAAAATCACCAGTCTGCATGTCACAGCAGTCAGTGTTGCACTACAGCTGTCCAGTTTTCCATTTCACCACAAAGTTCAGCATTAAAGAACAAGTTAAACAGTTGGTTTAACTGTTCAGCACAAACTGGTACCAATTTCTACGGGTAGGACATTTTCAATAGGACAATGTTGCAAATTACGATCAATCAAGTCATCACCAATATCTAAGCATTAAAAATGCAAATCTTTACAAAAATATACATAGAGACACCACAATCAATTCAGTAGCTGCCCATAACATGTAACCAGGACATTCTTTCTCTCTCTCTCTCCCTCTCTCTCTCCCCCTCTGTCTCAGTGGCTTCTCAACACTGTTTCAATTTTAACCATTGTCTGCTACAGGGAAAACTGACAAAAAGTTTTTTGTTGTTGTTGTTTTAGCACTGTTGCAACATTGTATTCCTGATAATTTAAGTAAACTGAACTGTGTGTAAATGAATCTTACATGCCTAAAACCAACACGGATACAGTTAGTGGCCACTGGACTTGGGACTAGTCCAAGACCTTGATCTGGATTTTGACCTAGATCTAGAATGTGATCTTGACTGTGATTTGGATCTAGCTGGTTCTTTTTTTCTCGACTCCTTTTCATATCTTGAGCTGGACTTATAGTGTGTTTTAGAATCTGTTTTAGAGGTGCCTCTAGATTTGGTGTGAGATGCAGACCTAGACCGTGATTTAGCCTTCATTTCTTTCTTGGGCTGTGACTTGGATCGTGATCTTGAATTGGACTTAGATCTTGAAAAAGATCGATTGCGGTGTTTGAACCTATCAGAATAAAGGGGAGAGAGGAGATTTGAATGTAAAAACACTATTCTTAGACATCTAGTACATTAAAAATTGTTTACCATTTTTTGCAGGAGAAACTTTTTTTAAACCTACAGTTAAAGGAATACAGTGCTCTAGTTTTCAATTTAAATGGTGTAAAAATTATTTTACCTATCATTGTCCGAATGGCTCCTGCTACGACGAGGTCTTCCAGTAGGTCTACTGCTAGAAAGGTATATCAGAAAAAGTAAACGGTGACAGATACCTATGTATGTACGCATGCAAGTGATCAATATATATTTTTTGAAATGTGCATTTGCTTTTAGTTATTCTTCAATGAAGCAGAAAATCATTTCATTCAATAATTCTGATTTGATGTAGCATGCAAGTATGTAACTCCCACAAGCAATTTACAAAGGGAATATAGAAAAACAATATAAAAATTTTAATGATTATTTAATATAATATTCAGTGTGTTGTTTCTCCTCCAACAGACTGCCGCGTAGTTGAAGCTAAACACACACTGCACTTACTTTCTGGGACTATATGATCTTCTATAGCTGTAATCAAAAGAACGACTCCTAGATCGTCTCCTTTCGTAACTCCGACTTCTGGATCGCCTGTATCTGTCATAGTCATCGTAACGAGAAGAACTGTACAGGTTTCTCCCTTCCTTGGCTTTCATTTGATTTGGTGCTGTAAAAAATAGCAATATTTAAGATTTCAAGTTAAAGTACCCTATTTTCCCTTGAATGACAGTACTAATGCTATTCATATACACTTTATGTTTAGTAAAAATCCTCATTCACGTCTCTAGAAAAGATGATTGTAAAAGGAACAGGAAAAAACAGATGAGAATGCTGTACAGCACTTGGATTTTGCTGCTTTAAATGCCGCAGCTTTGTGAGTATTATCAACCTAAGAGGGGAAAAACAAACAAAAAAACACAAAACAACCACCGAACTCAAACCAGAACAAAACCCATCAAAAACAGTAAGAAAAGAGCAGTGCTCCACACCGCCAGAACACAGACTTGACTGAAGTGATTTGAGGCCACCTGACAAACCAAACCCACGACTGAAACGTTCTAACATTCCTGAATTTTCTTAAGTGGCAGCTAACAGTGAGTTAACCACCCGTTTGACTACACAGTGCCATGCATTACACTTGACCCAGCCTTCTTTAATTATTGAAAGCCAACTTATACCGAGGCAGCAATCGATGCCACACAAAGGAGCTGGATTCTAAAAGTAGCCCTCTTCCCTATACAACAATGCACATTCACTCTGTAGCTTGAATATTAAAATAATTAGAATTAAATTAGAAGTCTTCTATTTTCTCAAAGCAGCACAGCTATTCTTCTGTCTGTATTAAATCTGATTTTCATTCAATTGCAAAAGCCACGGTCAATGTATTTTAAATACATCATGCTATAATAAACATTACCTGCCCTACCAGCTAAAATTTTTATGTTTTAACTGTTCCAGTTGACAACAGGAAAGTAGATTTAATTATTTTTTTTGTTTAGAAACTTAAAAGAAATCCCAGTGTTTACATATAGGACAGAAGTTTCTTCTTCAGAGCATGATTTCCACTGAGTTCAACGGAAGTTGAAATGGTACATTCAAGGACTACCTTGATAGTTTTAACTGAAAGATCTTTATGGTACTCTTATTCCTGAGCTGAACATGAATATTATAGTCCTGTTTTAGACCAACAGGTATCTGTTATATAAAAAGAAACATGCTTTTGGTAAATATATGTATCTATCTCTATATTAAGAATACATACATGAATAACAGATAAAAGATGTAAACTGCCTTTACAATTAACTTCAGAAAATAAGACTTCTCTTCCAAGTTGAAATGAGATACCTTGTCTTTTTTTTTTTAATATCCTGAAGCCAAATGAAAATGAAGACATTACCTCAATCCTGGAAACTGGACTGCACTGGGAAACGTCAAAGAATCACGAACACACTTCAACACAATATAAACATCACAACACAACTGAGCTACTCATTTTGACAGGGAGTTTTTGACAGTGTGTTCCTGCAAAGTAGCTTGACAAAGCTGCACAGAGAGTTAAGTATCTTCAGCTAGCAATAATCAGACTGCGTTGACTGCTGTACTTAGTTATCTGTTTTTAATTAAAACGAAAGACGTTAATAAGGTCCTTTTAAATCCAAACCATCTTATGATTCTATAACAGTTATTGGATAAAAAGCAAAACCATCTACATACTATTTATATGCAAGTAGAAACTGTTCCCAACAATTACTAACATGTGTAATGTCATCTGGCACTAAACACATCCTGATGAAATACGCACGAGGAGGCACTTACTCTTCCGATCACCCTGCGCAAACTGGATTTCTATCTGTCGACCACAAATCCACTTTCGGTCCAAATTATGAAGAGCATCTTCTGCATCGCGGACATCTTCAAATGTGGTGAGTGTTAAGGTACTTGGGAATTTGAGTAGTTTACAGATTTGGTATTCAAAAAAAAGTCAGATATTTTCTAGTTTTGCAGCCCATTATTTCTGGCTATTTTGTTCATACTAGCCCACACTGTAGCAATTTTTAAGTTAGCCACCAATGATTGAGAACTACGATAAAAAAACCCTCACAATATGGCCATGAAGTTATCCATCAGCAAGCAATTGCTACGCAATATCCACTTGTAAGGAAGAAAGAGAATCCTTCCCAAGATACATTATTTGTTAATGGTTATTCAGTTCTCTGCACTACATCCACTTTATGGAAAAAAATAGTTCTTAAATTGGTAGGCATGCTAACAGGAAGCAAATCGATACATGTCTATTCATTTTAGAATTGTGAGGAAGCTTTTCTTTTTAGCCACCAGTTGATTTTTAGGTTCAAGTTACGTAATACCAAGGACATATATACAGACTTCCAGCAGCCTGAGATAAAAGCATGTAACAGAACTACCAACTGCTCTACCAATCAGGCCCAACGCTCAGTAACACGATCATTGCTAGTTTTGATCTGTGCGATTGATCGCTACTTCAATTCACACAACTTCTAGCAACGTGGTCTGGAAGAATGAATTGCCTTCCTCCTGATAGGCACTCCGCTCATGATCAGCATCATCTGTGCAGAACACAAACTGTAGGAACACGCATCTGGATAAACCAAAACGAACGCATTTTCAGTCAAGACCACAGTTACAACAGTACCCACCAGAGAAATATTACAGGTTTTGTCAACGGACTAAACCAGAATCATTCAAATTACTGCTTACGTGACAAACAGAAGAAAAACTGTTATTCTGTAGGATACATCAGGTATGACTCCTTTAATCTTGGCCACCATTCAACTTCATCTTGACCTTTAACTCTTTAAGGGCTTGTCAGAAGGACTTGTCATGAGATGCTTGGCCAAAAATGACAGATGGCTTTATCTTTAACTTTGAAAAACAACCTTTTCCCCCTTTTGCAGATAAAGCGAAGCTTTGTCTCCCATTATGGCTTGTCCTTCTTCCAGCTTTTCTGTATTTTTTCTTTTCCCAAACTGTCCCTTCTCTTCAAGCCTGATCCTTAAGAGGTCTTTGGCTTGTCTACTTGCCTCAATTGTTGAACTCTACTCTAAAGGTTCTTTCATGCTTTCTCTTTGGGGTCGCCATTACTGTACAGCTTTACACTCTGAGGCAACAACAGAGGACAGCAAATTAGGGGACAATATTAAAGAAAGAAGTTCACCTCATTTTTTATACAATCTGCTTTTGATTGATTGCAGTTCCCATTTGTTAAATTAACAACGAATACTAGCCACAGTTTGCTACGCACAAGTTTACTTACATAGCAGTTATAATAAAAACTTGGTAGACAATTTTGAATCAGCGATAAATTTTCATTTAAATCACAGCATATCAATTTCAGAGACATAAGCAAGCTTTTATATTACTGGACTTGATTTAAGTTTTGCAAAAAGGCAAAGCAAATGGTAGATAAGTTAATCTTCAAAAATAATGAGACACCACAACAGAAGACACTTATCAGATACAACACAGAAGTAAACTGCTTTTTCATTTAGATTTGTTACCTCTTACACAAACTTGAATTTCAAACTTCAACACCCCTCACTAATCAGCCATCTGAAGAAAGGATATTGAACATAAGCAAATCCTCTGGGACGACGAGTGTAGAAGTCAAGTGGAACGTATACATCAACTATAGGCCCGTAACGACCAAACTCACGGCGCAAGTCTTCAGACCTAGAACATCACAAATATCTCATGTCTTCTCACTATTAAAGGTGTTAAGAAACATCTGCTAAATAAATAATAAAAAATCTACCCTCAGTATGACCACCCATCTTTTTGGAAGCTCCTGGTACAGAATGCATGTAAAAATATATTCGGGGGGGGAAGTGTTTTAGTCATTCGTTGTTAAGCAACACACCGGGCTTTCCTAAGACACTGTCAAGCCTCAGGATGCTTGAGGTGACCCTGGGATTTTCAGCCCTGTGTTCAGCATAACTCAGTAACAGAAGCGCAAACTGAGATGAGAAGTGACAGACATCAGCAAGTTCAGTGCAAAGATGGGCAGAAAGTCCAAAGAAGGATCTAAGAGTTAAGCATGGCATAACCTATTAACGTGGATTTTACAGCACATAAACATTACTTGTACCATCCAAAGAAAAAGCTTAATAATAGTTCAGTGGCACAAAGTGATTTCCATAGGATTATCAATACTCACAACCACTTCAAACAGAACAGAACCGAGTGAGCAACCACTCATGCCCTCAGGTCAGCTGTTCCGAAGATGTGGCTTTAGAGAGTGGAGTGCAAAACCCTTCCCCAGATCGGTAACTGCACTTGGAATAACTCCTGTCTCTTCACTGGGAAGGTTCCTTAGTTACTTCAGCTTCTTTACATATCTATTCCTATGCCATTTTACGACAATAATCTGTATGAGGAAGACTGATATATGATGTTATTTATGTGACAGGGAAGAGTTACTGATGTTTCTCATCCGTTAGGAAAAAATCCATGCTGTTCATAGTCAATGACTGCAGAAGGCAACTGAAACAACCAGCTTCAGGATCCCCCAACGAGACCATCTCTAAAAAGAACGCACCATTTCACTGAAGCTTAAAGCCTGAATGGGAGGCACGCTGTTTATAAAAAAAGTTTGAAAGTCTTCTTTCCTGACTCTGCCTGTGAGGAAAAGTTCTCCTGGCACTGAACGCGAACTGACCCAAGAAATACCACTTTTAACTTGAGGCTATTTATATTTTTAATCATTATATGGCTCCTAGCTCTTTCCATTATGCCTTCGCTGTTGTTATTTGCCGAACACCTTTGGTGCAAGCAGCAGGTTTAAGAACTGGGGCTCTCATTGTAAGCACCGAGGCCCCGCAGGACCCTCCGCAGCAGCTCCAACTCGTGCGCCCGCTCCGGACCGCCGCGCTCTGGGGATGCCTCACGGGCGGTAACAAACGCGAAGGGGAGCCGATAAACTGCAGGGGCGAACAGAGAGGCCTAGCGGCTTACCGGGAACATCCGAGCACCGAACCCCAACCCGGCAGTGCGGGCTGTTTGACCGTCCCGATTCATTACAAGTCACCGCCCCGAGCCGCTCCGTTCGTCCGGCCGCGTGCCGGGGCAGGGGGCGGGCAGCGAGCGGCGCCCACGGCCGCGGGGACGGCGGCGGCCACGCGGCCACCCGGGGCCACCCGCCCGGCCTCCCCCCCCCCGCCGGGGGCTCGCTCCCAGCTTTGTTCGCGGGGGCCGAGCACGGAGCGCGGCGGGCGGGGGCTGCGGGTCCCCTCCCCACCCCCCCCGTCCCCTCGCATCCCGCCCCGCGGCCTAGCCCGCCCGCCGCGGCCCGCGCGGCCCCGCGCCCGCCCCCCCTCACCGGGTGTCGTCGGCCACGTTCCGCACGAAGAGCGAGGTGTTGGGGGGCCGCAGGTAGCGCGACATGGCGGCGGCGGCGGCGGCGCGGCGGGGGGGGGCAGCGAGCGGCAGGGCCCGGGCGCTGCGGGGAGCCGAGCGGCTGAGGCGACCCCTGCGAGCTGCACGCAGCGCCGCCGCCGCCCGCCCGCCCGCCTCTCGCGAGACTTCCCGCGGGGCTTCCGGCGAGAGCTCGGCGCGAGGCGCGGCGCGCGAGGGAAGGGGCCGCCGGCGCCAAAAGCGG
Source organism: Aythya ferina (assembly GCF_964211825.1). Lineage (NCBI taxonomy): Eukaryota > Metazoa > Chordata > Aves > Anseriformes > Anatidae > Aythya > Aythya ferina. The sequence continues at coordinate 510,670 of NC_140322.1, read as the reverse complement.
CCCCGCCCGCACTGCGCATGCCGCCTGGGCCCGCCGGGAGCCCGCGCGCACGCGCGGAGCGGCGCCGCCCGCCCTCGGCCGCGGCCAGAGCGGGAGCGGCCTCGCCCGCCCCGCGCATGCGCCTCGCTGCGCCCCGGCGGCGGCTGGCTTTTCCCGCCCAAAGTGGGGGAAGCGCGCGCGCGGCCCTGCTGGCGGCGGCGGCGGGGCGGGGGCTGCGGCCCCGCCTCTATGAGACGACCACGCCCCCATGACTTGACCCCGCCCCTATGGACGGCCCCGCCCCTATGAGATGCCCCCGCCCCTGTGGGATGGCCCCGCCCCACTCTGAGGAGCCGGCCCCGCCCCGCCCTGAGGGGCGGCCCCACCCCCCGCGGCCCGGCTGTGTTTGGGCTGAGGATCGGGGATTTTGGGGCTGTGTTGTCAAAGATGTGCCCCTGCCCCTGCGCACGGAGCGCCTCGGCTTTGTTTTGCCGCTCTGGGCGCTGCCCCTCCTGGTACAGCTGTGACACACTCAGCCCTCACAGCGCCCCTGTCCCTGTCCCCACACGTTGTAAGCACGGCAACGGGAACCCGACGCGTTCACCCAGTGCATGAGGAGGGAGGAATCCTTTATCTCCCTGCCGCCCTTACCCCAGCAGGGCCCAGGCTCGGCAGGGCGCTGACGGAGGGGCTGGGGGGCTCGTGGCAGGACGGGAAGGGGTTGGTGAGGACGGACCGGCCACAGCGCAACGCGCACTGCGCCTGCAGATAGCAAAGAGCAGGCCTTAGGGAAAGGGCACTTTATTTTAGGTAGGTAGAGGTGTCACGAGGAAGACGATCGGCGTTTAAACTCTCTTGCTTCTTCTGACAAGCGTTACTCCACCAACAGTTATAGTCTGTAGGGGACAAACACACAACTTGCTTTTCATTTGGGCTTTAGGATGCCTATTTATAGCTAAGTGACTAGAAGTTTCTGTATTTCATTTATAAATCCATCTTATTCCACAAGAATATTCCACAGAGCCTAGTAGAAGTTTCAGTGCCTGCCTATAAGTACAGGTGCAACAAAGTATATAGTATATAGTGCAGGAAAGACAGGCTTCCCATAACAGAAATCCACCATCCCAAACAGTGATGTGTTATTTTGCCACGTGTTTTGCTTAGTTTTAGAAAAGTAGTTTGAAACACTCAAATCGATCTTAGGAAGTTGCATGTCCAAAAGACATAACCTTAATGTAGTCAGCTCGCATTCTGGTAGTAGTCTTTTCTAAAAAGGTCTGCTTGGGTAATTTGATGAGCTTAACTCTATAGAGAAAAGCTCTTTGTCAGTGATAAATCATCTAGAACTTACTAAAGGACTTTGAAGAAGTGTCAGTGGGCCAACTGTATTGTCATCTACAGGAATTTATAAGGAGTCTTTCTACCGAATGCTCCCCAGCTAAAGCCTTTCACTCTCCAGTGCTTAGAATTGTTCCCAGGATAATACTTCTCAAAAGCATCTGCAAGGAATTCTGCAAGTAATAAAGCAGTTTGGGGGCCAGCATTTTTTTTTTTTAATGTGTTGAGCCCACGCTTAAGAGCTAATCAACACAGAATGTTTTCCCTTCAGCATTCCTTTAATGCACCATTATTTTCTAACACTTACCTCCACCATTTCATTTCCTTTAACTTCTTGCTCATGAGAGAATTTATCTGATTTGCACACAAGCTTCCCATTTACTAGGTTCACCGTGCACTGTTGAAGCAGATAGAAAACATAAAAAATTGAAGATTTAATGAAATTCAATTAGACATAGAAAGGAAATCAATGCAGATGATACCGATGCTTCATAATTATGTCTGCTAATTTAAGCAGGAGGTCACAGTATTTTAATAAGAGTTTTAGAAGAAACACTTCTGTTTGTTGAAATGATAGATGTATGCATGTTTTTTTTTGGTAATGGAAGTGATACAAACAGGCTTCACTCATGCACAGAAAGTGAAGTATAAAGATGAACAGAGATGCAGTTGTTCCTGAAATTTGTTACCTTTAGCTTTTTGCCATCCATAGTAGTAATGTCAGCTTCTTTTCCAAGTGTAAATGAGTTAGTTACAGATTGCTTGGGTGTTTTTGACGTCACCACAAAGTCATCTCCTTTTTGCTGTATTTCAACAACAGGCTTAATATCTCTAGCGACTTTGATAATATCTTCTGACAGTGCTGTGAAAAAAGGCAAAAAAGTTACTTTTTCTGTTATGACGTAGTGCATCAATATGAAATAGCCAATTCTTTTCTCTGATCAAGGTGCAGAAGGTACAAACCAATGACAGAAAATGATGTCCAAGGTAAAAGGCAAATCCTGTTTTGGATTCCTCACTTCTTGATGGACGTTCTGTTCCATTCCATCTAGTCTGTGCAGATTTAGATACTGTAGTGATTAATACTGTGTGAGAATGTTTTGTTTCTTTCAGGAATGGCTCCTCACAGCATGACATTTCTCTGTGACTAACACTATGTGTGTTATTCAGTTTCCCTCATCTCTTTCCAGGGAGGCTGGAGATGACAGTTATCTGTCTGGCTGGAGCTGCAACAGTGCAGGTACCTCAAACTACCTTAACAGGGTGTCTCTAGCATGACTTGAAGGTGTCATCTTTAGCAGGAAATGGGTTGCTGTAGACATCACACTGCAGAGCTAGGCTTTTCAACTGTATCTGAGTTTTTTCTACTGAACATCTCTTACTTTTAAAAACATGTGAATCTTTTTGCCAAGACTGTCAAGAGGATAAGTGCATTTTTATTAATGCTGGCACCTATTAAATCATAACTACAAAGTCAATTCTTTATAGATTATGAAACAGCTATCACATACATTAATCAGTATTCCTAGGAAAGTGCCCCCTTGACTAAAGCACATTGGAAATCTGTATGTCATTGACAAATTGATTCTAGTTAAATGTATTAGTAAAATTATGTGTTAACCAAAATAAGTCATTTTCTCATATACCTCTTTTTTAACGAGGGACTGGTGTTAAGACTGCTTCTTTTCATTTTCAAATCAGATGTAATAGACTTACCTGATAGGGAGCAGTTTGCCACACAAACAAAAGAAAAAAAAAACAAACACATAGAAATACTGTAATAAAAGATGCTATGCAAAACATGTGTTGCAAATCAAGGAAATTGTTTCAGAAGTAACTTGACACTTACCAAGAGCTTTCAGAAACTCTTCATAGTTCTCCTGAGCATAGACCTGCCAGGTTCCACTGAATGCCATTATGGAAGATACAACGCAGTGTGGGTGCAGTGATGCTAACAGGAAAATGAGGGCTCTCCCTGGTCACTCAGATGCTATTTATGGAAAGGGTAAGGCCAGCCCAAACTGTGAGATGATCAGCTAATTATTAACAGTGAAGTAACAATTATTAATCGTTTATTTGTTCTTAATGATCATAACCTCTCGTTCATTCTGCTTTCTACAAAGTCCTACCTTGACCGACCCTTTTGGGATGTACTGTTTATTGTGGGTCATTGAACTCAGGTAATTATTCATAATTGTTGTAAAGTGTTACATCGAATAATTTGTTTTCTTTTTGTTCACAGCTTCTAAATTAAATGCATTTTCTGTGGTTTAGATAGAATTCTTCAGATAAAATGGCATAATGTAAAATAGATGTGAGGTAACTACTGTCATAGGGTAGGAACCTCATAATCATCACAATATTCAGTACTACAGGCACTTGGAACTTACAAGGTGGGAATAAAACCCACAACTATTTCTTCCAAAATTATGGTCCTCCAATCACTGGATGGCAAGGAGTCTCGTTGGGGTGGGACAGTCAGTTATGATTTTGTCCAGTAGATGTCAGTAACGTGCATCTAAATCTGTATTAAATGTAGTTTTTTTGTTGTTGTTGTTGTTTTTTTTAAATAGTCATTGCATACATAGAAAATTAAAGGTAAAATAAAATATGGAACATTGCTTGGAGACTGAAATGAAAGGAGTAAATGTAATGTGTTACTTTTCTTCTCACCAACTGCACCAAGAATTCTTCAGTCATTATAGACAGTGAGTGATATTCCTTGCTGTCTGTGCAAGAATGGTTGTTGATTTTGGAAGGCATTCACTAGATTGTGTGTCTTGCAATTATATTGCTTAATTCAAATAGAGCCTATATCCCAGGGGTAGCTGACCTTTCTAAGTTAACTTTTGTTACTCTATACAGGTCAGTAATTCTTCTATTTGAACAGGAAAACAATTCTGATCTTTTTCTTACAAATTAACATTATTATTATTATTAGCAAATAAGAATTCAGACACAAAGAGCCAGTTGCCCATAGTGTAGGAAATGGTTATATTCAAGCCTATTTTACTTCTAATTCTGATTAGCAGACAGCATCTGAGGATCTAAGAAAACTTGTGCTCCAATTCTGATTTATTTGCTGAATAAATGACTGTAGCTGTATGGCTCTGTCAGGAATACAGTCAGTCTTTCTCTCTCCCAGACATGGTTTTACTGGTAGGAGCTGGGAGTGTAGGTATCGCTTTAGAGCATTTGAGAGCCCACACTTTCTTCTGCATTCGTAACAGTCCAACGTAACTAATAAACATAAAAATTGTTTAATTCTAAAGAGTATAGGTGTGCTGGAGGATGGAAGGATCTGGGTCCAACTTTGTGGACTTTCACTCAATCCTCTTGTGTAAGCGTATTGCTGCGTGTCAGTGCAGAGAGAAGCTGAACGTGTTCCTCTGTGAAGCACCAGGCCTCATTTTCTTCCCGTATGGCTTAAGTCTGTGAAGGTGAATACTTCAAGACTTTCACACAGTACTTATGAAAATTCTTCACTTCTAACTCATTTCAAAATGGATGTACTGATGACAGTGCTAAGGTGTCACTCAGGTTATAAGTTTAATAATATAGACATAAACATTGCTCAGCTACAAGATAATCAGTAACACATGAGGATTTAATACAAAAACAAACAACAACACACACACACACACACAAAAAGAACAAAAACCCTCTACTAAAGGCCTAGTTTTCATGCGCATGAATCCTCTGGAATTTCCCACACAACATAACTTGGCAGGAAAGCGTTTTCTCTGTAAAGTGAGCATGCAAGTGTGTGCATGCACCCACACACAAGTGAGAATTGTTTTCTAGTAACCATCAAAATAAAAATACTAAAATAATACTGAAATAAAAATGGAGATATGAGACTGAATTTTAGGGTGGAGACATTTGAGTGAATCCAAAGGAGTCAAATTTCTTTTAATTTCAATGAGATATAGTTGCCTAATTCATTTAGGCTTTCTCATTACAGTTTCCACCTGGGTCTTTTCATCTGTTCCTACTGGTATCTCTCCATGCTTATAGACACTGATAGTAACCTGCCCTGTTTCAGAGCCATATTTGTTCTTGACATAGATGCTGTATTTTCCTGTGTCTTCATTGCAGACTTTCTCTATGGTAATTGTGACAACTGTCCCCTTCACATCCATTTTGTAACGATCTTTAAAGACGATAACCTTCTCATTTTTGAACCAAGTGATTTCTGGGTAAGGATCTCCAGATACACAGCAAGTTAAACACAGGGTCTGTTGTAAAACAGAGAGATTACAAACACGTAACTGAGCAAAGAAATTCATTGATGTGAGATTAAGAAAAATAAAAATCAAGATCAGGAGAAGTCCACCAGGGCTGCTTATTGACTGCATTGTGCATTATGGATTATATTATATGATGTGTTCGTCAAATAGCACACGTACTTTTATCTCAGGTCTTTGTTTTATAAACTGAGAGTGATGTCTCCTGAAAGATAACTATTATTTAAAAATGTTTATTTTTAAAGTTGTTACTTTGCAATTGCATTTAATTGGCTGTCTAGTTTGTGGCTATAAGAAATGGTGGTCCTTAATTAAATTTTATTGCTGTTCTGTGCAGCTTCTATGGAACTAGAAAATTCTTATGATATTGACTTTCACAACCTTGGTAATAAAGTGTCAGAAATGACCTGAGGCGTTTTAAGCACTTGGCAAATTCTTCTAGGTTTTTAGTAGGTGAGATTCCAGGACTGTCCATTTCCTTTTCCTGATATCTTCCAGTATAATCAGGATTAACCTAAGTTCACGGGGCCTGACTAATATTTGTGCTGCTGTCTTTTTACAACTTTCTTACACCATGAAGTGGCACTTAAATAGACACAAGAATTTGCAATTACTTTACAGACTTGTTACTTATTTTGCCTGTGTAGTAGTAAATGGGAATGTGACCCAGAAATGTAGGTATCAAGTTTACATAATGGGAAAAACCAGGTTCAGCACTTAACCCCTGGTCTAGTTGTATTTTATGGGAAGACAACAGAAAGGATCTAACTGGGAAACAGACCTAGAAAGCATCTGTTACACCTGTGACCTGACAGAAGATTCTGTGCCAGGGAAAGCACCTGTAAGTGCAGAAGCACGTGCACATTCGGAAGCACATCAACAACAAATGGGACTGACACAGGTGGCACAGAGGGTACCACTTTGCTCCTTCAGCAGTAGTTCTGGAAAGCTCCTGGAACCGCACAGGAGGGAGACGGCAGGAGCCTTCTCCCAGCAGTCCTTCTCGTGTCTGTGCAAGGCCCAGTTACACGGACAGTTACTCAATATTACCTTGTCCTCCATGATGGTGGCAACATCTGGCAGACCTTGAACAACTCTGGCACGACCTGGGAATAAGCAAATACGACCTTTTAGTTTTACTTATCTGTGTACCACTTGGCTGTGTTTGGCAGAAGGAAGGAAATTCATTTACTTACACTTTTCTGCTACTGCTGCTTCTCTGAAAATGAAGAGAGAGAGATAAAATTATAGCGGTTTTATTTATTAGGCCTTGTATTCTCAGTATAGAATATGACACCTGAAATGGATTAGTTTGGCTGTGAAAATAGTTAGGCAGAAACTTACTTTAGCCTTCTGTGCTCAGCCAGGGCATCTTCAAAGGCTGCAAGGAAAGAAATGTTTTTAGGGAAAGTTGCTGTTTATTTCTTTTGACAGTAGGTTTAATGTAATATATCGGGTTTGGAAATGCAGGTATTTGTGTGCACAGCTACATCTAATTAACTATCACTTATACATTATACATGCCTTAAGGAAGTAAGAATGTACTTATAAAGTACTGAAATAAGTGGAGCCTGATATTCCCTTTCCTCAGAAGGAAAAGAATCCTTTGGACTGTTTGGAAAAGCCTTTGTAAACCTGAAGCAATGTTCTCTTTTCCAGGGTGCTGCTTGTAAGCTCTGGCAGCCTCGGGGGAACCCCACATGTCCCGGGAGCAGCTGTCCTCCCACTCATCCTTCCCCCAGCAGCTCCTTATGCTCTGGCAGCAAGGTGCCCTAAAGACTTGGGTCCCTTCTGCTGCTCCATTCTCCTCTCCTCAGGTTTCCTTTGACTTTTATGGGCAGTTCATTGTCTTTCTGAACCCAGTTTCGTAGCATGTTGTCATGGAACCAAACCTCCAGCTCAAACACGAGAGAGAGGAATTGCTGCCAATGGTTTGAAGGAATCCTGGAGAGCAGCTCAGGTAGATCTGATTCCCGTGGCCGTGCTGTTGACTCAGTTTACCTTGCCCAGACAAGTCCGTTGACAGCTTGTGAGTGTCATTCCCATCAAATAACTCCAGGACGTATTTTCCCTTATCTGCATCTGTGGGGTTCAGGATGTGAAGCCAGATCTGATTCATCGTGCTCCCAGCTTTCAGTCTGTCACGACTTTCCACTTGCTTCTCCCTAAGCAAACAAATTATATAATTTCAATACTATTTAGCAGAGCTGCATAAATTAGAGTGATAACTTTCTGTTAGTCCTAAACCACTTAGAACAAGGAGGTGGGAGTCAGGACCTCACTGTGCATTTCATGGAGAGTTACGGACTCACTCACTTGAAAATCTCACTGGGCATCTATCTCTGTGTTTGGGCAGTTTGCCAAAGCTCTACAAACCCTACCATAGACCTCCTGATTCTTATGGACGAGATTAAATAGGATGTAGGCATCACATACGTTTAGCCCTTAAACATCATACAAGGAGGCCAATTTTTAATATGTCTGTAGGAGATGTGTAATAAAAAGGCATTTCTCTATTTGACCAAGATGTTATGAGGCTAAATTAGCTCATGTTTGGAAAGAATGTTGTAACGTTTGGGAATATTTGTTTCTCACAGTGGGGTAATATGATTTATGGAAGTGTAAGATAGTAGACATAAAGGACTTGGGAAAAAATGACAGATTCCTTTCCTGTTTGTAACCAAGGTGGCTGTAACTGAGCGGTACCTTAAATTATTATTCTAGTAAAGATGACCACTTGTAAATATTTATGCAATGCTAAGATAAAAATAGCACGACTTGTTTATTTTGGAATTCCCAGACATGATTCAGATTTCAGAGAGAGTTGTGGTTTTCAGTCTTTACCCTGATAAATCTCCCATTGCCTTAGAAAATAAGGATTCAGGCCTAAGATGCTTAATTTTTATGATAAAAAAGCAACATTTTTATGATGTACAAGCAACAGTACCCCCACAAGCCTTGCAAATGTCTTTTGGGGACTTACTTGTGATACCAGGTTGTTTTCATGTAGTCTGTGTAGTACTTCACATCCGTGTAGATTTTGATGCCTTCTTCAGTAGGCTGAATTTTCAGAGGTGAAGCAGAAAGAGCTGATAGTATAATTGAAAAACTGAAATTGAGGAGGACATCCAAGAATATCCATGTAATTTTACATGCTATGCAAACAAAATCCCAAGCAACATATTAACATTTCTCTCTGGAGAATGTGGCTAGCTGAACGTTCAACTTGCCCAAATTCACATAGCAAGCGCTGTGACAAGGAGCAGGCTGCTGGCACGTAAAGGTCACAGGAATAATTTGTAAGTGCAGAGGATTTTATGTCCCTGGGCACACATACTGACCATCCCCACTGACACTTTAAAGGTGCTTTTGATGCCAAAGGAATATGCAATGGGCCGTGTTGTACCTGAGGTGGTAAATATTGCCCTGGTGAGCTGTTTGCTCCGATTGTGGCACCCCACCTTTTCCCCCTGCTGTAATTACTGGACCAGCTGAAGAGAAAGGGACGTACCGCTGATCCTGCACAGCTCCTTCAGGAGGTCTTCAAAGGCTGCAAAGACATAATGATATTTAACTAACCATGCACTATTTAGCAGATCACATCTGATCTACTAACTTAATTTCATTATGTTTAGAATATATCAGTTATTCTTTGTCTTCTTCTGTTGCAAAGCTTACTGGGTATGGGGGTTTTGTCACCAGTTTGTTTATTTTTAGATGCTGTATTTTTTACTGTATTTAGATGCTCCTATCTTCCTTAGCACTCAACATCTGCAGTTGAAGACGTGGTAACAAGTTATGAAATTTGTTTTTAGATCCAAAATGAATCCAGGCAGGTGTGTATGTGTAATATTGCCATATACAAGGTTCTCTTACATCCTTTTGTGAGATCAAGTTGGGTGTAGTCTTCTCCTCGGTCATCTGAAACAAGTGCTTTGTACTGGCCCTCATCTGCTTTGGTTATCTGTCAAATACGTATGTACATAGATAATAATAAAACAGGACAAAACAACAACAAAAAAGGACAATGGAATCTTCACATATTATTGAAATAAGGAAGGACTTCGAAAAGGCAGAGAGCTGAGATTTTCGTCTTCCCTGGATTGAGGCTGGACTGATCAGAAAGGATGGCAAAAGAAGAAAGTGGGATTCAAGTTAGCCATGCAGAGATCTGCACCACCACGCTGCCTTTCCTCAGCTGTAGTCCCCTGAGGCAGAGTTGAGACTACAGCGGGCATTAGCTCAGCGTGTCTGGCCTTCTCTGCAGGTTAAGCCTTAAATTTCATTCAGTCATTTCAGTAATGAGCACAGTAACTTTTTTTTTTTCTTCTTTGACTAAAGTTTGTCTCCAGAACGGGCAACAAATCTTGCTCAGAAAACCTGCAGAGCCCACACTTAAACTTTTCACAGCCACTCACTGCTAAAAACATCTAATTCAGCTGGCTATAGCATTAATTCTTCTTTCATTTAGTGGGCACTACCCAAAACACAAATTGAACGTTACGTGTAAGATAACCCTATGTTTGCACGTTGACGTGACTGCCGGTGCTGCTGAGTTGCTTTTATGTTTTTCACCTTTTTAACACAAAGAGTTCCTATCCCAGTCTGTGGATCAAACACGCCGCCTGTTCGTGCCTTCTTATTGAAGAACCACTGGAAGCTGGTGTCCTTTCTCAGGTTCGTTGCCTGTTTAAAGTCAAGGTTTAGAAGTCAGGTTCTCAAGTGTATTTTGTTTCTGAATGCCAACATGCCCTGATGCAAAACATCACTTGCATTACAGGATTGGTGTAAGAATTCTGGAAACTTCCTTTATTGAAAATTCTGCCCAAGATATACTATCTCTTACCCTTCATTGGTCTGCAAATAACCATTTAAAGGAGCATTGTTTGTTCCCATCCCTTAAATTTCGCACTTAAAATTTAATGCTAAAGGAATTCAGGCTGTGCAGTTGCATCACAGAGATGTACGTACCTTGCAGGTAAGGAGTACTTCACAGCTCTCAGTAACCTTCCATCTCAAATTCTCTATAAAATACGGGCCTATAAAAGAAAATAAGTGTTTTTTTTTGCTGTACAGTTCCACAGCTCCTAATTAGCTACAGAAATGCCCCCATCTAGTGGCGAATCCCAGCAGTGGTGCTCGTTGGGAGAGTTTCATGCTTTTTAGTTTTGCATACACCAGGCACCAGTTTACAGCACACAATTTTTGCTGCTCTTGTAATGTCCTAAGGCAACAGATCTTATGTTTGTTGAGGAATCATACCTTAAAATGATGTTAGTGTTGATGCCTAGGATGCCTTTACTGAATGACAGCTTTGCATGCAGTCAGTGTGGGATATGAGAGAGATTTTCTGAGTGAAGTGCAACAGAATAGACAAGTTGTATACTTTCTAATTTTTCTTCCTGAATATTCCTGTAGGGGTAAACTGAGGGGAAAGTTGCTTTATACACAGCTTAAACTTATACTGTGCATCTCTGAAGACAGGCGACTGTGCCCCTGGCCCTCTCTGGTACGGCAGCTGCTGGTGGATCCTTGTATCCCAGTTAGAAGGGGATGATCATCTTTCCAACTGTAATATTTTTTTCTCTGAAACTGTTTTATAAACTTTCTTATCCATGAATGTAAGATGGGGGATAAAGTGAAAGTGGGACACATGATCTTTTTAAACATGTCTAGAGAACCTTGTTTACTTCTCTGGTAAGTCATTAACCTTCAGCTTATCTTACCCTGCTTTTTCTTCCATTCTCTCCGTTTTGCATCAGCCTCCTCTGCGACTTTAGCAAAACCTGTAAGAACAGTGATTGTCAAAGTCAACAAAAGCACCTGTTTCTTAGTATAACACTAGAGATTTCTGGTTGCAAAGGGTGCTATCATAAGAGCTCTGATAGATGTTTGTAAGGTGTCCTAGTACCGGTTACCTCTGGCCTCACAGAACCTTGAGCAGATCAGTACCATCCTTTTCTTGATTGTACTGGTTGCCAAGTCTGTGATATTTATCATCATGAACAGAAGGGTCTTTGGAGACCTGATCATTATGCATTTAGGAAATGAAATAGGACTTTTGACCATACAAAAATATAGGCTAGAAACCCTGAAATTAAAATGTTTTAAAAGTAGGAAACACAAAGGAAGGCAGAGAGCATAAAATTTACCTCACTTTTAGACAACTGTATGCAACTTGAGGTTTCTCTACTTCTTTCATCATCACTAAAGAAAAATGTGCACTTACAGAGCACAAGTCAAGCTCATTTTCTATTCTGAACTTAACGTGTGCTGGATCACCCCATGAGAGCCCGGTTGTAAGGTTGCTTGAAATCATCAAATTGTTTGCAAGAACTGAAGATGGAGATAGAGAGTGTATGGGGAAGAATTTGAATGCTAATCTTGTTGCTTCCTGTTTTTAATTTATTGAAGAGTCTCTCTGTACTAGCACATACAAGGACCCTGCATGTTTCATGTTTATCTTTCTTTGTTGCTTGGACTTGCCTTCATTACAATCGACACTAGTTTCTTTATTGCATTTGGTTTGATGCAACTGACCAGCTGTTAAATACGCTGAATTTTCAACCTGATCCTGTCCTGAAATAAATAGGTACGTATCATAATACTTGCCATACAGTTTGCTGCCAAGATACAGGCAGTTTGACATAGCAAGATAATAATGTAAGACATTTGGAAACAATAACTAAACTAGATTCACTAGATGTTTTACTTTAGCAGATCATTTATATCATCAGGAACCCTATTTGTAAGACCAAAAGCTTCAATTTATGTTAAAGAGAAGAGAAATACAGATTATTTCTTACACAATTGACTTTAAATGTATGCTAAAATTTGTTCTCCGCATTCCCAGTGTGCCAGTATAGCTGTCAGAAATACTTTAGTGCCTCGAAAAATTTCCACTCAGCATGGCAGTCTATATTTGATACTGAATTTCCACTTACGTTCATCCAAAAGAACTAGGGTGAATTGATTTTTAGCTTTTCCATCTTGCAGCTGGGCTGTGTACATCCCTTTATCATCATCACAGAAATTCTGGATTATCAGTTCTACCAGACCTTTTCCTTTGACAAAGTTTATTTTATGTGTCTGTGTAAAACAAAGCAAATAAGATAAATTAAATAGCTTTTCCACAGAGGAGCAGTTCCAAGGCTAGATCCTGGCACATCTTTCACAAGACACTCAGACACCAGAGTCCCATTATGTATGTATCCTCATATATTTCCCTCATCCTACAGGTGTAATGAGGCCACTGCACTCTGGTATTCTGTGTTCTGTGATTCATCTATTCTTTGCTTGTGCACTTAGGCACAGCAGAATTGCATGCAGCAGAGCTTTTCTCCAGGAGGAAGTTTCTGTTAAAACCACACAACACAATGCATTCTTTCTTGTTGCGTATTACAGAGTTTTCACCCTGCCAGGATCTCTATTATTTTTAGTATAATGAAAGTAATCACATATTTGGGCAATTATAAGTAATATTGCCACCCTCTGACACCGTGCAACCACTACTGAATCTTTTACACACACACCCCGAAACCTGCCAGACACTTACATGTAAATACCTTAAATGTAAATACCATCCTTAGGCCTCACCTCCTTGTTTGCTCTAGGCAAATATTATTGTTACAAAGAGCCTGGCAAACACTTTGTAATCACGCATTACTATGTCAGTTCTCCAGTGTAGAAAAGACAGTTCTTATAATAGGCAAAAGTCTTCAATAAATTCACTACACATTGCTTTAAAAAACCAGCCCTCCCCCCAAAACCAGGAATGATTGCAATAAAAGCTCTGAAAATCTTTGGTGTACTCCTATCCCTTTGTTGTATCTGTGGTGGTTTTTTGTTTTGTTTTGCTTTTTTGTTATCTTGGCATTGCTACACTGCATTTTAACTGACAGGCACGTGATTTATGGTGTTCTTCATTCTCAACTGTTCTCCATTCTGCTCCTGTCATTCCAAATGCTTTTTAAATGTTAAAATATTAACTTGATATGGGAAGACAAGGAAGAGGCTAGAACTCTTTTGAAAAAATATATCAGAAGGTAGGAGTGTATTGTAACATGTGATGCAGTGTTATTTCCAGTTATTTCCAGAGCAATAAATCACTTTCATCTGCTCTTAGAATTCATTATCTGTATGCAGTTCAAAGAGTGAGGGTGGATACCTTGCAGCTTTGCTTGTTAAAATAGAAGAAAAAATATCCTGCCTCATTGTCAGAGATGGTATATTTCTTTACCATCCTCTTAAATGAGTTCAGATCATTCACTAAGAGGAAGCTCTCAGTCCTGCACAGGTGCATCTAGTATCAGATGAATGGGACATGGCTGGGCTTTGTTGGAAAATCCATGTGTAAAAGGGAAATCTGCTGCAGCACAGTTGACAGAGGCAGCTTCTCATGGTGGGAGGAATGCTGGCTAAGGAGAAGGTGTTCTCTGCATCTTACCACTGAGGTTTCTGCTGGCCGTAGCACTGAGGAGGACTGCCCTGCCTTTAACTGAGCGTCAGTCCTGTGGCTGTGCATGCTACTAAGGCCAGACAGCTTGAGAAGCAGACAGTTGGCTTTCTGCTTATGCACAGTGGGAAATCAAGGCACAGAGCCTCCCAAAAGCACATATCAAAATGTCTGATGGTAATTTAGAAAGTGTGGGATGTGCCCAGTTGGTCTACTTCCCTGTTCAGCAAGGGGAAAGTAAGTCAGAATTAAAAATACCCAAACGTACTGGAGTACTTTTAAGCTCCTTCTCATTGAAGATTAAATGCAGTTCTGCGTTTGGTGACAGCTTTTCAACCTCCAGCCACAGCCGCACTTCTCCTTTCTCCAGAACATCAACATTCCACCCAGATATCAGCTTTATCACTGGAAAACAAAGAGAACCACCAAGGGGAATTCATATATAAACCACAGAACTTGGCTCAGCCAGGATTATGCCAGAGTTCCCCTTTCAGAATCTATCTATATGGTAGTGGCCTCAGCCTGGTTCAACTTACACGGGTTCCTGATTTCATGGCTACGTTTCAGTAACTTGTCCAGGTCTGAAATGCAAAGAATAAGAAATCATTTAGACTAGTACAACTAGGCCAAATCAAAATCATTATATAAATTGGGCTTAATTTGTCAATGAACTTTGTTTATGTCAAGAAGAAGATAATAAGTACAAAACATTCCATAGCAGGGAGGGTCTGAAGTGGTGGTGAAGACAGTTCTTAGTTATGTCCAAACAGAACGTTGGTTCTATCAACTTGAGAAATATTTTAAAGTTTTAAATAACTGTGATAGTGTAGCTGTGTGTGAAATCTGAACTCTAATGGAAAAACGACCTTCCAGGACTATGGTATCTTTTTGTAGGGGACTGGAAAAGAAACTGCCCTTCGGCCTTCAGGGAATGAGAAACATCTTTCTAATGATACCCCTATCATCAAGTGACATCAGTCACTTACTATTCCTCTAGGAGAAGCTTTCCTCCAAACATCTCCATACTAGAAAATTATGGCACATTAGATTTTGGTGCTTGTTAATTATCAGTTTTTACCTTCTTTTGTTAAAGTGCAGCTGGCAGAGATATCTTCATCTACATCTGTGACCTCCACTGAATATACCCCCAAGTCCTTTTCTGATGGGTTTGTCAGTATAAGCTTAGATCTTGAAAGTAATAATAGAAAAAATATTTTGTTTAAAATTTATGCTTTTTGTAAAAGAATACAATACATTTGATACATCTGGAACATCACATGTACGTGACACTGAGAAGCAAGGCAAAAGCATGAACAATATAAGGGATGTTATTTCCCTTCTGTGACCTGACCATTTCCCTGCCTGCCCCATTCCACAGACAGCAGAGCTGGGAATCGGGGAGATTTGCAGAAGTTCACCAGTTTACTTGTATACTGGGAGGAGAGGGAAACCTTTGCCCTCACATTTTTCTCTGTGTTTAAGGCATTCTTTATTCCACAGTCCACAATTCATTTTCTCAGTGTGCATAATGTACTCACTTATTGCCCTTCTCTTCAGTCCGAACTCTGTCAGCATCTGGTGGTCCTTCATAGTCCTTTGACCAGATAAATTCAGAAGAGTCATTCTTCTCAGGAGCTTCAAAAGCCATATAAATGAGACCCTCTTCATCAACCCCAAGTTCGATTTCATTTGTGCCTGTATGACAAAGCAAACAAAGGAAAAAATAACACCGCAAAACATCCCTTACCAAAACAGGTAACATCTGGACATCCGGCTTAAAGGCCAGAGAGTGTACAGCTAGAGTAAATTCATTTGGGCAGATTAATTTGCTAATCTTTATTTTGACTCAGGCTTTTTCTTGCTATGGAACATGTAGCTAATATTTAAAATCTCACCACTTCAGTTTCATACCAGGCTTGGTTTTAGCCACCACAGGATCTGAGGGGAGCGAAGGGGGCCCAATTCCAGCCTTGTTCAGTGCTCTTACTCGGAAGATAAAGCATTTCCCTGTCTCTAGATCTGAAACCTGTAGGAACCAGGGACAGGAATTAACATAAGGCTGAATGAGAAGCGACATTTGGATAGTAAGTGCACATACAGACCTTCATGTGGGTGGTGGCTACGGGCTGCTTGTTTATTTGCTTCCATTCCTCTGACCCTTCCTCACACACATCCACGTAGTATCCTGTAACTGGACCTGCACCTGTGTACAGCGGGGCTTGCCAGTGTAGCATCAGGGACGAGTCTCTTACTTCTGTGAACTTCACGTCATAAGGAGGGCCTGTCCGGAGAAGAGTGGGCTGTCAAGCAATAACATTAGAAATGCAAGCAGGCGCACATCGTTTGAGTTTGAGATCAGAAAGCAAAGCTTTTTGTTAAAAAGTGAATAGTGGGCCCACAGGTGGTGCTTTCTATGCTATTCAACCATACAAGTTCTAGAAACATAGGTTCTAGGGGAAAAAAAAGCATACATCAGCTGGTTTGATGTTATGTGCTCTGGTGTAATATACAAAGATGTTAGGGTATTTGATCCAGATTCTTCATTCTCTGGAAACAATATTATTAAAAATACCTTGATGCTAGTCGTGTGTAATGCAGAAATAATATGCTACATCTGAATCAGAAGGTCCCCAGAAGTGTTTGTGTGCATCTGTACACCGGGACCCAGCCGTGTACAGATTTAGTCTTCAGAAGTCCCTCGGAGTCACAGAAGAGTGAGAAGATACCTGGTGTAGCTGGTGATACTCTTCTGCCTGTTCTTTTTGTGAGAGGTACCTGGTTCTGGCATTGTCCATTCCTCACACTTGAACGTGTCGCTGGGTTCAGACACTTCCCCAACACCAGCCATGTTCACTGCACAAGCCCGGAATTCATAGAGGTGCCCTTCCTTGAGGTTGCCAACCTTTGGGTTCAGAAGCACAAAGAGATTATTGGCATGGCCTTGCATGGTAGCACTCTTATGGGGCATGGGGAAAGTTCTGGACTAGAGGAAGTAGAGGAAGAGCAGCTCATCTCGTGTTGGAGCTAGGGTTCCCACTACGCATGAGGAAGCTCAGTATTATATCTGAAATTCATACCGTGTAAACTCGTTGGGGAATTGGCTGAATGTTGACTTCATGCCAGTCGAGTTCAGATGTATCGTGCTGGTCTAGGAAGTAGCCCAGAAGCTTTGTTCCTCCTCGGCGCTTCGGGGGCTTCCAGCCGATGGTCATCTCGCTCTTCCCACAGCTCAGCAGCACGAACCCGCGGGGCGCGGACGGCCGGGCTGCACAGTGAAGGGAAGGAGGAAGGACGGCGGTGTTCAGTGCGGGCTTGGGGTCTGGGGACTGGGGAAGGAGGTGTACGCATTGGGTAAAGCAGGGAGAGGAGAGCCCTGTGTGTGCAGAGCAGATGTGACGCTATTTATATTAAGGCTCCTTAATATCACTTTTATAGCGTAAAAGGATTGAGAAGTGAGCAGATTCCTATTCAGATGCCACAAGAAAAGTCATGGAAATGTTTCAGGGCATTTCTTGCATGTCACTTTATATTTTGTCTGTTAGGAAAGATAAACACAGTGAGTTGGTATAAAGGTGAAGGCTGAGGGTCAGCTCCTGTCTTAATGTGGTGGGTAGGTCTTTGTGATTGCTCTGGAGAAATTCACATTGCTGATTTCAAGACACCGGTAAAACTGCACTTAAAACGTTCACTTGTACCAGTACCAAATGAATACTGTAAGCGTTAACACACTCCTTTGTCAAAATGCTAATTAACTTTGCTCACCCCTGACATGTATAATTAGTAACAGAACCAGGGGGGTGCAAAAAAATACATTCCTCTTGCTTTTGTTTGCTTATCTGCTCACTGTTATTACCACTGTGTGTCACAATAGCTATGTATGATAGATACATCTTGGAGGGGGTTATTTTTTGTGTGTATGTGTATTTATATACTATTTACCAATAGCTGGCCTGACAATGATAGGATCCGTCTCTGGTGAGCTTTCGCTTAGTCCAGCCTCGCTGACAGATTTCACACAGAAGACATACTCCTTTCCAGGCTGCAGCCCAGGAACAGTAAATCTAGGAGAGAAAATTACTGTGTTTGTATTTGACTCTTCAGAGTACAGGTAAACAGTCCTCTGAACAGACAGCAATATATTTTAATAAGGCAATGTTCCTTGCAAAGCCATGATTTGCCGTTACAGATTAAAGAGCACTGTGCCACATAAAACGGCTACCGATAAATCGGACATTAAGTACAGATCAGATACCGAGAGGTGCAATGCTGCTGTCTGGCACTGCCAGTAGAATAAATAGGAATTCTAATGGACTTTTTGGTTGACATGTGGCCCCCACAGTTAGAGAGGTTTTCTGAATCCCCTGTGTGAGTGACACCAACTTACTCTCTGGAAAGCAGGCAGAAAAATGGAATGTGGTTCTGCTGGTCATGCCACAAGGTCTGTCTTCTGCAGACCCAGAGCCTGAAGATGCACACAGACCTTGCTGTCAGTCTGGCTTTGGATGTAAAAGTAAGACTGGGCATTTCAGCATGTGAGCAATACTTCATGCTAAAAGAGGACGTGGTGTTTGCGTGTGTGCATGCCTGTGTGTGCAGAGAAGGAAGTTCTTTTTTTATCTGAAATACGACTCCAGCCATACACAGAGGAATCCAAGCTGGCACCCTGTCTTCTCTCAGTGCAGTATAACAACTGAACTCACTCGTTACATGTCACAGGCTTATTATTGACGGTTTGCCATCCTTCTGTCCCAGTTTCCCGACAATATATGTAGTAGCCAAGAGGCTCCAGACCATCCTTTAACTTATCCCACTGCAAAACAACAGATGTCTTGGTGTCTCTGAAAGCTAAAACCTGAGAAGGTGGTGGCAGAGTAGCTACAAAAGAAAAAAATGAAAATAGAAAAATAGTTTATAGTTTATAAGTAAAAAACTTATAAATTCAAAGGTTCTCATAAGTGAGTTGAGCTGTATTATGTATTCATCTTTTCTAGAGCTTCACTTTCAAATCAGAGCAAAATACCATAGACATTGTCCTGGTCCACAGCCTAAGTGTTTATGTTTGGGTTTGTGATTCCTCATACTCATGTACACCTACGTAACCTCTGAATCAGCGTGCAAACGAGACTCGTATATTAACTCTCACATGACTCCACTGTGAAACGGGACCTGCTTCACTCTTGACAAAAAGGACAGCATTAATGAATACTAGGGCAGCTTTAATATGAGGATAAATAAAATATAAGAGAAAGAGATAGTCCTCTCTGTGTAATGGAAACATGTGCATGAGTCTTTGCATCTCTTACTGTCATGTTATTCCTGGGAAGGAAACAGAACAAGTCAGCCCTTCAGGGACTGCTCCTTTCTCTGAAGCCCCCAAGACAGGCTCCTTCAGCAAGCACAGCTGTATCGTTCCTTCTGACACGGGCCTGTGCAGCCTCGTTTTTTTTTTTTTTTTTTAGAGTGCTGGAAGCATACTTGGATTAAACACAGGCTTCAACTGTCCCTTACTTAATTAAATGTAATTCTCCCATCATTGCTTGGTTAGATTTACACTGCACTGACCAACTGCAAAGTAATTAAACAAGCATTTAAGGCATTAAGAGATTTCCTGCTATCAAAGCAACTGCTGTGTAATAATATAACATGAAATTTAAAGGAAGCAGGGTGGGGGCAGGGGGAACCCACACATGAATTTCATAGTACATCTCCTTTTCCATATCATTAGTGTAGTGCACATTAGTGAAATAATTACCCAGTTTGGCTCCAGCAGTTATGGGTTCACTGGGCAGGGATGGCTCACTGATTCCGTACTTGTTAACGGATCGCACGCGGAAGCAATATGATTTTCCCTTAACAAGATCAAAGAGTGCAAATCTTGGGGAATTAACTGGCGTATCCAGATTAACCATTTGCCAGGAGTTGCTGCCTACAATTGACTGTAAAGAAAAAGGTGATGATTTTCAACTTGTGAAAGTTTAAAACCCTTCTGAGGAATAACAAAGTCAATCTTTATAGGAAAGTATTAAAACAACCAACCAACCAACCAACACCAAAATAGAGATGATATACTTCTTGTTGATAAACTCAAACTTTTCTTCCATGGCAACAGAGGGCCCCTTTGCAACAGAAATGGTACAGCAGGTGGGAAATGAATACATATAGAAGGAAATCAGTAGGAGATACTAATTAATTAGCAAAGGGGTTAGAGGGGAACAGCAAAGTGAACTACTGTGCAGTTCTTCACGGCTCTTCCCCTCCTAGGGGCCCACAGGGCAGGAACAGTCCTGTTACAACTCCGCTACCACTGTATGGTGTAAAACTCACTAATTTATTCTTTGCTAATTATTGCTATGTAAGTTGGTGTCAGAGTCAGGATCATGGCTCTAGTAAGCTGTGGAGCTGGAGAGAGGCCGAGAAAGTTCTGCAGTCCCCTGTGCAGTGAGCAGTGCTGGTGAAGCAGAGGCAGCTTCCCCTTAGAGCAGCCTTTTAGGGTGTCTCACCCTAGTAAGGGACTGACCACATTTCCAGGATAGCAGGGCAATTCAGCTCCTTTGCCTCCCTTCTACTTTGTGCCAAGGTTTTCAGGAGAAACATGATTTTTTATTTTTTTTAAGATGGGAGGAAACCTCTCCCTTAGAAGCGGTGACAAATTATTTTCACTGACTACTGTAAGCATCCACCAGCAGTTATTAACAGTCAATAAATGTCAATAAATATTGGCCTGTGCTATAGGCCATATGAGAAATAAACAGTTCTGTTCAGGAGTAGCAGCAGTTTCCCTTCCATGTGATAATATTTTCTTACCTTTTCCACGTAGTAATTCAGTGGCTCTCTGCCTCTTGGGTCTGGTTCATCCCAGGCCAAAGCCACATAATCTTCTCTGACCTCACTTGCGTGAACGTTGGTGGGTGGCAAAGGAACTTTAATGTGTCCTATAGGAAGTCAGAATAGAATATGCTTTAGTTATAATGTAGCAGAAAAGTGTTCTTTTAAAACAGATTATGTTTTCCCACTTTAAAGTAAGATTTTTTTAGTATAGAAGAAGAGACTTTGCTCAGTCAGATAATGACTGGATGAGGGGGAATGGTTTTAAACTAAAAGAGAGGAGATTTAGATTAGACGTTAAAGAGGGTGCTTTCCATTCCTTGTGCGGCTTGCAGTTATGTTTTACCATGTCCTGAGTCATGTTAGTACTGATCTCGTTGCTCTATAACAATCATTTCTCTCTGAGACAATGGCTCAGTATAAATGTGAACATACCTTCCAGGTCATCCTTGAAAATTTCTATCTTCCTGCCTTCGTCATATGGAATAACTGGAATGTTAAACAGGACAGCGTTATCCAGTAAGAGATACAGAACTGTGTCAAAATGCTTGGAGCTTGTCAGAAAAGACAGATCAGACCGTGTAATTTAATTATATGCATAGTTGTATACATTTCATCACACATTTAATGAAACGTCCCAAGAGTGGTTGATCTTTTCTGTTTCAGAATAGTACTGAGGTGGGTTTAGCAAACGCACAGCACGGCAGTATGTTGCAATGAGGTTTGTGAGAATGAGGCGAATCTGGACAAACTGCATTCATTTATACCTGCAGCCTCACATTGTACCTGCAGAGCACATGTTCCTGGTTTCAGAACGTACCTGTCACTCTCTTGTCCTTGCTGGGGTCATACGTTGTAACTGGAGCGCTGGTTTTTGAAGGATGACTGATGCCGGCTTTATTGACAGCCTTTACTCGGAACTGGTATGTCTGTCCTTCAGTGAGGCCCAGGACCGGGTATCTGCAGGTTTTCACAGGCCTGTCATTGCACGGGACCCACTCCTCTGACCCGGCAACACACCTGGAAAGGAACACAGCCTGTGGAGTTCCTGCGGGTCTTTGTCCACAACATAACGATGAGCTTTCCTGCTCCGGGATGGCCAACATACAGACCTTTCAATAAAATATCCGAGGATTGGGCTTCCTCCATTATCACTGGGTGCTACCCAAGAAAGAATCAAGCAATCTTTATTTACGTCATGGCATTTCACATTGAGCGGGGATCCAGGTGCACCAGGCGTTTCTGCTGCGGCATCTGTGGAAACAGCAAGTTACGGTGGTCAAGGTTTTTTCTTCTCTGTACTAAAACTTGACCTCAGTAACTTGATTTTAACTTGATTTACTGAGTGAAAGGGCCTACATCTCAGTAATGCAAGTCATATTTTCTAGAACCTTAATCACAACTCAAAACAGGATTTGGACATTCTATTAATTGTACCCATGCACATAATTGGGACACGTTTTCTTGAGAATGAGGCTGTGAAATCCTTTATGCCAAGGTATTAGGAAAGGAGCTTTTTGTTCCAAGTAGGACAGTATCCTGATAATACCTCTAACAAACACGTAAGTGGTCTGCTCCTTATATCCATCCAGTGAGGGGACACGGATAGTGTAAAATCCCTCGTCTTCTTTGTGAGCACATGACACTGTCAGAGAAGCTTCCCGGTCTTGGTACTTTAATTTATGACATTCTGAGTTCTGCAGCAACTCACCTGTGAAGCATGAAAAGAGGTAAAGGATCTCCACTTGAACTGGTGGAGTCAGGATCACTGTATTTCCAAATGTGAAAACAAAACCAAAAATAACAACAAAACAGAGCAAGAAAAGGAGTCTGCGAGACAATTCTGCTGCTATGATTGTTGTGCGTCTGAGATACAGTCCTAAACTCTGATCCTACTTGGTGGCTGTCCCTCTGTGTTCTCTTTGTACACAAAACACAGCGCAGAAAGAGTGGACCTTATCCTGAAGAGCTTGTAATTAAAGCAATAAAATGCAGCTTTAAACAAATTGAGTAAAAGGTGCTCTTCACACCAGGTAACTGGATGCTCTGAGGTTTGCCAAATACTTTACCAGCTCTGCCTGAGAACACATTGCCATGTAGCCTGCAGGATCTTCTGCCTGAGTAGCCCTCAAACCCCAGAAAGCAGGATGGCACATGCTATACATTTTGCATATATTTATCAAATCCGGAATTGCTCAGAAATACAAACTATAGCCAAATTCTCCTCAGATCACTAAAACTCAATAGGTCCTGTTATTTTTGTGGCTGATTATGGTGTAAGTGCTGAAAAGGCAAGAGGCATCTTAATATGTTGCCTCTGCTTTCCAAAACTTAATAACACAAAGAATTACCAGTCTGGCTAAGACGGACGTCCTTGTCTGGCAGCAGAGCAACACAGGATAGTCAGAAGGTGTTTTTTTTCTCCATCTTTTCAGTGACTTAACAGCAAACACTTTGAGCTACCACTGTATAGAACTAGGGCTCTTAAACTATTCTTACAAGCAGAAATAAGTCATTACCTCCAAACCATTGGAGTGCTGTCATCCTTTTACAAGTGAGGAAAGCATGCCAATTAAATAATAGCACCTATAGCTTGAGAAGAGCTGAGAGCAGCTCATGAATTCAGAATTCTAATTCTCTTCTGTAAACATTAGATCACAGCTGTGAAATTAAATGGTATATTGAGATGTGTATATGTATACAAGCTTATATGAGCTTAGCTATTGAATACAAACCATCTCTGAACCAGGCAATGTCTCGCTGATGTTCAAGTAAATCAGAGGAGAAGTAACAGGAGAGGGTGAATGGCTCCTTTTCTCTTGAAAATAAGGGTTTCATTGAAAAGGCAAAATCTGCCTCTCTGGCGATAAGGGATCCTATGAAATTAAAACAAATTTCAGCATGAGCAAGACTTCACAGAGTCTTCTTTCTTGTAGTTTTTTTATTATATTAAGAGTGGTATCTGAGCCTTGCACTTTTCATTTGCAATCAAGCTAATAGGAAAAACTATAGCTCAGAAAAGCCAGCTTGCTTCAGGATATAAGTCAAAGAAATAATAGTAATAGCCATTTACTTACTTCTGTATATTTCTGAATCAAATCCCGACTCTTTACCATAATATTCTATAAGACAAGAAGGAAATACCTTTAGGAAATTTCATGCCAGTGTTTATCTTCCCCTCAGATGTGTACAACGATATCAGCACATTTTAAAATAAAATTATTGAGTCACATTTTTCTGTGTGCATATGCATCTCCAAATGGTATTCAGATGTGATCAAAATACAGCATGCAAAGAGTAAAGATGATAATAAAATAACCCATGACAGAGCCAAGAATATATTACAGCACCACCAACAAATACACTATCTATCTAAACCAAAAAAGACCCCTGGGTTTGCAGTTCATTCAGCCAGACACCTCTCATGGCACAACCTTTGAGGTCTCCAAAGCAAACCTCTTCACCTCCTATTCATGTTACCATTTAAATTGCTCCCTGGACTCTCAGTCCCACTGGAGGCATTTAGTTGTCTGCAATTCTGTAGGTCTATTTTTTTTTTAAATGACAAAATTTTTATCTATATGTGGTTATATAGAGAGAGGAAGTATGAGCAGCTAAACTATGATCCTTTGAGACTTCATTGCATATTTCTTAAAGCTTTATATAATTTAAATTTTTAAGTAGCGGTGGTTTACTTTTTTCACCACATCTGAATTTGGCTTGTGCCAGTCTCCAGACAGTCTATGCCAGTTACTGTATTTGCTCCTGGTGGTTACTGATTTGAGAGAGGGGTACGGTATTCCATGTAGTATTGCACCAAGAGATCCACATGAAAGTCACAGCAAGTGTTAACCAATTTCTTTCTTAATTTTTGAAATGCAAGACACTCCTTCCAATCCTGTTATGTATTGTAGTCATTGAGTATGTTTGGCTGTTTTAGATCAGTCCAGAAAAAAAAAAACAAGTTTCTAAATTTAGTACAAATTCAGCACAGTAGAAAGACAGCTGTGTCCATATGGAATCTGAAAGATTTTGCCTGAGATCAAAAGTGATGGAGAAAGGGAAGTTGTTTTAAGAGCCATTACATATTGATTGGTGGTTGCTAAAAATTAGTTTATTTAGCTATGCTTTTCCCCCACTAATACATGAGAGGAATTTTCCTATCTTATTGACAGAGTTTTCACTTCTTTCTCTGTTTTTCCAGAGTGCTCTTTTTCTTTTTTTTTAAATTGATTTAACATATAGAATTGAAACTATTTTGAAGAATCTCAAGGATTTGAAAATTTAAAACTAAAAAACATTTTCTACTTACTCCTGACGAGCACTGTAGCAAATGAGTAAGCCTCGCCGTACTGATTCTTAATTTCAACACTATATTCAGCAGAATCTTCCATGGAGCATCTGAAAAAATATTTCCCCTTCATTTAAGGTTTCAATCATTATTCATACTTTACAGGACAAAAGTTAGAAGCAGATGGTTGCTTTTCATCAAGAAAGTGTCTTTCCTTTTGACTGTGGATATTACTTATATATATATATATATTATTTTTTTTTTAATACACACAAGCAGAAGATTTCACGTTATGAGCAAGCAAAAGACCTGTAGAACGCTAAGCTCCAGTGAAGATATGCAGGAATATTTATCACCTATATAGGTCACAGGGTTGTTGAGCTGATGTCATTTTGATTACATTGATCAAGTAATTGGTCAATGTAGCAATTCATATTGGTATGTTTGCTTGTGAAGTGCTCCTAATGTGCAGGGCACTACCCTTAATGACAATGTTTTGGCCATGCCTAAAAAAAAGGAGTAAAAATTAATAAGGCTGTGAGATTTCTGTAAAAAAAATTTAAACCTTCTGAACCGTTGATATCACTCACTGATAGCAAAGGCTTAGCTCAAATACAACACACTAAAGTCAAGCAGGGTCAGATGCCAGAAGAATTATCCTTTTTGTTTAGCATACACAGACTGGATGTTTCAGGAGAACAGGTCTTACTCAACTGAAAAAAACACCTCACAAACAAGAGTATATCCATTACCTGCTGATCTGCAGGGTCAACATCCCAAACTTGTTTTTTATCTTGTATTTTCCTGCCGGGGCTAGGCGAAGATCGATAGGGACTCCGTTTTTATACCTAGTTGAACACAAAGGTGACACAAAGGTGCTGAGGAAGGGATGAAGAGACTGGCTGGTAAAATTAACACCTTATTTTAAAATTAGTGACAGTCAAACACGACAGAGGTACAGAGGAGTAGACAAGTGCTTAGGCAGCCTCTTGCAGTTGTCTGCCTGCGAAGTCAGCAGTAATCCAAAGGTTTGCATGCTTCAAAGCTTCCATGGGAGGAATGGTCAATCACTTTAACAAACTGATCAAAGAACACTCTGCCAATTGTTTTCTGAGGCAATCTTTCATTTATTTCTGTCCTTCTGTTATTAATGGTTATTAACACTGCAGTCAGGCCTGGTACATAACTCTTCCTTTCCTGCATGCTGATAAATAAGCAGGGCTGAGTAAGTAAAAGAGTTGGTTCGGTTTTCACAAATTGTAGGACTGATGGCATCAAAGCCAGAACTTGTGTGGTACCCAAGGTAGCCAAGACTTGCTGGTGTGCGTATGCAGGGTGAATTAGTGCTGGCAGGAGATTCTGGTTTCCGAGCACCAAGGGAAGCAGGGAGATCAGTGTGGACATCAGTCCCATCCCAAAGGAGCCCCATAGGACTGCTGACTGTCTTCAGGGCCCACTAAATACCTCACGTCTGTACCAGTCCTAACAGTCAAACTGAAGAAGGGACCTAAACTGAAAGTATTTTCTGTGATCCTTAAGCTCTCCCTTCCTCCTTTCTGTGAGGACCCAGATGTTGCTCCTCCAGTTGCCCCTGAAATGCACACACTTCGTCAACCACGCGGGCAGGATGAGTTGTTGGTATCAGCGGACATACCAGGTAACCTGTGGGGGTGGCGAAGCCAGGACTGTGCACGCCAGCGTCACTTCCATCCTCTCCCACACAGCGTGTACCCGGAGGGGGATCCAGAACATAGGAGGGCGCCCAGAACGCAGCTCGATGTAGTCCTTCTCCATCTGTGCCTTCTCTACAGCCTGTGACAAAGATAGACTAAATAAAGGCAATGGAAAGGGATTATTTCCAATTACACAAACACTTTTACACAAGGGACATGTACAATAACGCTTCAGGGGCAGGAGTATAAGGCCTTGTCCTTATTGCTGATGGTATAGAGGTTGTCCCAACACCTGTTTAGGATCTTCTCCAGAATGCTACTTCGTGTTGGCAATTACAACCCTGTTGGCATTTCTGCTACCAATAGAGACATCTTTTCTGACCTTCCTCCGAAGGGCCTTCCGGTCAGCTCTCACACGCAGCAGCCTGCAGTTCCTAATAACCTCCTTTTCGAGCTTTTCCATCTCATTTCCAAACCGAACCCTCTTTTGCCCCCTCTGCTCAAGCTCTAGGATGGCAGCTTCTCTTCTTAGCTTGTGATCTCTGCAAGAGTATATTAAAAGCCAACAAATTTTAGGATAATGCCTTATATTTATTTTTGCATTGTTTTATAGTACATAGTTTTGTTTAAATCTAAACAAGTATTACAGACAGAAACATCGTTTTTTATTTACAATGGGGTATGATGACAAGCAATCATGTGTCATAAAAGCGAACAGTGCTACCAAAAGAGATAATAGTATAATAACTCAAGAAGGGAATCTGCTATTTGACCACTTTTAATCCCATATGGGTAATTGGCAGAGGGATTAGAGAAGAGGGGTGTTGCTCACTACGTAGGTTGTTCAGCCCTCACAGAAGGATGGACAGCAGGATCGCTGCCAAGATTTTCTGGAAAGAGGGGTGAGTTCCTCTGTTACCATTAATATTAATACATATACAGATATTAATACAGATACAGATATTAATCTGACTCTGTATCTTCAATTTATTCCTATGAAATATAGTTTCTCTTAAGCCCTGGCTTATGAGGGCTCATCATCACAGGTACCAAGGCAATGTAATTTAGTTTCCTGCATTTTTGTAGAGGTTTGTTTGTTTGTTTGTTTGTTTGTTTTTAAGGGAAGAACTCTTGATTGAACCTGGTCTTTTTGATTCCAATGAAATGAGCTGGCACCTGTGACCCCTATACAAAGGCGATACAATGCTTGTATTTGAGTTATAATGATTTCTGACTTACTGTGGTATCTCAGAGGTCAGTGCAAGGGCAGCTGCTATGGATAACTCTGAAAGGCTGAACGTCTCTTCTTCCTCACTTCCAGAGGCAGACACACATAAAAAGAATCCAGACAAATGTCCATAATTTCATAAATTCAAAATTCAACAAATCTGTGAGTGTTTGGTACTGAGTGTAATGCTGTAGAAAGTCCTGTCTGGACAGGATTTGCTCAAACTATCCCTGTCTGTGTGGCTTACCTGGTTTTGAACCTTTTCTTTCTAGTTGTGGAGGTCATTTGCAAGCTCTGTTTCCTTTCCTCCTTTTGCTCCTCCTCTCTGTGGTGGAAAAAGGTTCGACTTCCCATGCTGGAAATGAACTTTCTTGCTGGAATAGAGTAAAACAGAAAGTGGCTTTCAAAGCTTAACAGTATTGCTTTCAGTTACCGTTAAATCCTTGCTTTGCTTTGATGTTCAAGGACCATGAAAGAAAGTTCATGTAATACTACCTTCTGGCATTTGAACTATGAAAGAAGTTTGTTTTGTGATGGTTCAGTGAAAAATGGAATCAGATGATCAAATTAATAAGTCTTTATAGGCAGCTGAGGTTGTAACAGAACAGAAGGCAGGCAACATTTTATGGGCAGATTTGTTTTCCAAAGGCTGATGCTCTAAAGCTGCTGGATCTTCCAGGGTGTTCCATTAGATCAGACCCCCAATATAGCATGCAGGCAAATGAGGAGCATCATGAGAAGGGAGATCAGAGGGACATAGAAGATCAGGGATAAAATAAGATATGGGACATTAGATAGTGAGATACAGAGGAAAAGTTTAGAAAATAAGCAGATTTTCAGTCTAGAAACTATTACAGGGGTATCTGATGCCAGATAGCCTGTGACCTGACATCCAGATTGCAGTTGCACCATGTTCTGACCTTGCCTGGATGTGCCAGGGGTTGGATAAGGCAGCACTGCTGCATCACAGGCTGCTGTGTGGGAATTGCTTGGTGTCTGTGACAACTGGAAAATTCAAGTGGGTTTTCTGAAACTGATCTTTTGCAGACACAGATCAATTCTTCACTCCAAATATCCCATCTGTGTATCTTAAGCTGCTGGCAGTTCCAGTCAATACTTCAATGGGATAATGCTTTATCCAGTCCTCTGAGTGCCTCCTGCTTCTTCTTAGGTCTTGTAAAAAGTTGGTAAATTGTGAAGAAAGCTAGCATCCTTCAAACACTAGCCGGAAAGGAGTTGCTCAGTAAACAACAGGACCCTCCCCAGAGGGAGCGGAGAAGCCTGCCCAGGGAGATCCCCCTCTTGCAGGTGAAACGTGGGGAGCAAGCAGCAGCTCTTGGCTGCCTTCCACCTCCAGCATTAGCTGCTAAAGGACCGTGCTGTTGCTGCAGCCCCTCTTCTGGGAATAAAGTGTACTGCTTTTAGGCACTGGATAATGAGTGGGCATTAATCAGAAGTGATTTTTAACAGGGTATTCCCCTGTACCTCCTTATGTCTTGCAAGAGGTTCGGAGACTGACAGCACATTCTGTAAACTGCACAGATTTTCAAGTTCTAGGAGCTTATGTTACTTTATGAAAGCACATTGGCTCTTTGGAAGTGTAATCATTGCTGAATAATATTCATTCAAACATACTTGTAAATCTTTCCTTTGCTCACGCCCTATTGTTGAAATTTTCTCTTGACAAATTTTTCAATATATTTAAGTTTTATTGCTTTCTAACCCTTAAACAATTAAAAATACACCCCTGACAACTTTTTCCAGGAGTATGATTTTCTGTTAATGTAAACAAATCGCATAGAAACTGTCCATGGAAAAGCAGAGTTGTATGGAAAAGCACAGTTATGGTAAATGCAAAATATTCCCAAATACATATGAAAATACAGATTTCCTCAGTAGATGCTAACTTTGGATGAAACAAAGAAGCATTTGCAAATATAAAAAGTGAAAATAAAACATCTGTGTGGAAAAAATATCTTTTTAATTTCCTAGAATACTACTCTCTTCCGACTATTGCAGCTGTACAATGACTACTGTGCATCAGGTCTCTGTTTCTACGTTCATGAATAGTTACTGTTCCAAAATCATGATTAATATATACTACATTCAATTATTCCCTGGAAAATTTTCAGTGCTCTATAATCTGGTGTTTGTTACGAAGATACAGAGTTCTGATCTACAAAAGCTTACACTTTTCAATCCAAATGTATGCATTTTTTTCTGAACAGATCAATAAACAGAATAGACACTTGTGAGAAAAAAAAATATTTTCATAAGAACAACACTGAAAAAACAGTAAAGACACTCTAAAGCAGATACAATCACAAAGCACAGTCTGTCTCTGAGGTGCAATACAAACAAAGTGATCATACAAAATAGCTGATGCTGCTATAAAGATCTTTTAAAATCTTGCTATAAACAGTAGCTTATTTACAGATAAACAAACTCACCCTGTGAAGACTACAGTGAGAGTGCCTGTCCTCATGCAAGAGAAAGGACAAAGGAGCGTTTCCTTTTCCCTGTTGACGACACTAAGAATGACTCTCCCCAAAAGAATGTTCCCCATGTTTGAGTGCCCATCCTCGAGCCTTAAATATAGCATCCTACCATGCCATCGCAGTGACAATGGGGAGACCCATGCGGGGGTTACACTGCTTGAGCCGTGCACTGCAGTGACAACTAATCACAAACTCTTTTTTGTTTGGTCAAATAATTGCCATTGCCAAATGGTAAAGGAAAGACAGGTGCCTCCAAAATTCAGGCATCAGAGCATTGTATTATCCTCTGCTTCCTTAGGATAGACATTCGTGAAGCAACTAAAATGAATAATGAATGTTTTAACCTCCTCCAGGATTTTCCCTTGGGTCAACATTGCCATTGCTGCATAATGGACTGAAATCGTTTATTTTGACATCACTTTAGTGAATGCCAACCGCAGGCAAATCATGTCAGTGTATAATTAGATCAGAGCTAACAACAGTTCATGTGTTTAGGTTGGCTGTGATTATTTTATGTTCCTTTTTACAGGCAAAGGAGGGCTCAATGCTACCACAACAGTGAGCTTACACATCCAGCTGCCCACGGCAGTATCTGGGAGGCTGGAGTAGGGTAAAAAAACAGAGACTGCTGCTTTTCCATGTGTTTATGATCGGCTTGCAGTTTCAGCATTTGGAATAAACCCTTCTCAGCAATGTGAGCAGCGGGTGGTATTTTCTGTGATATCAGGAGAAAGGAAGGCTTGCAAGTAAAGCTCTGCAGCTGCAATGCCAGTTTGTTAACCGGGTGTTCTGCATCTGATTAGATGAGAGGGCAGTGCACCAGCAGTGGGCTTCGCCGAGTGGCCAGAAGGCAGTAAAGAGGATCTGTGAAAAATAACATTGCTGTACAGGGTGTAGCTGCAGGTCTGTTCAGCCCAATGCCCTGTCTCTTGACAGAGGCCTGTAGCTTTTTCTGAGCTGAGCACCAACCGTGCTTTATTGCTGCTAATAGACCCATCCCTGTTAATTAGTGTAATGATTCTGGTCTTCACAAGACTTTGTGGAAACGAGTCCCAACATCATATCTGGCAAGGTTTTGAGTCACCCTGATTGTATCAGTAGGATCCACCTGTGTTTGCTTCACCATCCAAGGGAAGCAAAGCTGAACTCCAGCAGGATTGGCACTGGAACAAGGGCTTCTGTGGGAAAAGTTTATTTGGTGGCTGCCTCAGACATCCAAATAAAGCAGTAAACAGATATTCCTGGGCAGGAACAGCTGAGCACATTTTGGTATAAACGAAGCTGTCAAAACGAAGGAACACTTTTCTCATTGGTTTTTAACCATTGCATGACCATTTGGGTGCTTTCCTGAATTTGGTATTATGAGAAGAAATGGGTAATTATGGCCTGTTCTGCTTAACATTAATAATTTCTTTCACCCTTGTCATATCAACCCTCTGTTATGTGTTTTAAGGAGAAAAGACCAGTCATGCTCTCCTCATATGGAAGCTGTTTCAAACCTTTGACCGCTTTGTTACCTTTTTCTTAGAAAAATCTCTTGTCTTCATGTCTCACTTCTCTCATTGTCTCAGTCTGAAAAGACATGCATGGATGTCTTTCATCCTCTGAACCTGCAAGTGTAAGGCCACTGCTTAGCACCGAGATCCATCTGTGGTGCAGGCTCCTTCACGCAGTTCTGCTGCACCGTACCTCCCATTTCCAGCAGCAGGACTGCTTGGCCACCGTGATGCTGGAGACAAGCTGTAGGGTCTGCTCAGTCAGGGTCCTGGTGCTTTAAAAGCTGCCCCTCAACTCTGCTTCATCCCGTCTCCAGAATGTGGAGCTCCCCATTTGTTCCTTCAGCAAGGTTTTCCTCAAAGAACATGTTAAAAAATCACCCATGATTTCAGATAGTTTTCCACCAGTACAGCTCCAAAAGCCAAAACAGGTAACAGGGGAAAAAGCGAGCCTCACCCCGCAGCGACACGTTTGCCCCCGTGCAAGCTCCCCAGCGAGCTACGAGCAGGGCTTGGGGAACAGCAAAGTGACAGCTCCCAGATTTAGCTGAGAAGACAAAGAGCAACGCGAGGCTCTAGGGTTACAGCAGCCACCTGCTGCGCCGATGTCCTTGTGACAACTGGAGCTGCAGCGCTCACCTGTCATCATCGTGACATCTGCCTAGGAGCAGGCACGGTCTTTGTCCTAAGGCAGTTCTCTGTTTTGTTATCTCGGGCTATCAGCACCACTGTCTGGAAACGTCAAGATGAATGAGGAGCAGTCTCTTGGTTGGTACAGATGGCTTGCATGGGATGACCTTTGAGACAATGTTGAAATCATGCTGCTTATCTGGAAATGTTCTTACACCGAACGAGAGGGAGATAATTAGATCCTGCTATAGCTGTTTGCTGTGATGCACTTTGAAACAAACAAGGCCATCAATTTGATTATGAAAAGCAGTGAAGTGGAAGGCAATAAGGTCAGCATGTGTTGGTGGGGGATGGATGAGCATTTTGCTTGTGCAGCTGCAGTAAAGCTAAATAGCATCAACATCTTTTTCCAAGCTTTTCCAAAAAGAAATGGTTTTAGAAAATATGATCTTCCTCTTAAATCCAAGAGGTGACTCATGAGACAAGAAGCAATCTCCTCCTGCTTAGTACAGCAAGGCCTAAAAGATAAATATTGACGTAGCCATGGTCATGGCAGGAAGTTGAGAATATTGCTGTGGGAAATCACCTCCTTACGACATGGTGCAGAGAGTGCCTCTCTTGACCACATTCATTGCTCATGCTGTAGGGGTAGAACAGATGAGGACAGGAGAGAGCTAGGCTGTGAGGCTTTAGACCATTCTGCCATACACAGCCTTTATCAACTTGTATAGTCAAAGGCAATGGAGCTTTTAAGGTATTTAAGTGCCTGAAGAAGAGACTGACATCCTGATGTGGCATACTTTGCATATTTAGGCACCTACATTAAGTCTAAAACTCCAGTCCTAGGTTTCACTGCCTTAGCTGCATGTGTCCTCTTGAGGCACCAAAATGACACGTTTGTTAAGGGCTGTGACATGATCAGGCCCTGTGGTGGGGGCTGCAGAGAGATTGGAGAAGGTTGTTAAGTAACAAATACTGTATTTTTTAGCAGTATCTTCAAATGCTCTAAGGCCCCCTTCATTTCCACACTGTGCTGCCCATACTGACGCTGCACCGAGGATTGGGTTTCACAACACGAGCCAAAATATTGGCGTTGTGGCATTTGGTTATTCCCTGAGTAGCATCACTGGGAATGTTGTTGACACAGGATACATAGCCTACAGCAACCCTGAATAAAGGCCCTGGCATCACGGCCTTGAAATGCCGCCTCTCCAGGGGGCAGTTAGCGGGGCAGGACAGTACCCGGGCCTCACATGGCCTGGAAGCCACAGAGCTGGGCTGCTGCAACTCCTGCAACTGCTACGTTTCTCTTACCACATCCCTCATTTCATCTCTTGGCCTCATATGACATGGCCACAGTGCTTTGTTTGTTACTGATGCTGGAGTTAGGGCCTGAATCTTTACCTGTGAAGTTTGGCATTCTTACGGTTAGTTCTTTAATCCTGGGTTGAATCATCAAAACCCCTTTACTTCATAAAGCTACAGTTTATTAGCAAAATCATACCAAGAAAGTGGAATTTAACCTTTGGCCTCAGCTTCTCCAGACTGAGAAAACACCTAAGTGCACTCGTGGTGAGAACAGCTGAGTTTTTGCTTCTGGTCAGCCTTCCCCGTGCAGTGCTCAGGGAGTGCTTCCAGTGAGTACTTCCCCATACTATTCAAAACCTGGCTTATTCTTACATGTGGTTTCAGTTCTTCTGAAAACCTGAGGTCATCAGACACGTGCACTTATTCACCCCACCAGTGGAAATCGACAGGCTGAACTACACTCTCTTCTTAATGAAAAACAATTGCCATCTCTGTTCCCCAGGTAAATACCATTTAGCTTGCTTTTGGCAAAGCTGCAGCCCTAAAGGAATTTGGCTGTCAGCTTATGTTGGTTTTGCTTCATTTCAGCCCTAGAGGTGGCTGTGCTGGTAACAGAGGTAGAGAAGACCTCTGCAGTTGTAGATTCCTCTCCATCATTCACATGGAGCATGTTCCTTGCTGGTAGTGCCAGGGAAGGATGGGAGGAAGCAGCTCAACACCTCCCTGGTCTCCGTGGTAGATTACAGAGAGTAATGCACTCAGTATTCATTCAGGGTTCATGGGGCTGAACTGAGACTGGTGTAAATCCTTGTGTTCCTGCCTATGTGGAGTGTGAGCCTCGCCGCTTTGTCCCTGGGGATTTCTAAGGAAGAAGAGAATGGGGGACTATTTCATGAGAAAGAAAGCAGCAGCAGTTGAAAAATACGTCAGGGCTGGGCCAAGAGTGCATCATTCTGCTGTACAGACGAAAGTTTTCATCTTTCTACAATCATTAAAGAGCACAGCAGAATAGAGGGCATTTAGTTTCTCAGAACTGCTGCATCAGGAGCTATTACCACAGTTTCAATGACTGCTTTAAAGGCAAAGTCCATTCTATGGAAGTAGCTTTGCAAGAATCATACATGTATATCCAAGGGTAGAACACAAATATATATTTCATTTTTTTACTGTACCACATTGTTTTAATTCTTTTAGCTTTGCATACATCTGCACTTTAATTTCTTCGAAGCATGGGTATATTTTGGACCTGGCTGTTTGGTGTTGGTAAGGAACAAATACAGTTTCTATTGTGAACTTAGCCAAGATTTCAGGAAACTGAATCTGGAATTTGAACTTGAATCCTAACTCAGCTTGAAAGTAGTCCAATTCATAACCAGTCTGAAGAATATCCACAGAGTGAAGATGTACTAATTAAGTGCTAAGATACAGTATCATAGCATACCAGGGAGTAATAATATTAGTAAGGTACCAGAGCCCATGAGAGAACAATAGTGGGAACAGCTCAGTGCCCTGTTACAATACATCCGAGATTAGCTATGTTTATTTGCCTTGTACTGTTTTCAGGATATGTTACTATGTTATGTAAGCAAACAGAATCTGGATTTTGATATTATTATCTTTTCTTAATAAAATTCTGCGTTTTCATCTTCTTGATCCCACAGTACTTTCAGGTTCAGGTCTTTGAACAGTGTAGTGAGAGAAAAGCCATTACCCCGGTCTGAGATAGTGTCCTGGGACAGAACATTATCCAGTTTAGTGCAGCTAAGATCCTTTGCTGCTGTAAACTTCTGTGTTTCTTGAGTTTCTTGGAAGTAAAATTTATTTTCAGGATGTGACACTGAACCTGATGGCATCCACCACTCCGTGTTGCTCTCCCCAGGGAAACTGTTGCCAGTACTGACCGAGAGGAGGAGAGCTGCTGATGGAGATGGCAGAGATTCGTCCTCTGAAACCTGGTCCCCATCAACCGTAACCGAAGACAACAACAGCGGCAGTTCTGCTGTCTGCTGTCTATAGCATCCTCCTTGTCCCACCAAAGACAGCGCCAGCTGGGGTACGTGCACTTTATTTTCAGTCCCGTCAGTCTGCAACAGCAGCTGCTGCGTTTGCCCAGGGCTCTGCTGCACGAGAGCTGGCTCCCCCGCGTCACTGCTGCCCCACAGTGCCACGTTTGGCCTCTGTTCTTTATAACTCCAGTGGCTGCAGCTTTTGCCCAGCACCTGGTTTACAAGCTTCACAGCAGCAAAGCTATCTGGAGAAACTTCCTTTAGCACTTGGTTTGGGTGCAAATTGTTCTTGTCAATATGGTCCATGCCATCGACACACACCCCATAGGTCAGGGGGAGGCTGGAGACGCTTTGCTCGGCTCTCTGGGGAGCGTAAGCAGGACTTGTGCTTGCCGGGCAGGGTGGCTGAGCAGGCAGCTGGGACGCCTGCACGTCAGCCTGGTGCTGGTAGGTAGCTTCTGGTGGGCAGAGGGGTCGTGGTGGCTCCAGGGCTCTGTCCAGATGCTGGCTGATCTGCGCTAACTGCACTTCAGGGATGAGAAGTGAAGGTTTGGATAAATTGATGGGCTTTATGATATGCTCCACCGTCAGTGTGAGAGGCTGGAATGATGAAATCCCTCTGAAGTCCTGTTGAAATAGACAGACAAACATGAGCTATTAACAAGAAGTCTGCGACTTTGAAGGTTTACTTTAGATTCTTAAAAAATTAAAAGCCTTGCTCTCCTTTAGGAATGATATAAACAATTTATTTCATTTATTAGAATAACCAAGATCCTTCAAATCTGCAGGCATCTTTGGCGTCTTACATTACAACTCCCTGCAAGAAATTTTCTCTATGTGTGTAAGGATGACCAAATTAAAACTGCCAGCAGTCTGCAGTGAATGCAGTGAATGCCCAGACAATGCCCTTGCATGCACATTCATCCTCCTCAGTTAGTGCTGTTTTCAGGTGCATTTGCATGGTCCTGAGTGGTTTAAAGTTCTGCTGCAATGGTTTAAGAACACTTACCAAAGACATAGGCTGTGCACTGTGCTGCTTGACATATTTATAGATCACGTAGCTAATTGCAGCAAACACCAGCCCGGCACAGAATCCGAGTGCAACAAAGCAGTAGAGAAGCCACGTGGTGTCTGGTTAGTGAGGGAAAGAACAAAGTGAAAATGTAGCTTCAGAGCATTGGTTTGGAAAAAATGCATGGCATCATCTAAATGATCTCATAGGATTCGATTTTTAAATTAGGAAACTTTGCATTGGTTCAGAATGTTTAGTAAGGACATGATATTTAGCACCAGCTAAAAACTGGCCTCTTTTGTGCACCCAATAGCCTAGGTAGACTTTTAGCTGAGCAGAGTTAACAGCCTCACCTGGTAGAGTTTTCACCCGAAATCCTTGGGATTTGCTGCTTCTCTCACGGAGGTATATGTACACTGTTCCATTATATTCCGTGTCTGGGTCCAAGTTGATAACTTCAAATTCTTTGTTGTGCTCATTCTTTATCCACTATTTAAAATAAAGGAAAATGCTACATTTTAGAAAGATAAAATACATACAATTTCCTCAACTCAGATTGCAGAATTCAGCATATTTAAGTTACTAATAGCGTGCTACAGGACCGTAATAATTCTGTATATATGGAATTCTAAATACACAATTTCCTTTCTACTATTACTGCATTTAGTTTTTGCATTTCACTTCATTCATACTTGAACTATGTCACTTTATTTTTCCGTCACTGTCAGCTTTACTTTTTGTTACTGATACTATAATGTGGTGGACTTTAGTTTCATTTCCAAAATTTTAGAGGAATGCTTAAAGTTCCTCTTGTCTGCTGAAAGTCAAAGACACAGTTTCTTTCCCTTGTGTATCAGAAATCTCCTCTATCATGTACCAGTTCTGATGTCCTTCTCCACGTTATGCAAAATGTGATTTACAAAAGTCAGTGGCTAGTGGCCTGAGGTTGTACTTTACCTTTTGATGTGTCCGTTGGTTGAACAGTGTTAAGTGATAATCAACAGGACCAGATTTGCTATAAATGTCCTCTATGGTTAGCTGGTGGCCATCCTCACCTCTCAGCGGAGTATAGGGGGGCCGTATAAGAAACTTTATGGACCGTACATAAGGAATATACTCTAATTCTGGTGCTCCAATAACAGCTAGAAAAGACAGAACAGGAAGTGTCAATTGTTAAGATTAAAGCTAATATGTTATCAGAGTGTTTTATACACATCTTATGCACACAGCAGACTGACTGTAAATGATTATGCCTGTGTATAATCAAAAAAGTATTTGGGCTGCATTTTGTTGACCACAGAAAAATCAGGAAAAGGGGGATAATGCCTTTCCTCAGGGTTCTGCCCCGTTTAGCCAGTGTTTGTCTCTAGAAATTCCTTCCTCAGGCTTTTCCTTAGGACCCTGCTCTCACTGTTTCTGTGTTGGTTCCTTTTCCTGCACAGAAGCATCCTCCCTTGTGTGTTTGTGCTGAGCTGAGTGTGGGATCCCACCACAGGGCACTCAGCTAACTGCTACCTACGTTCCTATTCCCATCCTGCTTCAGATTTTGCCTTTAGAGCAGTTCAGGTCTTGGGTGTTGAAACTTATCTTCAGTGAAGGGTATGCACAACGCAGAACACAGAGGTTTAACACAATCCATATTTAAAAGCAGCACTCAGTACTCCTTCAAGTAGCTTAAAATAGTCAAAAGAATGGCTTTGGGGAATAGGGTCACCTCACGAGGAGCATTAAAGCTTATGCTGCAATGCGAAGTGAATGTTTTGTGATCAAAGCAACTACGTGGCTCTTTCATGGCTTATTTCATGCAAAGATCTGAAGGCTCTTCATAGCCACTGACTGCTAATGCCACCCTGAATTATTCTTGACAAGTATTCAGTACACAGAGCAAGCAAGCGGACGTCCAGAGGGTGTGGTGTTTGTGGTGCAGCTCACTTGGGGCTGGGAGCACCGAGCATCAGTTGGTCTGGCTGCTTATCCTGGTGTGATGGAGTTCACATTTCCTAGCTCCTATGGCTGCATTACTGGCTGTCCTCAGGTTGCCCATCACGTCTCTTACTAAGTTCCTGCCTGTCTTCAACCTTAAGAGCAGTTCTTCCTTCTAGCACATCTGGCTTTTCCCCTTCTCTAATTGCACTCTGCGTCAGACCTCAGGGCTGGCCCTGCCCATTTGCTCACTTGTCTCTTTGCCCAACAGCAAGCCTTCTTCAGGACTGGAAAGCTTTCACTCCCATCCTAGCAAGCACAGAGTCTCGCAATACTAAAATTAGAGGAAACACTGTCCTAAACATCAGTGAGACTAGAGATGAATCCCCAACAAGCAGGATGTAGTAGATTTCAGCAGAGGTACATACTCTCTTTTCTGGGTTCAAATCTTTCTGAGCGCACCCAGCTGGAGGAGCAGTAGTTCTGGCCAGCGGCCCTCACCCTGGCGTAGTAGTGCTCGGTGAAGTTTTCTGTTTCACGAGTGAGATTGCAGAAAGGCTGTGTGATGTTCTGGCACTCACGCTTGTTAAGCCAGACTTTCTCTCCATACCTTAGACAGGACAAAATAGCTTTTAGTCTGATTGGTATAGCAGATGCAATACAATCCTCTGGAATGATATAGACAGGCTGCTTTGCCAACTACTAGTAGATTTTAAATTAATTATTGCGATTAACAAGTGGCTGGGAATGAAATGGCAGAGAAACCTCCCCTGGCCTATAGCCCTTAATCCATTCCCACTGGTGTTTCTGTGTGGATAAGGCTTTGAGGAAGTGCAGCTCCTTTCAAGGCGCACACAAGAGTATCCTTCAGTCGGTGACTCCGGGGTTTTTTGCTCAGTCTGGCACTGAATGACTGCATGCAAATTCATTGCTGACTTCGCAAACTACCCAAATGCAACAAAGCTATTGTGTAGCACTGGTCTGATTTCTTTTAGCTCTAGTGACTGACCCGGAGGAAGGCAATTGCTATTACCTGTATTTACAGGTGAGGAAACTGCAGAATAGAGAGAAGTTGCTGAGACAAAGCTCTGTAGTGGAGTAAAACGGGCAAGCCATGGTGTAAAAGTATTTGCTTAACTAAGCATCATCCACCAGTTTAAATAATCCTGTCCTTTACTGAGTTCTTGCCTAAGCAGAACCATTTCCACGAAAGCAAGACAAGCAGCAGAAACAGCAAAATCTACTCAGAACAGTGGCTGCAAGAACAACAGAATTCCAAAAAGAAGCAAATTTCACATACTGCTTATACTGGACATCATATACTGTGCCAGGGGGAATGTCTGCTTCAGTTTCCCATGTCAGGATGTTCTCAAAGTTTGTAGAAGAAAATGCTGCACGTTTCAGACATGATGACCTCTCTGTAGTCGCAATGCCTAGGGTAGCAAAGAAACTGGTATTAAAATGCATATTCTGGCATCTCAGCCCTCAGGTGAGCATGGATCCAGCACTGCTCAGCCATTTGGTGAACAGAATCATATCACAGAATGGCTTGGGTTGGAAGGGACCTCAAAGGTCATCCAGTTCCAAACCCCCTGCCATAGGGCAGGGATGCCACCCACTAGATCAGGTTGCCCAGGGCCTCATCCAACCTGGTCTTGAACGCCTCCAGGGATGGGGCAGCCACAACCTCTCTGGGAAACCTGTTCCAGTGCCTCATTGCCCTCTGAGTGAAGAATCTCCTCCTAATCTCTGGTCTAAATCTCCCATCTTTTAGTTTAAAACCATTCTCCTTTGTCCAGCCATTATCTGATTGAGCAAAGAGTCGCTCTCCATCTTTTTTATAAGGCCCCTTTAAGTGCTGAAAGGTCGCAGTGAGGACCCTGGAGCCTTCCCTTCTGCAGGCTGAACAGCACACATGCCACTTCCAGGTCGCTAGAGAGGGGCTGCAGAGCAGAAGCTTGAACAGAACAGGAACTCAGATCACGCACACATCACCATGTAGGCTTTGCAGATTGTTGACTCATCCCAAAGGAATCTATGTCAGGAATTTTTACAGAAGGGCCTCAAAAACTAAGACTCAGAAAGAGAATCCAGGATTTTCTTATCAGGTTTCTTTTAAAGCAGTTAAATGGCTAGAAAACTAGGCACAATAACCTGTTTCCAAGCTAGATTCAAATCTGTGAATGCCACCACTTCTGCCCAGACTCAGGGAAGTAGTGTGTTTAGATCAGTCTCATATCACTGCAGATGTGATGGCCATTAGCCGCTCATGGTCCATGTTTTATGGGATGGAGACTGCCTGTGCAGAGCGACACTCGACAGATCTGAGACCTGGACTCTGATCTGGGTGTGCCAGGGTGAGGGCAAACAGCTCCTGGCTCCCTGCAGACCAAGTTGCGTGCCTCTTCCCACGGAGGATGGGCTCTAGATTTACGAAGCTGAAATGCCCCTTGCCCTGGCAAACATGCCCTTGTTTGGGGATGTTTGAGCAGAATGCCACCATGATCCACCTGCAGCAACCTGGCTATGAGCAGCTGCTGCAGTGTCCTGGAGATTTCGGGGTCCCTCCTGTAACCAGAACACATGGTGCCACATTTCCTCAAGGCTGATTCACAGGACCTTGGGCAGTAACCTTCAGAATCTATGAGCTCTGTAAATCTGAATTATAGACACGTCCTCAAAGTTATGCAGTTTATACATTACTTTTAACCCTTGCTTTGCAGTACTGATAAACTCCTTGAACTAATGGAGCTTCAGCCTGCTCTTGTTGGAAATGAACAGTCCAGTTACTGTTCTTGTAAACAGACACACACAATCAATGCAACCCCACTGAAAAAAACTGTGATAAACAGGTAGAAGTAGCAGCATTTTACAGATGGGAAAATTTAGGACCAGACTGGGGGGGACTTGGACAAGATTGCACTGAACAGTTGTGGTAGAGCAGGGACTAAAATATGCCAGTCCCTGGATCTTCCCCAAGCTTTCCCTCCAGCTGCTTCCATGGAGAACTGTGTGGCAGCAGTTTGACCTATTGTGCTGTACAGGAGGAGAATTAGTCAGAAAGACACAGATCCAGTTATCAGTCTTGTTGGGTAAGGCATTTTGGCAGGGAAGCAACACAGAAATAGGCTCAGGTCTACTCCAAATGCTAGCTGAGCACAGCCTCCTCCTTTGGCGGCACAAAGCGGGTGGGTTTCCCTGTCTGGTCACCTTGAGACCGAGTCACCAGTACCCCGATCGTATCAGATGTAGGAAATCTCCATCTTCCCACATTTATCCATACTAAAACATGGTTATGCAAACCAGTGTAACACAAGCACAATCAGCATGGGCAGGAAGAACCACGATATTTTGGTGTGAAAGTCCCCCTGCTTCAGAAGTTTCTGTAGGCACCTTCCCTACTGTGTAAGGTCATAGACACACTCAGAAAAGCAGAGCAGAAGCAGATGAATGCTAAGGTTCCCTGCTGAGAAGCTGTCATTCGAAAACATAGCAAGTTTATGCTTGATTCACCCAGGAGTGGGTTTGCCACATTTGGTTTAGGATTGAATGGCTTTTAGGGATATATTATTTGTTTGTACCCCTTTTAAAATTAGGGCTGATTGTGTGTATCTGTGTAAGACACAGGGGGTGATCCAAAATCCCCTGAAGTCAGAGAATATCCTTTACTTCTGTAGGATTTGGGTTGCATTAAGCCAGTGGCAAACACTTTGGATTGAGGGAATCATTTCTTCTCCCTACTAATCCTTAAAGCACTGAGCTCACCAACAATACTTTGAAAATATTAAAAGGAAAGAGCTTTTGAACAACCTCAAACAACAGCTCATTCTCTAGGTCTTGTTTCAGGACAAATGACTGAGCTGCTTCCCATACTACATGCCCAAACTGAAACACCCGCGGTCAGTGATAGGAAAGAAGTCAGAACTTACCGACCACTGAACACACAGCCAAGACGATCAGAAATTTCTTCATGAATAGCTAAGCAAGCCGGGCTGGGAGAACAGGCAGTGGATCCTGTGTGCAGATGAATCACCTTTTACAACAGCTAAATTCTTGCTTGTGAGGCTGAGTTGGATTTGTTGCCCAGTAACAGGCTGCGGAGCTGCTATCCCGCCTGCATTCTCATCTGAGATCACCAGCTGAAGACCTGTGCGCATGTGTAAGCACAGGAGAGAGAACAGCAGAGTGACAACAGGAACACCTCACCCCCTCTGAGTATACACACCTAACTGTACAAAGGTGCACGAGCCAGAGGCTTAGAAAATCCCCGGGTTTTTCTTGAAAGAGAGCCAAATGCCATTTTCCTGATAAAGAGCTTCCTGCCTAAAAGCCCTCACTGAGGTTTCTCAGTTTTGGGGTTTGCTTTTCCGGTTGGATAGCTTTGACTGTTTGGAACTCTAGAAGTTAATATTTAGTGCCGTGCTCATAGCTGATTTTATAACTGCTGCAAACAACACACCTATTTCCTCAAGAAATACCTTTGGGTATTTTGTTAAAATGAGAGTCAGGCAGATCATTAGTTTTTAAGCTCTTCTATTGTTCGTGCTGGGCATGGGTGGGAGCCAACTGACTAACGCTCAGCCCTGGGCAGAGCACAGGCTCCTCAGGTGTGCCAGGGCCTGCGCACTGCCAGGTGGCTGCAGAGGTTCTTCACGTGGTGAAGGAAAGGGGAGGTCACCTTTCTGCAGCAGGAGCATATCTGACCCCAGTTGCTTCATAGCTTTTCTCAGAGGCAGTTGTAGACCTACAGTTAATTTTAGTGGCTGCTTAGATGAGCAATGGTCAGATTTTTGGAGGACTGTATCATATCTCTTGATGAGAATGGAGAGCTTTCCTTGTCACACAGCTA
This sequence comes from Aythya ferina, assembly GCF_964211825.1. Classification (NCBI taxonomy): domain Eukaryota; kingdom Metazoa; phylum Chordata; class Aves; order Anseriformes; family Anatidae; genus Aythya; species Aythya ferina. The sequence continues at coordinate 466,912 of NC_140322.1, read as the reverse complement.
CAGGCACTAAGTAGGATGGAGGATACAGAATGACTGCTCGAGCAGAGGTGGCTCTGGCTGCCCCTCGTCCCTTTCCAGTGGAAAGCAGGTCTCAAGCCCTGGCAAAAGATCTAGGAGTGGGATGCTGCCCCCACCAGTACAGCTCTCCTGCCTGCAGCCTTCTCCCCAGCTTCCATCCTGAGAAGACCTGGACAAGACCAAGAACTGGTCACGGGCCCTGTTTGCAGAGCTGTGACATGTCCAAATCATTTTGTAGAGGTTACACAACTTCTGAGCTTCCTGGAAACCAAAGCCTAGGGGGTTTTCTTGATTGCACAAGAAAATGGGTGGTAATTATATTTGGATGATCTATCTCTTTCTAAATTGACAGGAGGCATTACAGTACAGGATGTACCTAAGGATACTCTGGGAGAAATGGGTAAGAAAAAAAAGTAGAATTCTAGTTGATTAATCTTTTCTACCACCTCCATTTTTATTTTTAATTTGGGATCTTAGTGTGTCTTGCTTTCCTCTTCAAAGCAGTACCCAACACCTCATATAACCCCCTACCTCTTTCTGATGTTGTTCTCCCAATTCTCTAAAGATGTCAATATTAATAGCCCCAATCAACACCTTTCCCTCATCTGAGACAACTCTCTCTGAATGCAGAGAATGGCTATTGTGTGACTCCCTCTTTCTGTAAATGCTTTGTTTTCCTCCTTTTACTGGGGAAAAAAATGGGAAAATATGTTTCTGTGGGATGTGAAGGGTGCACATGAAAAATACTCTGCAAAAGTCAGTATCAATGTCAAGAGTGGTCCTGTCCCTCCTGTGACTTTTGTAGGTGGACTTCCTATTTGATTCTTTGCTTACAGAGACAGCCACGCTCCTGGTCGTTCAGTGACCAAGATAGAGACCTAGCCAAGAAGTTTCACAGAACTTCACTCGGACAAAAGCAGTAGAAATGGGATGCCCATGATGGGGTCCTGCTTTCAAATATGCTTTTCAAGATGAGCTGCAGTCACCCTTTGCAGTTCTGGGAAACATAAACACACACACACACAGTTATCTATGAAAATATTATTTCCTCTGCATGCAGCAGCTCTCATTCTGCACAGCAGGGGCAATCAGTACGTATATATACATTTGTATAAAAAAGCAAAATAAATAAACAAACATGCTGCACGTTTCTCACTTTGACTTCAGTTCACTCCACTGAAACATAGAAGGTGATCTCTGTAGATTGAGAGGGAGATCTTTTCATCCCATAAAAAGCAAAGGTTGCTAAATGTCTCTGTAAGGTGCTTCCAGCCAAGCAGGAGTGCAGTTTTGCCATTATACAGAAGCAAATGTGATGTTCGGTGTTTTCATCCTGGTTCAAACCAACATGCGGGCACAACACGCTGCATTTTCAGAACCCATCTGATGGTTTCACACAGGGTTATGTTTTTGTCATCTCAGAAATATTTTTGCCTTTCACAACTCACATGTAAAAGTTATCTTGCTCTCAAGTGAGCACAAGGCACTGTGTGTTAGCTGCGTGATAGCTCCATGAGGTACCACACATGCCTCACCCTGGCTGGGTTCAGATAGCGTGCCTTGTGCCGTGGTTTCAATGCTGTCTCACATCTGTCTTGTACAGAGGCACGGGGAATGTCCATTAGTTACGTTGCAGTAAAAATACACCTCCTTTGTCCCTAAAGCCGTATCCTTGATAGGCCAGACATCAATAGAAAAAATTCCATGTAGACAAATAAATAAATAAATAAACACAGCACTGACAGTTATTTGTCCTTGCTCTTGTCTAGGTACCCTTGCCCAGGTATCTAGAGTTCTCTACCACTTTCCAGGCACACCACAGAACTTCAGGGGTACTCTAGCTTCTTCCCATGTAATGTGTGTGCTGATAGCCTTTTAATTTAAACTCTTGATTATATTTTCCCTCCATATTTGAAGTTCCAAATGCATCACTTAGTACTGTGGATGCAGGAGGTGTCCCTTCTATAAAATGATCGCTGTCACAGTCACTTGCAATACCTTCATCTTCTGCCACCTGTAAGGTCTGAAAGCAGATGAGTTGCTCCATGCTGGGATCCACACTGAGCTGTGACTTCTCCCTGACCTGGACGGGCAGATCAGCTAGCGGTTTCTGGTGACACGTGGTGACGTGCTGATGCTTCCTGTGCAGGCAGTGCTCGTCAGCTGGAAGGCTGGCACAAATCCTGTTCAGCGGTGTTTGGAGGAGGGTCATTTCCAGGCAGTCCTCCGGGTCTGTGTCATGCTGTCCGTGTTCCTCGGGACCTGGGAATCTCACGTCAGTGAGGGATATTCTTCCCAAAGAGGAGCTGTGAGGAAGGGATGCCTTTTCACTTCCATGGGATCCTGAGGTGTCCACTTCATTCTGTCTCACTGGAAAGAAAGAGAAACCCGAGGCCGTGAAGTCCAGCACAGATCCGCTGTCCACAGAGAGACCGCCAGATGTGGAGTCCATGCCTGTTTCTGGCCCAGCAGTTCTGGACGGCTGGTACTTCAGACATCGCTTTGGAAAGTGACGCATTTCAGTGTATGGGATGAAAGTCCTGCTGTCTTCTTCATCTTCCTCCTCCTCTTCTGATGACGATGACGACAAGAAAGAAGTCATACATGGTAGGTTGTTTCTTGGTGACGTTCTGTTTTTCTTCCCTTGTGACACTGGCTGCTCTGTGCAGGTCAGAGAGTCCACGAGGAACTGCTCACGGAGCTCACAGTGAAAGGGTGGTCCAGCAACTTTATAATTAGATAAATCCTACCAGGGAAAAGAAACAAGACAGATCAGAGAGTTGGTGGTGCTTTTAAAAGAGAAGTTTGGACATAGGATATGCCAGAACCAAAGCTGCCTTATAACGGTATTTCTGAATGCAGAACTGAGAAATGTGGCACACATGCAGCTCCTCCACTCCTCCCCAGCCACCCTCCGAAAATCAGCCAGACATCAAGTCGGGCGGCAGCCCAGCCTCTGGGCCGTACCAAAGCACGAGGCAGCTTCTTGTGCTTAGCGTCTTGTTTCAGCAGCCAGGCGATGAAGACACTTGCCAGAAGGACGGGGAAGACAAACACGGGGATCATGGCAGAGTATGGGAGCTTCCATTCCACTGCTGAAAAAGAGCAAAATAATCTCCTTTATTCTTTGTTATTTTTTTCTTTTTTTTTTTTTCTTTTTTTTTTTTTCTTTCAACATAAACAGGCTGAGTCTAATTTTTTACCAGAGCATGCTATCAAAAGTAGCTTCATTTTCTCCATAATCTCTGAGGAGAAACTGGTTATTTCACTAAGGTCAGAGCTTTGGATGCTGGACCCTGTAGATCACTTCTGGCATCATCTTCATAGCAATGTTACTAAGTTTTTTTTTCAGTTGATAACATTTTAAGCAAATTAAAGTGATGGTAAATTTAAATAATGGGCTCTTATTCTTAGCTTTTCTTTTAGAAGTCTCAGAAAATGTTATGGCTTGAGAGCCTTATTTTACAAATTAAGATAACAGATTTGCCTAAGACCAGCCTCTAAGCCAGAGTCACAGATAGAAATGAATGTTGATACCAGCCAGTGCCTTACTTAGAGCAGGTCAAAAATGAGACTTTATTAACTTTTTTTTTTTTTTTTTTTTAGGAGAAATTTGATAATTCCCAAAATTTCAGCGTGACCATAACTCGAGTATAATATTTCAAGATTTTCTGGAAATACATTAAAGGTGGAATTTTTTAATGAAAACATTTCTATAGAAAGCAGTCACCTTTCACCAGAAAATCCAACCAATCTGTTTAACTGGAAGGCTTTGTTGTTGTTGTTGAAAAGCTAGATTTGATGGAAATCTTTGACTTAACCCTACTCCTATTTGACATCTTAACACATCCTTCCTTGGGACATACCTTTACGGTTTAAAACCATGCACACTGGTTGGGAGAATTTGCTGTACTTGAAGCCAATGCTTTGGAAGGAGGATCTGGCACTCAAGCAGTAGTTGCCTCTAAGCGCAGTGGTGTCGATAGTCACTGTATTCTTCCTAAAGATACTTTCGTATTGCTTCTGTTTAGAAACAAAAAGAACAGATGGTTAGAAAGATGATTCTTTCATTATTCAGATGCTGCTTCTCTACTTTTTGAGCCTATGATTCTCTTCATCATACTGCATGGCTCCAGTGGTTAGGTGTGTGGAGTGGCACTTGCTACAAAAAGCAAGCATCTCTCCTAGGCCTTATGGTTTCTTGGGTGGGATTTCAGGTGGGTTATGTTCTTTGCTGCCACAGCTACACTGTTAGCAGTACCTGAACTAGCTGTTTTAAACCTCAGATATTTCTCTATTATGCTGACTGTGGTGTAGCCTCACCATCACATTTTCTCTGATAAAAATAGGAATAGAATAAGAGAGGGAGTTACTGATAAAATAAGGATGCCGACTGTAATGCACTCATTTCTTCTCTGGCTTTAGTTTGACTCTGGTTTGACCATTTCAGTTTCTCTAGGCCCTGGATCCAGTCACTCTCTGCCTAGTATTTTGCAGCCATTTCAATTCAGCTGGGCATCATTCCTCCACTTCATCTAAGAAATGCCACTTCTACTGACCTTGTCTTCAGATCCAGCTTCCCAAAGGTTCAAGTCATACATCCAGGAGAAACTCTCCACACAGGTGGCCAAAGGGAAGGTGGCATTCACATGGAGTACGTTCTCCTGTACATTCACATTTAGCACTGGGGGAGCCAGTTCCACTGTAAATGATCAATCAGACATAAGAATAGTGCTTGCTTACATCATAATTTCACAGAAGTAATATTTTATGTGATTGATCTAAACTTCTAGCTAATATCCTGTGACGGACATGAAGGAAGAAAGAAGGCAAAGGAATACCTTTTTAAAAAAAATTGATTTAATATACCCCTGCTGGTGCTGTCTTTCCACTGTGGAGAGCTTGAAACCAGCTTGTTTACCTACAGCACTGATGAAACAAATTCTGATACCTGCTACAAACTATTTTCAAATCATTGTGGCTTGTTGTTTGTGCACTCTCAAATCTGGTATTCATAAAGCTGCCTCTTACTCTTTGTCTTTCTTCTGTATGTGGTTTAACTGATTTGCTCAAGCAAGCACTGTTGTTGGGGTGTCCTTTCAGCCAGGCTGTAACCCAACAGGCACTCACCATCCAAATAGTATTCCTTGAATTGGGATTCTACCCATGGCGACTGGAGTTTTCCAGAAATAGCTTTCACTCGAGCCCGGAATTTAATGAAGAAGTTTGGAAGTACACAAGTCAGGTTGCAAGAGGTACTGTGGATATTTTTACAATGACGAACCTTTATCCATTTGTCCATGCGTTCCTGGCTAAAAGAAGAAACAAACATCACAATATTAAGCATGCTGTTTTGTTGTACTTCATAGAGCAAGAGAAGGAAGTGTTTTGCAGGAAAGACACCAAATCTTGCTCAGAGTTCAGAGTTTCCAGACAGATAAGGATTGGTTTTGGTGAAAGAATGCAGTCAGATCACTGATAGTAATGCCATTGCTAAACGTACATCCACAGATGTTTGCATCGTGCCATACTTTCGATGAGACATCCTTGATAAGCACTTACCTTTCATACCTCACAGTGTATGCCACATCTGGTGGAGATCCTTCTCCTGGAGTCCATGTCAAAATCATGTCAAAATCTTTTGACAGTAATGTAACATTCTGAGGAGGGGGAAGCTGAATATGACCTAATTGAAAGGGACAATTATGTAATGATTAAGCAGGGCTCTGGGGATAGGAAATATCACCTGTTTTTGATCAAGGTGCTTTCAAAATTGTTCTAAGCAGCTCAATTAATTTTTAACTGTAAACTGGTTTTGGAAACAGGTATGTCTGTGTCGTAGTTGTGTTTTCCTCATCTCTCATAAAATGTCTTCATCTCAACAGCTTTCAGAATTAGGACCTAAGTGTGGGAAACCCATCCAATTCTATAATTTTAGCAGCTTCCCCCATGGTCTCACCGGATTTCCCTGCGATCCGGTTTACAACCCCACAAGTTCCAGCCTGACTCCCTTGTGCTCCCACCTCCGAGCCCCTAGACGAGGCAGACACAACTGGGTCACAGCACTCAGGCCCAGTTCTCCCAAGGCAGACTGTACCACAAGTACAGCAAGATGCAGCACGCAGGCTTGCCGGTGTGCTTTCTGGCACTAATTGTGGCAGGTAAATACATTGCTACTCTTCAACTAGACGTGTTCTGTAGACAGATTTTGAATTGCCATTTCTTTACAGCAGAATATTTTACTTGATGTGGGTCATTCCCACTCTCACTGCTTAAAACTTCTCTGTGTATGTCTTTCCTCTGACAAGCAAAGCCCCATAGCATGGCGAAATGCAAGTAACAAAGCCAGCAGTACTGTACCTCTCGGCTGCCACAGGAAGCACAGTGCTACCAGGACTCTGATCCTCCAAGCAGACATGCTGAAGCAGAACTTTTCCACTTGTAATATATTTCTTTTCTTGCTACCTTTTCATCATCTTTTTTCCTGTATTAAGTTGTATGACTTGTGGAAGAGCATGTAGTTAATTAACTGCACCGAAGCACGCAGCCTTACTTCCTGGTACAACCCACGTACAGGACTGCACAGTGAGCCAAGAAGGGAGCAGGGGTGAAGCTGCTTTTGATGAAAGCAAAAATGTCGTAAAGATTGTGGTACAACGCCCTCCCGTGTAACTTACCTGATCTCTCTGTCACAGGCTGTGTGCAAAAGGAACACGGTGCTAGCCTTCTCTTGTGAGGCACTTCATAAGAAAATTGACCTTTGGAATTTGCTTGTTTGGCCATCAAATATTAATAGAAATCAAATAAGGTTTTATTGCACGAAATATCTGATAATAACCTAGCAATAATAAAAACAGTAAGCAGTAGTGTGTGATACTATGTTAGTCTTGTGTTTATAAGAAGCCAAGGATTTTCTCTCAATTTATGTTATGAGGTTAAGATTATTTTTTACAAGTTATAGATTTACTCCGCTTTACAGTGGGGAAAGCAAAGTGCAGAACTGGGGCAGGGATCTGCCCCATACACAGTATGGGGGAACGAAAGGATGAGGATCCCTTTGATAAAGGCTGTGTTTTGTTGGATGCCAGCGCTGCTGTCGTTTTACTTCAGTTATCACTTATCAATTATTTGTAAACACCCCCAAATTATCAGTCAAGATCAGGACCAGTTGTCAGGACTGTGCCAACACACAGATGGTTCTTGGCCCCTGCACTTCCAAATCGATGAGCCTGTCCGCTGCTGACCTTGGCATTTGCAGCTATGAAACTCTTGAGGTATTTGTATTTTCAACAACTCCTTTAAACTCCAGAGCTCTCCTGGAGCAAAGCTGAGTTCCTAAGTTGCTGCCGGTGCAGCCTCATACATCTTCCCCTAGCAAAATCATGGAGACAGCAGTTTTGTTCAGTGCATGTCAGAAACACAGCAGGAGAGGTTCTGGTACAGCTGTGAGCTACGCCACTGAGTACAGTGTGTGCAGGGCCATGTACTTGGACATGCTGTGCTGCTGCATCCTGTGAGCAGTGAGAGCAGGGAAACAGCCCGACCACGTGCGCTGTTTGGTTAGCCAGACTGCTCCCCTGCTGTTCGCATCACAGCCACCTCCAGGCCTGTGCTGTGGGGAAAGGAAAGGAAAAATGATATTACTGCACAGAAGATAACACCAGCACAGAGAAGATGGGCTTTTCTGGGTCTTCCCCAGATGGGAGGCTCACCAAGCCCAGCAGGTGGCCTCGTGCCATCCCCTGTGGCTGTCAGGTTCTGGGTACTATGTGGGAGAGCGGCTGATGGAGCTGGGGTTTGTACTGGTGGAAGCTTGTACATGTATATTTACCAGGGAGGAATCAAATGCCTCATTTCCCCGAGCACACTATGATTCAAGCCATAGGAGGAGACCCTGCTACAAGTTTCTTTGATCACAACTTTCTCCAAAAATCTGTTTCTTCATAGCACAGGCCTCTGCAACTGTAGTTTTCTTGTTCATTGGCTCTTTTGCTACCTCTGTTTAATTTATATGAAATTTCTCTTTCTCGCACATACACACAAAACCCTACAACACTGGCAGCCTCCCTCTTATCTCTTTTCTTTTCTTTTCTTTTCTTTTCTTTTCTTTTCTTTTCTTTTCTTTTCTTTTCTTTTCTTTTCTTTTCTTTTCTTTTCTTTTCTTTTCTTTTCTTTTCTTTTCCTACCTGTTGATGTTTTGTGCACATGATGCATACATTAATTTAGTCTTTGCCTATGGCCTGTATTTTGAGGTGTGTTCTTGCTGTTCAACTACCTAGTCCATAAAGAAACGTTTCCCACTTACCTTTATGGAAGAATGGTAGTTCCCAAATTCCAGTGAAACATTTTGCATAGGAATTTGCTGATCAATAGGAGAGGAAGATTTGCAAATGTGTTTCATCGAGGCAGACTTCTGCTGGCACCCTGAAGGATTTCCCCTGCTGGCGACTTGCCTGGTTATATTTTTGGCAGGTGGGTATCCAGGCTTCTGCGGCTTTCAGTATCTCCTGCCCAGAGAAGGGGGTTCTGGCTCCTTTTCCTTTCCTGGGGAATTCTGAAATGTTTGGGTTTTGCTCTGAACTGGAGTGAATGCAAATTTAAGATAGCAAAATACTGCATAGTGCAGATGAAACATTGCTCTCCTGATTTCTGAGGCCAGATCCCCTGCGCATTCATTGCAGGAGAGCTGCAGTGGGAGTGCCTTTGCAGTTTTTGCCTTATCCTTGCCACTCCACCTCCATCCACACCACATTTCGGACAGAGGTAGTGGAGTCCTTGTCACTGGCAGTTTTTTATGGTGATTCAGGTCGAGTTTGGTAATGAAGCTGGGGAGCAGACCCTGGTTGTTGAGGACTCTCATGGGGATCCTTGCCACATGCAGGGCCCGCAGGCCAGCAGCGTGTGCTGTGTGCAGGACCCGCAGGGTGGCACCTGGGGGTCTGTGCCCCTCCGGAGTCCTCAGAAGGAGGGGATGCTTTTCCTACCATCACAGACACCCGGCTGGGAAATAGATTGCACGAGGTTACCTACATCTCAGTTTACTACAGGGCTTGGCTAGTTTAGGAGGAAAAACAAAGGCAAAGTGTCTGGAGGGTCCAAGCTCTGCTCGCCTCCAGCACCACGACCCAGCGCACCCCCCCCGCTCCCTGCAGCAGCCGAACAAACGGGGGGCGACCCGGGGCCGGCCCCGCTCCGGAGGGTGCCTGCCCTGAGACCGGGGCTGTCTGTCGCGACAGGTCTCGTGTCGCGGGGGGGCCGTGCCGCGAGGTGTCGCTGCCTCTCAGCTCCGCGCCGCAGTGGCACCACGGGAACCCCAGCCGCTGATCCGTACGCGAAAATGAACGAACATTTCTCAACCACAGCTTAAAGGAGGGAGCAGACGGTGACCTGCCACCACTCGCAGCACACCTGACATTTCTGAGGTGCTCGCACATTTCCAGCACCACCACGCTGAAGGACTGGGGGAATGTTTTCAGTATTTCTTCAAACACGAACCAACCTTCTGAGCAGCTTCTGCATGGTGTCTTCTCCGGTTGATTTTGTTTCTTTCTGAAATATTCTTCTCTTCCAGCTGTCATTGCCTTGTGCTAGGTGAGAGCACTCAGGCTAGGAGAATGTTGCCAGCAGGGAGGTGCGGTTGTCACAGACACGCTGGACACTGGAAATCTCAGGCAATCTGAGTGACATTTCCCTGTAGTTCTTGCTGGGTGATTTGACAAATTTTTCAAGAGAACATGATCCAGATAAAAATTATTTTAAAAGGAGATTTTGGCTGAGAACTTGGTAAATGGGTGACTAAGACCTTTAGTCATTCAGACTCAAAGCTCTTTAAATGGTCTTTTCCTTTCCTGCTGTTTAATTAACGTCTCTGCTTCGCTCAGGGCGTGATGCTGCAAACACTGCTGGCAGCGCCTCCTGTCTGCGCTGCTCCTGCGGCTGAGCTCCCTGCTCGTGGCTTATGGAGCAGCCCTTGCCCCACATGGCATTTCTTCGTTTGCAGCTGAGGTGCTGGCACCTCGCTCCCTCTGACAGCATCCAGCTCTTTGGCAGTTCTGCAGGAGGCTCTGCAGCAAAGGCGTTCAAAGCATCAGGAGCACGAGGCACGGGAACAGCCCCAGCCCCCCCCAAGCAGCTGCAGCTGTGGCTTTGGCATGGGGTGCACGGCACAGAGTCTGAGAGAAGGAGAGATGTGAAGTGACAGCCAGAGACTGTCAATGGCAAGGAGCTCTAGCAGCAAGCCTGGTCCTGTCTTTATTGAGCTAGCTGGGTGAACTTGAACCTTCTCGCTCATCCCTGGAAAACCTTTTTGTTGAAGGCTCAGCTCTGACCTGGAACTGGGGATACTTGAACTTCTGCAGCTCAGGAAGTGTTTTCCTTTCTGTGCTTAGAAAGAACGATTTGCTATTGGTAATTAACAGGTTAAAAAGTCCACAAGGCTGAGCAATGCCAAATAATAGAATGCAGCAGTGTCCCCCTGACCCAGACAGGCATCTGGGGAACCTGTCATCAGGAGAAAATAAGAGAATGGGCTTGATTTGTTTTTTAACCCAAGTCTGAAAAGACTTAGATTGAAAAGCAAAAGCAAAAACAAAACCTTAAAATGTTCCCCATACAAGTGCTATGAATCATTTCATGATTTATTTATTTATTTTTTTTCCTAGGGCAGGGTTTTTAAAGGAACTAAGGGCCTTTCCTGTACACAGTAGCCAGAGCTGACAGAGCTCCAGATACAAGGCTCACAAGCACCTGACAGTCTGTTCCTGCAGGGTAAGGGGAGTACAGTGATCCTGTGATGAGCTGGACCCTGTAGGCCAACCCTTGTGTAAATCCTGGACTCGTGTCCCAGCCCATTACACTGTTGTACTGCAGTGGGTACTAGGGGAGGTCAGGCAAGGCCTCGGGAGCTGCCTAAGGAGAGCGCTGCCTCAGACCTGCGGAGGCAGCAGTAGTGCTGGGCCAGCAGGCCGCCCTCCCGTGTAAGCCTCGATACCGTTAGCGCTGCAGTCGGGCAGAGCGGATGCTGCGGTGGCACCGAGGGAGGAGACAACTTCAGAGTGGTCCCAGCAGAATGCAGGAGCTCAGGCTGGATGGGCCAGTGCTGATCTGGGGGAAAGTGGGGGCTTCACCCGCACCGCTTGGGAGGGAAGCTGCCCAAACCATGCTTGGTTTCAGACTGGTCTTCCCCTGTTTCAGAGAGAGATGGTAAGGTGCGTGCCTGTACCCGGAGGGAACAACCTTCCCCTCATCTCTTCTCCTGTAGCAGGGATCTTGTCCATCCTACCTGCTTTATCATCTAGCAGGTGCAAATCTGCAGAGATTATTTTCTTCCTCAGCAAAGAGGAGCCTCTGCTGAGTAAGGCAAAACCCCTGTGCTCACGGAGTGAAATCATTCTCTCCAACAGGTTTGTTTGTTTGTTCACAGCAAATGAACACGCAGAAGAGTCTTGGGTGCATGTTTAAGGAATGTCAAGAGGGGTTTGCCCTCTCCTGTAGCAGCGGTTACTCATGCTGCAGCTCTAAGCTGACTTCGTCGTTACCTTCCCTGTGACCTGCTTTTTGTTTGCAGCCCTGTGGTGTGCAAACACAGTGCTGCTTTACTGAAACACTCCTGTCACAACCCTCCCTGGGCAGCTGTGTAACATTAAAGGCAACCACTTGCCTCTTGAGCAAGTGCAGCAGTTCTGTCAGGTGCCAGTCCGCTGATCGCCCACGTCCCGCAGCGACTGGCAGGGGCAACGGCTCATCCCTGTCCCCTTGGTTGGACCTGGTGCTATTCTTCTGCCACAGGTGCATTCAACAGAGCAGTTACGTGGATCTCAGTTAAAGTCCAAACTACAATAAACTTATTTTGGGCCCCAGCCTGAAGTCAGACAGACCTCTTCCATCCTTTCTGCCTCCCTGAGCAGTGGGGCAGCGGTGTGGGATGATGCTGTTAGCCAGTGGACTTGAGTCAATAGACTTTTATGCTTCTTCTCTTGTGTTTCTTGAAACCTGTCCTTTCCCCTTTACAGTGCCTTTTTATTCATGCTGAAAGCAGTTAGGGAGCTTGCCTGGACATGCAGTAACGGCGAAACTCCAGTGCACACAGAGTAAAACATGTGCTAGCCCACAAGGTGCAGATATAACAACACGGGAACCTCCCGGGGGCACCGTTCCTCCCGAAACCCCTAGCTCTCACCGATCAGCGTGGGAAAAGTGGTGGGGACCCTGCATGTTCCAACAGAGAGAGAGACTTAATTCTGGCAACCTGTCTGTTGTACTCTCTGAGCCAAACTGTGCTCTTGGGGGTCATCCCACAGGCTTCAGAGCTTGTCCCTCTTTGGGAGCATTTCCTTACTGTGTGCCGTGATGGCACCCTGCCTAATTTGAGAGGTTTCTCTGTGGGCTCAGGACGGCAGGATGCCAGTACATTGGCCCTGGTTGTGAAACTCTTCCCCTGCCTGGCAGGGGGATGTAGGGATCTATCTCTACATAGCCCTTTCAAGCAGGAAATACAAAAGTCTTGTGTATTTCACCTAGGAGAAGAGTGAGTGCACATGCTGGGTGGGGGAATATGACATGGGGAAGTTGTGTATGTTCTGTGTCTCTGACTTGAACACCATCAGAAGGTGAGCTGGGGCAGAAGGGGATGTGCAGGAGTCCGAGGAGCACGGTGCCGTGAGAGATGCCCTCTTCTGCGAGATGCTCCCCTGCAGCCATGAGTGGCAGCAGCTGCACTTCCTGGTGGGGAGGGAGCCGCTGTTTGAATGTTTGCAATGTTTTGCATTGCAGTATTTGGATGCCAAAGCTATACTGTGCCGTAAAAGTTAATTAGCCAGATAACTAATTAAAGACTTCTCCCTTTTATTGTTGCCAACTTGCAATTCAGAAAGGGGCTTGTGTCAAAGTAGATGCAACCACACACCCCAATGAAAGAAGCGATAAAGCATTCAAGATCCAATTAACCATTTGGGGGACTGGTGCGGGAAAACCCCATCCCTGTCTGGGGGGAAGAAGTGTCCCAGTCACATGCAGGGCCAGCACAACTGACCTGGCTTTGAATACCTCTCCGGGGAGGCTACTGCTGTGCAGGGAGGCTTACAGGCTGCAACTGTGTGCAGGACAGGATTTCCAGGTGCCAACAAGCACCGTGGCGGTGGAAGGGTCCCTGGAAGGGTGACATCCTCAGGGACCAAATCAGATCTCCACAGCAAAGGTCTGGGATGTGTACTGGCAGGGCTGTGAGCTGAGGGAGGGCGTGCGGGAGACTGTGAGGACATGAGATAGGCTCTGGTGCTGGCTGCGCTGCTGTCCAAGAGGGACCTGCCTGCCAAGGGCTGCCCCTGGAGCGGGCGAGGATCTCAGCAGGTGGGCAATGTCTGGGCCTGTCACCTTTCCACGGGTCACTGCAGAGGAGATTTGTGACATCTTTTTGTTAAACCAAACTGAACATCAACAGCGACACGACGTCAATCAAACCAGGCAGCTTTACAGCGGTGTAAGGGTGTGCTTCCCATTGCCCGGCAGTGTCCTGCATGGCCAGTCTCTGGGGTCACTTTGGCTCAGGGGGACACACAGCGAGCAGGTGGAGGGTGGAAGACCCACGGTGAGGTTCAGGCTCTCCGCACTGGCCACCAGCCAGGAGACGTGCTGTAACTCAGTGGCACTGGGCCCAGAATTTCCAGGAGGGCTGAGCTCCTGTCTGAGATCCGGACAGGGGCCCACATTTCCACCAGCGCTTCACACGTGCTGGGTGCACACAGGGTCTGGGCTCTTGTGAAATCCCAGCCTGGCTGAGGGTGGCTGAGTGTTTGAAATTCCACCAAGCTGCCCAGCCCTCCCTCCCCTCTGAAAAAGAGGGGAATTGAGCAATTTCAGCCAGTGTTCCTTGTCTGCGGAGCTCACGTACTCTGCAGAGCGGGCTCACAGAGGATGATGCTGGTTTCACCCAGCAAGCTGCTGCCTTGCAGAGAGGGGCAGGGAGCAGGGAGTGTTTTAAGACTCGTAGTTCTGATGACATGACTGCTGAGATCAGTCCCCCAGAACACATTTACACCAGATGAGGATCTGGCCAGAGTCCCGATACTGGGAGAATATGCTTCCCACCCCCGCTGCTATCAGGCCCAGCCCTCAGATGACAAGAATTTAATTTAAAGGCTCAATCTCTTGTCTGAACAGCTCCCTCCCTCCCCCACTCTGATGAGAGGAAAAGCTTCGGAGAGGCATCCAGGCGAGTGGGAAAGCTTTGGAGAGAGCTGTCTCTTGCCCTTTAGCCATCCAGAGAGGAAGAGCTCATCTGAATGAAATGAGGATCAATCAGAGAGAGGCATGGGAAAAGCTGGGAAAATGAGCCTCCAGTGATGTATATTCATGGGGGGGAAAACCTCCCCCAGACATGCAGAAGCTTTGATGAAAACCCTCCCAGCTGTGCTGAGCCTTTGAAGTGACAAAGCAGAAGTGCATTCACGATTACCCAAGAGATAGAAGCAGATGAGTTCTCAATCAGCTGAATCCTTGTATTTAGGATACACTTTAATGCTTACTTTTTATAACTCCTTCCAAAATTAATGAGAATCATCTGTGCTGTGCCCCGTCATTCCTTTCCCCTGCTTCCTCCCCACCCCACCCCAGATAACCTACAAAGCCAGAATCACATGCCCAGCGGGCAGGGGATGAGGTGGCTGTGGTGTCTTGTGCGCCAAACAAGATCTGGGAAGAGTCCTGAACCACCAGAAGGAAACAAAAGACTAATGGCAATGGGTCACTTTTTTACTGAAAAGTAAGTTTCTGTAATCTCTCCACATAGCTTGCGTAGAAGTACTCAAGTACTTGTGTAGAAGTGGCACTCCAGATCACCAGCATGGACTGGTAGCACCTGTGGTCTGAGGAGCTGAACCTCCTCCGAGCAGAGACAAGCACCCAAACCTTGATGGAGCTGTTGAAGGTTCTTTCTTTCTTGTTGCTGGCAGGTTTCTCCATTCAGAACCACACTGGAAAGGTCAGTTCCTGCTGAAAACTTGCTCAGAAACGCACTTCCACCTGGCCTTTGCTTACCTCAGCTGTGTGATGTGCTCAACACAAAGTGCTCCTGCGTTCCTCTGTGACAAACCTCATGGAGTAACCAGGAACCCCAAACCCAGGCCATTTCTCCCTTGCAGTGGCCTGAGAAGCAGGTGGCTTGCTTGCATTTACACTTGATGGAAACAGACAGATGCAGTCAGCCGAGTCGCGTATGTTTAGCACACTTCGAGGTGCGTTGGCAGCTTCGGATGATCAAAGCCTGTCTTGTGATGCAGTGGCATCACCGGGGAGTTTTCTTTTAACTCTATCAGATAAGTTGAAAGAAAGTCAGTCAGTTGGCTTTTGTGTTGTAAGAAACCAATCTGAGAATGGTCAGAGACAAAAAAAAAAATAAATAAAAAAAAATAAAAAATTGCTCAAGAGTTCAGTTAACTGAGAGCCTCAGCATTGCCAAGGCTGAGGTGGGACTTGCACGTGTTCCTGGTTCTTGTGGTACTCGTGTTCCCTGATTTCACTTTCTGAAGTGATTTTATGAGTTTGCAGCTGAACTGGAAACATCCAGTGCTAGTGATTTGAAACAGGAGCTCTTAATCCTTGAGAATTAGCCTAAAATCTCCTCTGGTGGCCTGCTGCAAGGATGAGCCTCCACCCTAGAGGATGGCTCTTCCCAGGCTTGCTATTTCTCTTCAGTACTAATGGCAGCTGGGTGCGTGTAGCCAGCAATGAGGAAGTGTCTTCACCAGGAGTCTTTGTGCCCCTAAGAATGTGTTTGCATTAAAAATATATGTTTCTTACACAGAGTTCTCTTTGCAGGATGGTGCAGGCTGTGTCTAGTGTTCAACTATCAGGTGAGGCAGGTGTGGTGACACGTAACCTTTATGACCAGGTTTGAGGGAAACCTGTACAGGCACTAACTTCAGTCCACAGATGTCTCAGTATGGTTGTGACAGAGCCAAGGAAGTGTGCTGAGAGAGAAGAAACAAAGCTGTTTATGCTGTGAATCCTGATGACTGAGCAGGAGGCAGCACGGTCTAGCGGAAAGGCATCAGCCTCAGGTTTGTCTGAGCTGCATTCTCCTCATGGAGCTCTCATGGCTCTGAGCAAGAGGTGTCCCTTCCTGAGCACAGTTTGCCTTCCCTCTTCCCTCTTGTTTCCTACAATTACAGCCAGCTTGGGTGGGATGTGCACCAGAAGAGGTGGGGTGGAGCTCTCGCCTCTGCTGACATTGCTGATAAAGGAGTGAAAGTGATGGTGGAAACCGGCCTGTGGTGCAGCACCGCAGCCTGGGGAGCCCAAGCTGTGCCATGCCCACCTCCTCCAGGAGGTCCAAACGCCTCTTGCCTGGCTGCCAGTAGCCACCACGGGTCTGGCTCACGGAACAGAGACCCTCCTTCCCAGCACGCCTCCTCCAAGCAGGTTCTTTACACCGGGGAGAAGTGACTCTTTGTCTGCCTTGTCTCCCACCCTCTCACAGCATCTGTTGGGAACGGCTCGGGCTTTGTCTGCCCTGAGGTGTGCTCATGCATGTGAAGATCTTTAGCAAGGCATGAGATACTTTCCCCTTACATGAGCCAACAAAAATGTCACGTCTTGGGAAAATGAAATGAAATCTAATGCGTCATCTTTCCTGCTGGGCAGCAAATGCAGTCCTGGGGGAGCTTTTAAAGGGGCCCCACATCTGCAGTAGGTGGGTGAATTGCTAACCTTTCTTGAAAGGACCTAAGGGGAAAAAACAGGACTCAGTGTTTCAGTTATTTTTGTGTTGTGTCTCTACACACAAAGACAACATTAGATCCCTGCCCTGAGTTCTGCTTAGCCCAAACACAGAAGTGGGGCAGTTTAATCCTCCTCATGTTTGTTCATACTCTCCAGACTGAGTTACAAGACTGGGGAGTGCGTGCTCAGTCCAGGTGGGTTAGCCAGGGAGGTAAGAGTTTTTTCAGCTCCAGGAGAGTAACTTTGTTTTTTGTCAAGTTATTGTCAAATTATCCAAGGACCAATGGTATGTTTGTATTGCTCAGTACTATGCAGCATCAACTGTAACTTCTAAAGGATCTGTATAAGGGCCTTGAACTCAGGAAAGCTAAGTGTCTTTTCTGCCTGTTTCCTGTAGTCACTGCTAAACAATGTGAGGGATTACAAAATGCCTGCCTGCATCAACAAACAGCAGTAAGCAGTGCTTGACAGTGCTGTCCGTGGAAGCCCATTACCTCCTCTAATTAATCCTCACTTCATTAGCCAGAAAGAAGGCCACTCATGGGCGCGTGGGCGTGATGAGGATGCGGCCGCGGTCGCTCCTCTCCTGTTTGCTGTTCCTGTGGCCCAAACAAACAGACCCGCCCCGAGCGCTGCGTGGGTTCAGCAGCGAGTGCAGCTGAGCAGAGTGCTCTCACCACTGCGTTTTCTCAATGGGGATCAAAATTTGCTTCAGCCGTGGTTCTCCTGGCTTTCTTTAGGCACGGAGAGGAAACCACTACCATGGGTAGTAGTGAGGCTCCCCATGAGCGCAAGTGCTTCTTGAGCTGCAGGAGAGCCCAGTGCTTCTTGAGCTGCAGGAGAGCCCAGTGCCTGCCAGCAGCCCATGCCCTCTACATCCCATTTAATTCCACCCTTACCCCAGGAACCGCTGGGGCAGGAGACCTTTTGCCCACGTCTGGCCCCCACTGAATGCTAGTTCGAAGTGAGACGGAATTTTGCCTGCATTAAAAGTAGGAGTCAGGGCCTTCCACTGTGCTGTCCCTGCGATGCTTTGACAACCCACAGGTTTCTGCTCTCAAACCTCTCTGTGCAAAGACCTTGGTGGGCACCTTTGGGAAGGAGCATAGCACCCAGCTGTGCTATGGCTTTCCTCTGGTCTCTGCCTGAAGACAACCACTCAGTGCTGCATGACAGCTCCACCGGAGCAGCAGGATTCACGAAAGCAGCTTGCAATGAGCTGCCTGTTGTGAAAGAGGATTTTTAGCAGACAAACCTGTAGTTATGAAATGAAGTCTGCCTCAAATATAACAGAGGAGGATCATAGAGGCAGTTACTATAATTACAGCTAATGATACTTACACTTACCCATACGTTAGTTCCATATAAACCTTTTTTATTCCCTGTGCAAACAATGAATAATTAGCAGCCTCTATCACAGCCTTTTTAAGAGCTACGTCATGTTCCCTGGGACAAAGACCATCTCTGAACAGCACCTAGCATGCCGGGATTATAGGGTGTTGAGTGCCACTGTAATAAAAGCATGTCAAAATTGCCAGTGAATTCATTAAGAGCAGGAGGGACAAGTTATCTGCAGGGAGAAACTGTTCCCAGTAGACATTTTTGATAGCTTTTTATTGGTAGTGTAGTTTTCTAGGGGTTTATTTCATTCTATAGAGGGAATCTGTTTTAGGCTTGTTTCTTTTGCCACTGAAATTGTAAGGCCTTTGTTTTGGGGTTCTGATGGGAGACAGTTTTGCTATTTCAGGGCTTCAAAGGGTTTTGGCATTCATCTACACTTGCTTCCCTATCATGCACCTTTGATGCAGTTCCCTCACCTCTGCTTCAGCAGCTGCTTGCATTACGTGAGTGAAATGTCTCTCTCAGCCCTGACTAGGCATCAGGCATGCACTTGTGAAAACAACACACAATTTTTCTGCCCGATGTCATTTTTGCTCCAGACAAAATTGGATTTATTGCATAATAAATATGTTCACTGGAGCTAAGGTGAGGTGGTGGTTAAAAACAACTGTGCTGTGCATAGCCTTTCAGACCACCAAAGCCCAGCCCTCCAGTTTGTGCTGATGCATTACGGCTGACAGCAGTAATTTTTAGTGACAGCTACAGAAACGTCCTTAGGGAAAATACAGCAGTGATGGAAGTTTCCTGTGGGAAAGAAGGCTTTTCTTTTCTTTTTTTTTTCTTTTTTTTTTTTTTCTTTTTTTTTTTTTTTTTTTTTTAAACACGCTTTCACCTTTTCTTTATATAATTTTTTAACCTCCTTTCTTTAGATTCTTCACAGGCATTCAAAACCTTTTAATCCTGCTAATTTCACCATGACATAAGGTCAGTCCATGATTTATGAGGAATAATTAGCGTCTTTTAGGATCAGACCTGAATGGCCGTGCTTTCCAACTGTATTGGATCTAAATGGCAAGCCAGCTGCGGTCTGTATTTGTTGCAATGCTTGGAAGACCACACCTCTGTATGAAACACCGTCTTTTGCATAGCAACTGATACTGTGAGCTAAACTGGATTGCACAATTTAGACTCTAATCTTGACTGGAAAGATAGCATCAGTTCTGAGTCAGAACTATATTTTCCCGTATCTCAGAGACAGGATATTTTTGCACAGCAAATGGCAAAATTTACATGTATGTAAATGTATGTAGTCTTGGTCCCACCGCTCTGAGTGAGGCCTGGGTCAGGCCAGGCTCCCACTGCATGCAAATGGCTGTTTGTGCGTCGCAGTCTGAACAAAGGCTGGCTCGCGGGATCTCTCAGCCCAAGTGCAACCACTACAAGAAGGAATTGCAGTAAACAAAGGGGAGGAGACTCTGTGGGGAGGAGGAAGGTTACGACAGCAAGATCCTGAGATTCACCTGTTGTTCTAAACCATTTAGTTGGGTCATAGTCCAGAACCAAAAATTTTCATTAAAAAAACATTGCTAGGTGATAACATTACACCTCCTTACATGATTTGTAAATTGTGATCATGTCACAGCAAGGAAATGACTAAGTAAATAAGTGCCCATGGCTTGGGCTGTATTTATGGGGATGGGCGCGAGCCATCTTGAACCTCTGTCCATACCCTGAGCCAACTGAATCTGAAGTCGTTTGAGCCTGGAAGTCCATCAGCCTTATTAGCATCATGGGAACTTGTGCTAACAAGCAAAAACTTGCTACAAATATTAACCGCTTTTTTCTCTCAGTTTTTCTAATTGATGAGAATGATCTAATTAAACTTAAAGACAGAGTTTTTGGCCAGGATGTAGCTTGAAATTTGTTGTTTCTGAATCACGTCTAGAGGCGTGCTTGAGGATATTGCTCCCAAAAGCATCTTTGTTTTTTTCAGCTGCAGCAGCTGGTTTACTAAAGATAACACCTTTCACTACAAATCTTGCCTTGCTTAAGCACGCTGTGAAATCCTGGTTCCACTGCCCTCAGCAGGAGCTGTACTGAATAATGCCTCTTGCTGCAAATCCTGCCTTGGTTAAACATGCTGGGAAATCTTGAAATTGACAGTTCTGCTCTTTGCTTCACGTCAGGATTTCTGCTATGTAGAGAAGGGTACTTCAGTGTCACATCATGTCCTGAACTCTGACTTGAAAATTACTCATCTTTTTAACTGTTTTGGCTCTTACAGCCTTGATAACCTTCTCAAAATATGTTCTTTTAAGGAAATGGTAAAATCACAGAAAACAATTTATAATTTACTGACTTGCCCTTGAGTGTTTTGCTAGTAATGGTGACTATTATCTCTTGATAATAAGGTATGTGTATCTTAATGGGAAACTTAATTGCTATTGTAGTAGTGTGTGTGATCCCAGGACCTCCTGGGCTAAGTGCTGGACCAGCTGAGAACAGAGGGCAGTCCACATCCAAGAGAGTACAGATGCAGCGGGATGTGTCATGATTATGTCCGTGTGGGATTTTTGCTTCTCATATGAAAAACGTTTTTCTTTGATTATATTTTTTTTCAGATTTTATTTTATTCAGGACAGTGACTAAGATATTCATGCTGTAATCAATACGTGTGTTTTTATATTTGATTATAATGTGCTTGTAATGTGAGAAGTATAAGGTTAATGGCACATGTAGCAATCCAGTGCTTTGTTTCTAATTGGTGTAGTTGTGCAGAGGAAATGACAAACATTCATGTTGCTGTCACTGTGTGCGTCTGGATTAAGCTCTCAGCTGGTGTAATTGTTGCCCGATATGACAAGGGCATGCGCTGACTTTAACTCACGAAGAAGCTGACTTGGGTCTTTTTGGGAGACATTTTAGCAATGTTTAGCAATGCTAAGATGTTGGCTTTTTTTTTTTTTTTTTCTCAGCAGATACCATGTTGTGGATCCAATTATCTAAATATCTGAACCATCCCTGTATTTTTAACAGGCTAACCTCCAAGTAAACTGTTGCAGTTCAGGACTGGTGTCATGGACGAGATGGAGGCAAGGAGTTTTCCTCAAAATCCTGTAGGAAACTGCGGCAGAGCCCCTGTTAACGTGCTGGGTTAACACTGCAGGCGCCTCACTCCCTCTGGGCTGTAAGCGCTCTGGGTGCAGATTTACTCAAGGCTTGAGCCCGCTGATCAGGGAATACTACAGTTACTTTAATTGTGACAGCTAAGTGCCCGGATTTCGATGAGGCCCAGTGTATTCATTAGAAATTGCTAGTTATTACCATTAATAATACACTGAAATTAATTACTGGGAAGAAAAATAATATCCATGCTGATCTATACACGTGAATGATGGTAGATGCCTTCAGCGGCACTTTCTTTTGCCATTCATACTGTTTTCCTGGAGAGACTGGGGTTTCCAGGTAATTTCCAGAGTGACATTTTAATGTATTTATCTGAGGTAACTCATTCCCCTCTGCAGGCCCACCTCCAAGCAACAAAGCAGGAGAAAATAACTGCTCAACCGCCCCTTAATCCACTAAGAGTAAAGGAATAGACACTGAACTAGCCTGACAGGAATGATGACCAGCAGAGCAAACAGCTGGGGAGCCCGGGGGGAAATCTGCCAGGCTTTGGCCATAAAACCACCTAATGCCTCTGTATCTGAGTGCCCTCAGTGCTGCTGGCAGTGTTACGGGGCACGGGATGCTGTTGTGCCCATTTGCTAGACCCGGGGTCCTGTAGTCTGGGTTTGCAGGCTACTCGTTACGGGGGTGCTGGGAGTGAGATTGCAAAGTGGCATCAAACAAATTTAGGTCTGGGAATAAGATTCCCGGGAAGCTCAGCTTTGTACCACTTCAGGACTGTGCAGCCCATCATTCTCCCACTGTGAAATGGGAGGCATCCTCTGAAAGCACGTGTGTGTATGTGTGCACTTGTGTGTGTGCTTGCGTGTCCAAACACTAGGACAACGAGGACTATTTCAGAGAGAGCACAATACTGAAATTGTAATCGGTGAATTTAAAGTGGCCCTGAGTCAAAGTAGACTGACAATTAGGAGACAGTTTTGCCCACTAGAGATGACTACGTTTTGGAACATTCCAGCAAACTTTATGCCCAGCAAACTTCCTTCTGCATGAACAGATTGGCAGTGTTCAGGGGGAAGGGGAACCCAGAAAGAACCACAGATTTTGCTCCCCAGTCTTTAGCCAGCAAATGTGGAAATTTTAAAATCAGTTCCACTGATGTATTATTACACTTGCCTGTATAATGGCACTGGATAGTCTGCTGCAGCTCAGAGCCAAAACACAGTGGTTTGGCATATCCCTTTTCTTTTTTCTATGTCTGATCTGTCTCTCTCCGGTCCTTGGAAAGCATCTCTGTTGATTCCTTAGGGTCCCAGAGCTGGACTCACCTCTGATGTCCTTTTTATTTCATTATAATGCTGTTGCCTGCTTATGCGTTCTGTATCCTTACCAAATCAAGCCAGTGACCTGTCCAGTGCAGTATCTTTTTTTACCATCAGCAGCCAATGCGTGGTATTTCCACGGATGGTGAAACCCCTACAGAATGCACCCAGCTACTTGAGCAATGCTGTGCATGGGAAGAAAAATTCCTCTGTTGTCCCTAGAGGCCACCAGCACATGCCCTAAAGCAGGAGGTTTCATTACCCCTATTTTTTTTTTTTTTCTCTTTTGGCTTATATGACTGCCAGTGTTATTTGCAGTCATAAAATTTTCCAGCCCCAGTATGAAACCCAGTCAGCGTTGTTTGTCTCAGTTGTCTTCCTACGGCTGCAAATTCCTCTGCTCTGCAATGCGCTGGACGCAGCTATTTCCTTTAGAAGCCCGCCATGTGCTGCCCTGTAATTTTACGCAGAGCCCGCTGTTTCCCACAGGCTCTGGTTGAGGGTGCTCAGTGCCTCGCAGGATGGAGCTCGCTGCCTGGGGCTGGCCTTAGCACTACCAGGTCCAAGAAGAGACGCACGGGAACAGGAGGAGTCACGGCTTTGGGGCAGTGCAGGAGCTGCTTGCTTTGCCCATCCCCATGGCTCTGCTGGACAAGGGTGCAGCTTTTGCAGTGCCCGCCACAAGCCGTGCAGCCCTGCTGAGAGCTCCCTGAACGATCTGTCCACAGCACTTGCCAAGGAAATTTGACTGTATCTCCACCTGTCGTTGTTGGTCTTTAAATGAGCCTTACACATTCAAAAGTCAGGAAGTACACTGCAGAAATGCTGGGGCTCAATTAGTTTTATTTGTTCTGTGGTTCCAGATTTTATTTTTTCAGTTAGCAGGAATGATATATTTTTTTTTTCAGATGAAATGGATTTTTCCAAAATAAAAGGTTTGCAGACTATGGGTCTATATGAAAGCAAACAGCAAATAGCTATGAAACATTAAGACAATCATGTGAAGATGAATCTTGTGAAGGTGACAATTTTGACAATCTTTAAGACAATCTTGTGAAGGTGAAGCACTTCTGCCCCTGCAGCACACGAGGCTTTGTTTCTCGTCGTTTCCCTCTTTGCTGCTGGCAGAGGAGAGCAGAGGGGTGGCTGTCCTCCGTCTGCTTTCCTCCGGGCTCTGGCAAGGATCACGGGATCAGCCTGTGCTGATCCTCGCTGCAAGGCACCAGTTTCATTCCCACCTACACGGCCAGGGAAGAAGTCCTTCTCCCTGAGGCCCCAATGGCGGAGACGTGGGGAGCCCTCGCCTGGCACCCAGCCTCCTGCCGGGGCCGCACATCCCCTGCCTGGTGCAGCGCGGCCTCGCTGCAGATGCCACGTCACAGCCGTGCTGGGCTGGCACCTGGGGAAGATCTGAGGCTGCACTGACACACACCGGGCGAGTCAGAGTGAATCTGAGCCTGGTTTTCCTCTGAAAAGCGCACGTATTCATTGCCAGAGACCCATCAGGCTTCATAGGAGCAGACTATAACGAATACTAGTGCTAAGGGGGTGTAAAGCAGGCAGACAGTCCGTCCTTTCTGTCTTTAGTGCCAGAAGCACAAACAGAAGTACTTGGGTACAATGTTTTTACTTTCATCAGGATGCTACAAATGTGAAGGGGCCCCTGTTAGATCGTTTGCAGAGATAACTCGGAACATGTAAATAAATCCATCCCTGTCTCTTCAGAGATCCCAACTCAGATGTTGCATGCTGTAAACTCCAGCATTTGTAGCTCACATTTACATGATCAGATGGGGAAGGGAGGCAGGTTAGTAACAAAGGGTGCAGCTGCCTGCCCCACATACTGTCTCCAAGATCAACAGATTCCTTTACCCCCTGAGGTGCTGGAGTCTTTAATCTAAAGCTCCATGGAGATGCTCTGTGCAATTAGCACCTATGCTTATTACTCCCTCTTGCTCCATTCTTACCCCAAAGCTCTCTAGATAAAAGAGAAGACTTTTAAAGCTCAAAGTTTTCTGTGGCAGTTTCCTGCTTTGTGCAGTTTTACCCCGCCTCTCCTTTCCCCATGGCTCTGAGAATCTCCCAGGCTTGTTTGTGGTTTTTCTTTTTCACAGGAAGTTCAAACCCTCCTTTCTCCTATTAGGATTGTCCATAATTCCATCTCTACACATCCATTTTGCCATCCTTGAAGTGTTTTTTTTTTTTTTTTTTTTTTTTTTTTTTTTTTTTTTTTACACCTTCCTGCATCCCAGTGCCCAACTAGTTATCTTTTTTCCCTCACTGTGTGGCTGCTCATCTGTTTATTTGCAAAACTGGATGGAGGTCTTCTAAGAACAGATATTTTCATTTAATTTCCATCCGCCCTCGCTCCAAAGAGAGGCAGAAACTTAGCATGAGGAAGATTTTAGGAGCTTTTTTTTTCCTAGTCCCAACCAGAATCTGAAAACAGTGTGGCAGGAACCAATAGTGCTTGTTATCTTGGCTCTGCTGCACTCTCACGCTGTACTCTTGGGCAAGATGCTTCACCTTTCATTCTATTTTCCCCAGCTATCGATAGACATAATCATCTGGGTTTATATATCTCCCAGGGATGCTGTTAGCTTTAATTAGATGGTTCCTGTAGAGTACTTCCAATATGCAGCTTTCTATGGCAAAACTAACTTGCTGGAGCAAAAACATGTTGGTGTAAATCCTGGCTTTTCCTAAGAAGCTGAGTGAAGGGTACGATATGTGCTGGAGAAGCAATTAAAGGGACAGGAATCATTTCGTTTTAGCCACAGACTCCTAGGAGACTTGTATAACTTCTGGTGAGCCTGCAGATGGTGACTGAGAAAAGGAAGCGGTTGGTTGGTTTAAACTCTGTATTTAATATACAGAATAATGGAAAATTTGTAGAGATTCTTGTCAAAAAATGTTGGAAACTTCTGATAGCTAGAAATAGGTCAACGCTGGCTAGAAGAAGTCAACAAAGACTTGTTCAAACTTTCATGTGAGTTCCTTTGTGACTGTACACCTGTGGGGTAGTCTAGGGATGGGTCAGCTCCCGAGAATAATCCTGGAACTAGTGAATTTTAAGGAGGTCTGATTTTAATTCATATACTTTAGTTTCTGTGGTTTACATCAAAAGACACCAAAATGCTGGGAAAACCTCCGGAGCAGCCACACCTCAGTTTTGAGAAGGGCAGTTCATTCACACCTACTTCACTGTTCTTCCTTTTAAGCTACATTAATTGTTTTAATAAACAAAACAGTTTTCTTTCTAGAGCATTCTGATCTTTTAGCTGCTACTCATTTAAGCGGTGTCTCTATATACTGTGAAATTCCCTATCCCTTGCTTTCCTCTGTCTGACTCCATCTGTAGATTTTCATTGAGCTTGAGATGGGCAGGAAAGAAAAGAATTATAGGAGTCCAGATAATTCTGTCCTGTGCATCCTCAGCAGCATTCACTTCTCCCTGAGCTGCCCAAATCCTACACCTGGACACCCATATTGCGCAGGTAACCATGAAAAGGGGGAATCAGGTGGCTAGTTACCTGATTTGTATGCACAAATGGACATTTTTCGGTGTGAATGCAGCTTCTTAGAAATATAACTGGTTAAGGGTATTTATTTTTAAAATATTCCATCAATTTCTTCTGTCACTTTCACTTACTGCAAATTAGAGTCAATCCAATTAAGTTGGAATAGTTGCCTCAATACAAACTAGCAAGAGCAAGAAGAGAATTGGGTTTGCTGTCTATGTGATGGTTTTCACTAGAGAAAAAAATCAGCATGCGCCATGCTGGGATAGTTGTCTTTGCTGCATGTTTGAGATATTTCCCATTCTATGTATAGGAAATACTTGAGCAAAGTCAACAAGCAGGTAGTCAGCATGCGTTTCGCTTTAGATGCCACCACTATAGCTGTGTGTTATGCTGACGGAGTGAATTCCAGATGGAGCTTGGAGAAGTGATGATTAATTTCCAGCAGTTCCGAGGAGGAAATTATACTCGTTAAATCAATCTAGGCGAATTTCAGCTCTTGCTTAAAAGACACCCTAATTGCATCGGTGAATTCAGAATGAACTGTAGTACAGTGTGCAGGAAGTTCACACACCCCTTGTACTATCATTAATGATTGCAAAAGAGTCTGAAATGTTTACTCACTCGGCCAATAACATGTTTGTGTTCTTTTTTTTTTTTTTTTGACCTTATTTAATTGCAACGGTAAGAGGGTGAGTATATGGCTAAACAGCAGCCATCCTGTGCTGTTGAGGCGGGACAATGCACCGAGAGAGCCCTGGCAGGGTGTCTGGTCTCACTGCCCCACAGCAGGGCAAAATCAGCCATCCCACTCCCTTCATGACACCAACTTGCTGTCTAGCTCTGTGCTTGAGAACATCAGTCATGGTTTGTGCTTATGTTCAGCCTGCCCTACTTTGCTCTGCCATTAACTATGGAGAGGTGATGGGACGGGATGAGCCCTTTGTGGCGACGGGCCGTGCAGCCAGCCCGCGCCCCGCTCTCATTCCACTGAACCTTTCCTTTCCCAGAAGCAGCGTCAACAAGACATCTAATTTATTAGCTGTGCAGGGTCACTTATTGGCATCAAATTAATATGAGTTAACTTCACTTCACAAGGAGCCTGTGGAGAAGGAAAGCAGCCAAGGAATGAAGCAGCCAAGTTCCATGGCTCTGTGACTCAGCGGGTTGCAATTAGGCCACGCAGGGGAGCGGGAGGGGTGGCCGCTGTCTCTTGCCACTGCAGTCTTGCTGGGGATGACAGCTGAGCTGCTTCAGGTTCCTCTGTCGGTGCTTAATTCTGCCTGTTGTGCTCTGGGCACAGGCCGGGGGGCAATTTTCGAACAGCTGCTCCCATTCCATCCTCCTGTGTGCCCTCCTGCGAGACAGCAACATGCAGAGGGGCCGAGGTGGACTTTTGTCAGGGGCAGGTAGGTTGTGTGTGGTCCCTGTCACTTTATGGGGCTTGGGTAAACAACAATCGCTTTGTTATGTGCTGAATAGGAAATTTAGTCCCAAATTAGCACTAATGTAAGGTCATTTAACCCTTATGGGAGGTCTTTGAAAAATCATAATAGAGCCACGGAGGAGTTAGGACAAACCAGCCACAGAGCCCAGCGAGGTTTTGTGCAAGATTGACAAAGTGCACTATTATTATGCTGAGACAGGGTCAAAAATGTAAATAGTCCGAGACCAGCAGAGAGAAGCTTTCCTCCTGCTGGGATGATTATTTCTGGAACAGGTGCTGCTCCCAAATCCCCATGCAATGGCTACAAGCTCCCCATGTTACTCCTGCAGGGTTTCAAGCCAGGAGAATTAGAAGTGAATTGGAGCCAGGGTGAGTGTCAGCACCTCTCAATCCAGCGTATTCATTGACATAATGGCTGCTGGGTCAGGGCAGCTCTTCCTGCAATTTCTTTGTCCAGCCCTTGAAATGAGAGCTAGCCTTTAATTGCCACTGAAAATAACTGTGTGTGGCTTGTCTGGGACATGTAGCAGCCTGCGAGTGAATGGAAGCTCTTAGAGGTGTGCTGGTGTCCTCCTTTCTCGGGCAGCGTTGGGCGAGGGCCGGGTGAACGCTTGCAGCCGGCCTCGCTCCGTCAGCAGGAGCGGTATTCGCCGCTGGTCCCGGCTGGTGAAGCGGAGTCCAGAGGTGGGGGGCACTTTGCTTTGCTTTCAGGCAAAGTCTCTGTCTCTGCCTTCACGGGGACTTTTGCACTGTGCCATGTTGTGAGGGAAAGGCGTGTCAGTGCACAGCGGTGGGAGACTTCTCCAGATTCACAATAGCACTGGGTGGGTGAGGCTGGCGCTGCGGTGTGTGCGGGGAGATCGGAGGCCGCAGTCAGACCGGGAGCAGTCCAGACCCCTGAAGCTGTGTGTTGGCAATGAGTAGAGCTGAAGGTTTTAACCAACCAGCTCGATTTTGGCAGTATTAAGCGCATCTGAAGTTTCCATATGGCATATGCCCACCTTAAGTGCAAAACTCATGAGAGAAACCTCGATCACCTTTTTCTGGTGAAAACCTGGCTGTGTTT
Organism: Aythya ferina; assembly: GCF_964211825.1. NCBI lineage: Eukaryota > Metazoa > Chordata > Aves > Anseriformes > Anatidae > Aythya > Aythya ferina. The sequence continues at coordinate 438,352 of NC_140322.1, read as the reverse complement.
CCCGGAATGCCAGTGAGTTCTGGCTCTCTAATCCCAGCCTCCCCAGGATGATTCCCCAGGTGCTTGTTGAGAAACACCTTTTGCCAAGGAGTCGGCAGGACCGGAAGCTCCAGATCCCTTCTCATCTGGAAAGGCAATCAGACAAAATGCCAAGCCCAGGGGGCAAAATTTCGGTCCTGGTGCCAGTCTTGCTTATTACATATCTGGGTTCTGCAGCCTGGTAGACTTTCAACATATAATTTATTTGCTTCTCAACATCCCTGCAGTTATTAAAAGCATCGTACTCAGAACTGCCACCCAAGGTTTCTCTAATTAGTACATCTGCCTTTCGGGGCAATTTTGGATTGTTCGTTTTATGGCTTGACCTCAGGCAGCAAATGGCCAGAATTTGATTTGGGTTCATGCTACCCAGGGGAGCTGCCTGGGGTCTGTAGGACATGGAAGTTCACAGGGAGAGAGGATCTGATGCTGCAGGGATGGGCTCTGTACCAACATCAGCCAAATGTCATGCTCGGGCCAAGGGGGAGCAGTCTCCAGAGGCCCTTGCCTGCACACTGCCACCCAATGCCAGTCCCCCTTGCGAGGCTCTGCAACGGGCAGATTTTCCTTGTGTGGAGGAAAAGAACAATCCAGAGTCCAAAGCCATAGAAAACCTCCCTTGGGAAGGCTCACGGCGGTCCTGTGCTACCCCATTTGGCCCTCACCTGCACCCAGCCTTCAGCTTTATCTCTCAACTGAGCTCAGAATATGGCTTCTCCCAGGACTGGCCCACATTGAGTCTTTCTAGTTTGTCCTAAAATGATTTTGTTCTATGCTGAAAATCAGAGCAGCAAGTGCTGACCTCATCAGCGGCAATTAATCCTAAAGCTACAGTAGGACCTCACAGGGAAACATCTTGCTGTCATGCTATAAATCCTTCAGGTCCAGATAAAATAGTAACTTCCTTTCTGTGCCTTTCTAGGACTCGGCTGTGCTTGGGTTTGGGCCACAAGTTCCAGTTCCGGCTCCAGCAGAGACATGGCTTATGCTGGCGCAGTAGTTTGTTTGATCTTGTTTCAAACTGGGGTAAAAATGCATTGCTATAAGTCACATCTCCACTAGTGGTTTGCGTGGGTGACTAGACACTCAGGGTAGGCAAATTTTTCTAAGACTTGCATCAAATTACTTGCTGTACGGTCATGGCTCCAAATCCCATGAGAGCCCAGGGTGGCATCTGTCCAAGCACAGGACTGCCCAGACAGGCCTCCCGCTGGAACAGGCACAGAGGTTGTGCGAGGCAAAGCTCAGGCACACCGATGTGCAGCCAGCAGTGCTTTGGTCTCCACTTCTATGCAGCTGCCTCAGGTATGAGCTATGGCAACAGGTCCTCCCTGAATATCAGTGATGAGGGCTGATGCTGCTCAAACCAGCATCAGAGGTTTGCAGGTAAATCCTATTCGCCGTTCCCAGGAAGCCTACCTGGCCATCAGTGCCTGGTATCTGGGTGCTCTGTAGTATTTATGGGAAAATACGGCAGCATCAGCTTAGAAGAGAGGCTGATCCTCAGATCCTGAAGTAAAACAAGATTGAGTGATTTAGAAAAGCTAAAGCAGCAGTTTGTTTTGTAATAGGTATGTGCTTCTTGCAGCAGGCATCTTCTATGGGGAAGGAAAATCCCCAAGCCCCTGAGGGCCAGCAGCCCCTGTGTGCTAACTGCCACCCAAGGTAATCTTGGTGCATCTCTTTAAATGTTGCAAAACTACCTGATATTTTTCCACTCCATGGGACAACTGGTACCTTGCAATGAACTTTCTTTTAATCCCCCCCAGCCTCCTGCCCTGGGAAGGGAGTCCCACCCCTACAGAGGCAGACTGAAAGCAAACTCATCTGCTGGGTTTGCTGTGTAGGAAGGCTTGTGGATTACCAAATACTGGACAATTTAGAAAGGATCTAATAAATTCATATAAGGTTTGGTTAGATTTGTTGTCTGAGAGGGAGATGCACTGGTATGATATAAGTTTAGATTTCATTTAAGATGGAAAGGTTTTTCACCTTAGATGTTGGATTATGGCCTAGCCAGGAAAAGAACAATTTGAGCAGGTGCAGCATGTCAGAATTAAGTGGGCCTTTACTTGATATCAAATATAATAGACAGGTACCAGCTAGAAGCAGAGAGCTTGCCCAGTACCAGAGGGTGGAGTAGATGGGTGTCTGTTTTTCTCTCTCCTAGTCTTCAGAGCCATAAGGAGTCTATCTCCACCATGCTGGCTGAGTTTCAGGGTTTCTCCAAGATGCCATGCGCCTTCTCACATACTGTAGCTCCGATGGGGAAAGACAAGAAGGAGCCCAGGAGCCCTGCAGCCTTTGCTCCTTTGACAGAGGCGTCAGCAGGACAAGGACTGCAGCACATCGGTGCTGGCAGGTGAGGACACCTGGCTGGGATTCCCTCCGTCCCTGCCAGGTCACAGATTCATCCAGAGCTGGATGCGGCTGTCGTGTGGATGGAGAGGGGCTGGGCACTGAGGAGGCTGGGCCCGAGGGCCCTCATGAAGCTTTCCCCACAGCGTTTCTCTCTGTGGGCACCAAAGTGGTGTGCGGCACCAAAGAGGAGCCAGAGAGCCCCTGACTGACTCGTGCTGTCAAACGAAGATGGCATCCTGCAGCAGCTCCTCTGAACTGTGCTTGCACTATAAGATAGTCTGAAAGCTCACATTTTTCCTTTTGCCAGCCCAGAACTATAATTTTTACGGGAGGCTTCAGCACTGCCAGCTTTGCTTGGGCTTTGCTGTAGCACCGACAGGCAGTCGTGGGCTCCGGTGTTTTGCAAGGGGGGCTCTTTTCCCTTTGATGGCAGTGTGTTAGCATGACAAAACTGGAGCCCTTGGGGAGGGAGCAGGGCCAACGCTGGGCTTGTTTGCTAGAGATTTTCAAAGGGGAATCCCTCCCTGCCTGTAAATATCTGAGAACAGAGCTCCAGGTACCAGGTGCTTCTCCCACATGAAGCTGCTCAGAACTGTGCTGTGCACAGCACCAGCCAGCGAGACGATAGCTCAGTGACTCACGCAGGCCCTTTGGCAGGGGTTTCCAGTTTTCTCAGTGGAAATGAGATTCAGTTCCCACAGTTGATGTACCAAGCCCCTGCCCAGCCTCACTACTTTTCCCCTCCCTCCACGTTTGCCTTTTTATTTGAATGCTTCGGGAGCGGAAGGTGGCTCCGAACCAGGCCTGGGATCTAAGCACGGGAATCTCAACTCCAGGGACAATTTTAGAGTCAAATCAAGATTGCAGAGCCAACTTCTTCTTCCTTTTCTCTGTAAATAATCAGGTTCAACAGCTGCTTTCTCAGTGTATTGTGGGAAAGTCAGCTCCTGCCAAAATGCTGAGATGGAGAAAGGCAGGATGACCACTGCTGTGTGCCAGTTGTGGCCATCCCTAAACATCCCCTGTACCAGGGTGCCATGACTGGTTGAGTAAGGACGGGTACAGAACAGAAGAGAAAAACAATTAAAATTTGCAATGTGCTTGGATGATTCTAATATGACCAGCCTGAGCACTAATCTGTCATGAACTGTGGTCCTGCCTGGACTAAAATCCTGACTCTTTTGCCCTCACAGCCACTCAGCAATGCATTTGCCAAGCACTCAGAGCCTTCCGTAAGTGAGAAAAAGTGAAGCTAAGAGAAGCTGGCTGAGGCTGTGGGTCATGTTTGTTTATTTAATCTGAAGGTGGCTGCCCTGAAGACTCTTTGTTGGGTCAGTTGTTTGCAACCCAAACTTGTCACTGCGTAAAAACTGGTAGAACTAGATAAAGGCAACAGGAATTGTCCTATAGCCCCGTGGGCTACAACAGGTAATAACAACCCGGCCTGGCTCTGTTAAAAAGACATGTGAGCATTGGGTCATATTGTTCAGTGGTATGGGAACCCAGCAGGGCCAGCCAGCTTCCCGGACACCCTGCAGATACTGGTGTTCACCTAACTGGAAAAGAGCTGCTGGGAAGGGTCAGCGAGGGGTTCATCTCTCTTGCTCACTTCAGAAAATTGAATTCTTTCTGTACTTTTCCTCATTATTGCTATGACAATAGCACTACAAAGTGCCTTTTCATGGCCTCTGTTGTGCTATGTGTTGTACAAACAGCAAAAGGGCTGTCCTGCCAGACCCAGGCTTGCAGCCCAAGGAAGTTCTGGTTCAGTTTTTTGTTCTGGCTTCTTTAGAAAAAGGATCTAGGAGGCAGGAGCCTCACTGGGTAGCACTGTCTGGTCTGGATATCAAAGGTTTATAAAAACATTTATGGCGCAAGCTATGTTTTCCTTGGAAAAGCACCTGAAGAAGCCACATCTCCCTTTGGAGAACAGCTCACTTTAACCTGCTTCAGGCTGCTTCCACTTACTGCATATTAATTGTTGAAGTATTTTAATAACACTTGGTCAAGCACAGCTGAAATTCCTGACACATTGCGGGACAACTGGGAAGGATATTTGACAGCTGTCGGTGGGAAAAGCCATGTATCCCAAGGAATAAGAGCCCTTGCTTTGAGGTTACATGCATGTTACGTGGAAAAGAAGCCAGACTGGGAACAGGGAGTGCGAAATGACTTATCCAAGGTCACACTGCAAATTGGTGGCGGAGGGTGGAATAGGACCATCAGGGTGGCATGTCACGGGGCTGCACTACGCCTCGAGCCGCTCCTGCAGACGCAGACCCAGCCGGCTCCTGGCGCAGCAGCGGCATCTGAGGGCAAGCACTGGAGACCTGGTGAGTGATGCTGTCCTCGGTCATCGAGCTGCTGATCTATTGCTGATGAAATGCAGCTAATCACAGCTTGCCCATGGATGTTTAAAGAGGATTTAACAATCCAAACACAATGCAACCCTGTTGCCTTAGAGAGGGTGTAGCTGTGAGCAGAATTTGGCCCTCTCTTTTAAACTTTGCAGTTTGTCTTGACTGCTTCATGCTTTATTTTTAGAGCATCATAAAGAGCTTTTGTTCCAAGGTATATTTAACAGGGGAGTGGAAGGGAAGTGGGAGGGTTTTGTGCATAGAGAATGTATCTCTTGGTCTCCTTCTTCTAACCCACCCCCTCACCAGATACTCTTGGAGGGTGGGGTATAAAAAAAAATTAAAAAAAAAAAAAGAAAAAATAATTAAAAATACTGAAATCATAGTCAAAGGGATTGTCTAGGCGTCCAGGCCTGGAGGCCTGTCAGGTGCCATGAAGCACACATATCAGAAGAACACCATGGTGCCCAAGAGGATGGCAGGGGTCAGGCAGGAGCTGGCAGGCGCCTGTCCCTAACTCTCCCTGGGCACTGACCCCTTGCCCAGTGCCGTCCTCCACAGCCGGCAGTGGGGTAACCCTGGCTGGGGGGCGGCTGGGGGGGTCCCTCTGTGGGAATGGTGGTGGTAACGTTTCACCTGGCCTCAGAAAAGTACCCGAGAGCAAAGCCCAGCCGGCATTGCTGCACAGATAGATGTGTGGTGCTGACACAAAGGGGACGTTTTTGGTGTGAGACATTTTAACGAGGCGCCGTAACTCCTGGAGGCTGGGAGAGTGCCTTGGTGCTTTGGGTAGGTGCATAGCTAATTGCATAAGAAATAAGACTGCATGCGAGAATGAGCACGCATGTGCCTAGCTAGCAAAGTTTCCCTGTCTGCCATTGCAGTAAGCTCGTTGCAGGAAAAAGATGACGTTCTGGATCAGTGGCAGCAAAGGAAAGGAGAAACTTAACGCTTAAAAACAGAGGCAGGAAAACTGAGAGAGACAGTTGCAGCTGCCCTTTTGGAGCCTCACTGAATTTTTTCAAAGGAGAATCTGTGCTTCTGTCCCTTCTGCCAGTCCATCCCAGCTTCCCAAGGAACCCTGTGGCTTCTCCAGCAGACTCCAGCGACAGTGATGCCAGACAGGGCACACAGCCTCACTGCTGACTGGCAGGCAGTTCCCAGAGCCCACTAAGCCCAGACTGCTCCTGCTTGCCCCTGCTTCCATCTGAGCCATGGCAAGAGAGCTGCAAGTGCAGCAGGGTGGGCTTACAGCCTCTGAGGCAGGAGCAGGGCTCCCTGGCTCTTTCATCAGCTGGTTACAGGGCTTAGCTTCGGGATCCTGCAGGCGTCTGGTGATTTCATTGTCCTCCTGTCCCCTGTCGCAGAGCAGCAGACAGTATCATCTGTGCTGTTATGCAAAAAGCAGAGTCTGAACTCCTGAACATTTCCTTCCGGACATGGATTTGACCTAGTCATGGTCGTGCTGAGGCCCACAGGGCACCTTTCACTAAGGCAAAGCGTGTCAGCTTTGTCAGATACATTTCTCCCTTTCTTCTTTGACACAGGTTTTTTCTCAGGGAGGTCAGAATCCCGTGCCCTGCCATCCCCCTGCCTGGTCTGGCTCAGCTCAGTTTTCCCCTCCTTCACTTTTGTTGCTGGAATCTGGTAAATCTCTCTAAAAGGCTTGAAGAAACTTGGAGGTCCCCTAAGGGGATGTTGCACCTCTTTGCACTACCCAGAGCCAGTGGAATACTCCCTGGCTAGATCCAAGTAAAGGACAAGTACCCAGGTCTACAGCCCCAATTTTCATGAACTTGCCAAGGTTTTTGATTCTGGCTTAGACTGGCTTTGATTCAGCCCTCATTCACCTGGCCTTTGGGTATCGCACTATCCCCTGTTGAAGGCTTTGGCAACCAGTGCTCTCCACACCTTTGGCTTTTGTTCCCTGAACATGGGCCCTGGCTGCTCGGGTGGCGCGGTGGGGCCGGGGCCCACAGCCAGCCCCAGCAGCACCAGGGTCCGTCTGGCTGCACTTGGAGCTGGTGTAAGGCCAGGAGCCGTATAGGTGTGCTCGAAGGGTGTTGTACCCAAATTATTATGCTCTCTCCATGTCTGCCTGTGCAGACATGCCTTACGCCTGCCTGAGTGGGCTGGGAAGGCCATTTGCCACCAAACTGGGGGAGCTGAAGACTTAAAAGTGTTCTCCTCTCCTGTATTCATCTGCTGGTGCTGGGCACCAAGTGGGACAGATTCAGTGAGACAGAGTGATGGGGGATGAGAATGAGTGGTGGAAGCCTTTCTTTTTCCTTTTGTTTTAAGGCTTGTATCAACTTGTCTCGTTAAATCCTCTCCTGCCTTCCAAATCGAGTCAACGTGAGTCACCCGCTGGGCCCATCCTTTGCCTCCTCATTGCAACACGGATGACAGAAACCGTCCAACAGGAGCGCTTGAATCCATGATGAGTTTTGTTCTATTGCATAAATCTTTTCACCCCTTGCAGGTGAGTTGCTCCAGAGTTATTGCCTGAGTGGTATTCCTGCAGACAGTTCCCAAATGGCGTGTGTCCGGGCTCCTCGCTGCAACATTCCCGTCCGAGCTGTGAAGGCAGGACAGCGTGTGAGGGTGGTATGGAGAAGGGTTCTCCCACAGACCTGCTCTGTACGTATCCACTGTAATGGAAAAGATCCCCTGAGTCAGTGGCTTCGCTGCATGTCTTGGCATCTAACAGTCTGTATTTTTAAAATTAATTTTTAAGGAAAAAAAAAAACACAAACCTCCACAAACTTCCTGGAGTGAGCTGCTAAGAGAAGGTGAGAAAAGCAAAAAGAAGCTTAGTTTGTAGGTACAATTACCATTTAGGAATGAGAGGAAACAAAGAGGCTTTTCTTCTTCCTTAATTTATTCCTGTATATATATGTATGCATTTTTGTCTGTATATTTATATATAAAGAAACAGCAAAGGACAAATCAGCCCCCAGATTCCGAAAAATGACAGCTCTTTGGCATTGCAGCACATGGAACACGTCCACCAAACTGAAACTAATTATCACAGAGATGAATAACCGAATCCACTCCTTTCTTTATCGCATCTTCTTTCCCCTGGGGGCTTCTCCCTCGTCCCCGCCCTCCTCCAGCCTCGCAGGCCGGCACGCAGAGGGTTACGGGCTGCACCTGTCTAGGTGTACCTGTCCCACGGCACCTGTGCCCGCAGCCAATCCGCGCCGCGCCGCCAGCCTACCTGTCAGCAAAATACCTGCACGCGAAACCTCGACATAAATCAAACACTGCGCTTCGCAGGCAATGTCTGTGCTTAGCAGGTACTAGCAGGGAGAAGTCGTCAGAATTTACCGTCCGCAAAGATTTGGAAACGTGGGGAAATATGTCTAACGAACTCGAGTAAGTAGAGGTTGCTTTATTTACCTGGTCCCCCTGTGTGTAGGCTGAGGGCTTTTTCTCAGGCTTGGTTAAGGACTTTAGGTCTGAATGAACTGGACTCCTCGGGTTAATCTGTCCAGCTGTTAGCAAATGGAAGTGAAAAAATGGACGGGAACTTTTTTCAGGCTTTCTGTCCCTCGCTAACCTGTTGCTGCTCTTAAGAGAAATTGCTTCATTTCTTAAGAGAAATTGTTGTTATTTAAGAGAGTTTTTTAAATCATGATTTTTTTTTTTTAATTTTATTTTTTTTTCCTCCAGACTAAAACTTAACACTTTAGGTTTTTGTCTAGAGGCAGCTCTGTTCTGCCTCAGTCCAACAAAATCTAACGTATGCTACAGTGATCCTATGTTGGTTTTTTTTTTTTTTTTTTGTAGAGAATACCTTCCAATGTATTTACTAGTTTTGGATGAGTTTCTAGCATTTTTTGTTTTGTTTTGTTGGTTTTTTTTTGGGGGGGAAGTAAGGGCATAAGAGAGGGGAGCACATTAAAGTGAATGGATTCACATTATTCTATCAAGTAATAGAATTGTTACAAACAGTAACTGATTGTATTCATTTATTTTGATTTTTTATTATTTTTATATTTTTTTTTTGAAATCAAGGAAAAGCATTTAACATTTTGCTGATTCTGTATAACTCTTCCCTCTTATCTTGGGACCTCCAAAATATTTTGGACTTTGGATACGGATGGTTATGCATTTGCCTAGCATGCCTTGCACCTCTGGAATACGAGCAAAGGAATGTCATAATAGCATGACATGATGTGCTAAAGGCTGGTGGTATATTGAACTGTGATATAGAAAATTAGTGAATGCTACTGTCAATCTGGTCTTAGAAAGCTATCTAGTTATGTAGCCCCATATGAAATAAATCAAGAAATGTATTAATAATAAAATTTATTAAAAATATGCACACAGATATGTGTATATCTGGGTACAGATACAGTGCTTCAAAAGGTTTATTTTGAAAGAAAAAGCACGTACCTGTATATGTTTACAAGCCTGACGGAGGTATTGTGACAGCTAATCTCTTAATAACTGAGAGCCCTGAAAAGGTGCAGCACTGATTATTATTTTATGTAAATACTGGAATCCGTATGCTTGGATCGATTAAGAATCAGTGACTTAAATTTTCACCTTTGAACTCTTTGAGTAATTTATAGTTGGTGTTTTTTAAACTTAGAGTCAGGCCATGTGGTTTACTCTCAAAATGCTAAAGAGCGTTTCTGTGTGTACAGAGAGCATTGCAGAATTAGATTGATGTATTACTAATTACGGACTGGGGCATTATGTTACCTGATGAATTACATGGTTGCTTGACTCTTCTCTTTCTAACGGACTGTTAACCCCTGTGCCTTTCACATGAGAAAGGGGGAACTGATGGGAGTAGCATCCCTTTTGTGATTCAGATCTCAGCGCCAGAGACTGATAAAGATGCAGAGGTTGCTATCTGCTTGCAGTCCTTAGCACAGATCTGCATGGAGCTTTGGTTACCTCGGTAGGTAAAAGGCTCTGCAATGTTAGTCGAGATTGAGCCCGCAGACACATTCACAGATCTCTGAAAACCCCGCTTTAGTTCACTAGTCCACAGCTGGGGAAAATTTGTCTGGGAAGTGCAAACAAGTGGGCCTTGCAGACAGGTGGGCCCTGCAGGCAGCGTGTGCTGGTGCTGCACTGTGGGGCAGGTACCTGCGAGCTCTCCCAGAAAGAAATCGTGAGCACAAAGGTCCTGAAGGGCCTCACTGCAAAGCTCCGCTGACCAGGGAGCAGGATGCCAAAGGCCCAGCCACCAGGTTTGGGCAGTTTTGGGTGCTGTGCCTCGGTGGGCAGGAAGCACTGGGGGGAAGACGAGCGCTGTGAAGAGCTGCTGGGCCATGGGACTGGCGCAGTCATTGTTCACCTCTGGACAACACCTGGGCCAAAGTCATACAGGGGCAGCTTTGTGGACACCAGTGGAAGAGATTGGCTCTGGGGACAGTTTCAGAGGATCTGGTAAGGGCAGCGGTGCCTGTCTGTCCGTCTGGCAGAGATGAGGCTCTTTTACGCAGCCCCCACAACAAGCTGAGCTGTGCATGTGCCCAGATGTAGCCGACTGTCAGGAACCTGTGGTATCCCTGAGGACTGGTGCTGTCACCCAAAATGACAGGGAGAACCATCTCTCATCTTTCCCTTTGCAACTTTAATTTCTCAGAAAGGACTGGGAAGAGACTAGCATGGCATGAGAGAATGAGATGTTTTGCCTATTATAAAATATTCTAACTGATAATTTCCATAGTCTTCTATATTGAACTTATGTCTAATGCTGCAATGCGTGGGCTTGAAGGAGTTAACCAGGAGTTACTCCCAGTTGTGGTTTTGTGGTCGAAACCATGATCGCCAGAAGCAAATTTTTGTCATGCATAAGGTGTGTTATTAAAACTTGAGTTATGCTCCTGGTGAATGAAAAGTTAAAGCCCTTTTATAAAATCCTGGCAGTAAAGCACACAAGGGATAACCGTGCTGAAGCAATGTACACTTTCAAGGGAGATGTGTTTTTTTCTTTCTTTATTTTTTAATTATATAAAGAGAAAGAGAGATTTGTAAATTAAAGAAACAACAACCAAATAGCTGCTATGCAATTCAAAACAAAGAAGTAAAAGCTCTCTGAATAAACTCTAGACTCAAAGCAGAGATAAATCAACATTTACATAGTATCTCTGCTTTGATGCTTTGGGTCACATTTTCAATTGATTGGTACACCAGCATACTTCCAATGAAATTTGTTGAACAAAGACAGTTACAGTGATGGGGATCTGCTCCCACTTGTCCAGTCTGGCGTTCGAGCTGTTGATCAGCACAAAGTGTTTATCCGGAAATGCACTTACACGGACCTGCACCTGCGAGCGCTTCGCTTCAGCTGACTGGCAGAGACCGCTCCCGATCTGTGCCTCGGGTCCTCCCGTAGTGTGTTCAAGGATGGCGAAGGCAACAGCCGAAAAGTCCATTAACCAGGAACTGAGTTAACATCTGATTATGTTCTGGCTGAAACTCTGTTGCTAATACCCAAGTTTCAAAGGCTCAGAAGATAAGACAATGTGATGGCTTGTTTGTTGTTATTCCTCTAGGTGTTATGTTTTTCTGGCTGGTGGCTGTGGTTATGGGTGAGAGTAGCAAGGTGTTAGACACTGTGAAACATATGATCCAAAGTGGTCCTTGTTCATAACCAGAAGTATTCAGAGGAAAGGGGCAGGGGTCATTTACCAAGATACTTGGCTCCCAGGTGCCAGCCACCTACTGTATTAAATTTTTGTTTCTTCTCTTTATTCTGTCTCTGCCAAGCATCCGAGCTGTGATGCTTACTCTCAAGAAATGCATTATTTAATGGGGTTATACCTAGAATGAAAAGAATCATCCTTGTTTGGCAAAAGCATTGTTCAAAACACATCATGAACTTTTTTGATTAAATAGCAAAGTGAGAGGCTTGCCTGGCCTTGGGGACATATGTTCAGAGGGTACTCTTGCGGCCAAGCACATTACAGGAGATCTTGCCAGCTGAGTGAGAACTGGCCAGCCTGAAAAGTCCCTCCAGGATAGGAAGAAAGGGAAAAGCAAATGGGGAGAGCCGACCTGGGCTGCCTCTCCCCAGGTTTGCAGAGAGATCAGAGTGCAGCTGAAGAAGGTTCGTCTGCTGCCAGACATCAGGCAAGGAGGTGGGCAGGGGAGCGAGGTGCATCAGGTGAGGCTTGTGGCAGCTCTCCTGCCCTGACACACGCTTCCTGTATCCTCTTGGGCAACTCACTGGAGAACTCATCTCACCCACCTTCAGCCAGCTGCAGTCCAGGTGCCAAGTTTGTTAGCTGACTGAGTTTGCAGTCAGCAGGAAGAGCCCAGCACAGCCCAGCCTAAAATGGGTGGACTGAACTGTCCTGTTGGCTCTCAGAACATGAAGGAGGCCTGAGACTCAACATGTAACTCTGAAAAAGCAAATTTTTGGTAAGCTTAATATTAGTCTCTGCTCTTACTGCATTCTGAAGTGAGTGCTGAGCATCAGACAGGAAAATGTAACTCCAGGAGACAGCCCCATTATTAAGTGTGTAACTGCAGGATCCTCTGTCTGGATGTGACGAGGGAAGTACAGAAGCTTGAGTAAAACTGGGCTCTGTTCTCTGTCTGGGATCCTAGGCCCTGCTACAGTGCAAACAACATGTAATTGCTACATTAAAACCTGATTACCTGAAGAGCAGGAGAAAACAAACAAACTTTGTCTCAAAAGATTGCATATTACTTTATTGCTACCATTGGTTTTTTTCATCCAAGTCTTGTAAAGCTGTGATTTGTATTTATTTATTATTTCTTAAAAGTCACATCTCTTGGAGTGAGGTGAACAGATGAGAATTAAGAAGTAAAATAGCCAGTAGCTAGGTTGTTGGATGTGGAAGCTCTGGAAGGAAATCTGTAAGCACTGAAAACAAAAGCAGTAACTGGAAGCACCCAATTCTCCAAGTTATGAAGCCCTCCTTGTCATTTGTAAGCCTTCTCACGGTGTTGGAAGGACTGGGAGCTTCAATACAGTGTGTGCGTGTGTGTTAGGTGTTGGTGGAGGGGAAGGTTTGTGTTCATGAATACATGTACACACAAGGTGTCTCCTTATCTGTCTACAGGGAAAATAAGAGAGTAGAAGTTTAGAGCAGTGTTTCAGACATGCCAGGTGACAGCAGACGTTCACTCAGAGGCCCTTGTTCAGGGCCTGTTTGTTGTGTTCTCCCTTTGAAGGCAGATCACCCTGAAACTCGGGCGCCTCAAAACTGAAGCATCAGACATCACAAAGCAGCTCCTGAAAAAAAAAGTAGTTGCAATTCCTGAACTGCAAACTGATTCTGTGCTGTAATTTGTTATGTTAGGCAGGAAAGGCACTAAAACACGAATCATTTGTGAAATATGATTGTGTGGGTGGATAGCTCAAGGATGATGTTATCAGGTAAAACAATACCAGCTGGTGTCCCCCCAGCATCATTCAACACCGAATCGTTGGTGGAACCCTTCAGGCTAGCAAGGCAGGAACCAGTCCAGTGCTTGTGAGGTTTATAGCAGAGATTCGGATCTAGTTCTGTTCCTTTACCTTCACTGAGCATCCTTGGACAAGTCATTGTAATGTCAGTTCCCGTTCCTCTGTTTCTCCTCCTGTGATAGTAAATAGCTCCAAAAGCATGGAGTTAGGCTGGTGAAAAATGGAAGAACTTTGAGTTTGGATCTAGGGTTTATGGTTTGTTCCTGGCAAGTCACTCAGGCATACCGGCTCCTGGAAGGTTTGTCTGTGGGCTCAGGCTGCAAACCGCTCCAAGTGGCTTCAGCTCCACGGGCGAGCTGGGGAGGGGGCTGCATCCCGGAGCCGGGCAGGACTCTCAGCCCCCAGTGTCTGCCCACAAGACACGGCGCCTTCCCCCTGTCCCACTGTCTGTGTGTGAGACAGAGCTGAGGGATGGCTAGGAGACATCTGGCTGTGGTGCCAGGCTCAGTGCTGCACTGCCAGAGGCTGATCATGCAGGTGAAATGCCCCTGAAGAAATCCAGTGGCCCAGGGTGCATTTTCACCCAGTTGCCAGTGAAAATACTTCAGGCCTGTAGGCAGGGGAGGTCAGGGCCCTGAGATTCAAGGTCTCTTAGGTCTTTCACACCTGAGAATCGACACTGTATTGTACTTGGCATCTAGGCGACATTTCTCATCGTTAGTCTGTGTGTTTCTTTGTTTTTCTTTCCTGGCTCTGTCTCTCTCTGGATTTTTGCCCGACTGTGACAGTACACATGCAGATAGTTGTACGGCCGCATTGTCTTTAGATATGCTTTTATTGAACTTATGAAGATAGAGTAAAAATCAGAATATAGCTCAGAAGTTTGGATTTATAAACTAGGCTGTTCTATGGGATGTTGTTCTTCCTCTGCAAGGGGGCCTGATTTACAGGCTAACATCTCCACCCTGAGAAAGCAGACATAGTAAATGCTGCTGCTTTTGTCCTGCTCTCCCAGGTGTAGCAGGGATCTACTGATGAGAGACTCTTGGGAAGCATCAGGGTTATCTCATTAGGGAGGTGAGTTCAATGCACAAAACCAGGGCTAATAATAGCCCCCGTGTGCATGGCCTGGGATATCTCTGAAGTCCTATGGGCTAGGGTCTCTGTTATGAGGCTTGGAATTCCTGCTGCTGGTTGCCATGGGTTCCCCATTCCTTTGACAACTTGATGTTTCCCTGTAGCCATCAGCATCTGACATGGCCAATATTTAGGTTGCAACCTAATCAGTTATGGGAAGAGAACAAAGACAAGCAACACAAAGCTTAAAGGCCAGCAAAACCACCCACTGAAACCCAATAAAAGGCAAAAGGAATACAAGTGTTTCTTTCCTGCTTGGCTGATCTCCCCACCTGGACCCTTTGGGCATATTCTCCTGTTTCAGCATAACCTTGAGTGTTTATTCATAATCAGGAGGCCACTGTTATGGAAGACTTGACAGATAAATTGGGGAAACACGGATTGGGTGGGATGGAGCACGGAAAGGAGGCTGGTATCACCTTATGGCAAATTCTAAACTGTTTGGAAACAAATAGACTGCTCCCTTCCTAAAATCATGCCCCGCTTTGCACATGACCCTGAGGCCCCAGCGGGGTGAGTCTGTGCACACAAGAAGGGAGGCCGCTGGGCCCATGTGTTTGTGTTTCACCAGCCGATCCGCGCTTTGTCTGCACTGCTGCACCAAGGCAACTGCCTGTCAAAGGAACGTTTGTTTTGCCAAACAGAGCAGACAGTTTGCAGTGGACAAACATGGTATAACTGCATGGAAGAAGCATCACAGGGAGTGATGAAAGTGAAGTTCACGTGTGTTTGGATCTGGATTTGGATCCAGATCTTTCCTGTGTCTCTACTTCGCATAGATTGCTAATGCTGAGTTGGAGGTAGGGTGTAGAAACGAACCAACGTGATGGCATGCTGTGGCTGCATGAACTGATGTGCATCTGATGTCAAAAAGGTGCCTCTAAACGTGTCATCATATCTGCTGATCTCCTCACATCACCCTCTTTCTTTAGGCACTGGTAAAACCACCACACTAACCCTGTTGGTTCTTTGGAATAAGGTCAGAGCAGTCTGCTCTGGAAAAGTAAGGTGGGATGGGGTCTGTGTTGGGTCTCATCTGCAGAACTGCCCCAGCTGCAGGGTTCTGTCTGAGACAATAGTTGGCTCTACAAAAATTAATTTCAGTGACTGTTAGGTATCATATGAACCCATATGGAAGAAACAAAGTGGAATAAAGAGGATGCCCATAATGTCAACTTGGTCCAGGTCCCCAGCTGGGTGAATCAGTGCAAGCTCCCTGGGACCGATGCAGTTGCCAGAGCGTGGCAGGAGCCACTGTGTTGGCTGGGCTGTTGGCCCCCTGGCTTCCACGGGCTTTTCCAGTCCCTTCTTTCTGCTGGAGTTTGCTGCTTCTGTAATGGGAGTAACATAAGGCAACATGTGCTCACATTCTAGGTCTCCTCCAGTTTAGTGCATGCATTGGGGCTTTAAGAAAGCACCTTTAATTTAACAGATTTTGGGTAGGGTGGGTTTTCTGTTGTGCCACCTCTGCTACAGAGACAGTTTCTCCTAGAAAAGGCATGAGGTGGGCAGGGATGAGGTATCAATGTCTACAAGCATCATAGCCAGGGCTACCCAGCAAAGCCAGAAATCACATGTGGAAATAAGATGTAGGTTCCTACGGCACCTTTCAAGCTTGTATTCTTTGTAAGCTGGACACAGCTGCAAGTGGTTGTGATCTCGAGCTCCCCCACCCATGTTCCTCTGCCTCCAAAGTGTAGACAAGGTGATAAAATCCTAAAGCAGCAGCAGCTCATGCTTATGGTGGTTGTGCCATGCCGGACAGACAAAGCGGGGAGGCAGAATGGAGTCGCAGAACAAGGAGTGCCTTGGTTGAGAGCTTGGGTGAGGGAGAAGAAAGCTCCAAATCATTTTTCCTGGTAATATCTGTGCTTTTTTAAGCTCCTGAATGCTTTGTTGCTACATCCTACCATGGTGTGTTTATCTATGTTGATTACAAGTGATAGGAGTGGAGTCTCACCCTGAGAGCAAGCTCTGTTGCTGCCTATTCTTCCTTGAGAAGATCGGATTGAGAATGGGTGAGGATTCCTGTCCAGACAGGACTGAACAGCCCATCGCCAAGTCGACAGCAGTGAAATCTGAGTCATGCCGATTGCTCGCCTTGGAGACAGCAGCGGCACTGAAGGGGAGGGAGGGCTGCGTGAGAAATGCTAAAGACAACGAAACTCACAAAACACCTGGTGAAGTTTCATGCATGAGGTGAAACCGGTGCTAGCGCATCATCACGGCATGCGAGGGAGAAGAGGAGCGAGCTCAGCATCGCCGTTATTCCGGGGCGCGATGGGAGCTGGCAGAGGACAGACCTGCCACCAGGAAGCTGCTGCTCTCTCTGCCAGCCTGAGCCCAGGTCCCTGCCACCAGTGAGCATTGAAACCAGTGGGAATGGGGTGCCCTTACTGGCTTACTGTGCAGGAGCCAGGCTGCCTTAGCTGGGCTCTCAGGGAGGACGTCAGGGTCACGTCTGCACCCCTCCAGTTTCCAGCCCATGAGCATCTGCCGAGCACCTGGCTCTTCACTCTGTCGGCTCACACTAAACGGGCTGGCAGTGCCTATCCTGGTTGGCAGTAATTGGGAGTTTCAGAGATGCCAAATTCCTTTCAAGATAAATTATTGTTCTCCAAGTGATTCACTTAAAATTCAAGCCCAGGCCTCATTACAAACGTATGGAGAGTAAGGTAATGGAAACATCTTATTCCTTATAAAAATGACATTGAAGTGCAATACTCATTACCTGAATTCCTGTGCATTTTCTTTGCCTTCCCATAGAAAATTTAGCAATTGAAAATGTTCTGCTCTTGGCAACTTTGAAGATTTAAAGCCATTTTACTTCTTATTTTTCTAAGCCTCTTCCACTAACAAAAAAAAAAAGATGTTTCCATTTGATGAAAAAGTCATTTCTGACTGCAAAGCTTGTTTGTTTTCTTATGGTGTGTGCAATGAGCTGTGGTGGTGACACCGTGTACACGTGGCTGATGGACGTGACAGGAGCACAGCCCTGATTCAGCCTCTCCTGAGTGGGGTGAACCTGCAGCACGGAGCACCCAGGGGATGTGCGGAAGCACTTCTGTGCTGCCTGCTAGTAGGATTTGCTGGAGAAAAGGGAAAGATGACCAATATTTGGGTAATTATGTACCTGACAGTTTATTAACATAAGATGGAGAGACCCAGAGAAAGTACCAGTAGAGAGAAGAGGCAGGACGTTTTTTTGTACGTTGTTTCTCAGCACACGTAGTCCCATCCATCTGTCATGTTGTTTTAGTGGAAGGATGTTGTGATTTGCCTGTCTACTTCCCTCAAAGTGAAATCATATACTAATGATTGAAAAACAAAACAAAACAACAACAACAACAACAACAAAAAACCAACAACTTAGAATGGAGCTAAATTTTAAATCCATAAACAGCAAAGAAAAATGAGTTTTGTTTTCTTCTGGGTAGGTCAAGTTCTCTGAACGCTGGGTGATATTTTGTGGTCTGCACTGGCCTTTACCTCAAAGTTCACAGAACAATTTTACAAAGTTTCCTGATCATATTGCATCCGGGTCACTGACCAACATCCCACCCTGACAGCACGTGCTCTGGCTGGCCAGTACACGTGTGTATGGGGGGAGCAGCCGCAGATGTTGAGGTGGTTTTGCATCCTTGGGGCAGGAGGAGGGATGCAGAAGTACATCTGCCTCTGTGCAGCCCGCCAGAGACACTCTGGCCTATTTTTGACAATAGCTACAGGCAGGATTAGGAGTCCCAAGGAGGCTGGGAGTTAAGCACCAGGAAAGCAGCCCTTCTCCACTCCAACAGTGCCTTTGGGAAGCCCTTCATGTGTTCAGCTGGGTGGCATGGAAATTTCTGTGGAAAATTAGTATTCTTCATCCCTTGCTTCCTCTGTCTGGCTTAGTTTTAGATCTGTGCGCCTGATGAAGAATGACACCATGAACTTCCAGAAGTTCTCCTACACCAGTGAAGATGAAGCCTGGAAAACCTACCTGGAGAACCCCCTGACTGCAGCCACCAAGGCGATGATGAGGGTGAATGGAGATGATGACAGCGTGGCTGCCCTGAGCCTCCTCTATGACTACTACATGGTATGTTCCTATTGGGGCTGGGTGTCTTGGGGGAGTCTGTCCCAGAGGACGAGTGTGAAGGTAAAACACGCTGAGCCACCTGAGGAGAGCACCCACCTCTTGAACTCTTTGTTGTTCGTACAGTGATCCCTGTATAATGCCCACAGGCATAGAGTGCCACTATTATCCCCAGTGCACAGATGGAAAACTGAGGCATGAAAGAGCCTCGCACTGTAGAACGAAACCAGAACAGGGTGGAAGACTGAAACTGGGTGTCTTGAGTCTCAGGCTGGTGTTCTTTTTACATGACAGCTTTCTTGTAAGAAATAGGTATGCTTTGAGAGACATGAAGTTAAAACAACAACGTGCTTTGCAGACCCTAGCAGCTTAATTTTTTCCAGTGCTGCTGCAGGATGGGGCTTAGTGAAACGTGGGCAGGATTTACACCTAATTGAAACCAATAAGACTGATGTTCCTATTCAGCTGGGTGTTTTCAAAAGTCATTCCCAGGACAAGATGGTGTGGCTTGCCTAAAGTTACCTTGGGAGTCCGTGGTAGAACCAGCAGGAGAGCCCAGGTCTCCTGTGTCCTCGCCCAGTGTTTATTATTCACGCAGTGTTTTATCTATGAGACTTCACTTGCCACACAGACAAGGCTAATTTTGCTTCTGCTTTCCATGAATAAAATCTGACAATAAACAAACTCTTTGTTCTGCCTTGTTCTAGGTCCCAAAGGAGAAGAGGATTCTTCCGTCTGGTATGATGGGACGCAATGAACTAGGAAAGAGGTTAGCTTCATTTTTGCTCTCTATAGCAGTCTAATTCTCCTGCTGCTGCTTGCATGCATGATGGGTCTTTTAGCTTGCATAAAATAAACATCAAAGCACGGTGTTATTACCAACAACAGTGGAGGTTATTAACCCTGAGACATATATTAAAATTCTTTAGGCCAAATCCCAAGCAGGTATAAATTGAGCTACACCCATTTACACAACTGAGGATCTGTCTAGCTGTGTTCAGAATAGTTGCACTGATTTGCAGTAGCTAAAGAATTTATTTAAAGAATTTATTTCCTATTTTGTTCCAGTTGGAAAGGGAAAAGGGAATAAGCATTGGCAGTGAGAAGGGAATGACGAAGTTCTCTTCTGTTCACTGGGCTGATAGGGATTTCTGTTCCAATTGCTTCTAGTCTCCCAGGATTCTCTTCCAGTGACTCCCATTTGTCCTTTGAGGTTTTCAGATAATTAACTATGAAATTAATAACTCATTTGCCACTATGAGTTCAGTTCCTCTTCCTGGATGCTGTATACTTTGGCAACCTTTTCTGGTTGTCTGTTTTTAACTATCTGACAGAATAAGCCTCTTAAATGATACTTCATTTCTTCTACATAAGTAGGCCAAGTTAAGCTGTTTTCTCCTCTCTGAAAGGCCACTGCATTCTGAACAGTATTTATAGCAGTGGAATGTTTTTTTATTAACTACATAGATTTCACCATATACCTGAAGGTGAAGGTCTCAAGGCAGAGTGGGTGGGAGCTACGCAATCAGCTTTATTTCCCTTAGGAAAGCTCATGCTGCCAAGAGGTGCGAGGGTTGATAATGTGGGGATTGGTTTGTTTTCTGAGCATGGTAACAGGGGCAATAAACCACCTCTTCCCACCTGAGCAAGGGCTGCAGAGCCAGCAGGATCACAGTCACTGCTGCAGAAGGGACCAGTTCTTGGGATGCTGCACCAAGGGATGGTTTGTGTGTGCGGCAGGAATGCATTTTGTCCATGTCTTTATCACCTGATAGCTCCTATACTTGGTCTCTTCTGATTTGAAGCTTGAGCCATACATCTCATTGCTAATATTGCAACCTTTCACTCATCTCATGATCTGTGGGAGTTTTGCCTCCTAAGTTCCTGGAGTTGTGTCAAGTAGTGCAAGTCAGCTTTCTTAAAAAATAAAATAAATTCATTGTCAATGAGCCCTGAAAAGACCACATAGCAGTTATATTCTGTATCTTCCCTGCTGCTCTGAGTGTTTAATAGCCTAAATAAAGAAGTGATGGATGTAGGCCCTGGATCTGCAGCTCCTAACAATGTCTAAACCATATTTTCTGATTCTGTGTGATCATCCTTTATCTGCTGAGCACCTCTGGCTCTTGCTGATTGCACTGAGAGGTGTGTGAGTGAGTGGAGACTCTTGGGCCTGTCAGATCTCCTGTATCAAGCGGGAGATGTACGCTGCTGACTCAAGGTCAGCTGGCAGCTAGACTGTGCAGTTTGCTTCCCAGCAGTGCGTTAAGGCATTTGCATCTTGCTGGGGTTGACCACCCTCTTCCCTGGTTTGAGACGGGATCCTTTTTCCACCAGGCACTGCCATGGAATGGAATACGACCCAGAGATCGCATCCTTTGATGGCTCAGCCCATCTCATGAAGCTCTTGTCTGAAAACACTTCCATGACCCAAGAATATTGTGAGCCGCAGAAGAAGAATGGCTTAAATCTTGAAGGCATCCCTACTCCTCACAAACCAGCCATGCTTCCACCAGGTGTTAGCAAGCTGGATGCCACACCGGACACCTACATGGTCCCTCCAGCGGATGTATATGACAACAGCTCATTGAACTCCCTCTTCGAGACCATCCCTGTGGCCCCAGCACAGCAGAGGTGGCAGCCAGACAGCACTTTCAAAGAGGATCCCCAGGAGGTCAGAGCTGTTGGTTGCATGCTGTCAGTGCAGCCCAGGGGGGTACTGCGTGACACTGTCTCTAATTTGGGGTTTGCTCATGCTGGAGTCAGTGGGAGCTTTGCTTTTGCATTACAAGCTTGATGCCATTTGCATTGAATTACTGGGGGGTTTACACTGATTTTAGAAGTAAGATAAGACTTTGAAATGAGGCTCCGTGTTTTAACAGAGGCCTCTGTTGTAATGACTGGAGAAGGTGAATCAACAAAGCAATATAAGTTTCTAGTTTTGACTGTTTTGTTTCCACTTTTCTACAGTCGCTTCTCTTCAGTGATATCCTCAAACCCCAGCCAGAGCCACCTTGCCCTGAGAGTTACGCTACGGACAGTGTTAAGAGGTAACTGCCAGTCCATGACCTTTGGGTTTCCAGGGCACTTGGCAGTGTATGTTTCCTGGGGAAAGACCGCAGCCCTTTCCTTGCCCCAGTACCAGTGTTGGCAGGGACCATAGCAAACTTAGAGATGTCACAGTTTTTCATGCCTGTCCCTGGTGTCTTAGAAGCAAGTTGCTCTTCCATGACATTTTAGACACAGAAGTTTATGAATTTTAGTGTGTGAAATTTGAAGCAGGGATTAGGATTTGAAATGTTTCATTGAAAAGGGATCAAACCCAGTCTCAAATTCAAGTTACTAGATGGATTTGGGCCAGCTCATGCTTTTAGTGTGGTTCAGATTGTACTCTGTTGGCCAACCTGGTGTAAATCCAGTGCCAATTGTTTTCACTGCTGTGGTCACATCTCCTTAGCACCTTAGCCCAAGTGAAGATGTGGCACTGAGGTCTCCCATGTGAGGGTTTGTTGGGTGCTACAACCCCCTTTCTGGGACCACTGCACGGTTCCTGTGTAGATCCAGGTGGCTGCACCATCTTTCTACAAGCTACTTGGAATGGGGGTAAATGACAAAGAAAATGAGGATGTCAGCTGATAAGGGTGAAAAACAGCCTCCTCCTAATCTAAAGTATAGGTTCTTACTTAGGGTTTAGCACTGTTAGTGAACATTTATTACATGCCACTGCATCTCATTCCTAAAACATGAGAGAGATTCCATCCTCTTCCATCCCTCTCTCAGGCAGAGCTTTTCTGCTCTAGATATCATTTCAAATCTCCAAGTAGGTAGCATTATTCCACCTCCCACTTTTTATTTGCCTCCTGAATCACCTGGCTCAGTGACTCAGCTGCCAGACGTGGGGATTTTCACACAGACATCAGCTCACGCTCATGAGTGAGAGGCTTTCTGTTTGCTGTTTATTCCTGTACTGAAGTTCTCTGGCTCTCCTGGCTCTAGATAAGAGGAGTTGCCAGTTCTGTCTTCAGAGATGGCATCACTGGGGAGGTGGGAGCAGGAAAAAGAGTTGGTGACTAAACAGGAATATGATGATCTTCAACTCCCAGGCAGCTCAAGGGTCTGTGTGAAAGCTTGTGTACGGGTGATGGCTTGCACAGGTTCCCCACAGAAGAAACGTTTGAGCTGTAGCATCGTGGTTTGAATGCTCATAGGTGCTGGTGAATGTCCAAGAGCGGGCCTTCTGGAAAAATCAGGCTCCTCTTTTAAATTTGCCTGTCAACAGTTATGCCTTCCTCTGTGTAACACTACTGATATTTTCTGTAAAGACTAAAGGTACTGCCCATGAAACTGAGAGTTACAAGCTGGGCTTCTAAATCATTTTTAACCACCTGGATAAACAAGCAGATGTCAGTGACCTGCAGGTCCTCCTGTTTCTATAGGACCCATTAGGACACACTCCTCCTGGGTCAGCCACTTGTGGGTGTGAATTTGGAGACAGTAATCTGAGTTCAGGACATTTTAAAAGTCTCATCACAAGTACCTATTTCAGTTTGGTTTGGTCCAGGCTTTTGACTGTGCAGTGGTTCTGTAGCCATCCACAGAAGTATACTGGTTACAATAATATATTGGTGTTTTTTTTAAGCAGAAACAAAAACAAAAGGTAAAATGAGGATATTGGATAAGTGCTGTTCCCCAGAGGGTTGGAAGGATCACTATGTGCTGAGCTGCAAGGTGCTTGACCACAGCTGTGAGATGGGGAGTAGGGCAGACTTCTACGTGTGCGGTGTCTGTTGCCTGTAAAGATGGAGACTTGCATTTGTTTTGCTTTTGAAGTGAAACAGCAGTCCGTGCTTATTCATCATACTCATCATTCTCTCTTTGTTCCATACAAGTGACTTTGAATACACTCTGGGGTCGCCCAAAGCAATTCACATAAAATCTGGGGACTCTCCCATGGCCTACCTCAACAAAGGACAGTTCTACCCCATCACACTGCGGACAGCTGGAGACAGCAAATGTTTACACTTGTCCTCAAATAAAGTGAAGGTAAGAGACAAGCTGACAATTTTGCTGACACATGCTATAATCAGACATCCAGCAATTGTGCTGGCCTGGGAACAGACCTGAACATGAAGAGTAATGGCTTTGTGGCTCATGTTGGCTTAAAGTAATGAATGGGACGGATTCACTCATAGCAAACTAATCCTCTGATCCACAGCAACAGCTTGCATGTTACCTGTCAATTGAAACCTTTCAGTCAGGACAGAGATGCACAACATGCCTCCCTAGTTGATGGTTGGCTGGGGGCTCTGGTGGGAAGGTTGCCCAGAGAAGTTGTGCATGCTCCATCCCTAAAAGTGGCCAGGCTGAATGAGACTTTGAACAACCTCATCTAGTGGAAGGTTCCCTACCCATGGCACAGGCATTGAAACTAGATGAACTTTAAGGTTCTTTCCAACCCAATCCATTTGAGGGTTTATGAAGACTTCAGTACTGGAAACAAGTGCCCTATCTTGATTCTGGGATGTGTGTCAAGGCTTCAGAGTCACCCCCAAGTCTAAGCTGAGCTTGAGCTCCCACCAAAGAAATATGGTCCTCCAACCCTGAGAGGTATCTAGGGGCTAGACTTTGGACATCTCAAGACTTGCAGGATTTTTGAAACTGAGAATGTGTAGGAAAAGATCTTCTAGAGTGTCTCGGTTTAATACCTACTGCAGCATTACTAACAATTTCCCAATGCAGGATGCTTGCATGCCTTGGAGTTGGTGGAAACACACGGGCACTGCAAGCAGGGGGCATAGAGGGCACCTTGGTTCTGCTCTTGGCTCTGTGGCTGCCTGTCTGTATGATCATGGTCAAGTCCCTTCCTCTGTCTGCCTTAGGTCCCCCAGCAATAAAACATTAGCAGTGACACTAAGCTGTCCTTGGCCAGTGCATGTATGCACTGGATGGAGAGGGCAGTGAGGGCACCAAGCATTATCTTGCTGTGTGTACTGATATGGGATATCCTCACTGTGTTTCAGAGTGTTGTGATGATTGTTTTTGACAATGAAAAGATACCGACGGAGCAGCTCAAGTTCTGGAAGCACTGGCACTCCCGCCAGCCCACAGCCAAGCAGAGAGTCATTGACGTTGGTATGAGCATGGCTGTCAGACTGTGATGGCTGGGTGGGGTTGATAACTTCTAGCAGCAGTTCACTGAATTTCCAATACACAATAACGTGGTTGCAGCTCAAAAATCTGGCCTGGGGGAAATCAGGGAGGAGCAGGCTGGTCTGCTGGCTTCAAATCCTTTCTGTCTGGTGATCTTTTGGGGATTTAAGATGGTGTTTGCCAAGTGTAGGGACATATGTGAGGAGCTCAAGATACATCAAGAAGAGCCTCAGTCAGAGGAACAGAAGCTGCTAAATTATTTTGGCTCTTACAGTTGTGACCTATGTCCTCTTGGAGTCTAGAAATCTGAGCTAGAAAAGGCTTTGGTACTGCTTGTCCTTCACTGCCAGCATACAGGGTTTACAGTGAGTTTTGCTGGGCCAGAGAGATGTTTTGCCTGTCCAGCACAGCATCTTTCTGAGCACCATGCCAAGCACCTCATGGCTCGGAACAAGACATGTTTGTTTGAATTCAGAACCAATGTATGCTGACTTTGCATAAAATCACTACTCAAATAGCAGTCAACAGCCAGGACCTTCGAGTCATTTCTGGCCTTAGTTATGCACACTAAAATTTATCCAGTGGTCAGTCAGTGGAAGGCAGGCATTTGGGGAGTGGAAAGCCTAGGGAATGCAAACAGTTTTGTAGCCAGAGTATAAGCTGCTTCTTCATTGCATTTCAGCTGACTGCAAAGAAAACTTCAACACGGTTCAGAACATTGAGGAGTTAGCCTACAACGCGCTCTCCTTTGTGTGGAACGTCCATGAAGAAGCAAAGGTACAACCTGCCCGTGGAAGGGAAGTGGGAAGCCGTGGTCTGCAGCAAAACTGTAGCCTGCTTTCTGACAGCCCAGCCATGCTCCCCCTGCTTCTCAGCTGAAAGGCAGAGTTTCAAATCCAAACAATGCCATTCCACTGGCCCCAGGTAGTGTTTGTCTGCCAGGACAGCAGGGAAGGACACCGTGCTTGTGTGTGTGTTTAAGCATTGCCATTAGCTAATAAACATTCTAGCTACACCTGAGACTGACTCAGAGATGTTATTTTAGTGCTGATGGATAACTGAAGAAAACTCTTTGCAGCAGATAGCCTAGATGAGGGCTCTACTCACATGTGGGTGAAATGTATTTGAATAAACCACAGCTTAGGGAACAAAGACCCTCCTTTCAAGGCAGCATTTTGATGCATAAATGACTGACCACCCTTTTGTGAGTTGTGTGATGTGGAAGGGAGCCAGGCAGGTCACAAGATCCCTTTTGACCTTAAAATCTGCAAGGCTTATATTGACATCTTTCCTGTGTAGTGAAAGAAGAGCTCTCTTCTGCATCTCTTCAGAGTCTCTTGTTAGCGCTTTGCTATTTAGTGTGAATTGAAAAGAGCATATTAAAAAAAAAAAAGAAAAAAAAGGAAAGAACTAAGAAAAAAAGAAAAGCATAAATCCTGTCTCTCTGAAACTGGTAGCTTGGGAAAACTCTGGTTTGCTTTGGGATTTCATTAAGTCATTCTTTTAGCCCAAAGGCGACCTTGGTCTTTTACAACCCAGGAGGTTAACAAATGTCTTCAAGGCAAAGTTGTCAGAAATGGAAATATGTCAGGTATGTGGCAAGCCCTCAGGGGTACCTCAGTAAAACTGGATTTAACTCTTAGCAGAAACTCTGTACATGCACTGGCCTGGGGCTAGTGAAGGTGAGACTTCAGAGACCTGCAAGGGCTGGGGGGGTGGATCAGGTATTTGGGTCGTCTGTGGCACCTGTTACCTCTCTTTGTGCAATTAAACTTCACACCACAGATAAGTGGTTTTTTTTCTATATGCAGGTATTGACTAGATCTGACACTAGGTTTCAGGGCTGTAATCTTCAGCCAAAGCCCTGCTGAAGGAGCTGTGTGGGCTTCACCAGCTGCAGATCTGTCCCGAGAGCCCAGGGGAAATTTTGGGGTCACACAAATGAGTTTGGCGTTGTGGAGATACAGTGTGAATTATGTCTGTGCTCAGCTTTTCTTCATAAGTTCCCATTGGAGGTAACTCCATTCTAGTGAAAGGAGACCAGCGTAGAATGAATATTTATTTAACTAACAGCAATGATTTGTAATTCCTCAAGTTGAAGCCTAGCCTTGCTCCCTTCCTCCAGGGCATTGCTGTCTGAGGGTCCTTTGTTCAACTAAAAGATCAAAAATATCAGCAAGAATATCCCCAGGCAGACTTTGCATCTGATCTGAAGCTTCCCTGAACTGATGGGAGTGGATAGCTGAAGTGTTAATAGAGACAATCAGGGATGTAACAGAGTGCAGTATGATAAAGGGTGAGCTGTCCACGCAACCAAGCTCTTTCTCCTGGACAGCCGGCATAGGTGATGTGGGATAGTGCAGCTAGAAAGGACCTGTAGGTGGGAAACCAGCAGCCCATGTGCATGGCCAAGGCTGGGGGGGTTGGAAGCATGTCTCAGGAGCTGCTTTTGTTCCTATCCCCTGTTCTTATTTCTGTTTGAGGTTAATGTTTTAAGCACCAACAAGCTATATCAAATCTGTTCCTATTTGCAGGTATTTATTGGGGTAAATTGCCTGAGCACCGACTTCTCCTCCCAGAAAGGAGTGAAAGGTGTCCCACTGAACCTCCAGATAGACACCTACGACTATGGCAATGGAACCAGCCAGCTGGTGCACCGTGCTGTCTGCCAGATTAAGATATTCTGTGATAAGGTAGAACATTGCTTTTCCACCAGGTTGTCTGAGAGGAATTTTAAGCTGCAGTGACTCCACAAGAATAAAAAGAAAGGTGGTTGGAGGTTAGAGCAGCATAGCAGACAGAGCTGAAGAACAAAGATTGTTCACCCCCCTCAGATGAGCGAGACAGGACAGCTGAGATGTGTCTGCACTACCGAGGCCTTTACAGAACAGGGTCCTGAGAAAGTTTTCTTCATATCAGACCTACATAGGACTGTGCCTCATAATTAATGTCTAATTCTGACAAGTTTTTAAAAAGCAGAAAAGATGAGAATCTCCCTTAGAGGTTCTTCCCCAGCCTCAGATATCTTCTAACAGAAACATTTTGCACAGCTATTTTTGTCCACAGTTTTCATTCATAAAATCTATTTTTTATTATTTATTTATTTATTTTTACATTATTTTTTTTTTTATGTATAAGTATCAGAAAGAGCACACTTACCTCCTTTTTCTGGGTGGTCTGTAGCAGGTCTCTGAGATGATTATTTTTCATAAAGGCTGCCTTTACTTCAATGTGCTTGCCACCCAGAGATGGCCAGTAAACCCTCTATTGCCAATGCTATGTTAAAATTTTTCAGTGCCCTAATTTTTGCCTCATCTTCCCCACAGGGAGCAGAGAGAAAGATGCGGGATGATGAACGGAAACAGTTCAGAAGGAAAGGAAAATGCCTGGACTCCAATAACAATGGTCAGTGCTGGTGTTTGTTACCTGATCTGAAGCATGTTGAAATTCCTGTAGGCCCGTCCGTTAACTTCCATGAAATCTGTCCCTGGGTATTGCCAGGCCTGACGAAATCAGCACTATCCAGAAACAACTTGTCAGCCAGGTCCCCGCCTGGTCTCCTCCTACCAAGCGTCTCAAAGCCTCTTATCAATACTAACCAACATTTCTGAATTGTCTTGGGGTCTTGGCAGTGAGCCTTCCCAGGGGAGACAGCAGTGGGCTAACCCTAAAGGCCTGGGTCTGCTGGGTCCCATCTACAGATGGGAGATATTTCTAATATTTCTGCTGGGAGACCTTGGGCGGGCACTTTCCCCACTCTGCATGTAGTTGCCTCTTAAATAGCCATCTGAACAGAGATGAACTGGACTTTCCATTTGTAGGTCTGAAAGGCTGTTTGCTCTCCGGCTTCAGAGGGAATGAAATCACATTCCTGAGGCCAGAGACTGACCTCGAAACCCAGCCAGTCCTGTTTATCCCCAATGTCCATTTTTCAAACCAGCAGAGGTGTGGCACGGTAAGTCCCTTCAAAAAACAACTTGTTGCCCTCATCAACCAGTCACCCCCATCATTTCCAAACTGATCAGTCCCCCAGACATGACTTGCGTTATGTAAAAAAGAGAAAATCAAACCACAGCTCTTCATTGGAAATTGGTGAACTTGAAGACATAGCTTTGGTCTGGATAGTCATGCAACAGTGATAGGCAAGACAACCTTCCCAGGTACCTTCCAGCCAGATTTTATTCCTGTGATTTACACACATTATCTGGAACTTCCACCGAAGACTGGAGTAGTGGGAAAAATATTGGCAGAGAATAAACTATTGAAAATGCAGCCATATCAGTCCCTGCATGTGTGGGACATCTCTCACTTCTCCTCTGCCCATCTATCTGCCCTTGAGCCTGAGAAATCCTAGACTCAGCCTTCTTCAGAGCTCATCAATATTTCCTCAGAAAACAATGTCTCAGTTTGTCAAAACTGGGGGAAAAGCCATCTGTGACAATACTTTAGCATCCCGCTGCAGTGTCTGCTCTACTGATGTATCACATCAAAAAAAGGGACTGGAAGAATTTGGTTTGCAATAGAAGAACTGACCAAGAAATGGCTGGTCCTTGATCCCAAGAAGATGATGAGATTTGATCTGCTTTTTGGTGTAGCTAGATACATGTTTAAGTGTGTCCTAGACAGAGGAGGAGAACCTAGATAGGGCTTTATATCAGTTTTTATTTAGTCTAAGAAACACATATAGATGTTTAATTGCCTTCTCAAGGAAAAATGGATGGATTGGGAGGAAGGGAATCGCATTAAAACGTCACCATGTTGTTCCTCACCAGTGGTACTGTGTATGCTAAAAGATCAATGTTTCCTTTCCATTTCAAGGTGCTCCCTCCTGCTGTTCCCAACTCTTCAAACAGGTAATTTTGCAGCAATTTGCCTTTCCTGTCCATCTGCTACTCTATTGCTTTGGGAACATTATGGTGGTTTAATATCTATAGGCAGCACAATATCTATAGGTGTAAAATAACAGAGCAGAGTGTCTCCCTGAAGCCCTTGAATGTCAAAATATGTGTGAAACCTTGGCTTAGAATGGACTAAAGGGATGCAAAAACACAGATACACTTCTTCCCCTGTCAGTGTCACACTCCAACATGAGTGTGGTCTCTGACTCTCCTGCTGTTCTTATAGAGACAAAGTTTGAAAGACAAAAAAAAAAATCACAGAACTATCACTGAAGGGTTCACATAACCAGAAGCAGTTACTGCTGTAAAAGAATTTGGAATGAAGTAGAAATCACACTTGCAATGTGTTTAGAGTGGGGAGAACCAGATATTTACCGTAGGCTTGATCCACTGTCATTATATCAGTAGAGAACAAGAACATGAAGGACATGAAGGTGCAAAAGGCTTTTTTTTTTTTATGATGTGATACCAAAACCACTGCCTACATTCACTGACCTCCCTCTATGCATTAGACAGGAAGTTGCAGCTGTGGTAGATACTCTGCTGCCATAATTACAGAACCAATATTTAATTGTGGGATGTTTGTTGGAATAATCAGTTGTTCAATCAAAAGTAGAATTGCTGGAATTGTTTTGTTTGCTACTATTGTTCTGTTTTCCTGAGAGTATTGTGTTCCTTTTGCTTAGGCTGCCCTTGAAACGGAGTGGTACCTCATTCACAGATGAGTTTGACCCGATACCTCCAAAGCAAACCAAGGAAGAAGATCCTCAGAGAGGTAAGCCTTGGGATGAGAACTGTTCTTGAATGCCGTGTGTCACTTGATTAAAGTAACTCTTGATCCTGAATTATATGAAGCCACATAACTCTGAAAACATGCTGAAAAGAGCCCTGATTCGATGCTATGCTTTATCTGTTTCAGTGTTGTTGTATGTGCGGAGGGAGTCAGAGGAAGTGTTTGATGCTCTTATGTTGAAGACACCAGATCTCCAGGGCCTCAGAACAGCTGTAAGTGTTTTCTAAAAATCGTGGCACACTGCAGATAGTAGGGTGCTGGTACTTGACATATAAGAAACTGGATATAAGACTGCTTATATCTGATGCCTGCTTTCTTCTGAGAATGGAAATGGAAATTGTGAGTACAGGTGAATTCTACACACAGCTCCTGGCTTGGGCTACATGTCATTAGTGCTCCAGAGGGGAAAAACACACTGTCTGAAGCCAGTTCTGGCTTTGTGCTGGAATTCCCTGTGTTGTGTTTGAGGAGCACACAGGCATATTTCTGTGATGATTATCAGCAGCGTCCCTGATAACCTACCTCTCTTTGGGGATTACTGGGAAGGAAACAAACAATAAATCTCCCAGATTTGGGATGGCTTTATGGCTGCACTTTAGGCTCTGTTGGTTTTACAAACTTTTAAAAATAGAGTTTGAAAAATGTCAGCACAGAAGATTCAGAGGATTCTTTGCCATCTTCTCCTTCCCCCATTCCTCACCACAGAGAGTCAAAAAACTCTACAGAAAATGCTTGTGCAAAGGCTACAAAACTCCCCTTCCACCCAAGCTTCCTAAGACTGTAACTGTACTTGCCTAGGAGAGCTCTGCAGGAAATCATCGCAGGTCAGATAAAACCTAAGCAGTAGCTGCAGTCAGATGCATCCACAGCAGACACAAACGCTTTCTGTAGCATTTTCTTTCACCTTCAGATGCATTATATAACAAAAAGCTGTGTTCTCTATGCCCAGCAGTCCCAAATAGGCCAGGGAATGAAAGAATGAAAACAAAGATTATTTCCCAAGGTTCGTGGCCTGTCAGTAGCCATCGGAAAGAGAACCAAGACCAAGCTAAAGCCTGCTATCTGCTCATTACAAGACACGAACATGTTCAAATTGTCATGTTCACATCATTGCTTCAGACTTTTTTCTTGAGTAAAAATGAGGGGGAATCCTTTGCTGCTGAATAGCCCTAGCTCAGTGTTATCTTTGATTTTTATCATAGGAATTTCAGTTTACAAGTACAAAAAATTGCCCTGTTTTCTCTCACAGATTTCAGAAAAATATGGGCTGCCTGAAGAAAGCATTTATAAAGTCTACAAAAAATGCAAAAGAGGGTAAGCTAATCTCTCATCTGCTTTTATGCTGTGCCTCTAAAACCCCATTCTCTTTGGAATCCTACCATAGGCTGAAATAGCATTTTAACAAGATAATAAAAAGCCAAGCCATGTGGGGTCTGTGCTATTTGGAGCATATAAAACTCAGATCTTTCAGGGCTTTAAAGATTTGGGATAGTGCTTGTTTGTATTATATATGTGTGGAGTGTAAAGTCTCTCAAGGAAAGGAAGCTGGATGAAGGAGGAATTGTTTGGGTAGTTTAATGGGTGATCCCTTATGTCTCATTCTGAAAGCCTGAGGTTTTAGAGAACTTATCTTACTGCCATCAGAGAAGTATAAATCTTTGCTTCTCCAAACCAAATGCCTAAGTGTCCCTGGCTCAGAAACAGATCTTAGAGCTAAATAAAAGTGTGGACAGCCCCAGTAGAGACAAGGGGCAATCTGAAAGGATTGTCTGTTCCCAGCTTTGCCATCCCATCCCCAGACCGGGGGGGTCAGTAGGAAACTGACATTGACTTTGGGAGGTGGATCAGACCCTCCTAGGCCTAGGCACAGGTGGCTCTTGCGCAGCCAAGTACAGAAATGCAGGTCCTGCTTGAGAGACCTGCCACGTGCTGCTAGGAGACAGGTGGAGCTCTGCAGGGAGTGGGCAAATGAGGTTTGCAGTAAATGTGGAATGGCTTCTCAAGTGATTCCAATGTGGTCTTTATTATTGACTGATCCATGTGGATCTCCCCCATGGCTGAGAGGGAACGGTGCTGGTTTGCATGAGCTGAGGACCAGTTGTTGAGTCTTCTGTGGAGGGCAGCAGTCTTGCTGTGGAGCAAAGTGCTACTTTCAGAAATGTTTTCTGGACTGATGAATTCCTTCTGGGTCATGCCTATCTCTGGCAGAAAATTCTCCCTTCAGCTGATGGAAAGGGAAAGACTCATAAATTCCCAAGCTTATTTTCATAAAGCTAAATCCAGAGTTCTTCTTGCAGAACAAGTGTGATACAATCAGGCTTTGCAAGCACCACTGACAGCCTGGGAGATGAACTCATTGTTGTTGCTGGCCTTGGTCCAAATTCTGAGCATGGGGAGAGACAAGCAGAAAAGCAAGGCTGATGACAGGTCCTGCATCGTGCAGTCCCTCGTTCTCACTAGCATGGCCCCCCTGAGTTTCTCCTCCATGCTGTGATGTGGTGTCACTGAAGTGGGAAACCAGTCAAGTCCCCTCACCCGTAAATCCACCATCAAGCAACCTTTCTGAGTTCAGGAGAGTTCTTAAATGTGGTCTGAATTTTAAGCCTCTTGCACCTGCTCCTGAACTCAGGTCCCTTTGTACTGTCAGATGCTGCTCATCCGATATCCCTAGAAATGGAAAAGACAAAGATCAGCACTGACAGCCCCAAGAGAGGGGTTGTCCCATACACCTCCCAACAGACTGTGCCTCGAGTCTGGTTTCAATGAACAACTGCGAGTGACAAGGTGGTCAGTTTGTTATTGCAGTCTCCAACTTCAGGACTGAGCCAAAGCTCAGGTGTGTCAGCTGTGGTGGTGGCTTGTGATGTGGCCATTACAGGTCATCAGACTGTCATCAGGTTTCTGAACCAGCTGACTGTGAGCCACAGCACTGCAAGAGAGATCCAAGCACTGATGAGTTTGCAGGTGGACCAGGAAATGGCACTGCTTCAGGGGAGAGGCCACCCTTACTTTGTTTTGCTTTGGTTTTGGTCATTATTTGATCTGATAAGTAGTGAATGTGGTTTAATAATGATTGGGAGGGAAAACAGGCAGGTGTCTTTTCCATCTTTTCCACAGAATGGAGAAGCAAAGAAGTATCTCATGAAAAGAAAAGGCAACACCTGGGAATTAGACCCAAAACATATTTTGACAGTTTAATGAAAGCTCGACCTGATGCCATGGATTGCTGAAGTGTGGGGGAAATACAAACTTTTCTCCAGTCTGCTGGATGGCAGGGTCAGACACTGCTTCCTGCTCCCCCAGATTTAATTTTCCCTTGAATGATTTTATCCTGTTGCTCCACCCTAAACAGTCTTCTCTTGGTAATTACAGCTTGAGGGACAGATCTTCATCTGATTTAAATTAGTGAATCTCAGTGGTACAACCTGGGTTGATAGTAGGTGAGGACCTACTATCAGCCTGGGCTTTCTTAGTGTGATGTCCTCATTCAGATGAACTTAATCTCAGGGTTACTCAAGAGCAATAATGACTGATTTAGTATCTTGTTGAGGTCTGGACTGGAAAAAACAATACAGGGCTCAGATTTGTAATCAATACTCCCCTGAATCTTCTGTGGTTTGGAAATCTGATGGAAGCACAGTAGCAAGAGGCACAGGTGACTTCTCTGGCTTCCTGCGCTAAGCCAGGAAAGGCTGGAGCTGCTCTGTTGCAAGCCGTTTAGTGATGAGCTGCCTTTGGGGATCCACCGTCCCTCTCTGCAGGCACCCATCCGAGACCAGACTCCTGGGGCCCAGGGGAAAAGAGAGGCTCCTGTGGGGGTGGAGGAGCAGGACCCCATCACTGGCACATTGTGTGCTTGGGGTTTGGCAGTGCAATGTCAGGTACGGTGGCAGCAACGTGCAGTTGCCTCCTTTCGTCTCGGCTGGCTGCCTTCGTGGGTGAGAGATGTCACCCGGGTGGATGTGGTGTGAGGGCAGAGCTCCCACCCGCACTGCTGCACACGCGAGGCGCGCCGTGCCAGGGCTCTGAGCCTCCCCCTGCGTGCGGTGGTGGAAGGGGAGCAGCCAGCTGCTGCGACCCACAGAGGGTCACCAGGGCCCCGTGTTTGAGCTGGTTAAACTGTTAGATGCTCGATCTTTCATTTTTATTGTTTTTAATCTTGGCTTCTGGAGCATTACACAATTAATGCTATTGCTCCATTAATGACCCCAGCAGGAACCTGGAGGGGATTTGCTTTCTGCAAAGAAAGATAATTTGTTCTCTTTGTTTCCTCCAAACAATTACAAATTTCACATCTGATTTATGGGAAAACAGTGGGGTGATGCAAAACTGCCCCGTTACTTCCATTGCAATAACGAAGGGCTCTTGCCTGGCACAGAACTGCAGTCCCGGGTTTAAGTCAGCTGTTGAAATGTTTCCTTCTCCCCATCTCTCCGTGTGATTGAGCCTAGGTCGGAGAAGCTGCACAATCTGCAGCAGGGTTGGAGGTGTGCCCCAGAGCACAGGGAGGAACTTGCCAGCGGCTGGCCCAGCTGGCTCCACACGCTCTCTGCGTGTGTTCCTCGTGGAAAGGGCTCCCAGGCAATGCTGAGGGCATGTCTGCATGGGAGGTTGTTCTGGAACAGAAGGGCATCCTATTCCAAACCACTTACATCTGCTTCCAAAGCAGTCTCAGCTTGTTCAGAATAATGCACCCCTAAAAACACCCAGGCAAGAAGTGAGGAGTGAGCAGTTCTGCTCCAAATTCACGCCCTCCTGTAATCCAGATTAATTTGCCTGTGTAGCAAACACTGGGCCTAGGCATGTTGAGGGTAGAATTGCAAAAAGCACTGCAGGATGTTTCTTCGTGTTGTTTCGGAGCTTCAATGCCCTGAGCTTTCCAGACCAGGAGAGGCAGATGCTGTGGGGCCGTGATGCCGGGAGTGGCCCAGCTCCTGCAGCAACGCGGCGCTGACGGAGCAGTGACGGGGGGTGTGGGTGATTTTTTAACACAAACTTCGTGTGGAGAAATTTCAGGGAGGGCCACCCCGTGCCACAAGGCTTTGTGGGGACCCTGAGCACACAGTACTCAAATTCCAACAAGGCTTTTCAACGTGCTGTGTCTGACCCAGACATCCTCACTGTCCTGTAGGATCCTGGTGAACATGGACAACAACATCATCCAGCACTACAGCAACCATATGGCTTTTCTCTTGGACATGGTGGAAGCAGAAGACAAGATCCAGGTCATCCTCAAGGAGCTATAAAGAGCCGCAGGCAGCACTTACTGGGACTTCTCTCAAAGACGGCAAGTTTGACCCAACAGAGCTCAGCCTAGGGCCTCGATTTGTTGCCTTTACTTGAATACACTGCCTCTGGGGAGGGACTCGGCCTCACGGTGCCTGGCCAGAGACTGCTTGGAAGATCTGTTACTGATGTGAACGTGGAACTTCTCTCTACTGAGTTTATTATTATTATTATTATTTTATATTTTATTTTATTTTATTCTCTTCTGGCAATGGGCCTGACCTTCTGTTTTACAGCTGGGAACATGCAGCTACACTAAGATGGCTGTCAGAACCCAGGCAGCGGCAGGGGACTGCCTCTGCTCACTGTTTGCCTTAGCCCATGACTGATCCAGCCATAGGCTTTGGCTTTCTCCCAAACCATCAGTCATGCAGAACCTTCAAACCATTTCCAGCAGAGCTGAGCCCAGCTCTGACCTTTTCTGTCCACAGAGACTTTCACAGATGCATTTAAAACTCACTGTTGAACGGACACTGCCTGCTCCCACACCCCCCACCCTGCTGCGTCTCTGATTGTAAATACCACAAAGGCCTCCATAGCCCTTGTTTATACATTTCTGATGTATTGTTCCTTTTATCTTTTATATATGTATAAATATGCATTGTTTTATATTTGACTCAGTACAGTGACACAGAGCATTTCAAACACAGGCTGCTTCACATTTCTCCGTGAACTCCTTTTGTAACTGTGTTGTTGGTTTTGTTGTTTTGGATATTCCATAATAATAAAGGTTCAAAGACAGAAAGTGAACTGTTTTCACCCAGCTCTGGAGGTCTGAGTTGGGAAGGCCTTCAGGAAGGGCTGGGTAGGAGCCAGGGCAGAGAGGTGACCTTGGAGGCACAGAAAGGGCTTGATGTTGGTTGTGCATCACATGCTGTTGAACAGCTCAAGAAGACTGTCAGCCTAAACTGCCCCTTCATAAAGGGGTGCGAGGCAGCAAATGCTGCCTATCTGTGTACAGCTGCAGCAACAGCTCCCGTCAGGCATGCAGACCCACAGCTGGGCTTTCCTCCTAGCTCTGTGCTGGTTGCGGCAGACGTGCCGTCACGGTGCTGCGGGCGGGTGGAGGTGACTGAGCAGTTCTGGGCACATCCCTTTGATGGAGGGATAAACGCTCAGAGGGGTTACCTGCCACAGATCTGCTGAAATTTTAAGCAAGTCAAAAAGAAAGGCCCCTTTTAATTCTGCTCACAAGAGGAGCAGCGCAGCCTCCATCTGTTGGGCAAGGCAGTGTTACCAGGTAGCCAGCTGAGTACCTTCCTCCACCTGTGCTGCACTGGCTGCCCGAACTCCTCTCACCTGCTGCCTCTCAAACACCAAGCTTCCACCACAGTGTCTCCTGTGCTAAAAATTGTCTGCAACTGCTTTTTGGTTTAAAAATAAATTATATATATATATATCAAGGGGGAGTCTTCCATTTTCCCATGAATCCTCTGATGGTTGAGATCTGTGGACTTTCCTCTTTCTTTATCTGCTTCAATCCTCTGCTTTTCCTGTCTATATCAAAGTGAAATGAATGTGAGTCCTATAACCAGACAAGAGTCCCACTGTGAAGGGGATTTTGAAATGTTGAAATATGTCAGGATGGTGAATTTTTGATTACTTAATTGTTGTTATCATTATGAGGAGGGCCTCTTAGATGAGACTCAGATAAGTCTGAAGGCTTATCAACCTTTGACGATCTCTTCTGGCACTCTACACTCCTTCATCTTCATATCATAAACTCCTTCTTCAACAGGATTTCTCTGATTCAGTGTTAGTGCTGCAGGTCTGGGCCTACAGTCTTACTATAGCAGAATTTCAGCTCAAGTTAAAAACAGGCACACTAAGAGCTCCCCAGTGTTTAGTAAAGATGGCTGTGAAACCGACAGGTGCTCTCATCATCCTGACACATCAGGCAGGCCCAGGGACTTGGCTCTGCTGTCCTCAGGGGGATCTCTGCAGCAGGACTCCTGGTGCTGGGCACCCTGCCGCTGCTGTCTGCGCAGGGCTGGTCCTGGGGAGGGCGGGTGGGCACTGCCTGACCGATGGGTAAGTGCTGGCTGCTGAGGGAAGA
The DNA here is from genome assembly GCF_964211825.1 of Aythya ferina. Lineage (NCBI taxonomy): Eukaryota > Metazoa > Chordata > Aves > Anseriformes > Anatidae > Aythya > Aythya ferina. The sequence goes on along the minus strand of NC_140322.1, from coordinate 400,793 downwards.
ACACAGGTTTACGGCTGCTTGTGGGAGAGGGAGCATACAGCACCCCTAGAGACAAATCTCTCCTAAGTTCTGCAGTGTGAGAACTGCCCTGGCTGGTGCTAAGCTTGTCTGCACCATTCAAATGACTTCCCTTTCTGCTCATGAGAAGGAGGCAAAGGACTGGGTAATTCTTCCTGTGCAGGTCCTGAGTTAGCCTGAATTTGCTGGGTTTTAAATCACAGTAACTCCACCGTGTGCGGGGAATGCTGGTTGATTCATGCCAACGTCAGCGCAGGTACAGTCACCGCCCCCTGCCACCACTGCTGAGGGTGGGTGTTTTGCTGACTGGCTTAGTATCGTTCATCCCTTCCAGCAAAGGCGAGTTGCTGTAGAGGTTGCGTAAAGCAGAGCTCCCAAATATGTGAAAGCATTCTTGACTCTTTGCCCGGAGCCCACCAGTTCCTTTTGAAGATTAAGATACGAGTGATGAAGGCGATTCACCTCTGAGTGAGCAAAGGTCGTGTGAAAGTATGAACCCACTTGTGTTTTGCAAAGGCCTTACACTGACAAATGAGAGAAGCTTCCTCTGGAGCAGTATCTGCTCTGGACAGTCAGCAGCTGGTTTGTGCTGACTCTTGACTGGCTTGTAAAATGTACCTGGCAGGTGTGCAGCAGAGAGTGTCTGTGCACACATGCGTGCACACCCACGCTCGGCTCTGCGTTCTGTGCAGGCAGTGTGCTTCAGCTGCACCAAGGCCTGGTGCTGGCAAACCCAAGTGTCCATCCCCTGAGCAAGCACGCAGCAGAGGTGTAGGATTTGCCCACACTGCCCTTTTCACATATTTCAACCCTAATAAAAAAGGACTCTCCAGCCAGGGCAATGTCTGCTATGGGCACGGTCAGTTTCCACCACCTATTTTTTGGTTTATCAGATGATAGCACCAAGAGGAGTTTTTCTGCAACTCCCAATAATTGTAGTAATTATTCAACACAAAGGAAATTGGAAGCTTTTATGTCAGCTTTAGCTAATATCTTCCATTATACAGCACCAAGTACCACCAATTAGCTGCTGGACTATCAGCCAGCCAACCACGGCAGGCTGAGGACAGCACTGTGAGTTAGCATGCACTTTGCAGAGTTTGAAAGAAGTCCTGTTCGAGGAGCTTTGCTCTGGTGTCTGGGTTCCGCTGCTCACAGCACTGGGACCCACTTCTGATCATAGTTGTAGATGAAGGAATACTTCCCAAGTGCTCTGGGTGAATAAGCACCTGCAAAGACAGATATGCATTAATGAAAAAAAAAAAAAAAAAAAGAGAGAGAGAGAAACATAGCAGTGTGTGAGCTGAATTTTGCAAGAGCTCTGGTATCCACAGTGCTGGGTGGAGGGCTCTGCTGTTCAGCTGTACAAATAACACCCGGTTTCTATGTCTTTATTCATGCTTATTCATTCCTTGCATCATCAACCAAGCAGCTGAGGATCTTGGTGTGTGGTGTGATTCTCCATTGCTATGAAGGGCAAAACAGCATCCTGTGTTTTGTTAAAACACCCACACATCACGTTTGGAGATTCCCTGGCACCGTGTTGGATATCGGAAAGGATCAAAGACACAGGAAACTGAAACTGTTTCACATCTGTTTCACAATGTGGAAAGCTTTAATGAAGTCACTGAGGGGTCCCCTCCACTCTGCTTTTTCACATTCTTCCTGAAAAATTCCTTGGATTTGTATAAAATTTCTGATTTATGAGAAAGGTACTAAAATCCTCAGCCTGTGTGAATGACCTGGTATCTTCTGTAAAGTGTCTCTGGCCATAGAATTTTGTGCTAACATTTGGTGTACTTTGGGGTAGCTTTAGTATGTTGAAGGTTGTCTTGACTGTAAATTTAACTGTGACTCCAATGTAAGGGATTACCCAGATTTCCTGAAACACTGAGCCACTGGCTCCAAAGGAGCCCAGGCATCAACAACCGGTGAATAACCAGCCTTTATTAAAGTTGTTGCTTTTTATCAGCTACCAGCTGATTTAGTTCTGATGTATTTTACACCTTCCTCTAGTTCTATTCCTTGTGGTCTAGTGCTGAATATTTCTGTACGTGTATTTCTGTGGGCAAGGGTTTAAGTCACCTCTAATCTCATGACTTGGAGTTTTGATCCTGTGGAATTTTCTTCCCCACTTTTCAAACTGGGCTAGAAAGGAGATCTGTGTGTGTTTTGTTGTTGTTCTTGTGGTGTTTGTTTGTTTTTTCCTAACAACAAAGACTGCATGCATGGTTATGCGATGCTGGTGTATCCTTGTCCTTTTCATGCACTAACATGGTATTGCATAGGTTTCTAATCAATTTGGCATGAAGGACTGATGAAAATGACAGATGGCATTTCTTCACCATCTGCAGAAGGTATTTGTAGTACATTCCCTCCCTCTTTAATTAACTTGGTAACCATCCTCAGTAATTTTGGGCCAGATTTTCAGCGTAAATAAACTGGCCTAGCTCTGTACCTTTAACTGAGACAGACTAATTTACTCTGGCTGGGGATCTTGTCCTAGCTTAGTCAGCAGAACAGCTCTCAGGGAGCTGGCATGTTGACACAGTACCTTGCAAGTCTGGGATATGATCTGGATGGAGCTCCAGTAAAGCCCATTACCCCAGTTTGTGCTGCCTCAAGAGCCCTGGAGAGACTAATGCAACCAGCATGTTCTCTTGCTCTCTGTGGATGGTACAAATTCTGTATCTAGGAACGTTCATATGTTAGTAGTAACAGCAGTATTACTATTGACTGCTTTTCCAGTCCTTTGGTAACCACCTAGAAGAACTTCAGAATCTTAGAAGAAATAAACAGGGCAAGAAGTATGAGTCTTAACTGAAAAAAAAAATAATGTTATTCATGCCTAGAAACAATCAGCCAACGGGATACGTTCCACCAGGGCCGAGCTGAGCTCCACCTCCGCCCCATGACTAGCTCCCTGCCTGTATATGAAAGAACTGCTCTGCGCAAGGAGACTGCAGCAGGATTTGTCCCTGTATCTGCCTCCCTTACCAGCGCTAATGGCAGAGGGTCAAAATGCGGGCATGCTTCCTGGTGCAAGCTGTCCCTTTGCCATTGAGGAACAGCTCCCACTGCAAGCACTGCTGGCAGGGTTGAGGCAGGGCCCACTGGTCCTGGCTGGACAGACTGGTGGCAATTGTGCCCATGCATGTTGCTGGATGTCAGCCTGGCGTGTTTAACCCATTCCTCAATGGCGGTGTGTCCCTCCTTCACCTTCACCATATGTTTCCTGATTACAAGCTACTGGGCATGTTTCTTTTCTTGTTTTACTCAAGTTTAGATCAGGAAAATTCTGGCAAATCCTTCTGAGGACAGAACAGCCGGAGGGTTATAAAACTAAAGACACTGTGCTGAGGAGCTGCGTAACGTTACTCTCTAGCTGGGGCATGGAGGCTTTCTCTATCTTAAGAGGATGTTGTTTCTTTCCTGTTCTCCTGTTCCAAGTGCTCTTCCCTCCCAATTGAACAGCAAAGTGTTGCAGGTGAAATGTGTGTTGCACCAACAGCCAGAATTATGAGATTATGTGGTAGTTTTATACACGCACTGTAAGTCACAGAACCTGTTTGTCAAATACACTGACAGACAGCTGGTGATATTTTAATGGCCTTTACTTTGAAAACATGAATTTTTCTATCTTGCCTTTAAAAAATAATATTGTAAAATATGGAACAGCAAGTTGGTTATAGCGCTGGTAGTCAGGACTCTAGTCCTACTTTGGCCATGTTGCTGTTGTGCAACAGAGATCAATTTAGCCCAGATTTTCAATACTAGACAAGTGAAAGGTAGCAGGGGACACTATGCTCTGATCTAAAAAGGATTTAGCTGCTTGGTGGTCGTCATAAACCTACGGTCACAATATCCAAAAGATCCTATGTGACACGTACTACTGAGTAAGGTGCCTTTCAGAAATGGTGTGTGTCTACATGCCTTTGAAGGTGGGCTCTCCAATTTCTGTGCTTTGTTTCCTTCCTGTTGAATGGGCAATAGTGCTGTTTAGTCACATCTGTAGGCCTCACATCTCTAGCAGTGAGAAGTACTTCAGAATAATTCTTATTTTTACCTGGTCCGGGGAACCCTTCCTGTGATCCACCCCCCATCCATCGCTCCGTGTTTGAGACAAACACAGCACTTGAGCAATTCTGCTTTAGAGAGCCTCTGTAATCCACGAGGTTGTACTGCCCAGGTCCAGGAAAAGGTGGATCTTTACAAGGTGGGATTGCTGGAGCACAGAGTGTCAAGCAGAATTTCTGTCTGTCAAGAGAGAAGAGGCTTAAGAAGCTCGTCCCATAGTGGTGGAGTTTTGTCACAAAATAAAAGCTGTTGTTTCTGTCAGGTGCCCAGGAGAGGTCAGTGCTTAATCCTCCTAAACCAAAACCTCTGGGGAAAATTATCTAGGAGGAAAAAAAAAAAAAAAAAAAAGTCCAATTTCAATGCTATAGTCAGCCTGCTTTATTTACTGTGAAATACAAAGACTTGTCACTGGTCCAGCTTCTGCAGAGACCTAGCTGCTCCAGAGTAAGCCAGCACTGAAGGCAAAGCAACAATGCCAAATAACTCCAACTGGGAGTTCCTCCCATTCTCTCCCACTGATTGAAACAGGAGAGGGCGCAGACTGTAACCCCAGCAGCTGGGTGTGAAGTGTTTTTGTGTCTTCCGATGGTACAGACTGGCAATCTTCTCTCCTCATATTTAATTTGCCCTTCCCTCTAGCCCTCTGTCCTTATCAAATGCCACTTGGCATTGCTTCCCTCTCAGCCTACAGCTTCCCACTCTTTATATAAAACCCCTGCTAAAAGATACAGCTGCTGAGAGATGTAGTAGATACACCTGTTGAGTAAGGAGCGCTGTGGGCCTTCTCATGTTCTCATTCTTTTCCATGGTCAGGAATTTATTGTTGATCTTAATCTTAGGCCAGGCAAAGTCACTGCATGGTGACAATAAATTTACTTGAACAATTTGCTGATAGGCAGATTTATTTGCCTTCTCATAAGGATATGAAGGGGAAGGAGTTTCCTTTCATGCCTTTAATCCCTTTGAAACAAGTGGTAGGATGGGATAGGTGGGAATGGCAGTTCTGGCTTGAAGGAAGTACTTGAGAGTTTTATTAAGCCTCCTTTCAGCTCTACTTCCCACCATAGCAGGGGCTAGCAAAATGCCCACAATTTACCCCGTAGGTTGTCTGAGATGCTGTACTGCTGTGAGCAACCCTCAGTGTTCCTGCTCAGTGGTTCCTGGATTCGACCCTTTATGCCTAGTGTTACTCTGGGGGTGAGTTTAGGCACTGGCAATGCAAAAGAAGCAAAGCCTCGTGCTTAAAATCCCTGTCTGGGCTACAAGAGCTGAAGGAACCTTTTCCAGGCCATGTGTGCTTTGGCTTCTTGCTCTGTAAAATGGGGGTAAGATATTACCCCTACATCATAAGGGTGGTGCAGTATTTAATTACTGTTTGTAAATGTCTGAGAGATCATATGATAAAGGTACCTCTGGTACACTGCTCCAGGATGTTATCAGCCCACACTCCCCTTCAAGGCAATGCTCTGTAACACTTCCATCTCTGAGCTAGTTCCTGTAAATCTGTGGCAATAACTGGCCAAATTGGACCGGGTGATATAGTAGGATACTGTGGGATCACTCTGCTGTCTGACCTTGTTTCAGATGTTGCATGGAAGTAGCATGTCTTCCAGAGCTGGACTTACTTGAAAGGAGTTTTCTTTGCCTCCCTGGTGGGTTTATATGACTGATAGATTGTGGGCTCTGCAGTAATTCTCTCTGTCCTTGTCAGGCGGGAGGTCTTTGACTTGAAGCAAGATGTTATACCCTTGGGTGACACCTTGGTGAAGGAATCATTGATGTTGTAGTGACCTACAAAACAAACAGGAAAGAAATGTAAACACCAAACATGGCTGCAACACTGGTGCTGAGAAATGAGAGTGCAACAGTCAGTGAATGTAACAGAAGGAAAAAGAACCGGTATAACAGGACTGTGTGGGGAAATCAATTCTGGATTTGGGAAGTGCTATCCTGGGCAGAGCTTATTTCGAGGGACACTGATAAGGCAACACCAAACTTTGTCTTGAGCATAGGCACAAATGGAGACATTAGCAATTTTAAAGAATCAAACAGGAGGAGAACTTACACGTGATATACCTCTGCATGATATGTGCCCTCATGTTCTGGGTCTTAAACCTCAACAGGCTATGGGCCAGGAGTAGGCTTCTTTTGCAGCTAGAGTACCATGGAGCTTGGTACATTATATGCTAACGTGGCTTCTCCAGGAACCTCTGGCATCTACACAAGAGTTGCAGGGTTTTTAGTGATTCCTTAAGGCTGCTCAAAACTGTCAGGATGGTTTCTGGAATGTTGTCTCAGCAGAGACTCAATGGGATCAAGCCATAGCACTTGGAAGGGAGGCACACTGGTGTTCTGACACCTGCTCAAATCTCATATGCCTTGAAAAGCTCAGAGTGACCTGAATTGATGTGCAGTGGTGCTCTGCATGCTGACGGAACAGAACCAAAATCACCAGCAACATCTTTCTTCCAGCTCAAGGCTCACATACATGGAGAAGGCCATTTTCCAATTTTTTCCAAATTTAATCCTCTTGTGGTTCGCGACACAAACACTGCATGGGCAGAAACATTGTTGCTTTGCTTGCAGAAATCCGTAGATGTCTGTTTCAGAAAAAAGAAAAAGGGCTTGTTAATGTCTTTAATTGACCTAACATGTGGGTAATTACCAACGAAGGAAAACCCACATTTAAAATCCAGTTGTCTCCATCGTGAATGATTCTAATGATGCAACTGTAGGCGGAATTAGGACCAAAATATCAGAGTGCTTACCAATTGTAGGTAGGTCTCTTTGTGACAGTCCAGCATGTAAGGGTTGCATTTACACACACACACTGAGGACATGAAACTCGTGCAGAAAATGTGGCTTTTGGCTTTAATTGCTATCTCCAGACTTCTCCAATGTCAGCTTTAAGTGTCTTGTTTGGATCAAGCTACTGACAGCCCAGAATTTGAGGTGGCACTGCCAAGACACCAAAAGCCACCTGCAAGACAGCCCCTGGAAAGTGCTGCAGTGAATAGGGGCTGTCTCTGTGGCTGTCACTGCTGGGACTGCAGTGTGGGCTGGTGGCCTTAAACTAAGCACGACTTGAAGAATCTGCACTTCAGTTCATTCAAGCCTGCAGATAATGCTGGAGTGGTTGTGCCTTCCAGCAGCTTGCACCAAGCTTGGTGTGCAGCACTGCAGTTCTACTGCTAGCAGTCCCCAAGCTAATTAACTTGGACAGAGGTGCCAAAAGTCCCTGGGGGAGGAGGTCATGCTGCTCTCGTGGAGCACTCAGCTATTTGCCACACTCGCTGCCCAGGTACACACAGCAGCTCTTGTACAGAATATACAAAGGAACACATTTAATCCACAGCTCCTAAGGAACTCACACTCAAAGAGAGAATTGGTCATAGAGCTGAAGATAGCTTTGAGGACAACTTAGGATACTGTTTTCTTGTTGCTCACTCATTTTCCCCAGAACATTTGTCAATTTTCATCTGTAACCACCTTAAGAACGGATCCTCCAGTTCCTAGACAAAAGTTCCTTTTTGCCTAAGAGCAGTGGCCGCATAAAGAGAGCAGGATCTGGCCTTCTTTTTCTTCTCAGATGTCTCTTTGTCTATAGTCATAAATTATCAGACACTGCCATCTTTTAAATAGATAGTTTCCTGTTCTGCTTCTTGTAGGTTAGATAGTATCTCCTACAGTAAATCATGAGTCAGTGATTAATTCAAGAAGGCCGTTCCCAGAAGCAAATTCTTACAATGTTAAAAATAATATGATGTGAATCCATTATACTATGATATAGAAAATAATTATGGCCTGCAAACTAGTTTAATCAACCTAGAACATGCCGGGGCAGATACTCAGCTGAAGTGAGTCATCATAAGAAAGTTCACAGTCTTAGTGTATAGGTTGTACGAGCGAACATGATTACTCCATGTCAGCTGAGTCTCAGTAACTCTGTACGTGTGCTCTTTGCACACCCAAATTGTGAGGCAAGACATGTTTGTTTAAGACACCTTTGCTGATGTTTAAACTGTATCAAATTACTTTATAAAAGCATGAATTGCTTCAAGAACATGCATGCAGCCAGTTAAGATGTCTCCAGCTGATGAGTAGCAATTTATTAAGCTCATTAGATCGTGTTGTGTTCATTCTGCCTTAAAAAGCTATGCGATGTCATCAAATGTTATGGAGAGTCAACATGTTCTGCCTCAATCACAGTGGATATATCCTGCATCAAAATATGATTTGAAAGGGAAAAGTTCAGTAGGAAATGGCTGCAATGTAGAGATTCTGTGCAGAAAAAAAAATCTCTCTAAAGAATAACAAAATCGAAAAGTAAATATGGTTAAAGCAGGACAACACTGAAAGGACAAAAAAGTCCATTAGCTGAGTGCATATTATTATAAACTATCTGACAGTTGTTAATAACACTTTGTGTTTTGTTATCATCTTCCATATCTCAAAACACACTCTGAATTCCTGTGGACTAAGGCTTGCAACACGCCAGTGAAGCCTGGTCACTGTGGCATGGGTGGGGAGCATCAGGCATGGAACAGTTAAGTGACTTACACACGGGTGAATCAGGAGGAGGTTCAGGAACTGAACCTGAGGGCTAGGTCCTCAGCTGATATAAACTGGCACAGCTCCACAGCAAGTGGAAGGGCACAGCCAATTACATTAGTTCAACATACTCAAACCTGATTCCCAGCTCTGAGGTTGAACCTCAAAACCCAGTACCTGTTAAAGATGTAGAATTCACCTGCCTTGAGCTTCTTGGCAGAAGTTCCCTGTAGCCAACCAACAGAGGCTAGAGTTCTAGGATGAAAACTCACGGGACGTGGTGGGGTCTTCCAGTATCAAAGCCAGTGATGTTGCAAGGAGGGCAGAGGCTGCCACCATCCCAGGGTCAGGGATGTATTTTTCCTCCCTTGGTATTGAAAAGTTACTGCCTGATGTGTGCTCATTTCACAACACCTTGGGGTACACCTGCAGCATGGTCAGAGGTGAGATGGCAGATCGTGCAGAGATACCTGAGCTAGGTTCATGCTCATTCGTTTAAATACTGAGTGCAGTGGAACAGACCTCAGAGCCATCAGGCACAGGATAAGTATTTAATGGTATTTAATGCAAAGCTCTGGGCTGTTACAGCTACCTTGAGAGCTGTACGTAAACTAGCTCAGTTACAGCTAGTTGCTGTGTTTTATGGAACTTCATAGCATCACCTGGAACATCAAACTGACTTCACCAGCATTAAGTTAGCTGTGCCTTGCTGCCTGCCTTGTCTTCCCTTCCAAATCTCCTTACATGGTATTGATTGGGGGCTGGAGTAGGGATTTTCTCAGTCTTCCTAGAAATAGGTTGTTGAAACACACTGGAGTTTCCCATGCTAAAGTCTCGTCTGGACTGAAAATACGATAGGATGTTATAGGCATTTGCAGCTGGAAAGCTGGAGATTTTCTTGTGTGCAGTGCGTGGAACCTGGAAAGGGAGGGAGAAAGGAAATTGTCAGTAGCTGAGCTGAAAACAAATTGTGAAATGACTGAGGCCTGGATTTACCAAATGTAATTTTTAAGGACAAATCACCTCTATCATTTTAAAATAGCAGAAACTTTGGTATACAGTACTCACAGTTGCAAGTTCTGTGAGATTAAATGGGAATGAGAATGACTTTTTCAAGTAGGAAGCGTTGCTGATTTCTTCTTTTGGGGGGCACATGCTCATCAGCTGGCAAAATAAACTTCTTTTTTTTTTAAGTCTTGTGTTAGAGAGAACAGATCGTGAAATTATTCACTTTAACTATGAATTTCAGGTAGCCTAGTACAACGCTCTCAATGAGTCCACAAAGCATGTGTGTATGTATCCTCCTTTACACTTTTGTAAGTTAACAACAGCTCTGCCAATTTGGTTTGAAAAGGTGTAAAAGGACCACCTCTGGGTGAGACTGAGCAGAAAAAAATTCAGCCCCATTGGAAACTGAATTTAAAAGAGAACAAAAGATGAAAAAGCAGCTTAGAATAGCCGTTGGACTTCCACTTTAATTATAACTCTGTCTGATGACAGTGAAAAATGATTTTCCTTCTTGGCTGGATTTTAGAAACATCCCCAGTACAACCCTAAACAGACACTGCAGACAGGCAACAAAGTGGCTTACAGACCAGATCCACAGTCCACTGAAGTCACTACAAAGGGACTATGTGATTTTTTAGCAGCTTCAGTCTGAAATAAAATGCTTCCTCTTACCAGTGAAGGAAAGTATCCAGTTCCTTTCTTTGACAATGAAGGGCTGTTGATCTCTGGAGACTGATGAGTGACATTATAGAATCCTGGGCCTGGATTTTCACTCTAGCAAGAGAAGTACCACACACATTGACCAAGCTGTATTGATCACCTCTCTCTTGGGGCAAATGCAATGAAATACAGGCATAGGCTCATACTGATGCTAATGGGACAGCTCCTTTCCCCAGTACCTCATCTTTCTGCCACATACTTGAGGCTCTCCAAATTGTGCTCCATGGAGAAGATGGTTGTGCTGAGGGAAGCAAGTTTGGTTCAATTTGCTAGAACCATCTATTAAATGTGCAGCGGGTTTCCAAAGCAGATGATAAAAAAAAAAAACTGCATCTGCAAGCTCAATTACCTGGTGTTGCCCAGGCTTGGCTGCTCCTGCTGACCAGCCTGCTGAGGCTTGGATGGAATCCCATGCTCAACCCTGCCCCATAAAGGGGAGTTACTACTATGACAGCACGTTCGTGATTAGCATCTTCCAGGACAGCACGTGTCAGGGAACCAACTACAGAGCCCTTCTCCCATCCACTGCATCTAGCTCTGGTTTGGCATGCACATCATCACGTCAGTGTTGTTGAAAGTAATTGGAGATTAGACATCTACACACCCTTGGAAATTTACCTCCTGCTACCGTGACTGCACACCTCTGTGTCCTTTGAATACTTTGAACTATATTCTGGCAAATATAAGGGAGGATTTAGCTGTGTGGTAAATCCACCAGAAATGCCTTCCAAACTCCAGTGTTCAGGCACCTGTGGGGCTGTGTGAATACAGTGGTAAACTGGCACAGTTACAGAAGTGGGTCAACTCACTTGGTAATTATTCCAGGTCAGGTACTAAGAAGCAAATAAGCTCTCTACATTGCCTACATTACAGGTGGGTAAACTTCGTGTACTGCTAAACTTCATTTATCCCTGACTACCCTGCTAAAGGAATGTGCTCCAAAATGGCTTGTGCTGAAGAGAACACAATCAAGCACTGGTGGAGGAAAATAAGTCAGTAACTGCAAAAAGGCCTAGCATTAAGCGACCTAATGCTTCCCCTCCCCTACCTAGCACAGTAACTCTTCTCTAGGGTAAAGCTTAAGAAAGAATCAGCCAAGCCCTTGTATAGCTTGTGGTTTGGCTTCCTGCCTGCTCTGCCCTTCAAGCAGGAAATTCTCAAAGGGAAGGGAGTGCTTTGTGAAGCTACCTTAAGACTCTGCCTCTTCTCTTTTACTCAGAACTTAGCATCAGGTCATCTGGAACTCCTGGAAGCTGACCAGACAGACTGATGGCGCCTACTTAAGGTATTTAAGCAACTTCTCTACCTTGATCATTTTCCCTCATCTTTTGTCCTTTACGTCCTTGATTGTTGTTATTCAGTCCCGAGATAATATGTTCCTGATATCACTGAGATGGGAGAGACAAGCAAGGAGGAAGAGATCAAAGGAGGGAGAAGAAAGAGAAGATGCCAAAGGCAAAAGAAGAAAGAGGGAAGAAGACAAATACTTCCGAGATTTACCTACTTTACATACCTGGCACCCAAAGCTTCAGAAATTCAGAATATACTTAGTTTTCAGAGTTCTGGTGTTACAACATAGTCACCACACCACAGGAAACAGTCAGCGGGGGCCATGGGCATCCTCTTTCCACCAGCAGAGGATGTAGCTTGAAAGCTGCATCCAGAAAGCCCAGGAGGCCCATGGCACCTCTGAGTGTTGGCCAGACTTGAAAAGAAACCTTGCACAGCGCAGGCTGGGAAAACAGCATGGTTTTAACGTATCTTTCTGCTTCCCTCTGCTGGCCAGATAACATATACCAATGTAGTTCCTACAAATCAGGGGTCAGGGTGAAGAGTGTCCGAAGAGAGAAGGGGTCATATTCTCCTACCATTATACAAGTGTTAAGTCTACTGATTTCTTTAAATTTGCTCCTGAATTTCACAATACATGCAAGATATATGTTTGTGTCCATGAGGGTTCAAGACTGGAAAAGGGACCAGGGACAAAGCTGGGTGGGAGAGATGTAGGAAGATGGTAAGGACAAGGGTGATGTATGTGCAGTAATTTTAAGGTTTAAATTAGTAACACTGCTTTACCATTTTCTTCATACTGTTAAGAGTTGTGATTAAAAAACAAATTTAACAACCATATTCTAGACTTAGTTCCTTATTCGCCATATTTTTAGTTGCAGTTTAGTGTTTAGTTTTTAGTTTTTTATTATGAGGACATGAACTTCAAACATTTTTGTTACTCACCTGGTTATACTGAAATAGCTTTGATTGAGAATTAAATCCCTTTTTTTCTGAGTTTGAGATTACCTTATCATGGTGCTTATAAGGACTGGAGGAAATCTGGAAACCTAGAAGGAACAGCCAATAGTAACAAAATTCTGCATATGAAGATACAGGAAGAATGTAACTACAACACCAGTTTTCTTTTTAAAAAGGATGTAGAACTTAGGGGCACATCTAACATTAACGGTGCGTACAAGCCAAGAAACCAGCTGTCATTTCTGCATTTATTTAAAAAGCAAAGTGAAGAAAAAATAAAAAAAAAAAAAAACACACTTTGAAGCACTAGTGCTGATAAACGGAGTTGACGGGTGACTCAGTGCTGTTTAGGGTGGTGAAGCCACGGGGCGAGCTCTGGGCTTGGAGGCGGGTGGCGGGGGGACAGGGGCCGGTTGGTGAGGGACAGGGGGCGGGTGGCGGCCTGGTGGCGGTTGCCGTGCCGGGAGCCAGGCGCAGGGCGCGGTGCCGGCCCGGGCGTCCCCAGGAGGGAAGCGGGGCCCTGAGGCCTGCCGGCGGCCGGGCCCTCCGCGCTCCCGGCGCTCCCCTCGCGTCGGCCTCGGGAGCGCCCCGTGCCCCCCCTCACCGTACCTCGAGCTCCGCCGGTGCGGCCGCCCATGGCGCACCCGGCCCCGCCCCGCGGCCACCGGCACCGCGCAGGGGAAGCCCCCCCTCCCCCCTCCCTCACGGTTATAACGGCCCGCCCAGCTCTCCTCCAATCGGCGGGCCTGTTCCTTCGAGCCCTCCGGCAGACACCCAATGGCAGGCGAGCTCTCAGAGCCGCCCTCCGCGCGGCTGCTTAAGGTGGCTCGGGGCCGGCCCCTCGCGCACGCGCCTTAAGGTGGCGCTGGCGGCCGGGACCGGGAGCGCCCCCGCCGCCGCCTCGGGGCCTGAGGGGCGGGGCGGGCGGGCGGGCGCCGCGCTCGGCCGCGGGCAGGAGGTGGGGGCGAGGCGGCCGGGCCATGGGGCCGCGGAGGCAGCAGGTGAGTGCGCGGGCGGGCACGGCCCGGCCCGGGGCTTCGCGGATCGCGGGCACCTCCCCGGCAGGGCCCGGCCCTGCCCCGGCGCCGGGCGGCCTCCTCCCCGCCGGCCCTGCCTCGGGCCCGGTGTCCGGCCGCCCGGGCCGAGCCCGGCTCCGCTGCCAGCCCCGGCACGCTGCTGGCGGGGCGCCGAGCGAGCAGCGGGAGGCTGCGGGGAGCAGGGACACCAGGAACGGGGCTCGGAGCACGGCCGGGGCTTCCTGAGAGGAGCTCGGTTAGATGCCGGCGGGGTACCGCGCCCCTGGGGCTGAGGCAGCGTGTGGGCTCCGGTGGGCAAACGCCTCTGCAAGCTCCTGTGCACGGGACTTTCTGAGAAGGGATTTAAACTCTTTCTCTGCTGCTATGTGCAGCTCTTAGTTTGATTCCGGTGAGTTTTCTGTGGAATCAGCATCATTTCACTGGAGCTTTTGGACAGTTGAGTTCATTTGACCTGATTCTTCTTTTTTTTTTTTTCTTTTTTTTTTTTTTTTTTTTTCTTTATTCAGTGTCATCTTGGAGGAATATAACGTTAGTGCCCCACTAACTCACTGGAAATATTGGTTCATCTCCATCTCTGCCTGCAGTGCCTATTCTATCTCAGCGTAGCCCAGTGGAGGAAGAAGAGCAACAGATAGATTACAGAGAGCTTGTTTGTGCTTCACGGATGTAATCGTTTGTCCATGCTAAACAGGACAGATGAGAAGGACTGGTACTAAGTTCCAGATAACATGGTTCTAGCAGAGTCCAAGTCTCTTCTTTAAAGAGAAGTTCTGGCATCTCAGAGGCTGAAAACCAAACACTTCAGTAAACAAAAATGGAAGGAGGCAACAGTCCAAATCTGCAACTTCAGCAACTCCCACTGGCCACAGCAGCGGTTTCTGTGCAGCCACACACAGACTCCTTTTCTTACAAGGTCAGGTTTCTACCCCAGACTACCCCTAGAAGGCCTTAACTATTCAAGTAAGCTGATAATGCCACTTATTTTGGTTATTTTTTTTTGCAGAAAGTGCACTGTCTTTGTATTTAGCTATGCCTGCAGGCCTGAGTGTATTATATACTGTGTATATAAGCAGTGGGAGAAAGAAATTCTACGTCTCAAAGAGCTAGACAAAGTGAAGAAAGAATGATTGGCAGTTAAAAGATCACATAGCTGTCTAAAATGGGTTAGGAGCAATAAGTTTTGCTAGGTAACTCTTCAAACTATTCTGTACATCAGTGATTGAGACCAGATGTTCTCATCTGCAGTATCTGAGTGTTTACATTTCAGCCCATGATCTCTCAGAGCCTGTAGCCAAGGTAGGACCTGTTACAATAATTCCTCCTTATTCTCCAACTGTAAATGGAACTGTTCCCAAATCACTCTCCTACAAATCCATCATTCTGAAGGTGCTTGGAAAATCCCTGCAAGAAGGGCTTTTCCTCCTTCCCCCCCCCTTTTTTTTTTTCTTTCCACCATAAAAAGTACTTTGAGAACACAGTCCAAGATGCATTGTAAAAATTAGTTAGACTGGCATGAGGTTTTCGCAGGCTTGCAAGCTCTCGGTCCAGAAGCCAGTCACACTGTTCTACTTACAGTGCCTCAGCTGAAAGGGCTTCCTCCTCGTGGTCTTCCAGACTGAACCCGGAAACCATGCTGAATTTTCTGTGGCTTTCTCTGTGATCACACAGTGATGTTTTTGTGCCAACTTTACTGTCTTGTGGGGAAAGCATCTTGTGTTTTTGAATGAAACTGCTTGGGTGAATCGTACTTTCTCACAGCCTGACAAAGCTTTTTGTTCCGCTGATACAAACTTGAAACTCTGAAGTCATTGTTAAAATCAAGAACTGTAAATTTACAGTTAAGGGAGGAATACAAATGAGAGCTCAATTATCCCAAATCAATCAAAGGTATTACTCCACTGTGTGTTGGTGACCTGCACTGAGATGAAAAGTGCTAGTGACATCTAATGAGATCTAGACAGTTGTTGAAGGAGCACAAGTGCTAAATGGCCTGTCTTGAGTTCATGCTCTTCTGTTTGCTCCTAATGTATGTTTCCTTTGTGACTCAGCTTGCTTTACATTTTTTATTTCAAGCTCTGTCTCTGGACTATGAAAATTACTGCTGAGTTAGTAACGCTTATGTGGAATGTGCTAAGAACTTAATAGGAGTTGCTACTAGTTACCTTTTAATTTGGAGTGTCTGGTTCATGTAAAAAGCAGCATAAAATCTGTGATAATTGACTGCTCCATTAAATGGGCCAAACTGCTCACCAAACCAGCAGATGGTATAGGTTGAGAAGAGCAAAATAGTTACTGAAAGGTGACCCACAGAATGCAGAGGTTCCTGATCCATATGCTGCTGAATGCCAGGCCAACCTTATGAAAACAGATTTCATAAGAGTGTTGCTAAAGATATTAAAAAATGGATTTTTTGAAGGGAGGAAGGAGTGAACAGGTTGTTGTGTTTAGCAGTTTGACCTTTCCCTCTAAGAAACCGCAAAAATGTGAATACATGCACGCTAATTTGTCTCTCATACAAAGTGTTAGTTGAGGAAGGGTTATCTTTCACTTAAGTTTCATAGATTTGGAACGGAGCCACAAGGAAGTTACTTGAATTATCTTAGGTCATGTAGAGAAGATAAACAATGATTTATTGACAGGTGATCTAGGAACAGATTTTAAAGTGTTCTCTCTTCCAGATTGTGCAAAAAGCCTGAACTCTCTTCAAGGTCCAGTGGGTAAATTTAATATCTGTGTATTTACTTTTTTACAGGAGAACTTGATTGGTGCATTACTGGCTATTTTTGGGCATCTTGTTATCAGTATTGCACTCAACCTTCAGGTGGGTATCATGAAACAAATATTGATCCTGCCTCAAGCATCCTGCATTAAAAAGCATCAAGCACGCCGAAGCTTCTGTACCTTTATTCTCTTTTCTAGAAATACAGCCACATCCGGCTGGCAGGCTCCAAAGACCCCCGAGCTTACTTCAAAACCAAGACATGGTGGTGTGGACTGTTTCTGCTGGTGCTGGGAGAGCTGGGAGTGTTTTCCTCTTACGCTTTTGCTCCTCTTTCACTGATTGTGCCTCTCAGTGCAGTGTCTGTTATAGGTAAGGAAGAAGGAGATGACTGATGTCTGAGTGTGTTGCACTGTGATACTGCTGGTGACTGGGTCAATATGTACATCATCCTGTTTCTCATTCTTTTTTTTCCTATAGCTAGTGCGATCATAGGAATTATATTTATTAAAGAAAAATGGAAGCCCAAGGATTTCTTGAGTAAGTTCCACAGTTCCTTTTCATTTTTCCCTTCTGTTTACAAGCTATCATGCACATAGCATGGCCTCCTAAGAGTCACAGAGAGATGGAAAAGTCTGCATTAACTATAGTACCTCTTCAAAAAAAAAGTCATCTCATCCACTGTTTGTTAAAAACTCATTTTTTTGTGTGTTTTGTTTATGTCTGGTGCCAGGTTTTCAGAACCTCATCTTGCTGTTTCATAGTTTTTTTCAGAATACATAGAAATCATGTTTGTTTGCAAATTTGAGAATCACAGTTCTCTGAGCTGAAGCCGGAGCCAGGGGCCTTGACTCCATAATAGCTTACACACAACTGAATCAGATGAATTTTGTATGTGTGCAGCTGTTTGCAGAACTGGGGCATTCGTTCTGCTATTTCCTGAAAAATGGGCTGTAGGCAGGCATGACAAGCCCCAGATGTAGATCTGACAACTTCTGTTGGTTTAACAGATGCTACCAGGTGTCCTGGTATGAGTTCTTTTCTCAACTCACACCACACATATTGCTTAGGGTTATTTTTACTTCTAATGTTTTGAAAGTGGGGCATGAATGGCAGAGGAATGAGTCATTTGGAGGAATATGCATGATGTCATGGCCGCTGCGCATGTGCGATATTAGTTCCATGCATCCATACTAACCCTCTAACTGTCCTTTTTTTGTCCTTTGGTCGCCAAAGGGCGCTATGTTTTATCCTTTGTAGGCTGTGGTTTGGCAATTATTGGAACTTATCTACTGATAACATTTGGACCTAATAGTCATGAGAAGATGACGGGAGAAAATATCACTAGGCATTTAGTGAGCTGGCCATTTCTGTTGTATATGGTAAGATGGCCTGTAACATGTGGGACAGTTCTCTGCTGTATGCCTGATTTGGGAGTTTTGTTTCAAGTGTTTTTATTTATGGGGGCTAGCAATGTTTCTTATTTGCTAATGGACTGTTTTCAGCTTTTGCTAGTGTCACTTCCACAGCACATGTGGACACCTGCATGCACAACTTAGAATTTAAATATCTTTAACTTAAAATTTTTAAATAGCCTGCTCTTTCCCTGATTTGTCAGCCTCAGCCTGTGACAGCAGTGTTGGGGGCAGCTGAGAACAGTTTTTCTAGAGGTGCCCAAACATTGTGCTTGCATCTGTTCTTTTCCTAGGCTGACTTCCTCTGGAGTCATCATTGTCTCATTGATAATATTGTGCAATCTGTTGCTCCTTAATAAAGATAAGTTTGGCCGTTAAATAAAATGAGTGCTGTAGGGGTCATTTAAAGAAAGTAGGAAAATAAAAAGTAGGCTGGGATCTGTGATGTGAATATTAAATTGGGTTTATTTGATCTGCTTCTTTACCTAGAATGTAATGTCAAAGATGTCCCATGTTTCCTGTACTGCAAAAACCTACTGAATGTCTTGTCTAGTTAGAATCTATGATCATGTTAAATTTGATATGGAACTGTGTCAGATCCTCGTTTTCCTTTGAGTTGTCCTGTTGTATGATTCTGATATTTGACTGGCTCAGAATCCCATCTGCTGCCAATGCTACTTACTTAATATCTAATGTTCTCTCTTCTGTTTTTTTTTTTTTTTTTTTTTTTTTTTTTTTGTAGCTTTTGGAGATCATCGTATTCTGCCTGCTACTGTATTTTTACAAGGAGAAAAATGCAAACTACATCGTAGTTATTCTCCTGCTTGTGGCTTTGCTGGGTAAGTTGATATGGACTTAAAATATCTTCCTACTGTGGCTTAAAACACTAATCTACAGTAAAGTGATGTATCTGTAGCATGTAGGGAATTTTATTGGCCTAATTAATGTCATAAAATGTATCACTCTATTCCAGAAACTTTGCTACAAATTAGGTAAAGCTATTTTACAGTGATGCTTAGGATCTTTGCAAATGATTGTTGAATTGTCACCTTTGTCTTTTGTAAACATCCACAGGTTCCATGACTGTTGTGACCGTGAAAGCTGTGGCAGGCATGATTGTTGTCTCAATACAAGGAAACCTCCAGCTTGACTACCCAATATTTTATATTATGCTGGTGTGCATGATTGCTACAGCAGTCTTTCAAGCAACGTAAGATGCTCACCCTCTCTTTGTCTATAACTGCTGGATTTAGTGGGTCAGTAATTAATGAAATGTTTGTTATCCATTTAAAGAATGCTGATCACATTTTAGCGGGAAGAATTCCTGGTCTCTTCTATGACCTGTACTCAAACCCATGTCACAGGAGCCTGGGATAGCATTTTTCTTTGCTTTTCCATGTAGTGACATGGCCAAGTAGTTTTGATACCAAATTTATACATCAGAAAAGTATTTGCAAAACAGTGGTACGATTGAAATGATGGCAAATCAAATAGAGTATCTTTGCACAGGCCAAAATCAGTGCTCTGTTTTTTTCCCCTCTGTTCTTGTGATAACATTAAAAAGTAGGAGCAGTAGGAACAAGGATAAGGAGCTATTCAAAATGTGGGTGGCATTCTGGCCTCAAGGTCAGTGGCAGTAATTTCACTGCCTGTAGTGAGTACGGCTAGAAGGTTTATTCCTCAATCATTCGTATTAATTCCAAAGCATGCTGATGCCGGTTTATTGAGAATACAGTTTCTTAAAATTACTCACCGTTGATTTAAAAGTTGCTTCCAGAAAGGAGAACTATATGAGTCTGTGGTAACTGCTACACAGTTTGAGTATCTGTCCCAAGTCAGCCTGTCATCTGTCATTGTATTGCAGGTTTTTAGCTCAAGCCTCACAGCTGTATGACTCGTCTCAGATTGCTAGCATCGGCTATATCCTGTCCACAACAATAGCTATCACAGCAGGTAATTGCACAAAACAGTGTGTTGGTCCTTTCTAAAAGATGGGCAAGAGATTTTGGAAAATAATTCTCACAGCTGGGGAAGGTGAATACTCACAAGATGATGACTTGTATTTTCATGTCATCTCTCTTCTGGAGCTGGCTTTCTTTCTTTTTCCTCTCCCAAGATGTGAATTACCCATTTAGACTGTGTTAAGTTCTGTCTTTTTGTTAAACGTATTTGTTTCCTCTGGAAAAAGGTGTTACAGTTCTCTTCCTGATTTTTCTTGTTTGTATTGTATCTAGGATACACAGTTGTATAGACACTTGCTGTACAGATTATTCCAATTTCAGCCCTTGCCCACATAGGAAAAATTTCACCTATATGAACAAAGATAAGCATTTTAAACCCCCTTAGACTTCAAACCTAAAGATATCCTTTTAAATATCTTGTCCTCAGTAGCTAGATGTATGAGCAAAACTAGAAGGAAAAAAAAAAAACGCTGGAGAAATCATTCATTGCAGTCAAGCAGATGAACCATCCACGTAAACTAGTAATTCTCTTCTAGCGATATAGGGGCAATAGCTCCCCCCCTTAAGTTACACATCGCTTTTTAATGCGCTTCTTCAATGTCGTGAGAGACCGTGGCCTGCTCTTCAGCTAGTGTTTATTTCCTGGGGTGTTCCAAGCCATATGCTGCTCTCAGATTCATCAGCTTATTTACTTTACATCAATTAGAATTGTAAAAAGTAACAGCTAGAACGTGTGTACTGGGCTGCTTGTCCTCGTGACATCCAGGGTGCCAAGGATGCTTGCCATCTTAAAATTTTAAGCTGTGTATACGTGACTGGGGCCAAGGGATCCTGTTGGAGTTAGAGATCCAGTCTGTTGCTCAGATGTCAGAAATAGGTTTATATGGTAACCACTGCTATATGGTGAGAACTCAGGCTGATTTGCATAGTGACCTGCAGTAGTTCCAGTGCTATTTCCTACCCTACCCCCATACCGAAAAACTTGTACTAGTTGCTGTGTGAAGATTTGTACATACACAGCTTCTGTTAAAGTGGAAATATTAATAGGGCATATTAATCTATTTTAAGACTATAAACAAATAAGGTGCTGACAACATAAATAGTAATCTTAATGACTTGATTTCTGGAGGGACCAATGCTTGTGATGCAGCACTAAATGCTCGTGTTAGCTGGGAAGAAAAGCATCAATTATTTCTTTTTCAAGGAGCAACTTTCTACTTGGACTTCACTGGCGAAGATGTTCTCCATATATGCATGTTTGCACTTGGGTAAGTCTTAAGGTTCCTTGATGGAAAACTGAGAAGTATTTCTTCAGATGTATAAATCTAAAAACTATATGTAAAGTTACATGTGTTTATGTACGTGTGTATGAGACGCATGGCCTGCTGGAGAGGAGGATGAACTGAATACACTTTCTCTGGTAAGAGCAGACAGTGGCCCATGGAGTCAGTGCCTTGTCTGAGTAATGGTGCATGCTGTAGAAGAATTTTGTCATGCTAGGTTATGCATAACTGTAAAAGGTTTGTGCCCCATATTAAATCTTTTTACTGACTGAATGGTGATCAGCCTGGATGTTGAGGCATATGGGCTGTTCCTCCAAATGTAGCCATTCCATGTAAGGTGAACTGGAATGCTGTCAAGCAGCTTATGAATCTAAAAGAACAGTGAAATAACTAGAAGCAGCCATCTGTAAGGGATCTGTTTCAGGTTTTGCACTGAGCCTTCACTGAATTATTGGACTTCAGGAGCCCTGTTTCTTAGGGTGTGGCCATTCACACAATGCAGATATAATCAGTAAAACTCACTATGTAACTCAGCATTTAGTCCTAGGATACAGCATTTGATGTGATTAACTTTCCATAAGCAGGGGATGGTCTGAAATGTCTTCCCATTTAGTGCAGGAAGACAACAATATCTTGGAGTTCAGTATTATGAACTGTGCCATTCTCTGTCAACATACTGTAAAAATCAATCAGCAGTTGTTTGTGTGTTTACCAATTGGGAAATATTGGAAAGTTCAGGCTGTTAAATCCTGGAATTTCATGAAAGCAAATCAAATTTTGATATGCTTGCTTTCTACTTTTAGTTAAGATCAATTAATTAATATGAACTTTTTTCAGCATTTTTATAGAAGTGAAACTGTGATTGCTAGGTGAATTTCAATACTGTCAAAGAAGGTTACTCTGCTGGGGGTTCCCTGTAATTCTGACTTCATAGACCTTTCTCTTCCAGTTCTGAATTCTTTACTGTGCTATATGATAGGCCTTCAGAAAAATCAACGTGCAACATTATCTCCTCTCCCTTTTCACAGTTGTCTCACTAGAACTTGTCTTTTTTTCCTCAGGTGCCTCATAGCATTTCTAGGTGTCTTCCTGATCACAAGAAATAGGAAGAAATCTGTACCCTTTGAACCTTACATATCAATGGATGCTATGCCAGGTAACAGTGGTTTATTGCTGTCTCTTTGGTCTTGGGCTTCACAATGGAAATTCAAGCTTCAGTTTCTCAAGCATCTCGATATATCAGGCAGCTGTTTTGTTTTTATGTTTTTTCATTCTCTTTGGTTGATTGTGCGATGTGAGGGGTACATCCATGCTTCTCATGAAGCAGAGGAGAGATGTTCCACTTCAGTACTCTTTTTCTGGGTCCTCTGACACCAGGGATAGTGTCAGAACAGTCTTGTCTAGGTGGCTGCTGTCTGGGAAGATAACTGATTTTGAGCATTTGCTTGGGATTGGTTCTCATCAAGCAGGAGGAACCAATTACTGGGGATGACTGAGGTACGTGGCAAGAGGTAGAGGACAGAAAGATCAGAAACTTATTTTTAGGAAGTAACAGCTAAATGTCTTTCTGGTGATCTGTGTAAAAGACATGCAGCATTTGATAAACGACTGCCATCTCTCATTCACTTGAGCATTATTTCTTCATTAGTTGTTTTAGAGATAAGCAGAAGAACACTGTCTTTCATTTAACACTCAGGGAGCTGATGAGCCACATATATTGGTAACTCCAAGACCATAGAATTTGCAGATTTAATAGAGTGTAGATTGAATGCACTACTTCTGTTCCTAAGCATTTATTCTGTCTTTGTACTTTTCAGGCATGCAAAACGTGCATGATAAGGGGATTGCGGTGCAGCCTGACCTCAAAGCTTCCTTTTCCTATGGTGCCCTAGAGAACAATGACAACATGCCGGAAATTTATACTCCAGCTACATTGCCAATAGTGCAGGAGCAACATGGTTCCAGAGGAGTTTCTGCTCCACCCTACCGGGTGCTGGAGCACAGCAAAAAGGAGTGAGTGACTGATATTCAAGGAACTGATTTGAATCATCAGAAGTATGACCTTTATTTATTTACCTGTTAAAACATAAGAAAGTGTAAAACCAACCTTGGTATAGTTTAAAGCTTGTCTCAAACTTAACTTTCAAGGCTGATTATTAAAATAAACAGCTCTCTATAGTTGTGAATTTGAAAGTGTTCATCTTAGCAAGAAGTAAATCCCAGTTCTCCATTCAAGGCTGCTATCTGGGAGTGTGAAATGCAGAATGTGGTGTCGTGGCTTTATGAAACCGATGGGATGACAGACGCTGTAGAAATGCAGAGCTGTGGGAAGAGGAGTGACCGTGCAATTTTTAGCCCTGCTGGCAGAGAGTTTATCTTCAAATAGAAATTTTCAGGAGTTACTCTCAGTGAGAGGAGGGAAGGATTTAATCTCTTCTCCAGAAAACCATCAGTCTCTCTCTAGAAGTTGTAAATCCTCATGTGTCTAACATAACCACCAAGCTACTACCTTAACATGGCAATAAAATGTAATCACTTTCAAGCATGAATAGTGGAACTTACTCTGTCTTCTTGGGCACTTCTGGTATAACTGTTCTCTAGCTACCATTGAACATATGCACTGAGCACATGAATTATTTTTATAGCACCACTGGATTATATCGCAGTTTAGAACAAAGATTGTTTGCCAGTTTTCTGGTTTCATAGCAAAAACTTGAAGTTGGATCAAATGGTACAGAAGGAACACTGTGAAGTACAAGAAGGAGGAAATGAGAATAGTAACCTGACTAAAGGGTATATTTTTGTAGTTCTTGAAGAGGTCCTAATTCTTTATTTTCTCTGTGGTTGAGGCAGGATTTACAATTTTGTCTAGTGATCTTAAATGCTTAAAAGAGGCAACATTCCTTTGGCAGTGTTAAAAAGCTAAGTTTAAGTGTTGTAGGTTGGGGTGCCCTTTTGTGTCCCTTTTTTTCTAAAAAATAAGAAAGGTACTGGCCTAATACTGTGAGTGACCTGGGAGGAAGAAAGAAGCATACAGAGTCCAGCACTCAGTACTGAAAGAATAATGAAGCATTGTGTGCTCACAATATTTATCTTTCCAGCTGCCAAGAGAAGGCTGTAAACTAATACAAAGGGAGAATAGACACAAGGGGGGGAAACTTAGAATCATAGAATCATATCAAATGAAGGGGACAAAGTACATAGGTTTACTGGCATATGCAAGTTACTTTGATGTTTTGATATCCTCATTTCTCTAAAAGCAGTTGTTTTACTTGGAAACAATTTTAAGTCTGCTTGGTGTATCCTGGACTGTACACATATAAGAGCGTCTCCAAATGACCTTAGAAGGCTTAATTTAAATAGTGAATGTGTTTTGTGCATTTTTAAGTGCTTACTCTGGTTCCAAAGGGCTTGGAAGGATGTTGGGCTTGCAACAGTGGCTTTCTGCATTTCTTTTATTTTTTTTAAATTGACTTATGGCCAGGTTCTGTTCCTACTACCAAAAATTCCCAAGAGCTCCACTGACTTGTATATAGCTATTCCCAATTCCTGCTATTGTAGATGACAACAGAACTATTCTTTCGCATGTTTGCCTTGCCAGCTATGAATACCAACTTAATTTGAGACTGCTTTGGTGTTTTTGTGCAGCTTAAAAAAACAAACACCACCACCTTCCTCTGCGAAGAGCCGTTGCTTAGTGGCCATACATGTGTCTGTATGTGAAGTTTCTTCACCAGCTTGGTATATCTGACAATGTAAATCTTATCAGTGGCATCACATACACCACAGCTTACGAAAACTAAAGAAAGATCAGCTTTTCTTTTGCCCACAATACTTTGTTTGCTTAAGTAAGATAACAATGTTAATGGGCTAATATTACCAGTACATTAATCTCGTTGAAGTTGCAGTGACACTGATTTTCTACCTTTGGCTCTATATCCCCAGTAATTGATTTTGTGAATTTACGTGCCGCTTCTGTTCATTAATTACAAACAGTAGTACAGTGGAGTCTGGCTGGGCAGGGTACAAGTATACAGGCTTTCCCTTTCTCTCGCCTTTCAGTCAGAGGCAGTAGCTGATTGACCTGATCATTCTGAAAGCGCAGAAACATCCTGTTTTAAAACAAGCTGTGCTAAATCATGCATACCTACGCACTCTATATTTTGCATAGTAATATTCTGTGTTTAATTACTATGGAGGTATAAAATGTTTATACTGTAGAGCTGTTGATCAGGAGGGTCTGCTGTTGACTCCTATCCACAGGATGATTCCATGTGTAACTGAACACAGCTTTCCCAGTTCTTAGTTTCTCAGAAGTAGTTAAAAACCGCAGCTGACTGATGCGCAGACTTTGGCCAGTTGTCTTTTCTGGTTAGCTGGTTGGGGTTTTCTCCTAATCGTAGGGTTGTCTTTTCATGAGAGACAGACCCAGTGCTTTGCTGGGGGAGGGAGAGAGTGTTACTCTGAGTGATGCTGAGCATCCACTTGTACTTCTCCTGTGTGGGCCTTTCTCTGCCCAGTTCAGTGATTTTTTTTTTCTATACTTCTAACAGAGTATTTGTAGGGTTGAGGTGACAATGATGCCCAGGATTGCAGCAAACACAGCTAAACTACATGTGAAGATTTAAAGGAGAGGAGCCCATATCACATGCTAATTATTCTTGCAGCATGAAAAGTGATCAGTTGGTGTAAAGCACACTTGAACATGTGTACGTCAAAGCTTCAGTTTATCAAGAACTGATCCTGAGAGAGGCAGGGCACTGTAAACAGTGGAGTGTGCTTAGATTTCCAAATATGCAGCATTTTTTCAAAACTCAAAAGCTGAAAAAGTGAGCACAGAAATCAGCTGACTGTCCCCTTTACTAATCTGGGAGAATATCTCCTTGCTCTCTCTCCTAGTTTCCTTATTAAATGTGAACTGACATCTATTGCCTTTACACTGTGTGGCTTTTCAATGCACCAGAGCACTTACTTTGTTCTCACTGCATATCTTGCATATAACTTTATGCTGTGGATTATGACTCCAATGTTGGCTGAATGTACAAAATGATCTGCTTATGATGTTCTCTTGTTCACATTAGAAAGTACATATAAATCTTATGGTCCAACACTGTAAAGCTAGGATGACTGCTTAATTTTTCATAAGCAATGTTGCATGTCTATTTAATTTTGTCTTTTTGGTGAGAACTTTGGAAATGAAAAATTAATAAAAGAACTTGATGAAATCTATAGAATTCTGGCCTGCTAAGTGTTCTTGCTATACCTTTCATGAGCTTGTAAGTAAAGGAAAGTTAAGACAGTAATAGCTTGTAACCCTAGGTACTATGTTCATCCAAAGTACCATATTTTTTTATTTTTTTTTTTAAAAAAAAAAAAGCAGGTTGCTACAAGTGATCTTTGGGGCTGCAGCACTACTAAGGCTTGCAAATTTACATGACTCTAAGTGTTTACTTAGAAATACTGGTTTTAGAGGGCTTTCAAGAAATCTTACTGTTCATTATATTTTACAGAAGAGCTTGAAAATGTGACCTAAGTATAACATAAAGGAGTGAGGGATTGAGGAGATCAGGCAAATCACAATAACAAAATCGTTGTTATTGGCCTGACTCAGGTGTTTTGCATGCCTGCCACCTCTGTGCTGAATCTGAGACACGAGCGTGTTTCTCCGAGACAGCAGAGGCCTCTGCTGCTAGTTGGGAACACCACGCTGCAGGAGCTGCCCTCCCTCCGGTACAGGATATGGTGTGGTTGGTAGCAGTACTAGACGCTTAATGGCATTGTTAGGAAACAGCCTTAAGTGAAATAGACAGCCATAAATTTAGAATACTGGCATTGTAGCTTAATTGAATGCTTGCCAACCTAATTAACACTCACCATCTGGGTTTTAGTCCAGAGGGATATGCAGAAGATAACCCTCAGGATGCTCCTCGTTAGATGCATCTCCTGGGGTCCCAAACCCTGCGTGTGGTGTAGCACCAACGCCTCATCCACCGCCGTGTTACAGCCGCCCCACACTGTGCTCCCTGGGGACCGGGTAACGCTGCCTGCGGCCTCCTGGGCGCTGCTGGGAGCAGCAGCTGAGGGATCCTGACAGACACGGCAGGGTTTAAAGATCTTTAAGGATCCTGACAGACACGGCAGGGTTTAACACATCTCCTTTAAGAGTGGCTGTAATAACAAGAGACACCTGTGAAGTGCCAGCGTAAAGAGGAGGCGCTCAGCCCATCCGTCAGGCTCACGACGAGCATTACTCGCTGCCTTTTTCTATATCAAGACTAGGAGTGAGCGTTTAACACCGAAATTTCAGCTTCAATGTCAGGATGCTGCCTGGCTGCTGGCTCCACAGGGGCGGACAGAGCTGCTCCCTGCGTGTCAGGGGAATTCAACAGGTTGTGTGTGTGTGTGTGGAGGCGGCTCTGCTGCTTTCTGAGGGCGATGCGCGCTCCCGCCCGGCCACCCCGGATGGGGCCCGGGAGCGAGCGCGGCCCCCCCCGACCCCGGGATCGCGCAGAGGCGGCGGCCGCTGCCCCCCGGCCCCTGCCGCATGCGCAGAGCCGCCCCCATCCGGGTCACCGCCCCCCTCCCGCAGCTCCCCGAGGAGCCGCGGGGATGCGCACGCCTGCGCGCTCCCGCCCCGCGCCGCTGCCCTCCCGCGGCCGCAGGCTCCGCTCGGCGCCGCCGGGGAGCGCGCGCGGCGCCCCCCCCCCCTCAGCCCCGTGCCGCCCCTCCCCGCCCTGCCCCGGTGCCGCTGAGGGGATCCGTGACGGTGAGCGGCGGGCGCCGGATTCCCTCCGTGAGTGTCGGGAGCCCCCGCCCGGGGCGGTGAGCGGGCAGCGCCTGCTGCCTCCGGGGGTGTCCGGGGCGGCCGGAGCCAGGCGCTGCTCCGCGGGGAGCAACGGCGGGGGCAGAGCCCGGGGGGCTCCGGGGCCGCGGTGCGGGGCTGGGACGGGGCCGGTGGGGGCCGGTGTCTCGCTGTGCCGGTGTCTCGCTGTGCCGGTGTCTCGCTGTGCCGCCCTTCGGGCTCGTCGGTCGCAGCAGAGGTTTGTCGGGCTGCCGGGCACGCTCGTGTGGTCAATGAGATGATTCCCCCCGGCCTGCCGGAGCACGGCCTCTCGGGCTGCTGTTTCCGATGGCGCTTCCTTAGTGCCCGTCAGCCAGCCCTGTCCCTGTCTCAGGGAAGCTGCTCGGTGTTCCTGCCGTGCTCGGTAACCGCCGTGCTTCGATGCTGATGTGAGTGAAGTCAGGAAAAATCGGTAATCTGAGGAAAAAACAGCGTTAGCCTTGTAGGATTCTGATAAAACAGTTAGTGCTGTGGTGTGTTCTCATTTAAATATATATATGTATGTGTATATAATTGAAGTAGCTCTTTTTATAGATCTGTGGTCTCTATAAACTTTTCAGGTTTTGCTTTTATGCTCGCAAGAAGTGCTGCGCTGTACATCCAGCAGCACTGTCGAACTTGTTGCTGAAATGGTTCGTTACCTTTGATGAAGATCGCTCCTGTTGAATCCCTTTCCCTCCAGGCTGCTTCTAGGAGTTAAGGGAATAACTGCGTTCTCGTGGCTTAACAGTGTGCGAGTTTCTACTCTGGTTTTCTAAAGGAACGTGGTGATTTCTCTGGTAATTCGATTTTTGCTGTAGAAAAGCAATGCTCTGCTTCACGGCAGTGGGGATGGTTGAGCTGCCCCAGCTGCCCAGTGTTGTTCAGGCAGGTTATTGGAGGCTGACTGGTGTTGGAGGCTTGCTGTCATTTCACAGAGCAGAAAACATCTCTCAGTAATGCGTTTCGTTGCTGTAATTAAATGGTGCAGCATGACGAATTGATTCATGATGAAACCTGAAGGCAGCGAGGACGTTGGCAGTGTGTAAAAGCTGAACGCAGCGTGCCCAGCAGGTGTGTGTCGTCTCGAGGGGCTGCAACTTCTGTGCAAAGCTGCAGAGCACCTCTCACGGACTGCAAAGCACGCCTGCGTGGTATTTGGGTCATAATACCACAAATTGCTTGTGAGGAAAGCACTGCTTTTGCTCGTTACAAGGGTATTTGTGCTGTGGAAGGTTTGCTGGAGTCATTTTCCCTGCTGAGCAGACAGCAGGCCTGCAGGGCCATCGCTCCGCTGTGTCTGAGCAACCACGCTGCGGTCACTTGTGGTAATCTGCGTGTTCGGAAGGTGGGAACACACGGGTGGGGAGCGGCAGGCGCTGATTGCCTGTGTAACGGGGCTGTGGGTGAGACGTGTCAGCACACAGCACATTGAAGGTGTCTGCGGGTCTGTAGGTTAACTTCCATCACACCAGCGGGGCTGTTTTACTCAAGTCTGGCCAATTCACCTCTGGTAAAAATCTGGTGGCCGTTGCTTTATCTCCGTCTGCTTCATTACCTAGTTGAATTGTTTAGTGGTATGTAAAATTGAAAGAAGTTAGATCTTGGGGCTTTTTTGTTGCTTTTCTTTATTATTTTTTTTTCTTTTCTAATGGTCTGTGTGGCTCTGTGATCTCCTGGCATTTGTTTGCAAGCATTTCAGTTTGTAATTGATCCTTCTCAAATTCCAAATTGATTTGGCAAAGACTTTTCTTTAGGTGTACTGTTTACATCGCTTTCATTCTTGCCTTTTACTGCTCCTTACCGGATGTGTTGTCACCGTTTCGTTTACAAAATTGTCTTATTCTGTGATGCCAAGCACACATGGAAAAAACATGGATGTCTTTTTTTCAAAATACCAAATAATTTTCAGAGTTTTAGACCCTCCTCATGCGTGAGATTTGAACTCAGTCTGAATTCTCTGAGTTATTTTAACCAAATTTGGTAAAAGAAGTAAAAACTTCTGGGATTATTTTTTCCCACAATGCATTCCTTATGGCTTTAGCTTAGTGTTTTAGTCCCTTATATTGTTCTTCTTAAAAATATACATCCTATTTTGTTTTCAAGTAGATATTTGCACACTTGCCTCGCTGCTGGGAAAAGGATTGCATCTATTCAAGGAGTCTGTACAAAGTCTCATTGCATTCCTAGCTGATACTCTGTACAGAGTCGGGTGTTTTATGTGTATAAATACAATCCCAGCTCTGCCTTCATTTTGTCCATCTCTTTGTGCATTCTTTTCTGAGGTGCCATTCTCTTGTGCTTGCATGCTGACCAAGGGAGCATCTCCGTGGGCCCTGACTGCTGTGTTTGGTGCTGGCAACCTGCAGCTGGAAGCTCCTTAAAGGATGTGAAAGCTGGTAATGACTTCAGAGGAGGCCAGTGGATTCGGCTGATAATCAGTGGATTAAATTCTTGCTCATTTCAACTGCGATTTCTGGCTCTCCAGCGCTGTCAGCAGGGCGCGGGGGGAGCGCCGCAGGGCTCTTGGTTAATCCTGTTTCTGTGGTGCCTTCGCCTCGCTCCATGTGCTGTGTTGGTGTCACCTCACAGCCTGCAGGGCCCAGCTCGGGCTCACAGCTCTTCAGTGTGGCCAACTGGGTCCCTATTTTACCTTATTTCTCGTCTTACCCATCGTTAGTTTGGGTCTTTGAGTTTTGATGGGGAGTTAGCGAGCTCTCCCTTCCCAGTGCCCCTTCTCCCTCTCCCTGG
This sequence comes from Aythya ferina, assembly GCF_964211825.1. Classification (NCBI taxonomy): domain Eukaryota; kingdom Metazoa; phylum Chordata; class Aves; order Anseriformes; family Anatidae; genus Aythya; species Aythya ferina. Next base: position 370,183 of record NC_140322.1, on the reverse strand, counting down.
CTGCCAGGCTCCCTGCTCTGCGCTGGGTGCCACGCGGGGCCGGGCCTGTGCCTCCAGGCCAGATGGTGGCTTGTTTTCACCGGGCTGGCGTGTTTTCTTTCCCTTTTCTCTTTCCTTTTTGAATGAATCAGCAAGCACAAAGCCGAGTGTTTCAGCAGCTCCGTGTTGCCTTGCACTTGCATCCGTTGTGCGGTGCTGCAGGGCGCCTGCGGTGCGCCCCGGGAGCTTGCTGTGCCCCGGTCACAGCTCGGCGGAGGCGAGATGCTGAACCATGCTGCCAGGTGCACACGCTGCCTCAGACAGCTCGGTGTCCCCAAGGTCACGTTGGTTTGACCAAATGAAGTTAGCATCACACCTGGGGAGTCTGTGTGTTTACAGACGTGGCAATGCACCCTGCTGGTGCTGTGACTAAGCAGTTTGTAAATACCTGAAACGGGTACCAAATTATTTTTTTCCCCATTTTCATGTGTTATTTTTCCTTAAATACGGAGTGTTGAGAGTGTTTGGCTGTTGCTAATTAAAATACCGATCTTAAACCTTTTCCCCTGTGTGAGCATGGATTGTTTATGGTGGTTTTTTGTGCATATTGGTCTCAGTTGATGGTGTTTGTCATGATCCTGCTTCGAAGGATTAAACTGGTTAGGCAAACACTTGAATGAGGTTGTTGCCAGTGAAACATAACACGTTTGTTCACCCTTTGTTTCAGGGCTGTATCATAAACTAACACCCCTCCCACCAAACCTAAATGCAGTACAGACTTGTGTGTTCTCTGTCATTTACACTGGAATATCTGCTAGTGCAGTAACCCGGTGACTTTTGCAGTGGGAGGTGGCAAGGTATTTGCTGTTGAAGTGTTACATGCTTTTGTTTTGTGACAGTACAAACTATTTTTTTTTTTTTTTTAACCTAAAATCTTTTGTTTAGCCTCTTGCTTGTTTTTTCTGTTCTCCCCTGACATACATGCAGTATTCACAGCCGTAAGTCTCCTGCATGTGGGGAAGGTGTTCCCAGTGCTTGGGACAAGGCAGCGTCCTCACGCTGGGTGATGCCTGGCTTTGTTCCTGTGTCTGCTGCTGGCACGGAGAAGCTTGGACAGATGATTCAGCTCTTCTGTACATCTGTTCCCTCTGATGAAATACTGATGTTCCTTCAAGTGTCAGAAGACTACTCTGATTATTTGGAAAGAGCTTTAAGAAATTGCTATTGACTGAAAAATGTCACAGAGAAAAGCTTGTAGAACAGTACAGAAGTTCTTGTTTTATGTCAGAGTAAAAGGAGGAGAAATGTCATGACTTGACTGAGCAACTTCATGCTCCTTTTCATGGGTTTACAGAAAGGGGATACAGTCTTCTCCTGTGTGGATGAGAGAGCAAGTTTCATGTTGATTTCTGTTCTCTTCTGTAAAATTATTTCCATTAGGGATCAGACAACGCAAGATGTGGCACCTTGACGCTGTTTTTGCTTTGTTTACATGGCAGGCCCTTACTGGAAACTGTGGAACGTAAAAGAGTTGCCTTGGGTGGACGATGCTCAGAGATACTATGAAGTCTTGGAGTGACAGCCAGTCAGACCTCTACAGCAGTGACCAAGAAGAGGAAGAACAGATGATTTTTGGAGAAAATGAAGATGATTTGGAAGAAATGATGGATTTAAGTGACTTGCCTACCTCCCTGTTTGCTTGCAGTGTTCACGAAGCGGTGTTTGAGGTACAGGAAGAAAAGGTAAGGTGGAGAGGGGCATATCTGGGGTACAGTACTGTAAGTATAGCTACGGCTAGAGAATGCTTTTGTCTGGATCTCCAGTGTATTGTTGCACATCATGTGGGAGGGGTGGAAGAACAAACCACACGAATTATTTACCAGTAAGCTCAGATCAGAATGAGAGCAGTTGCCAAGGAGCAGGTAACGCTGTAGTTTTACGGTAGCTAAGTTGCTAATAGATATGTGCTTCTTCCACAAGAAAACAAGCTCTTCTGTTTTTTCTATGTATCCGTGGTACCAAGTCTAAGGGAGGAATTTAAATACAATTTGAAGGTAAACTTAAATTATTAATTATTTTAAGGCAAAGATGCTGTTAAAAAAAAAAAAAAAAAAGCATTACACATTTTCAGGATGCATGGTCTGATTTGAGTTAAAAAACACCTTAGAAATGGCTTAAGACCTTATAACAAACTAAATCATCTCGGGCCTGCTAACATCTGTGTTCAGTCAAATCTGTACTTGCCCTTTGCTTCCAAGAGCATCAGGAGTAATTATCAAGAGTACGTGAGCTGTTGAGGAAAAAACGGAGGGGCCAATATGAAATCTTTGGTTTGCAGCTTTTGCAGTTTACAGAAATCCTTGTGAAGTGTTTCACACTTGTGCAACAGTGGTGTCCCATCACTTCTTGTGCATCTGGTATAGAAGTGTTGCCCTGCTAAATTATTTTACACGTATACCAGTGATCTGTCATTTCCATATGCACATCTGCTCTTTCTGTGGAGGTTTTCTCATAGTACATGTATGGCAGGGCACATGAGGTGCATCTAGGCAGATGTGCTAGCTCTTCTTCTCTAACAATACCAGGATAATTAGATGTCACATGGAACCACTTGTGAATTTAACCACTTCTGGTTAAATTTTTCTTATCAAATGGAGTTTGTGAAGTGTACTGATTGTACTGTCAGCAAGCTCATCTAAGCTGATTTATTGTCATAGCCAAGATGTTGATTCAGGATAAGTCAGAATTGTGTGCGTTACGTCTATAAATGAGAAACTTACTACGCAGGCTTCTGCCTAGTGCTCAAAAGAACAGAAGGGCTTTGCTATATAATATGGCTTTTATCTGTGTTATGAAATTGTGCTTAGTCAGCCCCTGGACACACATTTCAATGGCTTGATGTACTTCTGCATTACATCTGTTTTTATTAAAAGCTGAATGCACAGCAGTTACCGAATCAAATGCAATTTGTGCTGTCTGCACACATACAGAAAGCTATTTGAAAAATTGTGGTGTTCCTTGGTTTTGTTCTGTTCTGTGTTTCTGTTTGTTTGTTTTGGTGGCACTTAGGGTTTTCCTGTCAACATTCTTCTAGTTTATTTGGTAACAGTAGCATAGCTAGCAGCACTTGCAGGAAGACTGCATCAAAATGAATTTTTCTCTTCCCTGATTTCTGTAGTAGTCACAATTGTAACGAATAGATTGCCTGGTTCTGTATGTAGACACAAATATTTTGTCCTTAGCATTTTTATTTGTGAATTTTTGCATAAGCAAATAACGATTAATGTTCTGATTAGAAGAAATGGTTAAAAAGATGCTATTAATTTGAAATCTGGATATTTAATTCTTATGAAGCATTTTGCTCAGGTTCTATTTCTCATTCTTTCATCCTTTTTTGACATTTTTCAGCCTCTGGAGTTGTTTTTTTTTGTATTCTGTTGATTAATTAAAGCAACACTTAAACAGTTCACTACTGAATTAGCTGCATGTTTAATTCAATGTTCTCTTTTGCTTAAATGTTTTAAGTTAAATGCCCAGTAAGTTTACAGGAAAAACTTGAAGATGTCTAAGTTATCTTGTGTTTTCTAATAATTTTGTCTTTTACATATCTAAAAACATCTTTTCAAGTGTACTTCTAATAGCTAAAGGTTACGAATTAAAAGAGTAAAAGTACATATTGTCCCTTTCTCAAATACTAAAAATAACTGCATTTAAAACTAGGGCAAAGATATGCAAATTATCTTTCATAGAGAACTATCGAATTAAAATTGATTCAATTTTGTAACAATGCAGTTATTAATTATTGAAAAAAATGAAGATAAGATTCCGTATTCAGTGGAACATGTTTGTGGTGTGTTTTTTGTTTTTTTTTTTTTTCCAAAAAAAGTGTTCAGTAATAATAGATCTTTGTCTCTTCAAAAGTAGTCTTACTCATTCATCCTGTGAATGTTGACAGTTTTTAAGCACTCTCTGCTTTAGCTTATTCAATTTAAAAATGAACTGACCTGCATAGTATTTTTGGAGGTGCTTGGGTGCAAGGTGCAGCTACTTTTGTTGACTGCACTTTTGGGAAAGTGTCACTAGATGGCAGTTCATCTTTTGAGTTATATGGGCTCGTTCACATCAATGTACTTTTGGAATTCAGATTTTAAGCAGTGAGATCAAGCAGTCAAAGAGCAAAGTATGCAATGCACAGGTTTAGGAGATGATTAAGGTAAACGCATGGGATTTGAGAGACAAAAATGAAAGGAAAATGTGTTTTCATTGAGTGAAAATGTTCATTTTATGTTTAAAGAATCTTTGTACTTCATCTCTAGGAAAGATTTGAAGCTCTTTTCACAGTCTATGATAATCAAGTCACATTCCAGTCGTTTAAAAGTTTTAGAAGAGTAAGGATAAACTTCAGCAATCCAGAGGCAGCAGCAAGAGCACGGATAGAACTTCATGAAACTGACTTCAATGGAAAAAAGCTGAAGCTATATTTTGCACAGGTATTACGGAACACTAATTTGTTCTGCATGTGTCCCTGTTTCTTTCTTTCTTGTGTCACATTTGCCCCTGAGTTTCATTTCTGAGAAGTTTTGAAGCTACCTTTGACCTCTTGTTCTATACTATGATGTATTATTTCTACTCATTGAGAAATTCATGCTTTAGGAGATGGTTTTACTTTTCAGCTTGAACTTAATAGACTAAATAAGAAGAATTAATATTTGTGATTTCATTCTGTGTCTCCTGGCCTTTGTCTTCAGGTGCAGGTGTCCAGTGAAGTAGGAGACAAGTCCTACCTTCTTCCTCCACAACCTGTTAAACAGTTTCTGATATCACCACCTGCATCTCCACCAGTTGGATGGAAACAGAGTGAAGATGCAACTCCGCTGATAAACTACGACCTGCTTTGTGCTGTCTCCAAGCTGGGACCAGGTAAGGATACTTACCTGCTTTTGCTGTGTTATTTAACTTCAAAAATACTTATTCAGAGAATTTATGTACTTGTCTTTTCTGTGAGAAGAAACTGAGTCTGTCTGACTTGATATTACTTGAATAAAATGATCCATCACAATTTACTTCATTCATTAACTCATTGAAAGTATAACGCAGAACTAGACTGTGTGGCACTGGTTCCATGACATCCATTTACTGAATTTTGCTATAGCCTTAGTATTAACTAACATACAAGAGAGCAATGGAAAGTTCAGTGTCTTGCAGACAAACAGCCACAGTTGTTAATGAAGCAGTATGCACTTTTTTGTTGGATTGTCAAACTTTTTCACGGGTCTTACTCAGAAAAACACTGTTTTCCCTGAAAAGGAGGTTTATCGTTCTCACATCAGAAGTGCTTTGGTGTGTAATCTCTTGAATTGGGTCCAGTATTTTTTACAATGCCCTCTTACATCTCCCTCCTTCCCTTTGAAGATCAATTAAAAGACTGTATTTCAGAGAATAGTGTAACAGATACAGGAGCTATTTTCAAAACATGAAACAGGTCTGGTGAATTATGAAATTTGAGCAAATTAAAGTTGAGATGGGAGTAAATTAATATTTGGTTGTATACTGCAACTCTTAAGGATTTTCTGAGATAAAGTGGCTTAGTATTGCTAGGGATGTTCTTAGTATGATCTTTGTTTGCTGCTTTTCAGGGGAGAAGTATGAACTTCATGCAGGAACAGAATCAACTCCTAGTGTAGTTGTCCACGTCTGTGAAAGTGAGACAGAAGAGGAAGATGAAATTAAAAATCCCAAACAGAAGATAATGCAGACAAGGCGTCCAGAACCACCTGCAACAATACTGAATGAATCTAAAGCGTTTGATTGTACACTGGAGGTAGGGGGTACTATGCACTGTTAAACTGTGATGCTCAGGATAGTATCAAAATCAGACACTTACTGAGTACATGTGTTGATGTCTGTAGTGCTGCTATATATTACATATAGCAGCAATGGATTTTACTTGTAGTTGTCTCTCATGTTCAAGATTTTGGATGCCAATGCTCTAAAAAGCACTTTAATTATAAGGACTAGTGCCCCAAGTGTAGCAAATCCACCTGACTTGCAATAGTGAAAAATAGGAAGTTTAGATTTTTTTTTAAGATGTTACCTTCTCTTTATACTGTGAAGTGTGATGTACCAAGTGCTGAAATAATATCTTACTGTCACTATTGGATTCAAGAAAGTTCTTTGTATAGCAATTAAAACCCGATTTGTGCCAGTACAACGACTTCTAATTCATGTAAAAGTTAAATGGAAGCAAAGAATACTCTTTATGCTAAAATTCCTTCCCAGCCAGTAATCTTCTGAAGTGTGAAAGTTAATGCTTGCTTTTCTCAGATATGTTTAATTTGACATGAGGCACAAATACACGTATGGAACTAAGTTCTGTGTAGTTTGCAGAACTACTTGAAGAGTACAGGAAGGAGGAAGAACCACAGACCACTAAAAGACAGACTGGGAGTCTGTCCCCAACACTACTGCTGCTATCTGATGGTACAATGGTTTGCACTGACATCTAATTAAGAGTGAATTACAATATGCAGAGTGAAATAGGGATTCAGCTATTGAATGTGTTGTCTCTGATCCTCTCGAAAAGTATGGTAATGTTTGTTCCTCTCCAGTTCTAGAGATGGCCTCCATTTATAAATAAATTCTATGACTGTTATGTTATGACTAAATGATGTTAGGAGATAAAACACCTAGGGTTAACTTTTAACCTGTGGTCCTAAACTTCTCTAGTCTTTCTTTTTGTTACTTTTTTTTAAGAAGACAGTCAGTTGCCTGGCTTAGCCAGCTTTTATGCAGTTTGAGCCCTTGTTTGCTGTTTTTCATTAGGAGTTTTTCTGTGTAGCATCCTGTATGTCTGATAGAGCATCCACTAATTTTGAGACCAGGATGCATCTTTTAAAATACAGAACTTTAATTTTGTAAACTCATGTTAAGTGTTTTAGTAGGAGGAAAATATGCCTCAGTGTAATGACACATGCTCCTATGCTTTTACGCTATTTTATAATCAACCTTTTTTAGTCTACCCAGATTCTTTTTCTATAAAAAGATTACAATTTTCTGAACAAGCCAGGCTGCTTATATTCATATATATATATATATATAAAAATCATTCAGAAATTGGCCTTTTTCAATTCATTTTATTGTATTTTAATTCTATATGAAGTGTTTATTGAACTTTCAAAAGTATTTTCACTTGATTGACGGTGGAGAGAAAAAGCAATGGTCACGAATTTGCATAGGCGCAGTAGTTTTCAACCCCTTATTGTGCCAGCTTGTGATCCCTTCCTGCCACCAGCTTCGAGTTGCAAAATGGGATCCTGCAGGCAGGTCCTTGTTCCAGAGGTAGGAATAGCATGTATTAAAACGGCAGGAAAATGTTTTTGTTCATCTTGCCTCCAAAGGCATGATATTTATGTATCTCTTCAGGTATTAAAATCACTTAAAGTCTGACTTTTGTCTCACTGTTCTACAGTACAAAAAAAAGGAGAAAAAAAAAATCTTGTATTGTCCATGAGGCCTGTGTATTTTAAAATTTCCAGAAGTCCATTTTGGATTCTGTGGTGTTTATATTTTGTTAATTGTTTAATTTCTACCCCATTGTAAAAGTTTGTGTAAGTAGGGATAAGTGGAAAACCTTCAGAAACAGTTTTATAACGCAAATCAAGTAAGTGATGTTGTCAATGTATCTTGTGTAAAATGTGTAAGAACCTGCATTCCAACATCTTTCATTGTGTAAAGAGGCTTAAAATAAAAACAATGCAGTGCCATTCGTATGGTTTTCTTTAACTGTATTCCATATCAATCCGAGTTTGTTTTCTAACAGCATTGTACTCTTGTGCCACTGAGTGAACAGTCAAAAAATTTTTCTTACTAAACAAAACCCAGAAACTATCACTAAGCAAAAATACTTCTGAGGAAGTTGGGAGACTTCCACAGATTTTTTATGGTGTTTTTGGGTGCCTGTGGAAGCAGAGTTCCATGTGGATGTTTAGCTGGCATTATGTTTGAATGGGCGTTTGACACATACTTAAACAGCAAGTATGATGTAGGTGAGAATGTCTGGTCTGGGTTGCAGTATTAAGACGTATAAAGTTTGTGTTGTAATAAAGATAGATAATTATTTTCAAAAATCTCTCACATTTTAATACTTTGGCAAGTTGAGCCTTGTAGAAGGGAATGCTTGATTTCCTTGGTGAAGCAAACGTATTCCCATTGCAATATTGGTTGAAACCCAGATCTCAGCAGTACTTGGGTGAGGTAGTGGGGAAGATACTAATGGGAATCTGTGTTTTTGCTGTGTTACCTAAAATAGAAAAATAACAAATTCTGAGTCTTTTCTGATTCTGTAGGCAATGGCCATGTTCCTGTTCAAATAACATGGCACAGCAAGCCGGGTTTGGGGAGGACAACCAGGTTTATATGTGGCCTTCTGCTGGGGCAGGTCACTTCATCTCTGCATTTCAGTTCCAACCCTTGCAGGTGTGGTTGGTATTTGCTTTTCTGACTTGGGAGACAAGAGGAGCAAAAAGCACGTGTGGGTATCTTCAAAAGTTCAGTCCTTTTCCAAAACTCACCTCAAACTGGATCTTAGCTTTATCGAGGCAGCCAACAGCTTCCTGAGCAGCAGGATTAGGTAAGAGCCCATTCTCCTGGGTAAATCCAGCTTCTAAAGGCTTGGCAGCAAGGTAAGGGTGTGCCATGCTTATGTATTTGTATAAGCTCCTAAATGCTTTGAAAGGTTTGTTGCAAAGATAGGCAAGAAAGTGTTTGCACTGAATCTTACCTTGCCCAGTGGGCTCTATGCAAGGCACAGACTTGAAGATCTTTAGAGGTCTCTTCCAACCTAAATGATTCTATGATTCTACCAGCTATCTACAAAGGACAGCCCTTATGTTGCACCTGAATTTAACCCAAGCTGAGCTGGAGAACTTCTGCTCCTCCCTTTGAAGTGTTAGAAGTGGACAAGGAAGGCATCTACTTGCCAGCTTCTGTCAGTAGTATGTTCTCTGGCTGTGAAAATACAGAAGTGTGAGACTAGATCTTTTTGCCCCCTAGGTCCTTGTTGTTTTATCCTTCCTTCCTTCTGGCAGACCCAGCTGTAACAAGCCAGTACTCTCTCTTAGCCCTGCCTCTGTTCGCCAGTGATTCATTGAAGAGCTTGTTTGCATTAGCAATGCCTTATCAGTGAAATGCTTAGAAATGTACCCATGCTTGGATGAGAGCTGGGCTCTGTGGCTGCAGACACTTGTGCACAGTCTGCACAAGTTTTGTCCTCCAGGCTGCAGGAAGCAAAACACACATGGGTTTCTAGGGTGAGAATTGCTGGGGAGAGCAATGTGCTGCTCCCCATCGGGTTCAGCGGGGGGCTGCCAGTCCTTGCCTGACTCCTGCATCAAGATGTGGAGGGGGGTCTGCAGCAATCCTTACTTCTCTTAGCAGGCACAAAGCATGCATTTGAAACTCATCTTGACAGGAGCACCACCTCTTGGACCGTCCCCAAAGGGAAGCTCTGAACATCGTAGGACTTGGCTCTGTACTAACGGTGCCGGTTGTCTCGTATCGGTTCCGTGCCCACCCAGAAGTGCAGGTCAAAGAAGCCAGCCCAGACCCTCAGCCTGGACTGTGTTGGCAAAGCAGAGCCCGGTTCGAGTGGAGGCGTTTCACAGATCGAAATCACCACCAAAAAATATTAATTTACGGATTCATTTCCAGGGAAGCGGGGAGGCGGCGCCGGGGGCCGGGCCCGGCCGGGGGAGCCACCTGCGGCGGCACCGCCCGACCCCGGCTCGGAGCCGGGCAGCGCCTCCGGGGGGCTGAGCCCGGGCGGTGGGCGAGGGAGGGGAGCTGGGAAGGGAGGGGAGAGCCGGGCCGCGGGGATGGCCCCGGGAGGACCCCGCGGCTGCCGCGGCCCCCGGGAGTAGCCTCGCTGCGGCTGCGGCTCTGCCCCGCTGCCGGGCGCTGTCCCGGCGGAGCCCCCCCGGGAGGCGGCTCCGTGCGTGCGAGCGGGCGAAGCAGCCGTCCCTGCGGCGAGGCGCTTGGCTGGGAGCTAAAGCAGAAGGAAACGCAGCGCAGCCGCCGCCGACCTGCTCGGCTTTAGCACGGCCCGGCCCGGCCGCGAGAAGCCGCTGGGGGCCGGTGACCGGCGGCGGCTCCGAGATGCCCGAGCTCCTGCCCTGACAGCCCCCTGCAGCGCCGTCAGCGAGGTGGGTTTGGGGATTTTGTCGTTTCTTTTCCGAAATCTGCCGAGCCACGCGTTGGGAAGGGCTGGCAGGCTGCTACCTGGCCTGACGCGGGCAGCCGGGGGGCTGCGGAGCGCCCCCAGCCCCCAGCGGCCCCGCAGCGCTCCCGTCCCGCGGGAGCCGCCGCAGGCGCTGGCAGGGGAGGACCGCGACCGCTGGGTTTCCGTGGTAATTAACGCACGTAATGCCCTAGGAAGTCCTTGCTGAAGAAGCTCAGTATTTTGTAAGCAAACTCAGCTAACGTGATAGTTGCGCTTGGTGGAGTGTTTGGGCTGAGGGATTTGGTTTGGTGGTGAGAAAGCAGAAGATCAGGTCAGCGACTCGGCGGCTCGCTGAGGGTTGCTGCGGACAGGTAACAGCGCTGGGCGCCAGGCTGAGACACTGAGTGCTTGCCCAGAGCTTTGGGAGTTTCTGATCCGGGACGGGGTGTAGGTGTGGAGTGCGGCACTAGCTGCGGGTTTATCTGCACGGTGCCCTGGGAAGAGGGGAATGTGCATCGCCACTTCAGCGAGCTTGCATATGCAGTCCTTGAAGAAATCTTGTGACCACTTTCATTCTGCTGTCTGCAAAGTGAACAGACTTCCCAGTTTACTAGTAGTCTTAAATGCATTTTAATATAGAAAAATACTCAAGATGTGAGACTTGCAGAGGTTCTTGCAAGAGTATTGATTGGCATTTTTTGGTAGATGAGCAGTCTGAATTGCAGAAGACACAGCCCGGCAGCTGGGAAGCCGCATACGTTAGCTGCAGGCAGAGAGCAGCAGTCCTAAAACTCAAATCCACAAGTGGCAGTAGACTTGGCTCCCCTGTTCGCAGTAAGTCATGAAGGTTTCCTGTCCAGCCTTGCTCCTATCTGCCTGCTGAGGCTGAAGGTGAGACATTTATTAGTTGCAATAAATTCTTTTTACTTATGGCAATAGTGAATAAGTGAATAATAGTGAAAAATAAACAGTGAATCAGTTGGGAACAGGAAGCTTATTGCACAAAGGAGCTGGGAAGCCTGTGAGTGGTATGCTGAGAGCCTACAGCCACCGATTCTCAAATCAATGCCTGCTGTGCTCACAGGGTAAATCCAGAAACACTGAACCTGCGGGGTGCTGGCACCTGCCCAAAACAGTTCTTGTTCCCCGGGGGTGGTAACTCTGTGCTGGGTTCTCATGTCTTTGTGCAAGGCTGGGATCAAAAGTGCTGACACACGGCTGGGTTGGGAGGGGGCTTGGTCGGGGCTGGCAAGTTAACCATGAGCTGGTGTATCATTAGGCATGGGAGAGAAGAAAAAAGTGTGGTGTCAATGACTGTGCTGCCTTTATTGAGAATCACAGAAATCAGGAAATGCAACCAAAATCTATAGACCTCTTGCAGGGAGAGATGATGTGAAGCATGAATGGAGATCACAGAGGAGAAAAGCAGGAAGAAAAAAAAAAAAAAAGGCTGCTGGGATGTCTGAGTCATCCAGTTTCCCACTGACATACATAACTTAATGTTTTCACAACCACCTCCATGGAGCAACAAACTTATAGCATAATGTAATTCCAGGGCCCCTGCAGTCACAGTGCTTCCTCATGGTCAGCTGCGAAGGGCTAGCTACGAGTCAGGCATCCCCCTACCAGGCTTTGGGGTTAATGCAGCTGCTTCACGTGCCAGGCTGGAGGAGTGGGCAGAGCAAGGGGGCTCCACCTTTATCACATCCTCCTAGATGGAGACCCTTGGACCAAACACCTAAATCGCCGTACCTAACACCAGCATTTAACCACCCAGCTGTGTGCTTGCAAAGACACTGATTTTTTGGTGGGATTTTGCAGTGCTCGGGCTGAGGTGGGTGAAATGAGCACATAGACCATTGCAGCAGCACTGGGAGGATGTGTCCTGCCCATCCTCTGCTGTGCTGCTCCAGAGTGCCGTGGCCTTGTGTGCTGCACAGCTGCTTGGTGCTTCTGCTTGGAGCAGAGTAGAAACCCAAATAATTACTTGGAAAGACAGAATTTCCTACGTGCATATTAGTCTGTAATGGAAGCCTCAAAACTCTTGACCTAGCAAATGTATTTGTAAAGTAAAGAAAAAAGAACACCTTTCTGCCAGCAAACAGGAGCTGTGTTGATTCATGTGCTACGGGTTGTGCTGATAAATGCAGGGCTGACATGAAAGGCAGCTGAGGGTGCAATCTTAATCCAGCCGGCTCTGCAATCACTGCGTGAGCAGCTGGTGTTTGCTCTGTGCCATGTGAATCTCAGTGTAAGGTAGATCCAGCAGTAGCTGTGTTCATGTCTCTGATTCTGTTGGACATAGCGAAGAGTGCCTGAGGAGCACATCTGGGTTTGCATTCCTTCTTGGATTGTTCCTGGTGTACATGCCATTGGGTAAGTGACTTGCCTGCAGGCATCAAAGAACTTGGAGAACAGAAGGGACTGGCCAGGGAGGTGTGCGGTGGTATCGGAACTGGGAGAAGTGGTTTTCTAGCCTGGGAACCCGGTCGTGGATTGGGCAAATCATTCAGGAATGGTACTGAACTCCAGCCATGGTTCAGTTTGGTTGGGAAAGAAGGTGGAGGATATGCTATATATTTCAAAGCCACTCTGACCACGTGTGTGAACACATCCTGTCCAGGCTTATTTCATGGTGGTGCTTTAACTCTCTGTTAGAGGAAGGTATTTCAGCATGTTGATGAAAAGCCTGTCTGTACTGCTGTTAATATTTGCGGAGTTGTGGCATATCAAAGGCCCAGGACCACAACAGGACAGAGGTTTATCCAGCTCAGAACTAGGAGGGAAATGCTCCTTTCTTTTCTGTTGCTGTCATCTTTTTCTTTCCCAAGCAATCTTTTGTGTTGTCATTTCTGAGGAGCTCTGGAGCTGTATAGGGAGCATGCAGAAAGTGCACCTCCCACTGCAGGACATAAGCACAGGTTTCAGACCAATTCAGTCAAGCAGGTTAGATTGTGGGAATCAGGAGGGTTGATCACTGGAAGTGGTGGAAATGTTTCATTTACTAAGTGATTGTAGTCACATACTTCATTTAAAGTTACATTTACCAAAAACTGTGAAAACCTTGGCCCTAAATTAAACCAATTTCTTCTGTGCTTTGATTCCTTTATCATACCACAGTCCCTTAGGCGTTTTGTGTGTGTGTTGTTTGTTTGCTTTGTTCTGTTCTGTTTTTCTCCTTTCTAATTGGGAACTACGTGGGACATTTCCTTTAATCTGGCAAGAGACAGCGATGTGAACTTTGAGAGAGGTGTCTGTCTCTGATGCTTAAATGAAAGAGTTAATGCTGCAATTCCCGTGCTAACAGTATCAGTCCTGATCTCCTCTGTTGGGCTTTGGAGCATTTATGCAATTTTTTACTGCAGTAAGGCAGATGCCTGGACAGAAAAAATGAGCAAGGCTTTCTACAACAGAGTAATTTCCTGAACTACTCCAGCCTTTCATTAAATGGCACATCCAGCAAGGTCTAAAGCCTGTTAATCATTGCTGCAAAAGCATTACTGTATCTGGAATGTATTTTTGAACTCTGGCGTGGAAACCCAGCTCTATACATGCATTGTTGGACCGCAGCTGAAACTCAGGTAGTTTGAGCTTTGTGTTGGAGCAGGCATTTTCCTTCTGTGTAATTTGACTGCAATTAGCAGGGTCAGAAGATTCACCTGGATGTCGCTGTTACGCTCTTGAGAAACGTGGCTCCCTGTTCCTTGCCAGAGAAGCTTTGCCGTGGAGCTGGATTTGGAACTGCACAATCGTTGCATGCAAAAATCAGCTTAATTCTGGTCTCCAGGACTATGAATTTCTGAAGAGAGTTTTCCAATGATATTGCTGAAGAGCTGAAATTAGTCCAGTAATAACAGGGCCATTTCTAGAGCAACACTTACAAAGCAGGGTTGACTTTCTGCTGCAAAACTGGAGGCAGACCGTGCTCAAGGAAGCGCAAGATGTTTTTCTGTGGTTTATTTGTCCAGATCCATTACCTTTCCCACCAACATGCAGTTTGCTGGGGCTTCCTTGAACACCACTGTCCTAGCAGCAGAGACAAGCTCCCGGGCAGTGTGATCTGAGGGATGTGCGACGTGTTGCTGTCGATGACTGCCAGCCTGGTAACAGAGGGTTCATCTCAGATTAATTTTCTTCTTACCCAATCTTACTTTCCATCTGAGTGCACATGTTGATGGTTTCTAAAATTTCTGTCACCTTGAGACTCATTCACCCTCTCCCATGAGTCATTCCTACCTTGGTATTCACAGTGGTGCCTGAAGGCATTTTTCTTCTTTCTGTATCAGTTTTTCAGGGTAATATTTAACTGATAAATACATATCCTTTCTTCCTGCCCCCCAACCTGTACTCCACAGCCGATGCACGGTGTGTGGGATGTTATCAGTGTGCAGTGGGTAGAGCCATGTTACTGTCAGCAAAGGGTCTGAGCTGTTACATTTGGGGAGCTCAGGTGTGCTTTGGGCTCCCGTGAGGCTTTGCACTTGCTGAAACACCTGCATTCACACACATGGCAAGGAGAGGTGTGTGTGGCCCGGCATTTTAAGGCAGAAGATTAGAATTGGGAAACACGCAGTTTGCAGTCAGGTTTAGGTACTGCTGCTGGACAAGTCAATGACAAAGTCTATTTGGTTCAAATTTCCAGGTATGCCTTTCAAAACAAGTGCGCTCCTTCCTGGGGACCTGCCTTCAGCTCCTCACTTCTTGTCTGCCAGGTGAGCTGAGGCTGTTAGTGCTTCTTGAGATCAAAGCCACACAAGTAGACTTTTTTTTTTTTTTTTTTTTTCCCTTTGAGCTGTTACTGCACAGTAGACTTGCCTGTAGTTCGAGTAACTTTGTCTTGACAAAGAAATTAAATGCTTTTAATACATGTTTTAACAGCTAAATCTGGAGAGCTCGTGCCAGAGCCCAAGACAAATGCTTATATAAAGGTGCGGGTCTGACATCGGGACATGTGCTGATACAGATGCTCAGTACAGAGCCGCGTTGTTTGCCTGAGGCCACGTTTATGCCTCAGCTCCTGGTAGCCAGCTTGAACTTGTTTTTTTTCCCCCTTCCTCCCTCTCAGAGCCTTGCAAGGTAAGTTCAGGCACATTCAGGTCTCACTGAAGCACATTGTGTTTTTATTGCTTTTTGAAATTACAGTTTGCCTCAAAACCCAGGCAATGTTCCCAGTTCTCATGGCCTACGCTGCTGTAACATGAGCTTGGTAGCACATGACTGACCTGGCAGTAACATCTGTTTGGATTGCAGATGGATGGTTTGTCAGCTTATGGGGAGCTGAAGTTGAGTTTGTGGCTCTTATATTTAAGCCTATTTCCTTTCTGCGCTGTGCCATGAATGTTCAATTGATCCCCATGCCCCGCCGTCAGAGCATAATTGGGGACAATAAAACGCTCCAGCTCCAGCCACTAAGCGCTCACCGTGATTAAACAAGGCAAACCTTGTTGTAAGAACTGACGCTGCCAGGCCAGGCTGCCTGCAGAGGCAGGAGCAGAACTGAAAAAAGCATCTACTTCCACCAGCAACTGCTCACAATCCAGGTCCTTGCTCTTGAACCTAGTTACTTTTAGGAAGAGCAGAAAACTCTGAACTTCATTAGAAGGATTAACTTCTCTCTTGGATGAGAGTGAGCTCGCTGCTTCCCACAGATATTAGGTTGACGGCTTTGGAAGGAGTGTGAGCTGAGCTGAGCCTCAGACAGATGTGCCTTAGCACAAAGCTCCAAGCTCTGTAGCAGTGGGATGGGGGACGTGGATGGTAGCTGACTCCTTACCTGCTTCTTTTGCAGGATAAAGTACAATTACGGTTCTGTGATTTGCTCTTTTTGCAAGAGAGAATGAATCTTAGACTCAATCAGCTCTTGGGACGTAAACCATTTATGTAGTAGAACTCCTTTTACCGTTATTTATTAGGATTTGACTGCCTCTTGGGATTTTTAGATGACATCTTGGCATTTCTTTATTGTAATTAATGCTTTATACCTCTGTTTGGCCTCTCCTCACCCAACTCTAGCATCCTGGTATTATTCAGATAAATAGGGACTTTGGGCACTTCAGGCTGTTCTCACACAGCACTGCTTCAGACCCACTCATCTGAACCTGCAAGAGGACTGGAGTGAACAGCTCAGCTTCCAGGCTGGCAGAGAACCTGCCCTTTCCCAGCAGCTGTCAGGGCCAGCATGTTAAGAAAACCAGAAAATAAGCAACCCCATGCTGGGCTTTGTTGTCTCATTCTTTACTGTTTTATGTGCTTTTAAAAGTAAGTACCTGACCCTGCCCTGCTAACACTTCTGAGAAGAGAATCAGGTCCCAGAGCAGCAGCGGTGGCAGACAACAGTCTTCCTTAGACCTGGGTGAGTAAGGAGGGAAAAATCATCTGTTTTTCAGCTGGTGTTTGGGCACAGTGTAAGATGTTATCTGTGCAGCAGTGCCAGTGAAAGGGTAAAATACTTCTGTAATTAAGATCCTGGGCTGAAACTACATCTTGATTCAAAACTACTACTGGAGAAATAATAGATGATTTTGTATTTCATTTAAAGCCTGCCACAACCTGATGCAAAGACCACCTTTTTCTGAGTGGCAAATTGCTGAATTTGTGTGTCTTCCTAACCAGCACCTGCCTTCCCTGGCAGGAAGTTAGCTCTTCAGGTCCAGTTCTTATGGAAAAATTCAAACAAGCCCCTCTGTTCCCTGTCACCCTCTCCTCTAACTGCCAGGTGGCAGGAACCGCTCGGCAGCTGAGCTCTGATCCTGCCCTCGCTGTGAATGAGCGTGGCCATTGAGCCTGAAATTCAACGGGACAGGGGGAGGCAGGAAGGCCTCATAAATGGGGGCATTGCTACCACTTGCCAAAACAACCTATACGCTGTATCTGTAAAGGTGTTTTAAGTGGAAAAATGCCAAAGCTTAACTCTGTGGAAATATTTCCAATTCCCTCATACGTGGATGCAAAAATAACCAGCAGTGTGTGCCCCCACCCGCCTGTAGAGCTGTGTGTGAATTGCTGGTTCTCCAAAACTAGGGCAGGTGTGTGTGCACAGGAGAAGTACAGACTGTGTCATAAAGAAAGAATGTCCTGCGATTGCCGTAGCAAAGTCCATTTCTTCTCCCCTGTTGTTTAGCTCCTATGAAGCATTCTTCATTTTCCAAATGTTTTTCTATACAGAGTAGGATTCAGTCTGTAATACCCTGAAACTGGTATTTTCCCATGGATCTCGCTGGACTTTGCTGGATCCTTGACCCTTGTAAGGCAGGCTTGGGCAGGCGTAAATAGTCCTGCTGATTAATGGGTGAGGAATGGCGCTGGAGGTAAAGCAGAACTGAAGACTGACACCTCCCATCCTGACCAAGACACAGACCTCAGACCTTTCCAGTTGCTATAGAATACACAATGTGGGGGAAAAAAACGATTTTTTGCATTTTTCATTTTGCATCTTAAGACTGTTACAACCTGTGAGACAAATTCCTCCTTTTTGTAAGCGGGCAGTTTCACTGACAACGATAACTCTATGGCTGTAGGTGACTCATACACAAATAGCTCGCCATTACCAAGGTGGCTTGAACCAGATGGAAGTTATGAAGTGTGACTGCTGGAGGGCTTAGTACCTAAATGTTCAGCCACCTTTATTTGGGATTTTTATTTTGGTAGTCAGAGAAGATAAAAATGCTGCTTTGAATCTGGAGCTTGTGTTCTCCTAGTCAGGAGCAGCAAAGTGGCAGTTGGACATGGCTTTTTCTGTACTGTGCCCATAGCCAAAATATTTGCTTAGTTTTCCCCAGCTTACAACGCAACGGTGAGTCTTGTCAACCTGTGCTTGTGTGCGGTACAACCTTGGTACAACCAGTGCGATTTCACATGGATCGGCCAGGGAACAGCTGCGGAGAGCGCTGGTACCAGCACTCGGTGACTTCTCACAGGTTCCACCAAGGCACGTGTAAATCATTTCACTGTGCTATCCAATAAGGCTGAGCAAACTCTTAACACAAAATATTTCTTTTAGCATGGAAAGATCTGCGACGACAGTAGATGATCGTGTTGCTGTATTAACTTGGCACTGGCTAAACAAAGGAATCATTCAGTCAGAGGAGAATGACCCAGTTACAGATTCCGAGACAGTTATTTTTGCTTTTTAATTTAAAAGAAAAAAAACTCAAACCCCTTTTGACCGTAGGAGGATCGAAGTATCTGACCAAATCAACCTTGCAGTTCTAATCTTTCATACCCAAGCAAACATCAGCTTTTTCCTTCCTGCTGGTTACTGATCTCTCATTCCTCATATATTAAATGGAGCCTCACAAGTATGCACGGTGTGTTGACACAGCTACTGGTCTCCTCCCCGCCTCGAAACAAAACCCTGCCTGTGAAGAGCAATCACAGTCATATCTTCTTTGCCTCTCAAAATTGTACTTTGCGACTAAATTAATTTTATTTGATAGATGTTACTTTGAAGTAACCTTTAGGAAAGCCTTAATAAAGGGGAAAGGAAGAAGGCAGAGTAGACGCGTTAGCTGTGAATTGGTATTTTCAGTAGTTAACTAGTTATCTGGCTGTGTCCCAGGAGGCTGATTTGCAGTTCTTTTTACTGCTAATTTCTATCCACTTCATTTTCTGGCTATTCTATGTTGCATGCTCTGTAAAACTTGAAGCTACTTAAGGACATGCCACAGGTCCACAATATCCCACTGGAGTATAACAGAGGGTAGGGCAGAGTCCTGCTTGTGTGTATACTGGGCAGCACCTGAAGCAGGAAACTCAAATGCAGTGTCAGTTTTCGGTTGATAGTTTCAGGGTATTAGCTCTCTGAAGCTAGGAGCTGAAATGGTTTCAGAGGTCTGTTTGAAGTGGTATTCACACCATGAAGGATTCTGAAGGATTCTTTTGGTAGCTAAGGTTACTAGTCACATTTAGAAAACATGCAAAATGCTTATAAGATCAGTAAACATACAGGCTGTTCTTTCTAGATCTACAATTTTACCCTACCGAAATATAGAAACAGGTGTATGTTCAGCTATCCGCTTGCAGGCTTGTCCTCTTCCAGCAAGAGACCTGCAATGACGCTGGTGTGAGTAAGGTTACTTCCCAAAACTCAAAGCAAACTGTCGCACTTGTGTTGCTTTTCTTTTTCTTTTTTTTTTTTTTGTTGTTGTGGCATAGCAGTTGTTTGCCATATAAGTTTGGATCTTCAATTTAGGTAATTAAACTGTTTTTGTTCTCTCCCCTCCTCCTGCTTTTTTTAAGGTATTGATACTTGGTATGAAAATCTCTTACTTTGTTGTGATTCCCACCAATAAGTATCCTTACATCACTTGGCAGCAATGACGTAACAGAAAACCTGTGGGTTTTTTTGCCTTCCTTTATATTGCTGACTATCAGATACGGGACTCTTCACAGATAAGCATCTCTATAAATCAACTTGGCAATGAGGAGTGGGGCAGGGAGGTCGAGTACTTTCTCCTCTTAGCCCTGCTTTGCCTGCTTATTTTCCCAGTGACCTGAATCTCATAACCTGGTGTAATCTAAAATCCTAAAGCACTTAAGATACATAAATTTGTCCAAAAAATGTGTAACATCAGTAATCTGTGGGTAACAATGCATCATTGTGTTGGTATCTTGTTTTATCCTATGAACACTGAACAGTGTATGTTGTAAGGCACATTGCTCACGACTAGATTGTAGCAAAACTTCCACTGACTTCCACAGGGCCAGATTTTCACCACTAAGAAAATATTAAGAACCCCTTAGTAGAAGGTAAATAGAGCTCAGAATCTTTAATAGGCAGTTGCCTAATTAATGAAGAATTGGTAGCACAATTCAGTGACAATAGTTGATGAAATCACTCTTCTTTTTTCTTCTGTAGCCCAAGCAAGATGACGACAGCCGCACCACTGATCAATAATACTCAGTTCTCATTAAATGTGACCACAAAATCTCAAGAACAAAGTCTTTATCAAAGTAAGAAAAGTAGTGGGGTGGTGGCTTTTTTTTTTTTTGTACTGTAATTACCATACCTTGATTAGATCAGTAGTGACGTCCAAACTTGTTTTCATTTTCTCTCATATTTGTTAAGTATACATGAGGAAAAGACATGAGAAAAAGAGAACAATTATTTGTATACTCCAGTTCTCATGCAATACTTGGCTGCTCCAGTTTCTCAGCTAAACACTCCTCCTCCTTCCTTGCCTCCCAAATGCTTGTATCCCAAACTGTTCCACTGAATAAAAAGTAACAAAGAGAAATGCTTTTTTTTTTTTTTTTTTTTTCCCCTGTAGTTTTTTAAATGGACCTTTGAACTTAGCAAACTTCAAACAGTACAGCGATAACTTTTTAAATAAGACCTTCTTCCTTTCTGCTTCCCTGCCAGGTTCTGGAGCAATAGTTGCTGCCATCGTAGTAGGAGTAATTATTATATTTACAGTGGTTCTGCTCATATTGAAAACGTATAACAGGTATGTGGTTGAGTTCTATACTTCAGTAAGGCAAAGCAGGATGAACCAAAACCTGTCAGGTGTGCTCCCATCTCACAGACCGTTTTGTAATGTGTTGCTGAAAATTTCAAGGAGAATACAAACCTTAATGTGCTTGGTTGATGCTACCTGAAACATCTGTGACTGAAAGGCTAGGAAGCAGAACAGGTTGTTGACAGAGGACACCCAATGGATATTCTTTTTAGGGGACTTCTGTTGACATAGAAGTTTGCTGGGAGCATCACAGCTGCCAGAGCAGAGCTCAGTTTCTCAGTTTCAAGGCATTGGGTTAGGCTTGTGTGTGTTATAAAAGCAGTGACTTGCCATTTAGTATCTTTGGAATGAAATCCCAGTTTCCATTAGTTTCCCAGTAGCTATTCAGCTCAACCTGCTTCTGCAGGAGTCTTCCCAATACTTATCATGGGAGACACCACAACAGGTGCCAGCACTGCTGATGCTTTCATTGCTTCCTTTCCAGGCGCATGCGAGTGAAGCGTGAGCTGGAACCCAAGAGCACCAAAAC
The DNA here is from genome assembly GCF_964211825.1 of Aythya ferina. Taxonomy (NCBI): domain Eukaryota; kingdom Metazoa; phylum Chordata; class Aves; order Anseriformes; family Anatidae; genus Aythya; species Aythya ferina. The sequence goes on along the minus strand of NC_140322.1, from coordinate 349,002 downwards.
AGCAATGCCACCTGCTTTAGGGCAGAACAGCGACAGCGTTACTCAGCATCCTGTGGTGACCTTCATACCCGTGGACATCCACATGCAGAGCAGACAGTTGTGAACGTGTCCTCCTGTGGGAGAAAAGAGCTGGAGTTCTTATTCACACGGACCTGGGACTTACAGCAAAGCAACACTGCACTGGGAACATCAGTAGCTGTTATCTTGTCTACAGATTGTAATTAGCCCTGCCTTCTCTCTTTGAGAGGAGAACTAAATGATCTGAACACTTTCTGTATGATGAAAATCAACTGGTGAAGGCATACAGACCATGGGAAATGCAATGAGCCTTCTTACAGAGCTCTGGGTACAGAAGGACAAAATGGGCCAAACCCATTTGTTGGAAGAAATGGTGAAGACTCGTATTTTGTGGAGCTCTTGCTTACTCAGAATTTGAGCTTTTTCTATTCTGCAATGACTGATGATAAATGGAAGAAAAACTTGGACATGCGAGCTGCAACTCAGGTTGAACCTGGCTTTGTTAAGATTTATGTGAAACAGATTTGTAGTCTATTTTATACATGATGGATAGTATGGGAAGTAGCAAACTGTAAGTAGCAAAATTGTATTTATCTTTAGTCGTCTTTTGTGTTTCTAATACCAGGTACGTATGGTTTTAGACAGAAAAGTTAATTTTTATTTTCAAGTATTTTTGAAACATTTCTATAAACTTGGTACCTTGTCTGTTTCCAAATGAACTGGTCCAGAGGTTTTCAATTTCATGCCAAGGTTGCTGCTCTACGTTCATTACTGCTGTTGCATTCGAGTATTTAGTCTAAGAGCCTGAGAAGTTCTTTAATTGAAAAAAGTAAACAGGGAAAGGCACTTTAAAGCAAGTGAGGGTTTATGCAACTACTTTACTACAACTTGAAAACATTCTGAAATGTTTGTCCCCTAATGCAGGCCAGGCTTGAAATAGTTTTAATTTTTTCCGCTCTTGTGGAAAGCATCTGAAAGTGATGTTGATCTGCAAGTGTGATGGCTGTGGGTGTACAGTAATGCACCAAAGAAATTCCCAAGGATATTTCACAGCCCACTGAGTCTGATCACACAGTGGCATTGTCAAGGCGTTCTGTGGCTGATTGTCTCATAGTGTGCATATCAAAGCATCCCTGAAGCACTGGCTGACAGGACAGATAGTATTAGGAAGAGGAGTGAAACCCCATTTTATTGGGAAACAGCTCCGCTCTTTGACAGATACACCTTGAATTGTAAGAAATCACTCACTCAAACGGCTAGATAGTGTGAAGTAAATACAGCAGTAATGGTCTGGATATACCGTATGAAGTTTCTCTTACGTTTAGACAATCCCAGAAGCTAGCTCTAAGCTACTGTGACCATTAGAGGGCTCCAGCCTGCTTTCAGACCACAGTAAAACTTAGTAGGGCATTTGAACTCCTTTTTGGGAGCTGCAGAGGGAGGTTACTCATCAAATCGAGTCACAGAGAACCTGCAGCCCACCGCAGCTTTTGTCTTGCAGCAGTTCCCGTGCTGTTCTTCTCAGTGCTGTCGCAAGTCATGACTCCCTTGAACAGTTACTGTTCCTAAATCATGCAGTACCAAAACTAAGCTGACCATTCTGAGAGCAAAGTGATAAGGGACAGGAGTGACACACCGATGTACTTTTCTCCAAGATATGCAAACATCTCTGGAACAGGTTATTTTTACCAACTGGTGGTTTTCTGCTGAAACTAAATTCAATTACTCTGCAATTTCTTTAATGAAACTCGAGCACAGTTTGAATTCCAAACTAAATACTAAGACAGCTGTTTGTGAAGTTTCTAAATCTTGTAAATATTTTACTTGCCCAAATTCTGTAACTTACTCTGGTGGCAGGAATAATTGATATAATAATTCCTAAGAGGTTGCAGAAGCCAATTGAATTTTTGTAGAGGAGCTGGCCTCCTGCTTCTATTTCTGAACATTTAAAGCTGTTTTTTGAGCATGTTCTGCTGTATCCAAATCCAGATCTTTAGAAAAGATTGTTATGGTTTAACCCGGCCAGCAGCTAAACACCACACAGCCGTTCACTTGCCCTCCTCCCTCCCTCTCTGGGATGGGGTAGAGAAACGGGAAAGTGAAGCCTGTGGGTTGAGATAGAGACAGTTTATTAACACATAATGATAGTAACAATGATAGTAGTACTACTGCTAATAGTGCGTACAAACAAGTGATGCACAGTGCAGTTGCTCACCACCCGCTGGCCGATGCCCAGCCTAACCCCGAGCAGCTGCCCCCGGACCTGGGCCAGCCCCCCTGTGTGCTGTTCAGCAGGACCCCAGATGGGTTGGAATACCCCTTCGGGCAGTTGGGGTCAGCTGTCCTGGGCCTGTCCCCTCCCAGCTCCTGCTGCACCCCCAGCCTGCCCGCTGGCAGGACGGAGCGAGAAGCTGAGACGTCCTTGGCTTGGTGTAAGCACTGCTCTGCAACAACTAAACCATCAATGTGGTATCAACGTTATTCTCATCCTAAATCCCACACACAGCACCCTACCAGCGACTAGGAGGAAAATTAACCCTGCCCTAACTGAAACCAGGGCAAAGATAAGCCTCATCTCGCAGTCATCTGTTTAACGTTATCGGGCAGACCCGCTTCTAACGGATTGTTGCCTTTGCATTGACAGAATTAATTAGTTGATTAATCGTAACAGCGAGCTGCACCCTGCTGCACTGAGGCAGCACGCGCAGTGCTGCCGTACACCGCTCTGTGCGGGTGGCCGCTGCTGCGGGCGGAGCAGCCGCCCCCCCGGGGGGCTCTGTCTTTAAACGGCTCCTTTGGGTGCCGCTTTGAGCACCCAACGCGCTGGGAGCCCCGCTGGGAGCCGCCCCGCCACAGCCGCGACGCCCCCAGGGGACCGGGGCGCGGCCCTGTCCCGCCGGGGGCCTCCCGCCGCTGGGGGGCGCTGGGGAGCTCCAGGGGGGCTCCGGGCCTCGCGCGCCCCCTCCCGGCCCCGTCGCTGCCTCGGGGCGGGGCCGGGCCCTGGGAGCCGCCCCCGCCCCGCCCCTCGCCAACATCTCGCGAGAAGAGGGTTCGCAGCCCCGCAGCCCCCCCCCCCGCACAGCCGCCCCCGGAACGTCGCGCTTCCCGATTGGCCGATTCCGGCGCGCTCCCCTACCCTCTCCGCCCGCATCCGCCAATCGGCGGGCGTCGCAGAGCCTTCACGGAGCGCGCGGCTCCGCCCCCTCGCCCCCTCCCGCTCGTGCCGCGCGCAGGCGCCCCGCGCTCTCCTCCCCCCCCCCGCCTCAGCGCCAGCAGCGTGCGAGGGGCTCGCGGCGCGCGGTGCACGCCGGGACGGCCTCGCGCTGCGGCCAGGAGGAGGCGGAGGAGGCAAGATGGACGCGGGCTTCTTCCGCGTAAGTGCCGGCGGCGGGCGGCCGGCGGCGGAGAGGGCGCCGGGGCCGGCCCGGAGGGCAGCGGGCGGCCGGGCCGGGCCTCCGCGGGCCTCGCCGCCGCCGGGGAAGGAAGGCGCTGGCGCGGCGCTCCCCGAGCAGCGCCGCCGTGCCCCCCGCCCCCGCCCTGCGCAGGCTCCTGCGAGCGGCGGCCGCGCAGAAAATGGCGGCGGGACCCAGGCGGCGCGGGGCGGCCGGGGCCGGGGGGGGGGGCCCAGGGCTCCCGAGGGCTCCCGAGGCCGCCGCCGCTCCCCGCGCGGGGCCCGGAGGAGGAGGCGGGGATGGGGGGGTCCCGGCGCGGCGGGGCCTGCGGCCGCCTCGCGGGCTGAGCCCCGGGGCCTTGAAACGCGGGGGGGATTTGGGGGGGGTTGCAGTGAGACGTGCTGGTTCAGAGGAAATAAACAAAAGTGCCCTTTTTTAGCCCTTTTTTGAAGCGTGGGGACTTAAAGCTCCGTGCTGTGAAGATTATTCGGTGTTTTAAGAAATAAACTGGTGTATTTCTTCTAACCTTTTCTTCACTAATTAAAATTGATTTATTTTTTAAAGGGCTTCCGTGGCTGTTGTGAGAGAACTTAATTTTACACAGAATCTAACTGATGGAAAGTCGCTGACCCGTTCAGCCCTATTATTTTGTATTCCTGCACCAGGGATGCTTTTAAAGCATGGGAGCACACGTTTCCCTTCATTTAATCACTTTTATGCTAATGTGCTAGCCTGGTAAAAATGTCATAAGCATGCTAGGAGATGAGTTGAAGAGAAAAATAATTACAAGTTAAACCTGTGTTTGTCCCATCTGGTGCCATTCTTTAAAAGTTTACAGACCGAATAATTGTCACTTGTAGTGCAATGACTGGGACTGAAAACACTGAACTAGAAGTTGAGTATTGTTGTAGACTGGGCTGTGAAAGGTGCCTAATTTAAAAAAACAAAAAATAAAAATCAAAACATGGTAGTGAAACAGGACTGTAAATAATATTTTAAACAATTGGAAAAGTTAAAAGCCAAGACATTCTTGAATGATCTGGTGAGTATTGCATCTGTTGCTAAGGTGTAGGTTGCAAGGCTGCAAATACTATAAACAGTTTTAAACATACTTAATCCTGGCAGGTGTCTGTGCCACAAGTCTTTACAATTCCTGTGTCCCAAGGTTGCAAATGGGAATGTTAATGCTTTCAGTTCCCATTCTGTACTTGACAAATTTGGAGTGTATTATGTTGCTAATTCAGGGTGTTTTTCTGATCAAATTAAGTGGTTACCCTAGAATTTTGAGCTTTTTTTTTTTTTTTTTTTTTTTTTTTTTTTTATCTTTTGGTTCCTTAGCAGCTTGTATTATTACTTGCATGCAACGCATTCTTTCCGTGCGCAGGAAATTGAATGTATTAATTTCCTGTGTTCTTCATCAGTCACGTTGATTTCCGGAATAAACTTTACTTCACATGTGAATTCTGGGCTTTTGAATTGTTAACGGGTTATTAGTATTTGGATGCAGTTCTGCACATACTTCTGTTCGTGTGCAGTTGTTTACTTCTGTGCAAGTAAATTTTCCAGACACGGGCTTTCAAGTCTTCCAGTTCCAAATGATTTCATCCATAGTTTCTGTTCACAAAAGTGGAACAAGTTGGTGAACTTTAACAGAGCATGATCAATAAAATAGTATTCTTTGTACTCTTGCTGACTCTGTGTTAGCTAATTCACTTCAGAGATTTACCCAGGGGCTTCACAGATGTCACTGTAGCCAAATATAATGTTTTTGTTACTGGAAAGGGGAAGAACAACTTACTCCTTCTGAGGAGTTTGTGAGTTCCAATATAGGTCCTTCTCATTGCAGTTCAGCACTACTGTACTTTTAAAATTTGCAAGTAGTGTGCCGGGGAGATTACCTGGTTAAGGTATCACTGTGGAGTTAGGAGTTTGCCTACCCCTAAACCTTCAGCGGTAGGTGATGACTGCGGTGCTGAAATAGGCACTGGAAAAGGCTCATTTGTGTGCACAATGGTGTCACTGGTGTTGCTGTGCAAATACGTGGGAAAGAATGTATAGGAAACCAGTACTGAAAGCTGGATGGATGTCATGCAGACTAAACTTCTTTTTTTTCCTGTGCTTTAGGGAACAAGTGCAGAACAGGACAATCGCTTCAGCAACAAACAGAAGAAACTGTTGAAGCAATTGAAATTTGCAGAATGCTTAGAAAAGAAGGTAAGTTGATTAGGATGAGGTGGAGAAGTAAGACAAATGAATCAAATACAATTCTAAATGGAGTAATCAGGTGTCTGGGGGTGTGTGCTGGAATTTCATATCCTCCAGTACAGTTTTAGAGGAAATGTGGAATGTCTGCTTGAGCATCAAAAATGCAGTTCTTAAATACCTGATTGAGTTAACGTGCTAAATGTTGGTGGGTTTTTATGTGAAATATGGCTTCAAAATAAATCAGAAGATGCCAAGTAATTTAGAATTCTAAGCATTCTTAAATGTTTCTCTTTTTTTTTTTTTTTTTTAATTTTCTTAGTTCCTAGAGTAGCATGTTGGAAGTGCATGCTGGTTATCCTGTAGGTGAAGGTGAAGCAGTGGTGGTCCTTGTGGCAGTGGAAGGGGGGCCTTGAGGGACCTGCAGAAAACTCAGTGTAGAGTCCTTGTTCAGATGCTGTTATATGCCATATTAACGTCTTTACCTGTCAGGTGTTAGGGAGAATCCATTCCTAGGGTGGGTGTTTACGTGATGCAAGCAGGGCAGTTGTTGTCAGTAGCTACCTATTTAGTTAGCATTTTATCTCAAAGCATGAAGCTGGTGTTTTACCGGTCTTTATTGCCCCTTACATGCAAAGGAAGCAAACAGTGAAGCTGTTGATGCAGCTGTAGTGTACAGCAGAGCTCTCGTTTACAGAAACACAGAATGGTGGAGGTTGGAAGGGACCTCTGGAGGTCATCTGGCCCTCCACCCAGAGCAGGTTGCCCAGGACTGTGTCCAGTTGGCTTCTGAAGATCTCTGAGGAGGGAGACTCCACAGCCTCTCTGGGCAGCTTATTTCACTGCTTTGTCACCTGCACAGTAACAGAGTGCTTCCAGATGTTTAGACA